>NC_141062.1:26524719-27199719 GCF_041138505.1 Cibotium barometz | reverse complement strand
GAAAATCACCCAAGAACCTCAAGGTTCTCACTCCCTTAGGAAGTGTATGCCATAATGTTTCAAATATTTGGTGTTGATTCTAGGTTGGGTTTATCCCAAGCTAACCACAGCCAAGCCAACAACCACAATTACGACAATTGAGACATGTATCTTTTGCTATAACATTAGAGACAAGTATTCCACAAAACACCTAACAACAAGTCTCAAACAAGCACAAACAGGAGTTCCACTTTCTACAAGAGCCAATTAAATAAGCTTCTTAACCACAGAACTAAATTTAGATCCTTCTATTCATATGAGGAACAATAAGCACATGGAATGGTAAAGAGCCAATGATAGGAACTACCTCGAACTTAAGGGATCCATATTCACATAACGTGTCTTTAGCTATATAGCAAGCTCGCAACTTGAAAGTCAAAACACTAGCATAGAACAAGTGACATTGAAAACTAAACAGCTAGACATGTACTTAGACAATAGGCTTTGAACCATACCATGGGCCTATGTCTTAATGATGTCTATACACTTTGTAATATAAAATGTCAATCTTTGGTTTGTCTCTTCACACACACACACACACACACACACACACACACACACACACACACACACACACACACACGTACACACATACGCACGTACGCACAAATGTAGCCCTCAATCCGACAAAAAGACCTTGTCAATGTGCCTCTTGAAGTGTTTTCTTCTTTATTTACCATTTGATTATGGACTCACGTATTATGTTTTGATTGATTTTGTTCCTTTAATCATTTTTAAAATTTTCTAAATGGTTCATTGTCAATGTGTAAAGAATGAAGTTTATGCAGAAGACTAAAGAAATTGTGACAGGGCTGCCTAAGTTTAAAGTTGAAGGTATATAAAGCATGTCAATTTAAAAAGCAAACAAAGCATGTATTTCCACATGGCAGAAATGTGAGCAGGAATGAACTAGATGTTGTGCATTCAGATGTATGGGGTCGTGCGAAGACTATGGGTGGCTATAGGTACTACGTAACATTCATTGATGACCACACAAGGAAAGTGTGGGTATATTTCATGAAGGAGAAGGGTGAAGTGTTCACTTATTTTTAGAATTTTAGAGTGATGGTGGCTGAAAAACAGACATGAAAGCATGTAAAGTGCCTAAGGTTAGATGGAGGGGGAGAATACTTCTCCAATGAGTACTTTGAATTCTTGCGAAAGAATGGCATTCAGAGACAATTTACATGTAGATACACTCTGTAGCAAAATGGAGTTGCTAAGTGAAAAAATAGGCACATTGCAGAGATAGCACGATAGCAGAGAAGAATATGCCGTATAGCTATTGGTCGAGGCTATTTCTACAACAGTTTATATCATGAATAGGACTCCTACTACTGTAGGCATACATGATGTAATGCCAAAGGAAAATTTTACTGGCAAGAAACCTGATTTGTCTCACTTGAAAGTTTTTGGATATATTGCATATGTGCATGTGCCAGATGATTTGCATAGTAAGCTGGATCCAAAGGAAAAAAAATGTGTGTTTATTGGGTATTTCCTTGAGAAAAAGAGGTATAGATGCTATAATCCCACTACATGTGAATGAGGGTAAGCAGGGATGTTGTATTTGATGAGATGAGTAGTTGGTATGCTGCTGAAAAAAATGCTATTGGGGTTGATGTAAGTGGAAATGTGGTTGTACAGAATGCAAGTCACAAAAAATCACAGTCATCACTGAGTGGACCAGGTTCTATTGATAGACCATGGAGTGGCAGGCTATGTCATAATACCAGTCCTAGAAATGTGGTTGTACAGAATGCAAGTCACAAAAAATCACAGTCACTGAGTGGACCAGGTTCTATTAATAGACCATGGAGTGGCAGGCTATGTCATAATACCAGTCTTGGAAATGTAGTTGGTACATCACATAAAGGAGACAAAGAGAAAATAGTTGAGTCCCTTGGTATGCCAGATATTTCTACAGGACATTCTCTTGTTGATGGAGAGTCTAGTTGCTCGGAGATGAGCCTTGGAGCTTGGGATTCCAGCAATGAGGACACTTGGTGTGAAGAAGGCTTTGGGAGCCATGAATGCAAAGTTACAAAGATCTAGAAGAGGCAAAAACCCTGTACAGAGGTTGACTTATGATGGTTGTGACACATCACTATGCTTATATGGCAAAAGTTGTGTAGGTTGTGGAACCCACATGTTTTGATGAGGATTTTGGAAATGTGTGTTGGGAGAAAGCTATAGATGAGGAGATGGATGCATTGTATGGAAGTGAGACTTGGGATTTGGTGCCATTGCCTAAAGTGGTTGTAAGTGGGTGTATAAGGTGAAACATAACAGTGATGGTACCATAAGCAGGTACAAGGCTAGATTGGTAGCCAAAGGATATGTGCAGGCACATGGGATTGATTATGAGGAGACATTTGCCCTGGTTGCAAAGATGGCAATTGTGAGAGTTGTGATTGCAGTGGCTGTAGCTAAAGGATGGTTTTTACATTAGATGGATGCAAAAAATGTGTTCTTGCATGGTGACTTGCAAAGAAGTGTATATAGATCAACCACTTGGTTTTGAGGATATAGATCACCCGGAGTATGTATATAAGTTTCGTAAGGATTTGTATGGGCTGAAGTAAGCTCCATGAGCATGGCATGACAAGATTACTAAGTATCTTGTCACTATTGGTTTTCCTATGGAAGATGCAGATCACTCTTTGTATGTGCGCAAGAGTGATAAGTGTATTGTGATCATCACCATCTATGTAGATGATCTTATTGTTGGGGGTGATAACTTGGATGAGATTGAGCATGTGAAAAGTCTTGTCAAAAGGAAGTTTGAGATGAAGGATTTAGGAGATCTGCACTACTTTTTGGGAATTGAGGTCATTTGCACACTTGATGGTATTTGATTGTCACAGAGAGTATGTATTGGACATGTTGTCCAAGTATGGGATGGCTGATTGTAAGTTAATCTCGGTGCCATTAGATCAAAATGGCAAGCTTAGTGTGGATGAAGGTTATGTGTTGGAGGATCCCACTATGTATAGGAAGATTGTGGGAGTTTGATCTATGTAACGATTAGCAGGTTAGATTTGAGTTACATTGTTGGCTTAGAGAGCCTATTTATGCAGGCTCCGCGCAAACCACATCTTAAAGTGTGCGACACACACTTTGGTATTTAAGGGCCACTATTGATTATACATTGTTTTATGTAGTAGGTGTACCATTGGAGCTATATGGGTACATAGATGCAGATTGGGCAACTAGTATCTCAGACAGGAGATCTACCAGTGGATTTATATTTTCATTGGGGAGTGTTGCTGTAACATGGAGCAGCAAGAAGTAGCCCCCCACAATTGGGGAGTGCTGCTGTAACATGGAGCAGCAAGAAGCAGCCCCCCATAATTTCCTTGTCGAGTACAAAGGCAAAGTATAGAGGAGCTACGGTGGTAGCATGTGAGGTAGCTTGGTTACACAAGCTACTTGTTAATTTGGGGTTGTATGTGGAGAGAAAGGTTGTCATATATTGTGACGATCTTAGTTGTATAAAGTTGGCTAGGAACCCAGTTTTCCATGTGCGGACGAAACACATTGAGGTACATTACCACTTCATCAGGGAGAGAGTCTTGGTGGCGAGCGACATCAACTTGGCCTATGTCAGCACACAGGATCAGGTCGCTGACATCTTCACGAAGGCCTTGGGAGCTAAGAAGCTCTGTAGATTTCAAGATATGCTTAGAGTTCATGAGATGGAGTTGAGCTTGAGGGGGAGTTTTGAGATGTCAAGCTCAACATGAGCTGACACTCACGAAGCGCCTGCATGACCATTTGACATTTATATCACTAGCGGGTTTGGTAGCTAGCACCGACATATCTTCGCCATAGATTCTACAGCTGGACTACACCAACTAGTCCACACCTACCCACTCCACTTAGCGTGTTTACATTATGGACCGCTTATATATACTCTATTATGTGTGTTAGTCACTTTATCTTCTTGGTAGACCTCTTTTGTTGTGTGAAGAAGAAGAAGAATTTTCAGCTCTCACCTTGTGTGTTCTCTTCTAGGGTTTGAGTGTGTGTGTGCTTGCAGGAGCTCAAGCTCTCTTTCCTCCTGCATCTTTTCATTACTTAGTCTCCCTTACATGAATTTCTATAAAATACTCAATTTTTGTGTCGTGTGCATGTGAACCTCCACTTACACTCACACACATATTAAAATAATAATAATAAATAAAATAGAGGAGGCAGCTAGCACTCAGTCGACCACCCCCTCCCCATTCCTCTTCTTCTTTTGGCTCACTGAGCCCTCAACCTCTTGCGTGCGTCAACATTATGGCCACACCAGACGAGTCTTCCTTTGATGTTGGCATTGGCTGCACCCTCCTTACATGTTGGCACTAGCTAGCCCCATGACTGATGCATAGATCTTCTTATCATCTTCTTCCTCTGGATTCTCCCCATCGGCCAGCCTAGTTGTCTTTCCGATCTCCTTGCGCTGCCGGTGCTAATCTTTTCTCCTGCGCACCCTAGTCCCTTGTTCTTATAAAGCCATCCCCCCCTTCGTCTTTAGATACAACAATCCCCAACCCCAACAACACCCCCCCCCCGCCCCCCCCCCCCTTCTTCAAAATTCTCTTTGCCTCACTCCTGCGCAGTCCCTCACCACCCTTTGTGCCTTGCTTCCGCATACCCCCCCTCACCACTCATTCACCCGCGCCACCTTTTGCTAAGCAAACCCTTGATCCCCTTGCCCAGTGACCTTGTTCATCCTCGACACTTTTTTCTAAGCGAACCCCTAACTCCCTCATCGTCGTCAACCACCCCCTCACCACCCTCTCTCACTCCCTCGCCACTGCCTCACCACCCTATTTCCCTCCCTCGCCACCCACTCCCTCACCCACCTTCTTTAGCCCCTCACAGTAGACGCCATTCCACTCACTCTCACACCCTCTCATTACCCTCTCTCCTCACAGTAGATGACATATTAACTCCCTGCCTCTCTCACACTTTCCCTCTCTCAGTCTATTCTCCAACTAATTCCACCTCCCTTGCTCCCATATCTCTCTCTCTCTCTCTCTCTTAATCATTCAATATGTTTATCTGTTTCTTCCATTTTTCACTACTAAGATAAAGAAAATAACCACAACTTGATTATTAATTATATATTATGTATAAAGCCTAGTGGTGGAAGAAAAAACTGAGAGATTAGAGGTTTTATCTCCAAGGAAGGTCTTGATATATTCTACCCGAGAGAGGATTTCCACTTGACTCCCAAGCCATGTAAGTCGTTACCTAGCAATAAAGAAATGCTTAACTACTACAAGGAAAATGGATCATGGAGGATGTGGAGAACGCGGAGGATGTGGGTGTCTAAGGGTAGTTGACCGTGATGAGGATACAACCGAATCTCAAATAGTAGTAGCTACAAATGTCTCCCAAGGAAGTGGAGGACTAGCCCACCTCCCCATAACTGCAAATATTGGACCTCCACCTCGTTGTGTAAGTTGCTTGATGTTCCACGCTTATCTACCAATGCCACCACACCTAGTATAGACTCAGTAGACCCACCCCATCATGTGCTTTTGGTGTGGGGAGTTTGGTCGCATTGAGATGAGTTGTAGGCAACTAAAGAACACTCCACTTTGCAAGAGTTTTCAATGATCACTACACACACAAAGAGTTGTCTCAAGCTTCATCCAATCCTTTCCACTCCCACACCCACCACATAGCCTATTAGATCTAATTACACATGCATTCACCTCTTTTGTTTCACCAATTCCTCCATTCACTACACTAGTTGGACACCACCAATACACCTCCCTTTATTGATTCCATTTCCATGAGATAGCCTTTTGCATTGATTCCTTTTCATACCATCCATGTCACTGATTCTGTCCTCTCGATTTCGTGTAAAGCCACAGATTCTGAATTCCTTTCTCACGTATTGTACAAGTTTCATCCCAACAAACAACAGCACTTACCGTTGGTTCACTCCCTTTGTCACATAGTGCAAGTTTCATCCCAACACACAAAAAGCACGTACTGGTGGTTCACTCCTTTTCTAGTTTCATCCCAACACACAAAAGCATTTTTACCATTGGTTTCTCAAGTTTCATCCCAACACAAAAGCACTTACCATTGGTGGTTCACTAAACACAAAAGTACTAACCATTGGTTCATCACTCCCGTTCAAGTACTTACCATTGGTTCATCACTCCCAATCAAGTACTTACAATTGGTTCACTCCCTCTCATTAAAACTCACTCACCCGCTACACACCATCAATAAAGTCTCCTTCTTTAGCCCGAGCATCGCCCCTCTTTTATGTCCGCCCGTCCGATCCCCACCAACCACAACGACATCTTAGCTTATGGTGTCCGCGCATGTGTGTACACCCCCGTGCATCACGGTCGCCCCCATTTCACTTTTCACATGGGAACACACCCACCGCGCAGTCCGTCCGTCCTTCCGTTTCCTGTTTGTTTGATGCTCATTGCTCATCCCACACGTCGTGTCTGTACTTATCGATGGTAGCAAGTGGCCCTTGCCGTACCCCGTCACCACACTCATCTCGTCACGTGGATTTTGGGACGTCCATTTTTCAATGACATAATGACATTGTAGCTCATATATCATGTAAAAGCGTGCTCCATGGACGCCCATTAGTTTAGAAGATATTGTATATAACAAGCCCTTTGGACCTTAGTCTTTTATGAAGATTATGTAATGTGAATTTCATTATTTCATATAACACCACGG
Source organism: Cibotium barometz (assembly GCF_041138505.1). NCBI lineage: Eukaryota > Viridiplantae > Streptophyta > Polypodiopsida > Cyatheales > Cibotiaceae > Cibotium > Cibotium barometz. Next base: position 27,192,969 of record NC_141062.1, on the reverse strand, counting down.
GGTGTGTTGTGACGGGTCACAATTGAGGTAGTTGAGTAGTTGGTGGCTTTCCTCTCCTTTTTCTCCCTCTTCCCTTCTCTCACAATCCCTCCTCTCTACAGATTCCTATGTAGAGTGTGAATGGTGAAAAAGGTTGTATTTTTTCCCTTTGATGATGAGATGCAAACCTTTAGAGTAGACTTCTCTTGTTGATGAAGACTCTAGATTTAAACAAAAGGAACCCCTTTTGTTTTATGTGCAAGAAGGGAATCAACTCATTGAGAAAAAGAGAAGTCGTGTGAAACTAGTGGCAAACGTCATGACTCATAGGTCTTTACCATTTTTAAGTGGTATGATTCAATTATGAAGCTCTATGGTTTGCACTCAACGATTTTAAGCTCGAATTATGATTCAATTATGAAGCTCTATGGTTTGCACTCAACGATTTTAAGCTCGAAGTACATGGCCCTTGGATCTTCCAATGATCAGAGGTGGTCTCCCATAGCTACGCAATTTCATGGCCATTGTCCAATGCCACTATCAATAAAGCAAAACTTTAAAAGCTCCACCATGGCATGGAGATTTTTCTCATTGTGCCAAATTTGAGACTTTAATTGACATAATTCGATGCCATTTGGGCGTTACATTATACCTAATTGATAAATATTTAAGGTAAAAAATGCTCTATTAATGGGCATTAGTTTGGAGCATTTATTTTGAATTGGTATTTTTATACAACAAGTAAGGCATTTATTTTGAATTGGTTAGTTTTATACAATGTAAAGCATTTGGATCTTAGCCTTTTTAAAACTGTAATGACAATTTAATTATTCTATAAAATAAGGGGGTATGTTTTCAAGGGTCACAATTGAGGTAGTTGAAGACTTTGTCTCTTGCATGACAACGTACCTCATTCATATTTAACTAGAATCTGATTGTTTAAAACCAACTCTAGAGGCTTTCGTAAAGATTTGCCACATTGCCATGTGTATTACAATAAAATATATTGATCTCTCCTACATGGAGCCTCTCTCTATCCTCATTGGTGCCTATCTCACTAGCATGTCATCTACATAGAGAATGACAACAAGCAAATCCTACTTGTCCTGTTTCACATATAAAGTGCTTTTTGTAGGACTTCTTAAAAATCGGTGTCACTCAAATAAGCATGAAACTTCTAGTACCAAGCTCTGGGAGCTTGTTTTAAACCACATAAAGCTTTAAGAAGCTTGCATATCTTCTATCCTTGACCAAGTTAGAAAAAACCAGCTTGTTGACTCACATAAACTTCTTCTTGTTGCAAATCACCATTCAAGAATGTTCTTTTTATATGTAATTAGTTGTCCCCAATTGGCGCACTTTCTATCCATGATGGGCTATCAAAGCAATAACAAATTGAATAGTGGTCATATGGGAAGTGCTAGAGTAAAATTTTCATCATAAGCAATTATTTTCTACTGGTCATAACCTTTTACAAGAAGTCTGGCCCTGAATATGTCAACCGATCCATCTGGCTTTATTTTGACTTTGAAAACCCACTTAGTAGCTTTTTTGCCAAGTGGTAGATCCACTAAATCCCAAGTAACATTTTTTTGAATGCCATGAGTTTAATCCTGCATGGCTTTTTGGATCTTCTTGAGCCTCTTCAAAAGAAACAGGTTCATCTACATCATGTAGAGAACTAAGAAATGCAAACTCAATAATATCTGCTAAAGGAGTGGTAGGCTAGCACCAAATCTAGTTCTACTCTACAAAGGAGCATACAATTTGATATCCTACAAGGTGCTTCTAACCCATCAGGCATAAGCCTAGATGCATTGATATCTTTCAACATTTACTACATCACCCAGCTAATCTGAAGTTATTGCATCAAATCCTTCAGCATTCCTCTCTTGCAACAAATAAGGATCGGTAGGCAAAATTTATTGAGAATCAAAATATATTGGCATAGGTAACACTTATTGAATTCCATCATTGGATAGACAAAATCCTATGCAAAACCCTAGTGACAATAATTTTCTTTGTGAGAGGATTGTAGAGACAATAACCTTTGCTTTCACTATAACCAATAAAATGCATTTCACTACCTTGTCATTAAGCTTAGTTCTACTTTGTGCTGGCACAAGTGCATATGCCAAATAACCAAAAGCATGCATGTGTTCAACTTTAGGTTTTCAAAGTAAACCAAGCCTCATGAAGAGTGATAGTCTTCAAAGCTTTAGTGGGGCACCTATTCAGCACATAGGTAGCATAAAGAATTGCTTTTATCTAAAATCTATGTGAAATTTGCTGACCTTTAACTGCACATCTAACCATCTCTATGAGAGTACTATTTTATCTCTCAATAATACCATTTTGTTGTGGTACATAAGGAGTTATACACTGATGCTTAATGCATTTTTGTGACAAAAAATCTTTGAATGTATTAGACATATATTCCCCCCCTCTGTTTAAATGGAGCCTTTGAACTTTTAAGGCAGTTTCATTTTCAACCATAGCAACAAAGTGTTGAAAATGAGAAAATACCTGTGATTTTTCTTTCATAGGGCAAGACCAGCTATAATTGTTGTAGACATCAATGAATGTAACAAAGTATAAGTTTCCTCCCAAAGAAGTAGTCCCCATTGGACCACACACATCCTTGTGTAGTATGAGCTTCAATTTTTGATCAATGCATTCTTTGGGAAAGGTTGGCAGCAAGAGAGTTAGCCAAGGATATATTCCTTCACAAACATATCTTAGTGATGGATCAAGTTGAGAAAGATCCTCTATTATCTCGTGGTTCTACAAAAGCATCAAACCACAAATAGAAGTGTGGCCAAATCTAGCATACCATAACTAGGCATCTTTAATTGCATTGGACGTGTTTGCTAGACGCAATATCACACTTATCATACATGTCTAGTTTGTACAAACCACCAGTGTGGTTAAAGATCGAGCAAGTACAATTTGTTTGTCATGTTCTCTATCGTCACATGGATAATGCATTTATCATCTGCAAATTCAACATTAAGTTCCCCTCTTACAAGAGTGGGCATAGAAAGCAGATTCTTTTGAATTCCTGGAACAAAAAGTACATTTTGAAGATAAAGATCCTCAACACTAACTATAGTGAGAACTATCTCACCAATACCTTTGACTAGGTAAGAGGCATTATTGGCAACAAGTATTTACATGGTTTGTGATTTAATAATATGTTTTGCTCTCAAATAAGAAGGGGGATTGATGTGTGTTTTTGGATTACATATGGTATACATGGTTTATCAATGAACTGATGAAGCTAGACCATGGCACAATGGTTTGAAATCAAATGCAAAATCTCATTGGTATTTCTATGGTTGAGCTTTGATACACAAGTGTGTCTTGATCAACTTAAAGATGAAGACATGATACACCTACCAAGAGATTGTGAATCAAAGAATCAACATCGAGAATATATTCATGGATTATTTATTTAAATATTAAGTATTTTTCAAGGCTTCGAGGTAACAACAATTGATTATTTAAGAATCAAGTATTTGCACGGCTTGTACTCCAAAAAGAGGTGATCAACAACAATTTATTTGAAGACAAAGACATGGTTTGGTATCATCATCAATCAAGAAGGACATGTGATGTCATTAAAGGCCTTGCTAAGTTGACAAGTACATGCGCACTTATCAACGTCAAGGAACAAGCTCTTACAATAACACTAATAGCACGTTTTGTTTTAGTTTTTGAACATTTAAAAAAACTCCAAAAGTATCTACATTATACATATGATCATTCAAAAAAGCATGTGGGATTTCAAGCCTTACTTGAAAAAAACAAAAAACAAAACGTGTGTTCCATCTACCTCTCCCTCTCTCCATTCTATATTTGTCTCCTTCCCCAACAACTGTAATACAATGACAATGTAACAGAAGCATGTAAGCTTGCTCTCTCTCTATTATCTACACATCTCTTGCTCTCTCTATTATCTACACATCTCTCTCTCTCTCTCTCTCTTCATTGTTTTTGCATGTTTTTCCTCTTTTTATTGTATGCATGTTTTTTCGTCTCTTTATTGTATGCATTCACACTCTCTCCTCTTCTCTCTCTCTCTCTCTCTCTCTCTCTCTCTCTCTCTCTCTCTCTCTCTCCCCATTCTTTGCATGTCTCTTTCCCTATCTCTCAATTGTCTATATGTGTCTTTTCATATCTCTCCATCCATATGCATTCTGTATCTCTCCCTCTCCATTGTATACACTCTCTCTCTCCATCTCCCTCTCCATTGTACTCTCTCTCTCTCTCTCTCTCTCTCTCTCTCTCTCTCTCTCTCTCTCTCTCTCTCTCTCGCCATTGCTTGTAAAATAGTTTTCATTGTCTACCTATACGTACTATAATGTTGGCATGTTAAGCTCTCTCTACTTGGTGTGTACATCTCTCCCTTGTATGTATTGTTATCTCTCTCTCTCTCTCTCTCTCTCATATTTCCTACATTTTCTCCATAGAAACATGGTTTAGGTAGTTTTCATTGTTTGCTCTCTCTCCTTTGACCCCTACGGCAGTGATTACATAACTCATATGGATAAGATGGGAGTTTTCATTGAGGGCTTTCTCTGCTTGATTACAATACTCATAGGGAGAGTACTAAACTTATGAAAGTATGTCTCTTTCCTTGATTACAATACTCATAGGGAGAGTGTACTAAACTTATGAAAGGACAAGTCTCTCTTTGCTCCTACTCCAGAATAGGTCTAAGTTGTTATTGACTCTTTCTCTCTAAAAAGGTTGTATGTTTTCATGTTGTGTTGTTTAGTATGTCTCCCTTGGTAACTTCTCCATATCAAGTTATGAAGTAAGAGAAGCTCTACACAACTAGGGAGAGGAATTTTATATGGAATATGGGTTGAGCTTAATGGGTCAAGACCCACGTAGGCTTATAGACATTGATGTCCCTAATAAGCAATGGGTTAAGCTTAATGGGTCAGGACCCACATAGGCTCACAAATATTGACGTCCTTGACAAACAATGGTTGTTCATTTTCACAAAGGTTAGAAAGGGCTCTAAGGTGAATTATAGAACGATACCTATGTCAAGAAATGATGTAGAAGGTGTATCAAGAGCCTCCCCTCAATAGTGAATTGGCATTGAGTTTTTCTTGAGGGTTTGCCTATGAGTATTGTTGAGCTACACAAACAGCCACCATGAACAAATCAAAATACAAGGTTATGTGGGTTATGTTTGCAGAGAGTGTGATTTCCATCATCAAGGGGGTCATGGACAACTATACTATAGAAGATGGATCGATGGAGGCAACAACATGGATCAACATGCCAAGATACATCTCAAGATTGCAAGCCCTTCATAGGTGACACAATGTCAAAGGGGGATTTTACTAGCTAATAGTAGTGTATACATTTACATTGGATCATGTAAATATGGGCACATGGAGGTCCTAACAAATGTGGAAGTTAAGGTGCAGAAGGCCACCAGAGGAGCCTGTGGACTCCCTTTGGGGGGGAAGATTGCAATCAGCATAGAAAGAATTGCATAACCTCCAAGAAGGGGGCACCATAAATGAAGAGATTTTCACTAAGCTACACACTAAGCTACATGCAAACATCACATCATGTAGCTCTACACTGTAACTCCTTGGGTTCTCAAAAGAAGAGGTGAGCAAGGAGAGTGTCTTCATTGTACAACTGAGGAAACCTTTGTTCAGTGTATGTTTAATGATATCATTTCTTCCACATGTTGTGATAAGTGTATATATAATTTATCCTTCATAATGGTTCCACAAGCAGAGCATAATGAAAAGACTTACTATGCTGCCAACATCAAAAGATAGCATGACTTCTAGTTGGATGGTGTATCGAGATGATTGAAGATAGGCAAGCAAGATTTAATCCATGCCAGCAAAGGTACCACTAGAGCCGCTAGTGCAATTGACAATAGTAACAATTCTAGGCTCATGTGTTCCCTATGAGCTGAAGTTGGAGGACCAGGAGTTTATGGGTGTTTACATGTTACCATGCAAATACCCATACCATATGGTATGATTTGCTACTTTATGCTTCAGAGGATATGCTTACTACATAACGGCTTATCTACATAAAATACTGGTAGCTATAAAAAAAATGGTCAATGTGAGCCAAGAAAAGTTACCAATAGTCAACTCAAAGTTATTTATGCTTCCTATAGATACATTTATGAAATTCAAAGATTTATAACGGTATGTGTGCCTTGGTAGCACTAATACCACTTCTTTTATGTTACTAGTAGAGCTATTAGTGATGACTAGCACTACTAGCATGTGTGCCTTGGTAGCACTAATACCACTTCTTTTAATGTTACTAGTAGAGCTAATGACTAGCACTACTAGCATAGCTAATGACTAGCACTACTAGCATAGCTATTAGTGATGACTTGAACTACTAGAGAAGTGTTGCTACTAGCACTACTAGCATTGTTTTTGTGTGCTAATAGTGTTGGCTAGCATTACTAGTACTGTTATTTATGCTACTAGTACTGGCTAGCACTACTAGCATTTTTTTGTGTGCTAATAGTGTTGGCTAGCATTACTAGTATTGTTATTTATGCTACTAGTACTTACTACACTACTAGTACTATTATTTGTGCTATTAGTACTGACTAGCAATAATACTAGCACTACTAGTACTGCTATTTGTGCTAACTAGCACTACTAGCATTACTACTAGTAGTATTTGCTAGGACTACTAGCATTTCTTTTCGTGCTAATAGTGTTGGCTAGCACTACTAATAGTGCTATTAGTATGCTTAGTGATGACTAGCACTATCAATAGTGTTATTAGTTCTAACTAGCACTTACAGTAGTGTTGATTACCACTACTAGCATAGTTAGTGGTGCTACTATTGTTGACTAGCACACTATTAGTAGTGCTATCTAACACTATTAGTAGTGCTACTAGTGCTATCTAACACTACTAATAGTTAGTGGTGCTACTATTGTTGACTAGCACACTATTAGTAGTGCTACTAGTGCTATCTAACACTACTAATAGTGCATTTGTCTTCTCCTATATCCTTACACATAGGACACTGTAAATTTTTTTGTACGACATGTGATGGCTTGAAAGTTAAAAAAGTACCAAATTACTTTCTTATGTTATCTTCTCCACTAGCACTACTACTAGGTAGCAGAGCTAGCTTGGCCGCTCTAATACTACTACTAGCAATGTTGGCTTTCCTGGTAGGAGAAATGTCTTCTCCACTAGCACTCCTATTATCACAGCTAGCTTTGCTACTAATACGCCTATGTTATCTTATTCACTAGCTACAAAGCTCTAGAGATACCTTTTCTCGTAATACTCCTACTAGCAATGTTAGCTATACTGCTAGTAGAAATGTCTTGTCCACTAGCACTACTACTAGTAGAGCTAGCTTTGTTGCTAATACTCCTAGTAGTATTGTCACCTTTTCTACTACTACTCCTATATTGTCTTCTCCTCAGCACTCCTACTAGTAGCAGAGCTAGTAGGAGTGTTAGCTTTGCTACTAATACTCCTATGTTGTCTTCCCTCTCTAGCACTCCTACTAACAGAGCTAGCTATGTTGTTAATGCTCCTGTGTTGTTGTCATCTTCACTAGCACTTGTCTTCTTCACTAGCACTACTACTAGCAAAGCTAGCTTTGCTAGTAATAGTGTTAGCATTGTAGTTGGTATATATAGTTGGTATATGTAGTGCTAGCTTTATATTTGGTATATAGACATCATGTAAAATTTCACATTTGAGAATGCACCAAGGTATTAAATCAAATGAAAGCCAATAACGATACATTTGAGAATGCACCAAGGTATTAAATCAAATGAAAGCCAATAACCATACATATTATAAATCCCATGGCATACTATTGTAGATTTCCTGATAGACTCATAAGATGCCTTGGTGTCTACATCATCATTATCTACACTCTTGAGGTAGTTCATGGTCTCCATGTATTCTTGATTATTTGGAGACTAAAAAAGTCTCCACACTTGGCTCAAACATAAAGTCCAATTTGTGGGGGAGGCATGTAGCCTTGCAGAGCCTGATACATCAAAGATTTTTCCCACCTAGATTTTAGGACGATAAAATGAATGAGTTCATGGAAATTTCACAAGAGAGAAGGCTTTTGGAGCACAGGAAATCTCCCTATTCTTGGATGGGTAGTAAGAAAGAGCTCCATGAGAAATGTTAGTTCTAAGCAAATCTACCTACCATGTCTATTGCACATTATAGTGTAGCTTTGTTGACCTTCGACTATGCATGTGTTAAAGCTCTCTTCACAACTACCCTAGTTGCATCATCATGCTCACCTTTGCCATGGATAGAAGGCAGCCCCATCTCTCAACCACTAGTGATACAACATGAAACAATGTTGCACAAAGAGTGTACCATGTATTTTATAATCTAAAACTAAAGAGTGAACTCTCTTACTAACCTCGCTTCCTATATGACAATATGTAATATGGACAAATATTGTGACTTAGCAGAACACCATTGCATGGATTGAATCTTGTTCTAATTTTCAATGAAGTCCACCCACCCCACCACCGACGTCACATCCTGAGGAAACCTCTAAATGCACTCTTTGAATTGTTTAGCCTGCCATCTATAAACAAAGCTATACATAATGATTTTTTGAAGGTGATTCTTTAACAACTGAAGTAACTCACTGCATTGTATCTCCTTGAATGTTAGGTCCTTTCTTTTTTTCTTCTTACCATTTTTTTCACTACTTATCTTCACATCTTCAAATAGTTTCATAGAAACCCTTTTTGTGTTGTCATTTTAAGCTCACATGAACATGCTGCCATGATCTTTGAACCACAGGTACCCATAATACATTTCAAAGTGTGGTAGGTAGCTCTGATAGCTTTTGAGCATAGGATTGATTTCTAAAGTGCAGTAACACTCTTGTATATATACTAGAAAGACGTGCACCTATACATTGTAGATGTACCTGTACATATCTAACAACTGCATTTGTACAATGCTCCATGATGCAGGCCACCTTTAGTTTTTGAACAAAATAGGGCATAAGAGACTCAAATGCTAAGTTAAATTTCAAGGTCTAGATAACAAGCTTTGAACCATTGGAAGAGTTTACTATTAGTGCTTGCATGCTTGAAAAGAGCTAGATGTTGTTCTTGCAGTACTACTACAATAGCATGTCATGATAATGGTATGGAGTTAAAGCAGTGATGACTTAGAAATTAACCTGAGGAGGCTCGTCGAGAAGGTGTAGGGATGTTTGATGATTGATTTTCTCCTGGTCCGTTTCTTGCATACATCCTTCTTATTTGGAGAGACACGAGTCTCTATTGTCCAAAAGGAAAACACTATGTCCTTGACCTCTTGTGTAATTGTGCGTGTCTATTTTTGTTTTTGGCACGTGGAAAATGAAAGTGTGGAACTATCTTCTTGAAGTTTGAAGTTGACCTAGTTGGAATGCAAGAGCAAGAGTGGGCTATGGTGGATCAAATGCAAGGATCAACATGATTAGAAGGTGATTAAGATGAGATTAGAAGATGATTAAGATGAGATTAGTACACTATTAATCTAATAGCTTAATGTAGGCATGGATACTCAAAAACCAAAAATTTCTCATTAGGCCAATGCCTCAATTTATAGGTTTTACATCCACAAGATGCTAAGTATCTAATCCCATTGATTTCTCCTGGATTCGTGCCACCTCCCCTACATTTGGGGGCACCTTTTTCCTAGAATCTTTCCATACCCCTATATTCACTCATGCTACCCTTGATTATCTTATCAGTAGATTCCTCTCACCTTTTCAATGCTACCCACTTAATTACAGACTCCCTTTTACAGTGTCTTGCTAAGGGCTTGTTCTCGCACACACCCATTCACTTGCATATTTCAACACCTCTCCTCAAGTGAATAACTCTAGCACACCTGGACCTTATACCAAGTTTCCCTCTTACTTGGTAGCCCGCGAGACCAATGCTTCAAGTCCCTAACTCATAGTCCTTGACACTCTCTCTCTATGTGTCCAAGGCTACTACAAGTGCCCGTGATGACTTTGACTAAAGTTCTCACACATACATTTACCACATGGCCTACATCATTGGTGGCTCAGCAGAGGTGGCTTTACTTTGTTGGGTCAGGTTACATTGGGTTGTGGGGTTTCTCTCTCTTTCTCTCTCAGAAAAGGTGTTCTGACTCCTCTACCTTAGGAGTCTCCATGAAGTTTGGTGATGTCGATCCTTCTTCATTTGGTTTGCTGTAGATAGCAGTCTCTAACCATGTGCCCTGGCTTCCCAGAGTTGTGGCAAGTGAAGGTCCTTCCTCCTCCGCTGCCTCTTCCTCATCCTCGACCTCGTGCTGCAAGGCCTCCTCGGGTGTAGAATGCTTTCTCTCTCCATTTGTTGGGTCCAATCTCTTTGACTTTGTTCTCTTGCTCTAGTAGAGCTCCTTCTATCTCATGCAGCTTTAAATCTGGTACATTCTTTAAAGTTGCCACAATGTTCTCATACTCTCCCTTGTCCACACTCTTCAGAAGCACTGCTAGTGCCTCGTCATCTTGATGATCCTTTGGAGCAGCTTCTTCTTGATGAGGTGGCTCATCTTGTTCTTTGTTGTTGATGTAGCTTTGAAGAGCTTGTCGATGGCTCCTCTCCTTTGCTTCTTCTCCTCTTTGTTTGATGTTCTCAAATGGGTTCATGGTAAAGTGTGCTTGTATCACGTGCACAAGCATGATCAATATTTCCATGATAAACATGAAGGCTATTGAGAGCCCAAATCCATTGTTTCCAAGATGGAACTTGAAGGCCAATGGTTGCCTCAATGACCATGATGCATGAAGTACATTTTTATCAATGAAGAGTGCCATGAGAGATGTGAGAGGTCTTACCGATTGCATGAAAGCAATGGTAGTGTCTAGCTCACTTGCATGAAGTGTAGGCATGTAGTGATGTATGTGATGATGATGATATGAAATGGGTTGGTACATCATATTGAAGCATGAGCTTATTACTCCTTTAATCTCCCCTTAATGAGATCAGGTAAGTACAATGAAGTTCAAAACCCTAAAACACTCAGAAATGAGCATGTGAAAATGATGTAACTTTGTGCACCAAAATCTCAATGATGCCCAAGGATTTTTTCAATGTGGAGCTAGGGCAAGATTTAGCGGTGGTGGGTTAGCATTACTTTAAGCACCATAAATTCAAGATTAGAAATAATAATTAGTGTTTAATCTTAAGATTACTAAAACTTCTTTCTATGAGTACCATAGAGCTGAAATTGGTTGTTGTTTGCTGGCAATGATTTTACGTGATTTTGACCACACAGGCGTGTTTGTAGCATTAGAAAACCCCTGGGAATGCTCTCTTGAGATCTGATTTGGTCAGAGTAGCGTGTATTTGACGTTTGAAGAGATTCTGATTGGATTTGGGTAAAACACAAAATACTTTGACCTGCACGTGATGTAGACTCCGTGAGCTAGCGATGGAGGTTGCCCTGACCTAATGATGAACCCCCTCAAAGGATTTGATGAATGGTGAAGGGGTTTAGGAGCATGGATGCTTTCTTCAACTGGGGGTGCAACTTGGCTATGGAGAAGAGAGAAGATTAGTGCTTATAATTATTATTATGGGCTAATGAGGTGAATAAAACACTTGATGATGGGCTAAGACATGTTGGACATGGATCTGGGGCTCTGATACCAAGAGTGATGCTTGAACTTCAGCCTCTTGTCTGAAATGCATGTCTTCCAAATCCTTTATAGATGGCTGAAGGATGAGCTGATTGAGTATATCCTTTCTAGTTGATGTGCACATTCCTTTTACTCCCCAATTAAAATACTTTGTCATGTCCATAAAAATCTTTAGGCTTGTTTCCACACCCAGCTATTTGTGATGTAACAATCCGGAGGGAGAGATAGTAGTTGTGATGTAACAACAATCAAGAGTGAGAGAGAGAGAGAGAGAGAGGGAGAGGATTTGCGCTGTAACTTACAAGAGAAGAGTTGTGTTGTAAATAACACATGAGAGAGAGAGAGAGAGAGAGAGAGAGAGAGAGAGAGAGAGAGAGAGAGAGAGAGAGAGAAACATGCTGTAACCACCTACAATACCCACGTTTAATTGTTTTGAGTTATAAGAGTGAATCATCATTAAAAAAATAATTTTTTGTTGAATAAAGTCTAGCTATTTCAAAAAAATTAGTGTGTCGGACATTGTTTTTGAGTCCATCTTAACATGCTTATGCCCAATACTAGTTTTATATTTCTCTTCTTTGCTAAGATAAGAAAAAATGAGTGTTTTTTTAAACTAAGCTTTTAAGAAAGCTAAACTTAGGTTTATGCCAAGGTATATAAGACCTTAGAATCCTCTTTGTAATGGAGTGAAGGCAAAGCTTGTACATGAATATGAAACATGAATTGAAGGCTGGTATCATGTGGGAATTTATTCTTTTCTTAAAGCTTGGATATGAATCTTTTGAAGCATTGCAAGCAACAAAAGCACAACACCAGTAGAAAGAACAAACATAAGACCTGGACCAGAAGAAATTATAGTGACCATTTACCTTCATATTTCTATTGTGTTTATTCACTTTACCCTAGCTTAATTTGTGTGTCAAGGATCACCCGATAAAGAAATTAATAATACAATATAAACATTTTGATGAAACACTCTAAAATCCCTTCAACATAACATAATGCAAAGGAACCATGGGTAGGAGGCTCAACTCCATGAAAACTATGGCAAAGGGTAAGGGTATAATCTTGCCTAGCTAAAGGGATGTAACGCACCTCAAGAAGGAGATTCAAACCAAGGCTAATTAAGCAACCATTAAATGTGAAAGACTTTCCATTGACTTGCTAGAACTGGTTGAATGAATTATGTAAGTGAGCATTAGAGTTCAATACAAGGGTTTTTATGGACTTGTAACAGTATTTCATATAAATGGTTTTCAGTTTTAAAAAGTGTAAAACCTTACAAAGAAGGGGAACTTTTATTAGCCTCAAAGTTACAAAAGAGGTGTAACATAGAAAAGGGTTTTTAAAATACACCTTGAAAGCACTTGCTGATGCACATGCTACCTTGGTTTGGGCAAATTTGACCCCCTTAGGTCTGATTTGGAGGTTATGTGTGGTTAAAGGAATGAAAAATTGGGTGATCTCAACTTGGGTGTAGTTAAAAGAACTGAAATATGGAAGTATGTAAGTTAAATTTGTGTGTGGCTAGGGTTAAAATTTGTAGTGGTAACATCATATTATATTCATGTGTGCATATATAGGGTTTGAACCTTTGCATCCTAATATAATTAATCTTTAATGAAGGGAGATTACAATTAGGGTAATTTAGACTCAAGTGTGGTTAATAGATAAAATTGGGGTTGTAAAGTATGGAGAGCTGGGTAGTCTCAATTTGGATGTAATTAAGTAAGGAAATAGTTGTGATTAGGCAACTAACAGAGTGGTTAAGTAAGTAAGGAAATAGTTGTGATTAAGTAAGGAAATAGTTGTGAATAGGCAACTAACAGAGTGGTTAAAGTGAGGTTGACATTTATTTAGTGAGAGAAAAATAGAGGAGCTCATTCCATATGTCAGGAAGGCCAGGTAAGCACCAGTGGCTGCAGTCTTGGTAGGGAACCACCTGTTGTTGGGGGTGCCAAAATAATGCTGGGTGGGCATCCTTTCGATAGATTGAAAGCCTTGTGATGTTAAGCACATGCACAGGTACCCTCATTTCTTGAACAACCCCTTCTAGTGTAGCTTGCAACTTATCAGGATATGGCGTTAGGTAGGACTCCTCATAGATTGGCTCTGTCTCATCTCTGCATTGCCCACCTGAATTCCATCCGCCTCCTCTAAAAAATTGAAAAAAAAACAACATGATGCTAAATCTGAAGATACAAAAGGTTTATTAGCATAATATATTCAATATAACCCCACATAAGAGCTTAACCCCAATTGTAAGCAAGGCAATGGATAAGCACAACATGCATCTTACTTTAGAGTACATAATACAAAGGGGTCGGCAAAATAAAATCATTACGTCCCACAGTAGAGCTAAAAACACAATTAAAACATGATAATGAGATAGCAAAACAAGATCAAGATGTCCCACATTAGACTTAATTGCAATATAAGAGCTAGTTCCCATGCACTCAAGTCAATTATGTAATGCAAGTGTTCTAGGTCCCATGGAGTAATTTTGACTTACTCAACTACATTAGTCCTCCAATTGAGCTGCTTCATATGATACTAATTAATGGGTTCTCAATATACCCTATGTTAGAGAGCTTATCTCCCACATAAACATAACCAATTCTCAACAGTTGACAAGCATCCCTAACCATTACACAATTACCAATTTTCACATGTAGCACTGTCCACAGTCTTACAAGAAGTTTTTTGTAAATTTGTTGAGTGCTAAGGTGTAAGCATAATCTTAGGTTTGGAAACTTTTTAATTATATTGTAGGGTTGCATAGGATTCTCGCTAAACTTAGGTTTGGAAACTTTTTAATTATATTGTAGGGTTGCATAGGATTCTCGCTAATCTACATGTACCATTAACTTGACACTTGGATTATAAGTGCAACCCTTTTACTACCTAGCTCCCTCATTAATTAACTCTACACATGTGAGGGTTACCTTAATCATTCTTTGGCCTTTAGCCCCCACCAACTTATTTGCCATGTTGAGGACTTGCAACCTCACAAGCTTTTACCATAGCAGCATAACGACAACAAACAAAGTCAACAAGATTGTAGAGCATTTATTTTACGTACTTGAAGTGAATAGGAGAGTGGCTTCGATAGAATACACTTGTGTTTTGTGGATTGACATATCTGTCCACCCATTTCGCCCATGTAGACAGAGCCTTGTTATAAGCCACCATAACATCCAGCTTACTATACACCTTGTTCCTTTCTCGAAAGCAATTCTCCCTTTGCATCACACAACCCAATACATCATTATTAATATACATTACTTAATTTTAATTGCATTGGATGCATGTATGTTAATTAGCTTATAATTTAATGTATAAGTTGGAAATTTACAATGGAACCTATTGTAGGTCAATAGGTTTTAAAATTTTAGCTCTAACAAATGATGCCAGTGATAGGTGCATGCACCCATGCTACATGAATATTTGTGAAAAACACACACACACACACACATACCCACACACATATGTATGTACATACATACATGTACACATATACACACATATTTACATAGATTACACACATACATTATATATATATGTATGTATGTAGGCACGCATATACATACATACATACATATATACATATGCGTGTATGTATGCATGCCTACATACATATATATATATATATATATGTACATCCATATATATATATATATATATAAATGAAGATGCATGAATTACCCTTTTTTTTCAATAAAAGGCAGCTTTATATTAAAAAAAAGACGAGACGAATTACAAGTAACGGAGTTTCAACACATAGCTGAAGATGGTAAATACTGTCTATGAATTACCCTTTGATTAATTATGTTAAGGAGATGGTAAATACTGAGCAGATTAGCATTGTTAATTACCCCTGGCCGAGCTTGCTGGGACCCCACCAGTGATCTGTGTTGAACACCAACACACTAGCTTTCCTCCATCTTCTCTCTGATCTGTCTATCGTGTCTAGCGTCAAGTTGAAGTGGGTCTGGTTGGAATCCTCTTCCGTGTGCACGAGAAACCTAGAAGTGTAATACTCGACGCTGCAATCATAATCCTGAGTCACAGAGTTAATCAAGTACGTTTAGCGGTTGAAATATTAATGCGCCGTTTATGATGCTACCGGCGCGTGATTAGCGTTAAACGTATTGCATACGCATTGCTGTTCATTACTGCTACATGATGCAAGTAGTGTGCATTAGGACCAACTTAAGAAGGGAATTCATTAACTTGCCACGAATTTCAAAATGTGATCACTCCCCCGTGTCCGGACAATTCTACTCTTGTCTGCTAACGACTCTCTCAGCATGCAGAGCATTGACTCCCACTGGTTCCTACTCAAGGAGTCCCCCACAAAAGCCAGTCTCTTCCCTCTCAGCCTTTCCAGCATGTCTGTGCCATTGAACCTTATCATAATAAGCACACAACATGAGCTCAGTAATACACAATTTTCTTCCCATCAATACATAAAAAAAAACCCTCAACTTTATTAGTTGGAATAAACATGTTTAATAATGGTATTAATGACGACCATTAATGGCACTTTTTGGCTTACTGTGACTTCTGCCACACTTACATCTGGGCCTTATTACCTTGGCATATTGCAATCCCTTGGGGTCCATCTCCACCTGGTGTACTTGGCATCACGCCTGCCATTCTGCTGGCAGTTAAATTTTTCCTCTACAAATGGGCAAGTTTCAGGTTTGTAGAGTGGATATGTGTCATCTTCAACCCACCTTCCTGTGTAGATATCACAGTGAAGATTGGTAGACTTATGTGCTGAGGAAGAAATTCCATCATGATCATGCCTCCTGCCATCAGTTCGGTTGGCTAATGATGGCTTCAAATCATCGTTAAAACCGTGACCCATGCCATCAGATACGTTGGTTGATGACAACTTCACATCAGTTGAATCTGGTGATGAAGAAAACCCATTATCATCATGACCCATGTCATGACCCATGATGCCATTGCTCTGGTCTACTACTGATGACCTCAAGTCAATAGAAGGGGGAGAGGCTTGATCATGAGAGGAGCTAACTGATTGCTTCTGGTGAGGCATGTATGAATGTGGGGACCTTGGATGTATGGATGTGGATGATAGGATGTTTTCTTGATGTGGGGCTGGATGTGAGTATAAGGCCGAGCTTCCGAACAGGAGGGGGAAGAGCAGGTTGGAGAACATGGCAGTAGTAGAAGGGAGAAATAATGATGGCCATGGCCATGGTGATGGCAGTGAAGATGACGATGACGATGACGATGACGATGATGATGAGGTCCTTATGGGCACTACCATCATGGCACAGTTCAAGGTGAAAACAGCTAAGAGGAAGATCAGACACAACATGAGGCCAAGGAAGCTGGGAGGCCACCATCTTGAAGGCATGGCCAAATTATAGGCTCTCCGTGACTTGCCAAGCTCCATTGCCTCCTACAAAATAGCTGAAGCTTCTCTTGCTTTGCTGCCTGCAAATGATAAACTAACAGCTACACAGAGATTAAGGCTAACTCAAAGAGCTAACACATATCCACAAGGTGCACTGTGCTTTGTTTTCATCACGATCATGGTATAATGGTGGTCAGGGATTGCATGCAAAGCACAAAAGAATTGTTACTCAGAGTTCCTCCTTTAAGGACTTTACTGAGTGCATCCAGAGCTGGTGCAGGGAATAAGAAGGAGATTTGAACATGATATACAATAAGAGCTCACACAGGAGCACTCTTTCTTTGCAGCTAACATGTGATGGGTTGATGAAGGAGGTGTAAATGATGACGATGATGTTGCCCTTTAGGTGAGAGAGTGTTACTCCAACGAATTATTAAGGGCTGGCGGCAGGCAGCTACAGCGATGGTTTTCCTGTCAAAAAGTTAGAGACGTACATCGTTCGTGTGTGTGTGTGAGTGTAGAAAGAGAGAGACTGTTAATAATTATAGAACAAAATTACATTTGGGCAGACCCCTATTGGCTCCGCTCATTGAAAAAATTCATACCCCACAATTTAGAAAGAGGAAAACAAAAATAAAACCACACATATTTTTTTTTAAATTTCTGATGACCCATGGATTCAAAATTGAGAGAAACGTATCAAAAGTGTTGTTTATTGCATTTTTATGATTATGCTTTTGATTATTGATAAAAAAATATCATAGATATCTTCCAGTGCCTTCCATAATGCATCAATTTTTCTTAGTTCCATTCCTTTGGTATGGTGTTATCCAATAAGACGATCGATAATATTTTCCCATCTTGAGTATAAAAATTATTGGGCCTAAAAGATGCTTTAAGTTGAACTTCTAAAACATCAATGCCCTATCAAAAATATTTGTAAGAGTGAGGCATACTTTGTTTAACTCATCTACACCATACTGCATGTAAATTTCTATTCCTAAAGCAATATCTTCTGCAATAATATTATGTGAAACATTCTTGTAATGAGGCTTATCTAGATCTTTCATGCAATAACCAAGCATCCCATAAAATGTATGCATGTTCTTTTGCTTTAAAGCTCTACACATTATGATTCCACCAACAAGACGACCCTTCTTATCCCATCCAAGATACTTTTTGATCAATTTATTAATTGTAGTGATTTACTTTACATGAATTCTAACAACCATTTGATAGTGAGATCGAAAATTATACCTACTCTTTTCAATGAGCAGCAACCAACAACCAACAAGGCGTTCTTTTGTGAGAAATTATTATTAATGCTTCAATAATATCACTCCCACCTACTAATATTATCACTCCCAACTACTAATATTATCACACTCAACTCAAGAGCTTTGAATTAATTTTTAATGCTTCATTAATATCACTCCCAGCTATTGATATTATCACACTCAAATCAAGAACTTTGAAGTTGACATTTGACCCTTCTGTAGTATCATCAACATTTGACAACTTTGTAGGCCTACCTCGACTCTTCTTTGGATCATTACTTTGAACATCAATATTAGGCTCCTTTGAAATACAAAATATTCATGTTTCCATTTCTCTCGCTCAATGTATGTAAGAAAGAATTGTTAACTGTTGATCTGTAAGAGAAAGATTGTGTTTTGTGTGCACAACCTTAGCGGCTGAAAGGTGGGCCAAAAGGTGGATGCATGTATGGAGGTGGGACAACAAGTGGAGTTGGCGCATATGCGGCGAACCAAGAGTTGATGCACTTGGAGTGGAAATGCATGTGGCCCTTCCTTAAAAAGGGTGAGGTAGATAACACAATAGATCGCTCCCTACTACAAAGTTTTGGCTACACGCACATGAAGGCAATGGCCGACATCATAACCTCAATGGTGAAAATCATCCCCTTTCCATTTCTCTTGCTCAATGTATGTAAGAAAAAATTGTTAACTATTGATCTGTAAGAGAAAGGTTGTGTATTATGTGCACAACCTTCGCGGGCCGAAAGGTGGATGCGTGTATGGAGGTGGGACAACAAGTGGAGTTGGCATATATGCGGAGAACCAAGAGTTGATGAACTTGGAGTGGAAGTGCATGCGGCAACACTACTCAAACCTCCCTTAAAAGGGGTGAGGTAGATAACACATTAGATCGCTCCCTAATACAAAGTTTTGGTTACACACACATGAAGGCAATGGCCGACATAAGAGCCTCAATGGTGGTTGCCATCTTCACCAGAACATTAACATGGTGCATCTCCATGATGTAGCATACAACCCAAACACGAATCATAAGCACAAATGGGGATGATCATCCTTACCACTAGAGAGCCAAGCACCCATGAATGGAGGCGCACACAAACTTCGGGTCCCTTTTGTAAGGATTTCGGTAGCAACATCATGCGTATCTTGATTTTATGTACTGTGGGACTTGTAGGTGCTTGTGTGTAGAGAGATGGATTCATCTTGCAAACCACCAATTGAAATGGTGAAAAGTCATTGAGAATCCACATCAGAATGGAAGGCACCGTTCACTATGGAAAAAATAGATGACTAATCGGGTTTTTTAAACCTCATTTCAGGGCCCTATTCGCAAGGAATGTGTTAAATGTAATATGTGTGCATTGACTAATATTAGTAATAATATCTTATTTACATATTACTATGTTAATATTTTCTAGTGTAGTATTCTTTAATAAAAATGTACTATCATAAGTATATGAAAGCAATAAGCATATTACGTATTTTGTGATAAATATGTTACATTGATGACTTTGTAATATTTTATGTGCTCTTTGCTACACTTTACAAGGTGCATAATGAGAGGCACGAGTGGTCTACTTATGCAAGCAGTTAAAGTTTAATCATATAAATGAGGGGGAACTAATGGATGAGTTCCTCACAAGGATTGAAGTTCTCAGGGAGCAACTTCTTGCATGTATTAATATGGCCTATCCAGATAGTTCAATTGATGTCACTAGCTTTACCAGATTCATACTAAGGTTTTGCATCCACACTTCGAGATCCATGATGAAGGGTAGCCCCAATGCCCTTACATTTGATGAGTTGGTTACAGTATTCTTGCAAGGTAATCTGAGATCTTGACGAAATCAAACTAGTATGTGCATGGGAGATCAGTGATTCGAGTAAAGACTTTTCTCAGGGCAGCTATAAGCTAAAGGTAGAATTAACCCAATCTTGGCAAGGGTGCCGAGAGGGAGGGTGAGAGGAGGGTGATAAGACTAAGAAGAAAGGAAAATACAACTAGTATCGCAAACCAGGTCATTATATAAATGAATGCAGAAAAAAGATGGAGAAGGAGAAGAGTGAGGCATGGTTGTGGCTTATACATCAGCACCAAGTGTTGATGAGAAGGATTCAATGAACTATACACAGGATGATTTGGCATTCATCCTTTCCATGTTGTATGCATGTCAATGACTAAACTTCATGTCTTGTATTTTGAATATTGCCACATGTGCTATGAGTGACGTGGAGCTATGGCATGTGCTATGAGTGACGTGGAGCTATGGCATGCTCGCTTTGATCACTTGAAATTTTCACCTTAAAAGGTAAGAGATTGTGTCAAAGTTGCCAAAGCTTGAGGCCCCTGTTAAACATGTATGTGAGGGTGCATTTTGGGCAAGATGAAAACGGGCATCATTCATGAAAGATGGATCAGTAAGGGCTATCCAAAATTATAGCTTATACAACCATTGATCAAGGGATATCTCTACTTTGTGACTTTTATTGGACTCACCTATGTGTATCTATCGAAAGAAAACTCAGAGGTTTTAACATGCTTTAGAAACTCTGTTTCTATGGCTGAAAATATCTACATGTAAAGTTGGCAACCTTCGTACAGATTGAAGGGGATATGTGTCAAAGGAGTTTCATGTATATATGGCTAAAAGAGACATAAAACATCACTACACATTGCCTTACACACCTCATTAAAATGGTGTGGCTAAGAGAAACATGTCTCTCATGGAGGTGGTATGTTGTGTGGTCAAAGGCCATGATTTGCATCATGTTTTTGGTTGGAGACGGTTATGTGTGTGTCCAATCTCGCCGAGCAAATTCAACAAAAATGGTCTCCAAGTGACAACTCGTTATTTTAACCATTCCACCTCTTTGCTTGCAAACTAGCTAAAACCCTTCTAGGTGTGGGTTAGCGATGCCATAAGCTGCTTACAAACCAAATTTAAGCGCATTCATCCATTGGTGTGGGCATGGGAACTAAAAAAACTAGTAAGAAAAGTTTGTTTCTAATAAGCACCGATTTCAGTATAGATTTGGGTGATTTCTTGACTCCATTTCGAGCTATCTATCAAGCCCTTTAAGACCATGATAAAGGCCCCTTCAAAAACCTTAAAGATGAGCTCAATTTGAGTCTCCTCTTCTCAACTCTCTTAATCATTGTATTAAGAAGGCATTAAGTCTATTAAGCTAAAATCAATGATAATTAGGCTTAAATAAGGCCAAAATTGAGAGAGTGAAGGTATATTTGGGTGTGCTAAGTAGCAAATCCTCTTAAATTGCACTTTGCGCATGTTGAAAGTCCAAGAAGCAAAGAAATCTCATATTGCTGGGATCATATCTATCTGCTATTACTAATCTTGCATTAGCATTTACAACACCACAAAATAAAAATATTTTTCTTGTTATCCTTACATTGTGTACTTATCTTATCGTATCAAGGTAGAAGAAAATCATTGCAAATCAAAGCCTATTCTGCATGCCAAATCTTATAAGAGGCATAGACACTAAGAGTAGTATTCTAGGAAGACCACTTCAAAATAGCAACAAACGTAACAAGTCAAGTTGAAGAGTTCATCGAGGAAGGATTTCACACTTGGGCTACACAAATGATGTATCTATTAATGCACAAAAGACTATGGAAGATAGTTAAGGAATATGGACCTATTACTAAAACTGATGAGTAGGTAGAGAGAAAGATGAGCAAGCATTGTCAGTTATTGGGTTACATTTGGGGCCCAATCTCATTCACCACATTAGGATAATGCCAAAGATGCATCGGGAGAGTTAAACTGTGTTTGGAGCTAAAGTAAAAAATCAAGAAATTCATCTCAAAATTGAATTTTATGGGCTAGAAATGAATTTCAGTGAGTCACTAGCACAATTTGTTAGCAAGATGAAAAGATTTATAACACAACTAGATGGCAGGCTAAGATAGAAGATAAAGATACATTGGCCATGATTCTCTTAAAAAGCATGCCAAAGGAGTACAATGCATTGGTGACTATACTAAAAAACTTGCCAGAACCAAGTTGAACCTTTAAGGGATGTGTCTCCTCTCGTCTTGAAGAAGAAAAAAAGCTAAAGAAAGGTAGCAAAAATGTGCCAACATGCTTCTTTTTCAACAAAACCACAAAGAAATACTTTCACTGTGGAAGGATGGGACATTACCAAAGCAAATGCAGACTCAAGCACAAGACAAAGTGTGACCATTGCAAGAACCTGGGACACAAAGAAGAGGAATGCAGATTCAAGAACCAAGATGCAAACAACATGGAGACTTCATCGAGCAACGAGGAGATGCCCCAACGAAATACTCTTCTAAGAGCTAGAACAACAAACCTCACTATAAAAAATCAACATTTCAGCCTACATGTTGTAAAAGGGGTAATGATAGAATCTTCTAAGAGGAGCTAGAACAATAAACCTCACTACCCACGCCTATGTTTCAGCCTACATATTGTAAAAGGGGTCACCATATGAGTAGACACTCATCTCATGTCATCTCATTTATGTTATTTTCACCACACCTTACCACCTTGAGTTATGTTGGCACTAAGATGGGGGTGATGGCATGTTGTAACTAAACCTTACTACTTGAGAGTAGCAATCATGCACCCAGTGGGGTATTGGAGTTGTAAACCTCACACCCAGTGGGGTATTGGAGTTGTAAACCTCACATCCAGCCACCTTGCATTAGCCTAAGAATTTGGCACCAAGGGAGGGTGTTGAGAGATATGGTGCCATGGAGCACAAGAAAGGTAAGGAGTGAGTGTAAGAGCAAGTTGCCACATGACCAAGCTAGAGTTATCTACCACATGAGCTTGCTTTCATGACTATTGCTACACCAATAGAGACAGATGCTAGGCTTAGTCTCCAGGATGCACGTGATTCATTTAATGCATAATTTTAATAATAGGCTATCAGGTGTTGTCTCATATATCTATGAAATACAAGTCTAGACATTCAGTTTGGGGTCTCCCAATTGAACAAGTTTATGTATAGTCCCCTAGCCTACTCTATGCTAAGGGAGGTGATATTCATCTACATGCTTAGAAGGCTACCAATGCTTACTCACTTTGGTAAGCTACCAAGAAAGTATTAAGATACCTACAAGGCACTTAGTCCCTTGGCCTATTCTATGCTAAGGGGGGTGCTATTCAGTAGCATGCTTTTAATGATTCTGATTGGGCTAGATGTTATAACATGCGAGTGTCCACTAGTGGCTTTTAATGATTCTGATTGGGCTAGATGTTATAACATGCGAGTGTCCACTAGTGTCTTTTGATTTTATCTTGGTGATTTATGTATATCATGGCTTAGTAAAAAGCAGCCCTGACAGTGGCCACTTCAATCTATGAAGCTACATATAGGGCAGCTTTTACAATGAGACTGTGAAGTGTGTATGGCTTAGATGCCTTTTTGCAGATCTTAGAGTTGGCCCACCTCCATTTTCACTGATAAAGTGCATTAGATGTTATGAGAAACCCAATGTTTCATGATCACATAAAGCACATTGAGGTACATTATTGTTATATAAGGGAGAGGCTAATTGCAGGAGAGATCAACCTAGCTTATGTCTGTACACACGATAATGTGGCATATATGTTCCCAAAGTCTCTCTCACAAGAGAATTTTGAAGCTTTTTGCAAACCTTTAGGGTTATTGAAATTTGGCCACATGATCCATATACATGTTCACATCATCACTATAAGGGGGATTTATAGCCCTTTATATGGTAGTGATGTGTAGACGTATACTAATAATAGGATGGGGAAATTTTTCCCTTTTTTAGGAGGATTTTTTCCTCGAGCATATATACACACTCTTATGAGTGTTTGTAAGTGACCTTATCATGTTACTTCACTTCTACTTCAATCATTCTCATCAATCTACTTTGAATGTTGTGCTTCTATCTCTCTCTCCTTACCTGTTTGCATCTGTGTGTGTATTTCTACCTTGATCTCCACTCTAACATGTTACAAGAAATACATAAAGGAGATGTTTTTAGATTCTTTCTATCTCTCCTTGCTTGTTGCATCTATGTGTGTGTATTTCTACCTTGATCTCCACTCTAATAGGTTACACAAGGAATACACAAAGGAGCTGCAAGGCGGTTTAGTCTTTTATTACCTTTTTGATCTCTCAATGCTATACTTATTATTTGTGTATGAAAGATAGATGAAAAGTAAAGGCAAGTGGATTTTGTTAGAGTCGATTATATGCATCACATAAATTTTGAGTTGGCATTAAAAGTGTAGAATGGACATGTAGAAGTAATCAATGTGAGTACTCTTTGGAGCTTGGAAAATTTTCATGAGCATCTTGTCATAATATGCATGGAGATGATTTAGAAGATGAAACTTTTAAGATTGACAGAAGAAAGGTTAATGGCATCCCACATAAATTTTGAGTTGATGTAGAATGGACATGTGGAAGTAATCAATGTGAGGACACTTTGGATTTTAGAAAATGTTTGTGAGCATCTTGTCATAATGCATGGAGATGATTTACAAGATGTAACTTTTAAGATTGGTAGAAGAAAGGTAAATAGCAAAAGCTGCATCCCCCATTCACTAAATTCTCTTCATACTATGAATGTAGTTATTTTGGTTTTCCTTGCATCCAGGATGGTCAGTGCATGGAAACATTTACGATGGGTCTCAAGATGATCTAGTCCTCAATTGAACCAAATCACCTACTCTTAGCATTCTTGTTGTTGAGATAATGCTTATACTAGCTTTTGGTCATGTTTCTTAGTTGAACTAAATTGTCTCTTCATCTATGTGGAAAACATACCTCATTTGTTTTGGGCTTGTAAGGTTCGATTGGATATTACACAAAGTATGATTTTTTTGTGGGAGAGTACTATGTGTGTAAATGATTGATTGCATGAGGGGGATACAATGTGACTGATAGAATAGATTATAGTAGGTAACCGATGATGTTTTTAACATAAGACTCTTTGGTTATATAAGTGCTACTAGCCCTCACAATGGTTATAAGCCCTCAATATGGCCATTGTTTTAAAATCCTAGAGGAGATTCTTGTATGATTTTTTGTGATGTCATTAGGATAAAGATAGTTAAAGATGTCTTCTCCCAAATGAGAATTTATTGAGGCTTGTGCATGGAGTATAATATCCATGGTATTTGGGTGATATTGAAATGGAATAAGCCTACTACACACCAAATAATATGTGATATTGAAATTGAATAAGCCTTCTACACACCAAATAATTTGGGTGATATTGAAATTGAATAAGCCTGCTACACACTAATAATTTGGGTGATATTGAAATTGAATAAGACTGCTACACACCAAATACATGGGGTGATTTTTTGTATGTTAGGTTTTATTATTTTGTCTTTCTATTTACACTATTATTTTGACAATTATAGTTCTTATATCACTTTCTTAGATGTTATGTTTCTTCAATTTCCAAACTAGTAAAGGTATTCTATGTTTGATTGTAAACATTGAAATCATATTTTTTTTGGATATTATGTACATGATAATATTCTATTCTTCTTTTCCTGGGTATATTATTCTCATTTGAGATAACATCATCCTGAAGTTTTTTAATGCAAGGGATAATGTGCATTTTCTATGTTAGGAGTTTTAAGCTCTAAGATATGAAACAATAGTTTTAGATGATTTCATGTTTATTGTGGCCAATGAACATTCTTGTACACTACACTACATATGGTGTAGCCATCCAAGAGCTTCTTTATTATGAGGAAAATGTTAATCTATAATGTGAAGGTCCATGCTATCATGTCTCAAAAAACTATAGATTGCAAGAACCCATTGTGTCATAGTCACCATCATACAACCCCCAAATTTTATTTGTTATGTTAGATGGAACCTTATTGTAGCATCCTATAATGTATAGTTGTCTCTAATTGTGCAAGACTAGCATAGACCTTTCCTTAATTTGATTCACGACGAAGCTTTAATAGCTTCATCCTAACATGAAATTGATGCATTGATTTAGGAGGTGCACGAATGATTGCACCATCGCAAGTTTCATGTAATGATTTTCGTAGTGTTCTTTTTTTTATTTAAGGAAAATATGAACGAATGACTACATTGCCATAAGTATGATTTTATAGTCTTCTTATGACACTTTCCTTTTATGTCTCAATATCCTTGATTATTTTAACATTTTTCTTATTTAAGCAGGGTTTTTCTTACGACACTTTCCTTTTAGGGCAAGTTTTTCCTATTTTATAGTGTCACTTTTTTCCCTAGTCATTTTACACGAGCCACCCAATTGTTGAGTTGCCATCCATGCCTTCTTGCTACTAGGATATTCTACTTCTTGCAACCTGTTAGAGAATTCTTCATACATACTACCCCTATTGTAGTTTTTTTGCAAGTTTTTTGCACATTAATCTTGTTGGCAGGGAGGAGGAGCTATTCTCCTTCTTAAATAGAACTATGGATGTCCAATCCAATTCACTGATCACACAGCTTTGAGTTTATGGCGGTGATATATTGTGGAAGTTTGAGTCCCATGTAGATTGTCAACCTTGATGATTCCTCAAAGGGCTAGGTTCCTTATGATTATTTGAATCATATTTTTGACTAGAGAAGTTTCAAGAAGAGATTAGCTAGATTTATAGAAAATCTCGACC
Source organism: Cibotium barometz (assembly GCF_041138505.1). Classification (NCBI taxonomy): domain Eukaryota; kingdom Viridiplantae; phylum Streptophyta; class Polypodiopsida; order Cyatheales; family Cibotiaceae; genus Cibotium; species Cibotium barometz. The sequence continues at coordinate 27,166,017 of NC_141062.1, read as the reverse complement.
GAAACAACTACATGCAAGTAGGTATATATTTTCTCATCAACAAGGGATTTGGAAATATCGGCATATCTTTCATTTCTTGGGATATGAACATTTTATTTTTGTATAAGGAATCAAGAAATGAAGAATCTCATAGAAACTCTAATGTTAAAAACTTTTCTAAGGGGAAAAGCAAGAGAAACCCCTCAATGTTGTAGATGAAGAGGTTTTGGCCTTAAAGACTTTACAACAGCTAGTCAATTCTTCTCTACTACTAGTAAGGGTGTGAATGAGAAACCTATTATGGAACTAGCCTAGCTTCCCCCAATGATTGAAGGAAAATAGTATGTTTTACTCACTAACATTGAAGATCTATTCAGCCTTTGAGAAGATGATGTAGCCATTTATATGGTGGTAATGTATGGACGTAGGCTAATAATGGGCTAGGGCACTTTTTCCCTCTTTAGGAGGTTTTTTCCCTTGAGCTTTTGTATGCACTCTTATGAGTGTGTGTAAGTGACCTTATTATGTCACTTCACTTGTACTTATTCTCATCAATTTACTTTGAGTGTTGTGCTTCCATCTATCTCTTCTTACTTATTGCATCTATGTGTGTGTTACTACTCCATTCCAACAATTGGTATTAGAGAAGGTTCTCTTGGCTCTCACCCCCTTGTCATCTTCTCCTTCAGCGAGTATACGTCAAAGGAGTTTCATGTATATATGGTTGAACGAGGTATAAAACATCATGTATATATGAATGAAAGAGGGATAAAACATCAATGCACATTCCCTTACACACCTCAACAAAATGGTGTGGTTGAGAGGAAGAACATATCTCTCATGGAGATGGCACATTACACGACTTAGTCCTCAAAAATGACACTTGGTATTTAGCAGATTTGCCTTATAATAAAAAGCTCATTTGGGTTTATAAGCTTAAGCATAAAGTTGATGGTAGAGTACCAAGGCAAGGCTTGTTACAAAGGTTTATGCTCAACATAAGGGAATAGACTATGATGAGACCATTGCACCCACGTGACTATGATGTATTTGTACATTAGTAGCACATCATGGTTGGAATGTACATCAATTGGATATCAAGATTGCCTTCTTAAATGGTGATTTGCATGAGGTGTATCTCAACCTTGTGGTTTTGTTGAGTTCTAAAGGATAGGATTCTAAAGTATGTACGTTAAGAAAAGCTTTATATGGTGTTAAGTAGGATCCCATAGCATGTTATGAGAAGATAAACGCATACTTGGTTGCAAATGGTTTTTGCAATAGTCCAACTAAGAGTACCCTTTATGTAAAGAGGAGTAAAGATTGTTTTTTGGTCATCATTTTATAAGTTGATGACATGCAGCTCACAATTCATAATAAGAAGAAGATTTCAACCTTCAAGCTGAATTACATATATCATTTAGTATGATAGATTTGGGTTCATTACATTATTATTTGGGCATATACTTTATGTAAGGTGATGATGGTATTGTGATGTTGTAGTCAAAGTATGTACATAGGCTACTTACACGGTTCTCCCCTGAAGACTATAAGCATGTTTCTACACCAATAGAGACAGGCACTGGGCTTAGTCTCACAAGTTGTAGGTGAACCATTTATTGCATCACTTTATCATCATGTTGTTTGATGCCTCATCTATCAATGTAATACAAGGCCAAACATTAAATTTGGGGTCTCCTAGTTTATTAGGTTCATGCACATTCCTGAAAGTAAGCAAGTTGCCAAGCAGGCACTCACTCCCTTGGCCTATTCTATGGTAAGGGGGATAATATTCAGTTACATGCTTTCAGTGATTCCTATTGGGCTAGATGTTATGACAAGCGAGTATCCACTAGTGGCTCTTTCTTTCACCTTAGTGATTCGTGTATATCATGGCTCAGCAAAGAAGCAGGACAATGGCTACTTCAAGCTGTGAAGTTGAGTACAGGGCAGCTTTTACAGTGATTGTGGAGTGTGTATGGCTTAAAGTCTCAGGGGTCGATAAAAGCATTTTTTAAACCAGTCAAAATAAGGACATGCTTATAACTAACCAGTTTTCTAGGCTAAATTTGCATTTTTTGGGGTATTTTAACTAAAAACTAGTAAATTTGAATATTGCTAGCCAGTTTTTCCAAATTTCAACTGTAAAAATACATTAAAATGCCATTTTTACTGAGCCCCGGCTCAGATGCCTTTTGGCAAATCTTGGTGTTGGATAACAATCTCCCACCTTCATCTTCACTTACAACTAGAGTACATTAGCCATTGTCCAGTGTTTCATGCTCACACAAAGCACATTGAGGTGCATTATCATTATGTCGGGGAGGGATAGGTTCATTGCACGACGCTGACAATACGTTGGGTAGTGTTACAAGCACTCTGGTGCATTGTGTGATGTCGACCATTCAACCTCAACCATGAGTGATGTCTCTCTACCCTTTTCAGATGAAACACTTTTCAAATGATACAAAACAAGGAGAAGTATGGATTGCCTTATTCTACAAAAAGATGGAAAGGAGGTATGCTTGATTATATCTTATAGATATTCTATTTTTTTCAGCAATAATTCTTAATGCATACATTCTTGCAAAAGAGATTAATGAAGACGAGAAGGTATGCTTAATTACATCTTATCGATATTCTTCTTTTTCAGTAGTAATTCTTAATGTATATATTATGCAAAAGAGATTAATGAATTTGTGGGCCACAACAACGAAGGATTAGTGATTGACTTTGGAATATATTCTTCCTTGGTACATTGACCGTTTATTGCTGCGAGGGAGTTATTTGTGTCTTCCATGTAAAAATGTCACGGGCTAGGAAGGAAGAAATTTTTAAGTCATCACTAGTCCTAGCCCATCAAGCCATCACCTATAATACCTATAAGACCATTCTTCTCAAGTGACAAAGATAGTCAACTTGGCATTTGGAGGCTCCTTCTGAGACAAAAAATGTGGCATAGGGCTTTAACCTTCCAATCAAGTTGCTAGCCAAATGTTTGCTCCAAGCCTACTACGGGAAAACCGTGTATAAACTTTAAGAACTTGTGAAAAGGTCATTGTCACGCATATCTTATGCTAGTCATTATGTATATAATTTTTTATTAATAAAAAACTTCTTTTATTTAGCAGGTTATGTTTAAGTATGTTGCTCCCACCTATTGTTGTTTCTTAGGTTTTATAGTTTTATAGTTTTAGTCAAAGATTCTTGTTACTGCATACTTATACCAAGTTCTTTTTTCTTAATCCCAGCTTTATGTATTATAAGGATATTTGTACATACATAAGTATACTTATGTATATATACAAGTTGTTTTTTTTTAATCCCAACTTTAAAAGTACAATAGTTGAAATCTAATAAATGATTTTTAATAAGGAAGATCAATTTTTGAAGATACAACTTTACAACTACCTTTTAAAAAAATGGATTTAGAGCAAGTTCATTTTTTAAAATAAAAATTGATAAATTTAATGTTGAATATATGAGTGTTGAACAATATTCAAAAAGTATCTTGATTATATGGGAGTGTTAAGTAATATTCAAAATGCAAGTTTACAATTAAAAATATAAAAATTATGGAAGTGTTGCGAGTATTATAACCACTGCATGGTAAGGGTAATCACTTTAGTTATTGAAATAAAAATAAAATGTTAAATATATTTTAAATTTATAAATAAAAATGTTAAATAAAATTAATTTAGAATTAGATAAAAATGTTAAAAACTATCAAATTTTAAAACTTTTTTTTTTGTCTAACACCTTTGGTGGGTGTCCCTTGAGCATGAGAACCCATGTGCACCTCTTCCACATATAAAAAAAGTTTGGCTTTGTTGCCTGCACATTGCAACCATAGAAGGGTAGGAAACAAAGGAAACTTAAAAAAAAAATCATGGAAGAGGTGCACATGAGTTCTAAGGCCCAAGTGGCACCCACCCAACGTGTTGAGATCTTTAAAAAAAATACAAGTTAAAAAATTTCATAACATGAAACCTTTTTTTTTTGAAGAGGTGCAAGGGACACTAATCCAAGGTGTTGAACCTTTTAAAGTTTCAAAATTCCATAAATTTTTTCCTCTTGATGGAGTCGATGTAAAGAACATTAATGCCTTATTGATTGAAGTATTACATTGATTGGATTCAAAGAACATTTAGTGCTTCATTGATTGAGGTATTGCCATGGGAGGCATGGGAAAGAAGAAGTAACGTGAGGAGGGTGATTTTGACTCCCATGAAAACATTGGAAGTAGCCTAATATTGACTTTAAAGATGAGGAAAACCCCAAGCTACAAAAGAAGAGTGCATTTTCACTATAAAGAAGGAAAGTTTACAAATAGCAAGTCAATGCAATCAAAGAAATGAATAGGATTTCACTAAAAAGGAAGAGAACATAGGTCATTTAAGAGCTAAGTTACCTCTACTACATACAATATTGAACTATTAGTAAAATATCTTGGACATAAGGAGAGTGAGAGTTGAAGACATTCCATTCAAGACAGGGTTACCGCCTATGGGGTTTTAAACGATTATTTTCTCTCATGCACTTCAAGGAATTTTGTTGTCTAAAACCCACGCCTTTGTCTTCTAGTTCCATTGCTCTTCATTAAGTGGGGTAAGTGCTTTATCAAGGCTTGACAACAAGCCTTTAGAAGATAGGCAATGGCTTCTCCATAGCTAGGTCAGTTAGAACGTGCTTGATCATTCTTATGCAGTACATGAATACAAGAGACATTTAGTATGGTTGTCATGTGGCTCTTTTGGAACCCATTTGAAGAATAATGAAATGATACATTTTAGGGTGTTGGCCTTGAAAAAGTCCTCTAGGTTATGGATGAGGTATTAAAGTGCATGATCAAGGTGTATGATGCTTCCATCATGGTAGTTATACTTTTGGCCATTCTTTTCATAGAAACACTACAAATATGGGCAATAGTAGTTCCATATTTGGGATAGGTATCATATCCCCTGTGTATGCACGTGTGGCATGCATGTGTGTCCCCTCCTTTCAGCCCATTCTCCTTCTTGTTTGAGAGCTAATGGGGTTGCATCCTATTTTTTGGCCACACCAGATTACAATGATTTTTTACATCCTATAAGCGTTTACACATTGGCTCAAATGCATGGCCCACAATGGTTGGGGAATCTGGCCGTGTTCCGTGCTAAGTGTGTTACAATGGCCTTTCTGCTTTACACGTGGGAATACAATGTGCTAGACATTGGTAGGTAGACTATGCGCCTCTTGGTGTTTACACCATAACACATGGGGGGGGGGGGGGGGGGGGGGGGGGGGGGGTGCAATATTCTGGTACATGTAACATGACGCACACTGGTAGGTAGGCTATATAAATAATTCCTCAAACAAAAGTGTCAAAACCACAAAAGTGCCAGGTGCTCAATGGCAATCTGGTGTGTTCTCATCATAGGATCGATCGTAAAAACCTGCGTTCGCACGTGTATGCATGCACGTGTGGGATGCAGAGATTGCACGTGTGCGTGCCTTTGTATGTGTGTGGAGGGGATGTATACGTTTTTGTGTACATGTGCATGTGGTTGCCTTAGCGTCTCTTTTTTTAACCTAAGAAATATTTTTATCTTATTTTTAACTTTCTAAAGTTTTTTTAACCTTGCTCCTCACCATTTCCTTTTCTTAATTCATTGACTTTGAACCAAACATGGCCACCTATTTGATATTTTTATATTGCTCCTCATAGAAAGTGAAGTTTTTATTATTATCTTCTTTGTTTTTTGGAATAAAGTTTCAAGCAGTATCAAACAAAAACCGTCCTTTAGTGTAGTTTTTGAGGTTCAAATTGAAAAAAACTTGCTCAACCTTGAATTTAAAAATTCCATTTTTTAATTTTTAGTTATTAATTTATGCACCTTTTTTTTAATAAAAACGGTTGAGCTTGAAGGTCATCCTTTTTTTCACTGGTTAAGAAAAAAAAGTTTATTTTTGACACTTGGTTTCAAGATGGTGATTTTCACTTGGTATAGTTATTGCATGGTGTGGCCAAAAAAGTTTTGTTTTAAAAGAGATGTTAGTTGATTTTGAAAAACTTAATTAAAAAGTATTGTTTTGAAATAAAGGTGTTATTATCACATATTATTTAGCAAGAAGCACATAACCTTGAAAACAACATCTTCAATGCTAATATTATTTTGACAACTCTTAGGCTCCATATTCTGGAGACACAAGATTTGTGTTACAAAATAACTCATAAATATGAGCATCGAAGTTGATGTTAATACCATTAAGAAAACATTATTTCGAGCGTAGAATTGAACATGAATGGTCATAATAATATCAGGGGTGTTTACAAGTTGAATATATAATATGTATTATTCTATACACAAAGTTGCAAATAGTCTGTGTGTTTATGGATTTTAAATTTATTCACATGGCTTTGATGAGATGTGTACATAAAGTTGTGCATTTGAACTTTACTCGCATAGCTTTATGTCCCCTATGCCATATTAGGCATTTCTCAATCAAGACAATCTAATGTGGGTTGGTACACTGCATATAAAATTTGAAAAGTAATCTCTTCTCTTTAAATTTGTAGAGCAATACTATGTGAGCATTATATTGAGAGCAACATTTTTATTAGTGGCATTATTTTAAGCATCATTTTATAAGAAATGTTTCCATAGATACAATATATATTCAAAGAAAAAAGAAGGGAATAAAATAGTACATGTTTTGAAGTTGAGTTTTGATCTTGAAAAGTGTTAAATATCGAGCTAGCATCATAAAACTATTTGAGAGAAGGCCCCAAAATTCATGAATAAAGGAAATGATGTTAAGTAGGGAGTTACGACAAAGGCCAAGTGGAAGGGGATTTCCTTGACTTGCTAGAACTTCCATATTATATAAAATGGGCATGGTAAGAGTACACAACACAAAATTTGTGAACGCTTCTAATGGGATCCTGTTTGTAAAGCCCACACCCTTAAGGCCCCCTCTCATGAACACTCTCAAGCATCCTTGCTATTATTTATTATCTTCAAGCATGGGTGTTGGTGGAGAAACAATTTGATTCATGTTCTCAATGTCCATCCCAATCACAATGCTAGTTTGTAAGGTATTAACTTGCATGGTGTAGATGAGAAAGGAAATTACTGTTGTGTGGCAATCTAGTTTTTTTACACGTGTAGGAAACTTAAAGAAGCCCAAGATAACATCTTTGGAACTTGGATTTGGATGGTGGGTGTGCACAAACCCTATCTCTTATTTTAAAGTTTCCCTTTGCCATCCATCCTTTCAGTAAAGGTATAAGCACCACCTCCCTATTTAGCCTATATTTTGTTATAGCCAAAGGACTAGATATTATCTAAGAAGTGGCTAAAGTTAGCAGACTCACAACCTCCCTACTTAATGCATCTCAACATTAAAGGAGTGGATGCTAGCCAAGAAGGGGGTGATGTCAGCACCATTGATTATGAAGCCTCGCTCCTCCATCATCTTAATGGGCAACCAAGGAATAATCAGGTACAAGGAATATTTTCTCAATACTTTCAATCATCACATGGCAACATCAATAATCTTTATGATGCAAAGTTTCTTGTGACATAGCCCACTAATTTTGTATTACTAAAGCCCATAATGGAAAAACTATGTGACCACAAATGCCTCTATATAAGCACTAACGATTAGAAGATCATATGTGAACATACCTTAGCTTTTATTCCTCAACTCAATGTGTAGTTCAAAGTTAAGCTTTTTTAACCTCATTTTTGTTTGTGTGCATCAAATACTTGGCCAAACTAGATCGTTGTTTACCTTTGCTTTCTAATCTTCTTCCCAATGACTTGCTATTGCTTGAGTCTTCAAATTCTTTGTGATTTTTCATGGTTCTTTAAATGTATGCAAGGCACTTTGAGATACTTCTTTTCTTCATGATTATCTCCAATTCATTTGGCTTATACATAGATTCTCGATGTTGCACATCAAATGGGAAGTGGAGAAGAAGCTTGAGTTGTTGAATTTAAATTTTAAACTGTTCGGTGACTTACTTTGAGTGCTCTTAAAATTTTGTTGTTAAAGAGCATGGTTTACTTTTTCAATGCAAGTTTGTTAGCATTCCTAAAATAATTGGCTCTCAATCACAATAAAAGTATGTGATTGTTTAATAACTTCCTTTTATTTCCTTTAAAAAAAATCTCAAAATGTTTACAACAAATTTGATCATTTTATTGGCTTCAAATTGAATTTTAAATAATAAAGTATAGCTTGATAACCTGGTTTCTATTGTAATACTTGGCTTGATTTTATAAAATTTATATAACTGAGAGTTTACTTTTGACATATGGAGATATCACCAATTCAAAACTTCAATTATCCCACCCTTTTGGAGATTTACAAGTGCCTTTAAAAGAAAGAGATAGAGCTTGCTTTTGTAAAATTTATGTAACTTAGCATTTAGTTTTCATATGGAGATATCAAATGTTCAAAGAGCTAACTACCCCACCCTTAATATGGAGTTAACTACCCCACTTGTAGAAAGTAAATGCTTTGCAATTGTATTTTTATGCTTGAGTTAAAAATTGATTTACTCAAAATGCATAATAAATTATTTTTTGATCTAGCAGTGTGTATTTTGTCTCTTTTTTTAAAACACAATTTGAGATGAATCTTTTTGGAGAAATATTTGTAGTTACCCATTTGATATATAATAATGGAGGTGCCAAGGCCTAGTCATACCTGGAATATAGCCCAACGGTAACACCCTTGCTTCCCAAGGAAGTACTGGGTTCCAATCTACCCTAATGGTATCTAAATTTATAACACGCACTCACATTCAAAGGACCAAATTATTTCCTTTGAATACGCAATGGAAGTACCCTCTATTCTCAGAGTGTGCTGGATATTGATGATCCTCTTGTCTTAACCTCATTTGAGTCATGTACTTTGCCTAAACAGCTCTGTGAGATCTAGTGTTTACTGTACCTTGCAGCCCATCTCCACACGCTGTTGGTGTTACGTTGCTCACAATTGCGGTAGTAAAGGTGTTGTCAATATGTGGCAGGTGAATTCCTAGGTATTTGGGCATTTGTACTCTAGATGGGAGGGTGGCTGGTCAGATCCATGCTCCATGAATATGACGGTCATTTTGGATCACTCTGTTTCACTTCTGCCTAGTCATAGGAATTGCATCCATTCGGGTATTGAAAAGGTGGCAGAATGTATAGAGGAGGCCATAGAATGTCATATGTAGTGTCACATATGCATACCAATGATCCTCCACTCTTCGATTAGCATACTATATGGAGAAGAAGGTTATCCATGTTAGCTCCATCAGCTTTCTATTGCATCCCCCACAAAAAACAATTCTCTGCAAAGACGTGATCACCTAAGATGTCAGATCCATATGCAAATGAGGAGCTGCAAATTCAGCTATAATAATTTGGTTGAGAGTGTTTAATGCAGATGAGAGGGGAAACGATCATAATCTCAAGTCTCCACCTTTCTCTAGTTTAGAAATGGACAGCAACCGCCAAAAGGTGCTGCATAGAAGGATGCTGCTTAACAAGTGTCTCAACGAGAGTCCTAGACCTGCTGGGAAGTGTCTCCCTCTTTGGAATCTACTTAGAGATTGTGAAGGCGTTCACCAAATCATCCTTCCTCAAATTGATGATTGATAAACATGAAATGAGTCTCCATTGCACTACAGGTTGTTCTTATCTTGCAATACATTGAGTCGAACCTACCAGCTCAGGTTCTCCTCTCGTAGATATACGTTGAGAGGAGAGACTGGCTCATGTAATTTTAGGGTGGACTTTCTGGAACCAAAAGTCTCCTTGAAATCTGCAGCTACAGCTCATCTAGTTGGAGGATATGCATCATTGCCAGAGGGTAAGGGCGCACAATCCTGTTCGACCCTAACTGTACTGTGAAACGACTTCCCTACTCTACAGATTCATCATGTGACCTACTGATTAGCTTGCCTGTATGACTTCTTCCTCTGCTCCAATACCTTATCTGCTAATTAGAGAGAGAGAGAGAGAGAGAGAGAGAGAGAGAGAATCCTTCAAGTATCATGTGCTGAATCAAATTGGTCAAGAGTGGAGTGGTGCAAGTCCGTGTCTGTGTGTGTGTGTGTGTGTGGGGGGGGGGGGGAGGGAGAGAGAGAGAGAGAGAGAGAGAGAGAGAGAGAGAGAGAGAGCATAATGGCAGGTTGTTCCACTAGTACTCCTCCATGCACTGACCAAAACATAATTTTTGTCGTACTTAAACATTCTGGAAATGTTTATGCAGCCGAATTAAGGAGGTGAAGCTCCACATAAAAAACAAAAGGATATCATTGAAACTCTCAACCTACATCATAGCAGCTAACATACGTCCACAGATTGATCCATCAAAGTGCAAGCCACATAATACACTGCAATATCTAGCTGCTACTTTTAAAATTGGGAACATTATCAATCTTCCCTACGTCAATTGTTTTTTCATTCAAACGAGCATGGAAGGAGTTAAAGCACAATATTAAGAGCATACTCATTGAGCCCATTAAGATAGTACTAAAAATAATTAATGTCCAAGCATCTTCTTTCGTTGTGATGCCAGAATTTGATCAACTGAGGTGAGTGATACAAACTTGCAGTAAGAGAACTGGACAAGCCTCACTTGCCAACCATGGAAGCATGCAATAAGAGAGCTCCCAAGTATTGATTTTTACGTGCTTGGACTAAGCATACAATCCTACCTCACACCAGGGCAGATAGGATTGAGACATTGTTTTGGATTACTTCTTCCATCATGCTTTTCCGCTTATGCATTTCTTGTGCCCAAAAAAAGCCGTACAACATATAAAACTAATCACAAGTATGTGCACAATAAAAGCAACAACGAGCTTTTGGTCGTACAGTACCTGAGACCTAAACATTTACAGTCAACTCCTTGATTTCATCAACGGTGATAGCCTGCAATTATAGCCAAAAAAAAAAAAAAAAGTCAAAACCTTACAGTAGACCATTGCCATTAACCAAATACATTCAAAATCATTCGTCATAGCTATAACGCATTCAAAAACCTAACAGAACAGTCAAACCCATACCGCAAGAGATTGTGGAGCTTCTAATTACCTGCTCTTTGCCAGCAAAATCATTGTCGTCCGTCAAGAAAAGCATGCAGTGGCACTCCTTTCTGCAAACACGTATCCACAAGGATCAATGACTTCTAAAGAAAATCTCTCTCAGAGTTTGTTTGTGTGTCTGAGTGAGTGTGTGTGTGTGTGTGTGTGTGTGTGTGTGAGTCTAGCAGGAGCAGGAGCTGCTTGAGAGTAAGCAGTTGTTTTACTTGGGAAGGACCTTACCTCACAACAGCAAGCCTACCAAAGGAAACATGAGCAACGCAAAACAAAACCTCCCTTGTGTCATCCCCTACTCTCCTTGCTCTTCCTCCTCCCCTACGTTTCCTACATAGGGAGGCAGTGTCCAGGGGACCCACCAAATGTTATGCATAAGCTTTTGGGATTGTAATGGGAATCCATCACACAAAGGCATAGGCCTACAAGGCATTGTGCAGGATGCAGATATTACCTTACGTTGGGAACGTGCTTCTCACAGGATCCCCAAAACTGAAAGCATGATGTACATTTCTTTTCTTCTCAAAAGAAAGAAGGGGGGTGGGGGTGGGGGTGGGGGTGGGGGGTTGCATCAGGGTCGCCAAATGTGCCAAGCTGCTATGCTGATGATCATCTTCCATCGCGAGCTAGTGTGCGACTCCGGAGTCCAAGGCCGTATCAGAACTGCCGCTTTACAGTCATCACAGATATGCGCATGTGAGTGAAACTCAATGCAAGGCCTCATCCGTCATCCTCCTGAAGTAAGGCCTTGCCCGCCTCTGCAACCCAAGCTACAGCCCCCCATGCGATGGTGCAGGCAGTGTGAATAGGCACTACCATATCTGTTGTGCCCGGGGGAAAGTCCCTCACGCAAAGGGCTGCCGCAACGGCAACAGCTCGCTGGTCTGCCTGTGATCACCAGCCATGTGCCCAGAACTAGGCTCCAATGGACGAAGAGCCAGAAAAGAAGGAGATCTTCTGGGGATGGAAGTTTCTCCAGAGTCTCCACCAGAAATCCTCGATGAAAGTAGCCGGGACTTCCTTGGCCTGCTAGTGTTGTTATGCTTCCCGGGTGCCAGCTGTGGTCTCGAGGAGCATCTGAAGGCCGACGAGCCAAGTGGAGCAATCAAAGAATGGAATGGCCTCCTCGGAATCCTGAATCAATGGGTCTCTCTACTGCCACTCTCCAACGGGCTGTTCTCCCAAAGCCATAAGCACCATGATGCGGCAGCTCTGACCTCAATAGGGGGGGGATGATCTGTGGCCCACTTCCTCCCCTTGTGGCCCACCACATGGACCTGGTAAGGAGGGGAGGGGAGGTCATCACCGATCTGCCAGGGGACCCCAGTCCGACCTCATGAGTGCTGATGAGGCTGTCATATGAAAAACCAAAAACCACCACAGGAACTCCGATGCGGGTGAAAGAGGCCATGGGATGTCCAAGTATCCTCAGGGGAAAGAAGCCAATCTGGTGGAATGGTAGAGTCAATGGCAGAGTTGATGTCACGGATAATAATGGAGACCCCTCTCATGGTGCCCAGATGGTCTTGCTGCATCCGCTCCGGGAGTTGACGGTAACTCTGCCAGGTGCTCAAGGTCTCAGTTGGCCCCCCGTGAGCCAGCCCCAAGAGGGGTGAGATCAGGCCCCAATCATGTGTCATAAGGGAAGGCGGAAATGAGGGTTCCAGGCCCAGGGCCGTCTCTCTCAGACCTAGCAAGTGGGGGAAACCTGGATGAGGGTAGGACGGAGAAGCTCGCAGGTGTGGAAGAGGCTTGCTGCAAACCAGTCCTCAAAGCCACTGCTGAGATCGCGGAGGGGGAATTCCAAGAAGATCATCGAATCCTGGGTATCCAGGGGCCTCTGCGGGTGGAGGGTGCAAGGAAATGCAGCTGATCAAGCAATCCTTCCACGGCTCCTCCCTGTGCTGCAGCCCTCGCACGATCAGCTTGCCCAAAAGGGCCTTGCTCTGGGTCGTAGGATCTATCAAGTCCCGGCCTCCCTCTGCCTGAGGTAGGATCAGTACGTGCCAGGCCACCCTCGCCAGAGCTGGGCGACCATCTGCTCCGGACCAAAGAAAGTTTCAGATCAAATGCTGCACCTGCCCTGTCATGTGCATGACATGACATGCTAATCCCACACCTAATCCCTGAAGGGGCAACAGATAAAAACCAGATTATGGAGCTACAGCAGCTAGTATAGGCATGGTAGGCTTTGTGGTGGGACCAGGTTATTGTCGGCCAGCATATGAGAGGCTTATCACAGGACGTCGGCAGCATGGGAATTATTTGTGTCCAAGGACCTGGCCGATAGCAGGTCGGCCAGTTCACAAGTGTTTCAAGGGCCTATACATAGCAAAAGGCTAGGCTCATTGTATTCATTCAGTCCTGTAGGGATTGGATCACTAGGATAGGGTTAGACTAGGTGTTTTCTACCTTTTCTAGGGCTTGCCAAGAATGTACACCTTTTTGTACTACATAGAATATACTGAAAACTCAGCTCTCTCTCTCTCTCTCTCTCTCTCTCTCTCCATCTTTTGCTTACGTTTTGCATCAAGCATGTTCCATGAAAGGGTGTTTAGGGCTGAAGGAAGACTTCCGGAGCTTCCGCATGTGACATTGATATCAGAGCTTCAAGGCTGATTCTGGGATATTGTTTCTGCCCATGTCCCACTCACCCCCTTACTGCATCACACATGGATGAAACCTGTCAAATCCCCACGGATCTCCTCGTGATCGTCCTTGAACGAGACTCGAATCCTGCAAACAAACAAATAAACAACAAGGGGGTGCATGCCTATCTCACCTCCCAACCATGTGACAGCCGTGGGCAAGCCCACAGTCTTGGCTGTCCCCACCGAGCCATGAGTTGAGCTAATTAGGTTGACATTCCGACCAATCTCCTCCTCGCGACGTCCCATACCACCACGAAGCTGCCCTCGCGGGCCTCGAGATTGCTGCCGGCCTCAGCTGCATAAAGCAGGTGCACGTCTGCACTAGATCCAGGCTCCAAGACCATAGAGCTCTCACAAACTCGCGAGACTCTCTATATCCCAATAACTAACCTTGGCCACCCTTTTATAGGCTCTTGGCCGGTCGTTGGGCGTCCACCCTTGGGCGCCCGCCCGTCCATACTTGGGTGCCCGCCCGTTAGTATATCCCTAACTCAGCTCGTCAATCAGCCTGCCTAGCTCCAAGCTTCCCCAAGCCTCGAAACTAGTCTTGCGTGCGTGTATCACACGGTAGATACACACTGTGCACATGACATACTCCCCTTCCTCTAAGAGCTCACTCCTGAGCTCACTAAAAAGCCAGGGTAATCTCTCTGAAGAGTAGTCAATGTCTCCCATGTAGCGTCCTCAACACGATCCTTCCACTTGATCTTGTATTCCGTGATAAGCGTATTACGCAATCTTCTTTCACGAAATCCAAGAATCTTTTCAGGTTCGTGCGGAACAAATGTCATGTCCTCGACATCTATGATTTCTTGAGGAGTAACTAATTGATTTGTTCCACCCAGTACTTCTTTAAGTCTACTGACATGAAATATAGGATGAACTTTCACATGAGAAGGCAAATCCAATTCATATGCAACTGAACCAATCCTTCGTGTAATACGAAATGGTCCACAATATCTAGGGGATAATTTCGGAGATCGACCTATCCGTAAAGTCTCGGAATCTTTCGGAACTCGCAAATACACCATCGTTCCTTCTAAGAACTCTCTGGGTGAACGATGTTTGTTAGAATAAAACCTGTCTCGGTCTTGAGCACTTCTAATAGATTCCTTTGCAACTTGTAACATTTCCTGCATATCTTGCAAAAAATTACGTGCTGTATCATGCTAAAGTCCTGAGAATCCTACTGTAACAGGTGATCTAGGTTGAAAACCATACATAAGCATGAAAGGACTAAAACCTGTACTCGTATGCTTAGTACTGTTATATGCAAATTCTAACATAGGAAGATAATCCTCCCATGAACTCTGTCTTTTGGATACATATGCTCGAAGCATATCCTCCAAAATCTCATTCACACTTTCAGTCTGGCCATCGGATTGAGGATGATCAGAGGAACTCTTAGTGGGTGGCCTTCTTACCCCTTAAATCATCTTGCTCTTAGTTAGAGATTAATCATAGTGGGGAAGCTACATTTCCAACTTCTCAAAAACAAGTTTCCAAAAATCACTCGTAAGCTTAGAGTCCCTATCACTGACTATGTCCTGCGGTAACCCGTACAGTCTAAACAATTGCTCGATGAATTGTCGTGCTAATTGCGTAGCTGTAATAGTCTTCCGGGTTGGTAAAAATCTAGCCATTTTTTTCAAGCGATCTACCACAACCCAAATAGAATCGTGGCCTTGATGTGTTCTCGGCAATCCGGTAATAAAATCCATGGAAACACTTTTCCATTTATTACCTGGGATTTGCAAAGGATGCAACAACCCTGCCTGTCTAAAGCGTTCAGCTTTATTTGCCTGACAAATTTGACACTTGAGAACATAATCTTCTACATACTCTTTCATCTTTGGCCAATAAAAAGTATGTTTCACTAACGATAGTGTCTTGTGTACCCTAGGGTGTCCGGCAGAAGGGGCGTCGTGACACTCCTTAAGAATCTTGGACCTAATGTCCAGGATCTATGGTACACAAATTTTGTCATTACGGAATAGTAAACCATTCTGAATCATCCACTGGCCTCCTGCAGCCTGAATGGTAGACTGCTCAGTCATCGAGTCTTGGTCAACCGTCCTGGATCTTCTGCCAAAATGGACCAAAATAACTATTAGTCCTGCAAAGCCCTCTCAATGACTGAAATAAGTCAGTAGAAGTCTTGGTCAACCGTCCTGGATCTTCTGCCAAAATGGACCAAAATAACTATCAGTCCTGCAAAGCCCTCTCAATGACTGAAATAAGTCAGTAGAAATCTCGGTGAACGACAAAGAATTCACCTCTCTAATTCGACTAAGCGCATCTGCAACATTATTCATGGACCCTTTTCGATAACGGATCTCAAAATTAAAATCTTGCATTAACTCAACCCAACGAGCTTTCCTTCCTCTCAAATCATGCGCATCACACGCATACTTGATTGACTGATGATCAGTCAATACCACAAACTTGGAGCCATATAAATAATGTCTCCAAACCTTGAGAGCGTGAATCACAGCATAAAGCTCCTTCTCAAGGGTTAGCCAACGAGATTGAGTGTTGTCTAGCTTTTTACTTTCAAAAGCAACCGGTCTACCATCTTGAAATAAAGCAGCCCCGATAGCATAGTCACTGGCATCAGTTTCAAGAACATAAGGCCGACTAGGATCGGGTAATGCTAAGATAGGTGCTTTCTTGACTTTATCTTTCAAAAGTCTGAAGGCCATATCCAAATCGTTATTCCAAGTGATAGGCTGATTTGACTTACGTCCACGACCTTTCAATAAGTCGATCATCGGTAGTGTGAGCTGAGAGTACTCTCGCACAGATTTCCGAAGAAAAACTACAAAACTGAGAAAAGAACGAAGTTGTTTCACTGTTCGCGGTATAGGCCAGTCCAAAACCTTCTGAACTCGGTCATAATCAATGCTCAATCCATCTCTAGTGATCTTGTGTCCCAAGTAAATGATTTCTGTCATAAAGAACTCACATTTACATAATTTAGCATATAGTCGATTCTGTCTTAAAATAGGAGGTGTCTGACATGGTCCTCAAGAGTACGACTATATATCAAAATATCATCCAGGAACACCACCACAGATTTTCCCAAATGTTCACGAAAAAGATCGTTCATCATTTGCTGGAAAGTGGCTGGAGCATTGGTTAACCCAAAAGGTAATACGAGAAACTCGTAATGGCCATACCTAGTCCGAAAGGCGGTTCTTTCGACATGCCTTTCATGAATACGTATCTGGTGATAGCCAGTACGTAAATCTATCTTCGTGAAATATTTCGCTCCTGCTAACCGGTCAATCAGGTCATCTGATCTAGGGAGAGAATAACGGTTCTTAATGGTCAGCTTGTTCAATCTCTTGTAATCTATACACATTCTCCAAGTATTGTCCTTCTTTCTCCTAAGCAACACAGGTGCACCCCAAGGTGATTTACTTGGACGGATCTGGCCCATCCTTAAATAATCTTCGAGTTGTTTAGCCAACTCATCTTCCTCAGCTTGGCTCATTCTGTAAGGTGGAATACTGACAGGATGAGCACCAGGAATCAAGTCAATACGATGATCTACTGCCCGTTCAGGTGGTAAACCCGATGGCAGTTCCTTAGGAAATACATCTTGAAACGAATCAAGTATCTTCTGTAATTCTTTGCTTTCAAACACACTAAATTCATTTACATCCAAGGAAGGGATGAGAAAGGAAGAAAGTGGAATCAATACACAATGGAAAGCGGTATACAAAGAAGAATCCATTATATTTCCAAAATCAATTGTATTTACAAGAGGTCCCTGAGAGGGATGAATACAATCACCTAAAATACTATACTGGGTGTCCCTATGCTGAAAAGAAAAAATATGACTAGACCAATCTATCTGGACTTGAAGAGTCTTAAACCACTCAATCCCTAATAACAAGTCTACATTTTCTAGATGCATTACATAGCATTCCAGAGTATCTTTGTAGTCCTGAATCTGGATTGGAAGCATCTCCACCTTTCGATCCCATACTTGCCTTCCCGCAGGTAGGCGTACCTCATAGGTATGATCGCTGAGTATCGTATGAAGACTCAATTTCTGCACAAGTTTGTAGTTAACAAAGTTGTGTGAGCTGTCAAGGTCTAGAAGAATGTGAATCTTATGGCCATTCACTTCTCCATAAACTCGGAGAAGATCATGCAGGCCAAAGACTTTAGAATTGAACAGACAATCAGAACAAGTACTAGGGCGAGAAAGTACAGTAATTGACGTACCTGTCAAAGACAACTGATTAGCTGCCTTTGGCTTGGGTCCGGCGTTTGTCTTGGTACCCTTTTGTTTTGGGCACTCGTTACGCATGTGTCTTTTTTCTTCGCAGATAAAACAACGTCCTTCCTTCTTGAGCTTTAAAGCCCTAAGGAGTCGTTTCTTCTTCGCTGGTGTCGAACTTGAATTCTTCGAAGGTTGGTCCGAAGACTTTCCTTCAGTCGTGTTAGCCATAGGTGCGGAGAACTTTCTTTTATGCTTGTTCCCCTGCTCAGTAACGGGTTTCGACTTGGAAGAGACCATTGTATCATCATAGATACGAGCTGAATGAATGGCCTCGTCCAATGTTTTACATTTGTTATTTTTAACCTGTAATCGGTATGAGTCTGGTAAACCAGCTACGAAAAACCCCAAAAGAGTAGTGGGATCCATCTTTGTAGCTTTCATCTGCAAGTCTCGAAACTTCTGGAGGTAGATCTCATAAGTGAGGTGCTGCGAGGTCATGGTCAAAGCTGAAAACCGGGCAACAACATCATAATCATCCTCTTTTTTGAGGAATTCCTTCTTGAAGACGTCTTCGAATTGTGCCCAAGTCGTTGGCTTAGGGTTGAGTTCCTTCCACCAAAGCAAAGCTTTGCCGGACAGGAAACCTGCTGCTAACTGTATCTTCTTTCCGTCATCATATGGATGAAACTGAAAGTGAACTTGCTACTTATGTAGCCACGTGTCCACGATCTCCTTGGTGCGCTGCTTTTGCTCGCCCCCGAACGGTTCCGGAGTAATGTTGGGGCCTAAAGCAGAAGCCAAGGTATCCATACCCGATAGAGTAGAGAGGGTAGTGGTCAAGAGAGCGATGGAGTTCTGCAAAGCTTGCATCTGGGCTGCGATTTGTGCCTGACGTTCCGACGAAGAAGCTTCGAGAGCTACTTTGAACTCTTGGAAATCTGATTTTGACACAAAATCGTCAAAAAGATCGGCATCGGTACCTTCCGTATAGCCGGCAAGCCTTCGCGTTCCACAAGGGGCTCCAACTCCGATTCTTGGGTCGACATCGTGAAGAGGGTAAGTGGAGAGAAAATTCGATCTTTGCACAACAAAAGTGCGAGTGAACTTGAGAGCTTGAGAGCTTGAAAACTTGAGAGATGTGTGGCAAGAAGCCCACTTAAGGGGGTTTATAAAGGTTTTCACAAAAACTAAAAGCCCCCAAAAGCTATCTTTGGCTTTTGCTTTTGCTTTTGTGTGTTTATATATATATATATATATATATATATATATATATATATATATATATATATATATATATATATATGGATATATATATTCTAGACTCTTAAAAAAAAATAAACACTTTTGAACCTTGGAGGGGGGGTTTTTTAAACCTTTTAAAATAAAAAAACGAAAGCCCATAAAAAAAACGAGTGCTTTCCTTGTTTTTTCTTTTTTTCTCATCCCTCCTGGATTAGCCGGCGTGCTGTCTGCTGACGTCGAGTGCTGCCGGCGCTTGCTCGCTTGTCGACGGCGGCTGCCTTCCTGCACCTTCTCGCCATCCTGCGCCTGCGACAGCGCCAGCCTGCGTGGGCCTGGGCGCCTGCCTTGCCTGGCCTGAGCGCCGGCCTGGCCTGACCTGGGCACCTGCCTGCCTGGCCTAGGCGCCTTCGTGGGCCTGGCCTGGGCACCAACCCGCCTGGCCTAGGCGCCTACATGGGCCTGGCTGCGTGGCCGCCTGGCTTGGCAGGCCTTAGGCCCCTGTAGCCGTCGGTAGCCCATCGCCTGCAACACCCACCAGCGCCTCCTTCTCACAAACGCTCTCTCTCTCAATCCTTCAACGAAAAGCAAACGTGCTTTTTTTTTTTTCTATTTCTCTCCCTGCAGTTCATGCGACTGCACAAGCGACTTCCCTACTTCTTGCAAAGCAATCAACCCTTCCTAAACTACCACCTCCCATCAATATGGAAACATATACTGAATCTGAAAACAGCAGTATGCACAAGCGACTTCCCTACTTCTTGCAAAGCAATCAACCCTTCCTAAACTACCACCTCCCATCAATATGGGTTTTTTCTTTGATGAAGAAAAAACATATACTGAATCTGAAACAGCAGTATGCATAGAAAAAACAGCAAGCTTTTTTAACACATACCTTTCTTCGACCTCATCTTCTCTACCTACCGACTTGCTCGTTCACGAGGTATGCTCTGATACCACTGTCAAATCCCCACGGATCTCCTCGTGATCGTTCTTGAACGAGACTCGAATCCTGCAAACAAACGAATAAACAACAAGGGGGTGCAGGCCTGACTCACCTCCCAACCATGACAGTCGTGGGCAAGCCCACAGTCTTGGCTGTCCCCACCGAGCCACGAGCTGAGCTAACTAGGTTGACATTCCGACCAATCTCCTCCTCGCGATGTCCCATTCCGCCGCCCTCGCGGGCCTCGAGATTGCTGCCGACCTTGGCTGCATAAAGCAGGTGCACGTCTGCACTAGATCCAGGCTCCAAGACCATAGAGCTCTCACAAACTCGCGAGACTCTCTATATCCCAATAACTAACCTTGGCCACCCTTTTATAGGCTCTTGGCCGGTCATCGGGTGTCCACACTTGGGCGCTCGCTTGTCCATACTTGGGTTTTTCCAAGGGAGGAGGATCCTCTAAGGGGTGGAGTGAGAGTGCCAGACTCAATACTCAGGAAAAGAAGACCAAAGAAATTGTTCAAGGAGAGGGCAAGAAGACAAGGGGACAAAGTGGAACAAATGCAAAGATCTTCATCAGAGTGGAATTGGAGAACATGGCAGTGTTTTCAGTGAAAAGGTTGCCAAGAAGGGAAGGATGACAAGTTGGGGAGTCCATGAGGAGACAAGGGGATGATGACAGTCATCCAGGGTCAGAAGTAGGACCTGGCCGACAGCAAGTCGGCCAATCCACAAGTGCTTCAAGGACCTATAAATAGTAAAAGGCTTGGCTCATTGTATTCATTTAGTCTTGTAGGGATTGGATCACTAGAATAGGGTTAGACTAGGTGATTTCTACCTTTTCTAGGGCAACCTAGGGCTTGCCAAGAATGTACACCTTTTTGTACTATATAGAATATACTGAAAACTCAGCTATCTGTCTCTCCTGTCCATCTTCTGCGGCTAAAAGAAGACTCCTAGAGCTTCCGCATGTGACATGTCCAATGCAAGAACAATGGAAGGCCTAGCCTGAAGTGATGTATCACATGGTAGCCAAAAGAACCTGGTTGGCTACCATCGCTCACCTTGCAAATCGATAATCAGGTAGAGCTCTAATATAAAAGCTTCCTCTGAATTCTCAGGGGGAGCGGGCCTATCTACTGCTCTACTGAATATCAATGCCCACTTGAGCATCCAAGATACCACACAGCCGTTTGCTGAGGGATCCAGTTGAACTTGTCAATTGGGCGCCCAAAACTTAATGAAGTGTGTACACACTCACTTATAAATTAGTGCTAACTCCTAAGGCCAGGTTTATGACCAATACTTACCACATGTCACATGCCACATAACCATGTCAGAAGACAGTTTCACACGCACGGTTCACGGGCGGGCGTCCCCTTACCCGGAACTACACATTGGTCCAGCAAGCATGAAAACACCATGCAATTTCAATTGCAAGCAAGCACATAAAGATGCTATGCAATGCAGCATTGGTATGGACAATCCCCGTTCATGAGACTATACCAAAATAGACGTGCTCCAGGCAAGTACACGAGGTACCAGACCCAATGGAACACCAATCCACCAAGCATTTCCGAGCATGTACACGGAGGCACAAGTCCCAATGGAAAGCCAAGTCCACAGTATCACATGAGTGGCATCAATCCCCGGCATATACAACTGCCATGGACACCAGTCCAATGTACATACATGGCATCATTACCCTGTTGGGTGCGTGCCAAGTCCATAATGAAATCCATTGTAATACTTTCCCATGGCTGCGTGGGATAGGCAATGGCTGAAGCAAACCTCGTGCCTTTTGCCTATCAAATTTCACCTTTTGACAAGTGATACATGCACGTACATGTGCCTCTATGTCCTTCCACATACCTGGTCAAAAGAAATACCGCTCAATCATGTGCGTAGTAGGCATTATGCCTCTATGACCAGCATATGGAGGAGCATGGCACTCATCCAAAACCTTTTGCCTCATGTCAGACACCACACATAGGCAATTATCTTTCATGAGATAACCCTCTTTGATCACATATAAGGCATGTGCATGACCAGCCATCAAATCAGTCCAAAAAGTGGCAAAATCAGCATCCGTATGATACAAATCACGCATAGTAGACAAGTCCCCATGAGAGGCAACTGAGATAGCTACTACATACGGCTTTCGTGACAATGCATCGGCCACTACATTCTTCTTTCCTGGGATATGCAAGATCTGAAAATGAAACATAGAGAGGAAATTGACCATCCTCATATGCTTCTCTGACAACTTAGTTTGGGTAAGAAAATACCTCAAACTCTGGTGATCTGTCTTCACAGTGAAATCAACCCCAAGAAGGTAATGTTTCTATATAATAAGTGCATGAATTACAGCCAAGAGCTCTTTCTCATAAATGCCAAGAGATAGCTCTGCATCATGCAATCTACGGCTCTCATAAGCCACGGCATGTCCCTCTTGATTAAGGACAGCTCCTATGCAATCTCCAGATGCATCACATTCCATACTAAAAGGCTTTTGTAAATCCGGAATGATCAACACTAGACCATCAGTAGTTCCATCTTTCAATTTGAGGAATACATCCCTCTCTACATTAGTCCATTTGAACACGGCCTTCTTCTTTGTCAAATCATGCAAAGGAGAACCAATCCATGCAAAGTGCCGAATGAACCTGTGGTAGTACGAGCATAATCCAAGAAAACTACGGATCTCATGCACCGAACTCAATTCGGGCCAATTCCGAATTGCATCAATCTTTGCAGCATCCATCCGCACTCCATCTTTGGACACAATATGCCCAAGATAATGTATCTCTGACAAGAAGAACTCACTCTTCTTTGCATTTATGAAGAGTTGATGCTTACGGAGTTCTTCAAAAACAATGGCCAAATGAGCTTTATGCTCTTCTTCGGTCTTCGAGAAGACTAGGATGTCATCAAAGAAGACACCTGTAAATTTCCTGTACCCACGGAATATGCGATCCATCATTCTATTGAATGTAGCCGGGGCATTTGTAAGACCAAAGGCATAACAAGATACTCATAAAGCCCAAATGCTGTCCTGAAAGCAGTTTTGTGTACATCCTCAGGCACTACATGCGCTTGATGATATCCACTCTTGAGATCAATTCGGCTAGAGCATGCCGATCCATCCAACTTGTCAAGGATGTCGTCCATGCGTGGAATCGAAAGCTGATTCTTGATGGTAAGCTTATTCAAAGCTCTATAATCCACACACATACGAAAGGATCCATCCTTCTTTTGAACCAAGAGGACGGGTGAACAATATGGGAAAGAGCTTGGCTAAACCAAACCCTTCTCAAGAAACTTCTTCACCTACTTCATGATCTCCTCTTTTTGGATGCACTTACACGATAGGCTGGCCTATTAGGTGGTGAGCTACCCAGCACACGATCAATGCGATGATCTTTGGGTCGTACAGGTGGCAACTCATTTCATAACTCATCAGCAAAACAATCATTGTGCTCTTGCAAAAATTTCAACCTATCATTACTAAGAGTGTTTACATGTACATTATTTTCCTCAACATGATCTCGTACAAAAATCAAGTACGCTAAAACACTCTTTTTCATTACTTTCTTAATTTGTACATGAGATACAAGGGGAAGGGTATCACCCTCTTCACCAGCATCAATTACATGCTCTCGGCCTTTATGCATGAAGGTGATCTTGTTGGTCTTGTAAGCCTTGCACGGATCAATACGTGTATGCCAAGGCTTTCCAAGCAATACATCACAGCCATTCAAAGGCGCCACAAGAAAATCCTCATGATCAACATAGCCTTGAATGTGTATGCGCAACTTGCCAAAAATAGGCATGACCTGCACTTCTCTACTAACAAAGGCAACCCTTGCTTCAATTTGAGGACCCATGTCCTCCACTTCAATACCCAAAGTAGCTGCCATCTGTGTGGATATGAAATTTTCAGATGCACAATCATCAAACATGAACAAAGCGGGCTGATCCTTGAGCTGTCCCCAAGCTTTACATACAACCCTATCTTTGCTATCATGTGAAGTGTTGCCCTACACATCCGGAACCATATGCACATTAGGCTTTGATGCATTTGCATTATCATGCTTCTTCTTGTTTGGGCATGTCTTTGCAATATGCTCAGTGCTACCACAAGTAAAGCATTTCCCCTCGCTCATATATTGCTTTCTCTGCTCCGGAGTGAGACCATAGTCTCTCAGTTTGAAGGGACGCTTCTTGGTAGTGTTATTTTCAGCCCTTGGACCATTTTTATCTTGGTTTTGGTTCTTTTTAGGTGGCTGTCCATTATTTTGCAGGTTTTGGACAACCCTCTCTTTGCCTTGAAATGAGGGTTTAGCCTTATTGGATCAACTCAATTTGAGTTCCAATTGCTCGGTGGCGGTGGCGGTGGCGGTGGCGGTGGCTGTGGCGGCTGCGATTCGTTGGTGTAAGGTATGACCAGGATACATTTGTAGTCCTGCTTTGTACACGGGTTGCAATCCCGATTGAAACCTTCGCTTCCTTTCCGCCTCGGTGACATGCATAAATGGAGACACCTCCAAAAGCACTTTCCAAAACTTTTGTACATATGCATTTACCGATTCCCCCTCATTTTGCTTCACCCAATCCCACTTCATTGTTATCTCATTCAATGCATTGGAAGGCAAGAATTGAGCATAGAACCTCTCCTTGAATTCTTCCCATGATCTAACAGGATTCGGTGAGAGCTTCTCTGTGAGCCACCAATGGGCAGCAGTGCCTTTCATGAACATGCTTACATGCCGGATCATGGATTTCTGAGTGAAAGCTCTGAGTGAAATCCTCATCACTGAAAGTAATATCAAATTAGGCAATAAAAGAAAGTGCCTTTGATGCATCATATTCCCCATGATATGTGTCAAACTTCACAGATTTGTCTCCGGCTTTGAAGTCACGAGACTTTGATATCTGCCTACATTTTAACATGTTTTCCCCCACGTTTGTCCATTGGGACAACCCCTATGACTGGCATCATTTTAGTGATGCATAAGACATAGATACATGTGCCCTGTAAGCATGAGGCATGGCTGGCCCCTCAACATGCATTGATACATTTTCAGCCATAGCTTCTCCCTCACGAGCACACTTGAAGGCATGAGTGGCATGAGAGATACGCGGAATACCTGCACCAACAAAAAATTGCAGCCCATGTTGCATGTATTGTGCATGCACATTTTCAGCCGGCAATGGCATTTGACATACATTTTGACCACTGCCATAAGCATTGTATCCTTCACGGGCTACATTAGGTATTCCTGCATGGCGTGAAGTCACTGATTGTTCCTCTCCCATAGCATGGAGATTCATCCTCTTAGATATAAGTTCTTGTTTGGGCACTTGTGGGGATTCCAAGACATGTGGGATGGTTGCCTTTTCTGCATAGGCATCCTCGGTACGAGCCATGTATGCACGTGCTGCATCCCTCGGTTGCATGTGCAACTCTTGAGCAATCATTGCCATTGCATGATCCATATAAGATTCAGCTTTCTTGGCCTTCAAACGGTCATGTACCAATGGATCCTCGTGGCGGTAGAGATTCAATTCTTCTTGTTGTGCATGGAGAAGAGCCTACATAACGAGTAAGTTCAGCCCTCAAGACTATGGACTCTTCTTCGTGCATCTTCTCTTTGCCACGGGACGGCTGTCCCACATATTCATGTTCCCTATTATGCACCACATAAGTTTGCTCATCCTGTAAAGCATTGAAGGCATGCATTTCATTGTCCCTGCCTCTTGTGAATCAAGCAGAATTTTGAGTTCTTTTCTTATCTCTTGTGTAACCTTACTCTATCAACCCTCTGTCTATGCATCGCTTTTCTGCTATGTCTAAGTTTTCTGCTTTGGCCTAATCAACATGTCTTTTATTGAGCAATTGTGTCTGTTTATACTTTCTTCTATGTTGTTGAACCCCAACACAGTTGGCGATCATGCTGTGTTTGTCCTGTTTGGACAAAGGCGATGAATGCCATTCCCTCCCTCAAATAAAGTATATTGATCTCTTGGGAGAATCAAGTACATAGTGTCATGGGCATTTCTGACCAGATTTCGATACCAATGCATATGAATACAGTATTGCAAACAAGTGGTTGTCGATCTACCCTCTCAAGTGCCCATGTTCCCTACCATCTGCTCTCTATTGTTCCACCAACACATGCAACAATCTGCAACCAAGAGAGCACGTAGGACAAGAGAACACTACACAGGGTATGTGATCTTGTAATCCGGTTCCTCCCTCCTGCTACTTGCTTCCATATTTAAGCATAAAAGCTTACCAATAGCAAGTAGAGTCGATGACAGCGGAAGTCTTCGCGATGGAAGTCCTTGGAGTGTTGAGATCTTCGATTTGTCGCATTTCTTCCCGACAGAAGTTTCAAGAGGATGAAGGGAACCTTGGGAAAGCTTACCCTATGGTTCAACTTGAGAAAGGAGGGCTGAAATTAAGGTTTTCAGCAAAAAGACCAGAAATTACAGCAATAAAGAGAGCTGTTTTGCTGAATTTCAGTCATTGGGAGTGTGTAGGAGAGTGATTAGCATCCGAAAACACTCTTGGAAGCTTGAGAAACACCTTAGCAAGCTTGGAAATGGAGTTGGGAAGGAGAAAAGTGCAAAAAATGCAGCCCAACAGTCCTCATGAAGGAGGCGCCAATCTCTAGAGAGAGGAAATGAGGTGGTGAGTTGTCCAGTGTAGGTGGCACGTAGGTGCTTTGTGGAGCAAGCTAGAGTGGACACATGGTTGGTTACTCCCTTTGTACAAAGGGGATAAGGTCTCGGCAGTGGACATTGGGTTATGTCCGCCTCGGGACATCTGCTTTTGGGGAGGGGGAGTTGTTTTGGTATGCCGATGTACAGCCTTGTTTGACTCCTAATTGGGACCATAACTTTAGATGTGGCCCGTCCCCACCAAGTATTCAGCCTTACACAGATTTCGAGCAGCCAAAGCAAGGACCAAGCATATATCTTTGGGCAAGAATTGGCAAGAGATAGCCAGTAGTTGAGGAGCATCAGCGATGTACATTAACTTGGGCACATCTCTGTTAATCACTTCGTATTTCCCAAACAGCATTGTACGCATTTTTAGTGTATAATTAAGCTTGGATTCTCAGGATTTACACCATTGTACATATTTTATTGTATAATTGAGCTTGGATTCTTAGGATTACACCAAAATTACTGTAGATATTGTTGGCATCCACAGGATCACACAAGGAGCTATGGAGGATGGAATATCATCATCATAGTGTAGTGTGTGTGTGTGTGTGTGTGTGTGTGTGTGTGTGTGAGAGAGAGAGAGAGAGAGAGAGAGAGAGAGAGAAGCAATACAGCACAAGTATGAGAGAGATTGCACAACTTGAATGGTACTCCTACATGCGAGAATGAAGGACCCAAGTACATGCTTTTATAGGCACCAAGGCCTTATCTTTTGACCTAGACCTAAATAAGGGGTGTTCACACCACAAAAGACACTACGCTAGACTCTAGACTAACTCCAAAATATCCAACAAATCCCCTTCGGAGTGATGGTGGAGTTGCATGCATTACCTTCAATAGTCCCATACACCAAGGATGATGTACGCTATGTTGATTTAGGTACTTCGAACCACATGACAAGTCATGGTGAGTGGTTCAAGAAAAGGAAATGAAGAGTCTTGAAAGACCTGATTTTGTTGAAACGGGGGATGACACTGCTCATCCGATTGCCCATATTGGAGATGTGCCATTGTCTATGCAGGATGGTAAGGTGAAGTACCTTGCAGATGTACTTTGTCATAACCCTGTGAAATTGGTACAGCACAAGTGTGGGCATGGTGGTCGGTGAGCAGGATAAACATTTAATTGTTCATACTTGGATGCCCGGACAAAAGGTTAATGTGTGGACATCCCCAAGTGTGAAGGGGAACCAAGGGATTTAATATTTTAATTTTTATAACCTTGGGTGGCCCCTAGGCATAAGTTTTAATAAACTTATGAAGCGCCTTAGGGCCTTAGGATTTTTATGGGAGAGGGGGCTACTCCACTTTTAGAGTACATGCCTCCCTCTCTCTCTCTCTCTCTCTTGCTTTTGGAAAGAGAAGGCTGGCTGAAGCGTGGAGTTTCTAAAAGAGAAAAGCGCTTATTCAGGCTGCAGGCTGCGCCTCTTTCTTTTCTGGTTTTTGGAGAGAAAGGGGACAGGCGCCACTATTTGCAGGCAGCGTGGAGATCTTTCTGAAAAAGGAGGCGCATACAGGCAGGTGCGGCAGGGCTGTGTTTCCTTCAGGGGCTGCAGGGCTGCCCTTCTTTCTTGCTTGCCTTCTGGAGGGACTGTAGGTAGGCAGCGCAGAATTCAGGACTGGTTTCATGGGGTAAAAGTCAAAGGCTGATTGCTGGCTGTGCTACAGAACAGAGATTCAAGGCTCTTTTCTCTCTCTCTCTTTAGTTCTTGAAGAGCTAGTTGGTTGCTGATTTGCAGAAGGTACAGGTGCCTACAGGTTCACCTCTTTCTCTCTCCTTTGCTTTTGGCAAGAAGATGGTTGTCAGTTGGGAAATGTGAGTTGTGAGAAGGGAACACAAGGCTGGACAGAAGGTTCTCTCACAAGTTTTCTCCCTCTTCCGGCTGCAAGACAAGAGGACAAGACAATTCGGGGCTTTTCCTCGAGTCTTCTCTTCATTGTGGAAACCGACATCAAGACTGTAAATTTCTCTTTCTTTGTGAGCAAGTGGGACTGCAGGTGATGTCTTTTGAAGTCTCTCTTTTCACTGGCTCAAGACTGCTCTAGAGTGGTTCTCTCTAGCCCTTTGTGAGAGGAAGGGTTTGGTAGTTCAGAGGGTGGAAACAGGACAAGTTTGTGTATGTGCATGGTTCAGTCAGATGCTTATTCAAAGCCTCATGGATGTACATACTTAGCAGATTAGAGGTGATAGCAGTGTGGTGTTCTTGGGACACAAGGCTGTGTAACTTCTATACTAAGAGGTACTGAGGATTGGCAGATTGGACTTGCAGACATACAAGCCATGAATGGCCATATTGTAATCATCTAAATCTTTCCATTGAAATTGAATAAAGAAGTACCGAAAGGGGCGCCAAGCTTTGGGACCAACAAGTGTTTTTCTCCTTTTTGTTTTGGAGCACTCTAGCTCCTGTTTATTTGCTTATTGTCTGGACTACAATTGGATTGGGTGACTGCTAGTCTACCACACTTTGGTTTCTACCAGAGGCCGGTTTCATACTTTATGTTCCGAACATTACAAAGAATCTCGTTTCTGTTGGCCAGATGATTGAGCAGGGTTTGCAGGTTCGGTTTAACCCTGATGACTGTTATGTAGAAGACTTCAAAGATAAGTGCAGGTTGGCAAGCTACGCCATAATATCAGTCCTGAAAATGTAGTTGGTACATCACATAAAGGCAAAGAGAAATGGTTGAGCCCCTTGGTATGCCTGACATTTCTACAAGGCATTCTCTTGTTGATGGAGATTCTAGTGGCTCAAAGATAAGCATTGATGAGGAGCTTGGGATTCCAGCAATGAGGACACCTGGTGTGAAGAAGGCTATGGAAGCCATGAATGCAAAGTTACAAAGATCTGGAAGAGTCTTGTGAGAGTTATGATTGGCGGTGGTTGCAGCTAAAGGCTTGTTTTCACATCAGATGGATGTAAAAATTGTGTTCTTGCATGGTGACTTGCAAGAAGACGTGTATATGGATCAGCCACTAGGTTTTGAGGATACAGGTCACCCAGAGTATGTGTGTAAGCTTCGTAAGGCCTTGTATGGGCTGAAGTAAGCTCCACGAGCATGGCATGATAAGATTGCTGAGTATCTTGTCACTATTAGTTTTCATAAAAAGAGCTAGTTTTGAAGCCTCTACCTCTAGAATCGATCCAACCAGATTCTGCATTACTTAATGTAGTAAAGGAGAAGAAGAAGAATTTTCAGCCTCACCTTGTGTGTTCTCTTCTAGGGTTTGTGTGAGTGTGCACTTGCAAGGGCTCAAGCTCTCTTCTCCCCTGCATCTTTTCAGCCACCACTAAGGTACTTCTTTGAGGACCTAACTTCCATGGGCTAAATGCTGAGGATTCACCTAATGCATGCTTGGCCTTCCTGATGCTTCTTAATTGCTTGCGTTTACCTTGCTTGGACCTATACACCCTTTATGACAATGCCCTTGAGAACTACGACAATGCCCTTGAGGTGCAAGTATAATGCCATTGGGGTGGAGGTTGGTCCTCGCACGATGAAGGTAGGGTTCGTGTGGCTACTAGTCAAGGCATGACTACTAGTCGGGGTATGGGAACTCTACATATTCTGATGTGAAGCTCTGGGACCTGCAGTGCTTGGTAATGCGGCTGCACCTGATGCTCTGATACCAATGTGACATAGCGGAAGCCTTCATGCCTTAATCACAGCCCTTAAGCACTCTATAGGAACCTTAATGCAAAATGCATGAGAGAAGAGACTGGTTTTCAGTATATGTATTATGTACATCGAAAAGGTTACATGTATGCTTGGCCATAGGCCTTCCCAAAAGGGCTACTAACTACTTATGACCAACCTCCAAAAGGGAGAAAGATGATTTATGAGCTAATGCACTACTTCCTTGTATACGATGCATGGATGCTGGTCGGCCAGTTCCAAGGGCTGTCAGCCAGCTTCTGTGTCCTTTGACATGAAATGTGTGACATAAAATGCCAAACTCTTCACCATAAATACTGATAAATGCTGTCGACCCTGGCTACTGCTGCTCACTCACATCTATTGCTGCCGATTGGCAAATGTATGCTGAAATCTGCTGCCAACAAGATGCTAACTTGATGATGATGCGTGTATGCACCTAATATTGTTGCCTGGATTAGGGCTAAATGCTGGGATTAGATTTGGGATCAGCCATGGCACTACCTTGTGCACGTGACAGATGGCCTTCACATTAAGTTTTACATGTTAGGTCAACCACAACTACTAATATGTAGGACAACACAAAATCTTCTCTATTCTCTCATGTTGAGCAAGGTTTACCTTTCACGCATTGGAACACATGGACAGTTCCAAAACCCTTGTTCAACCTCAGCCACTTTATCATCATAGTGCCTACAACACACCAAAAAAATGCTTTGGTAAATCCTTGGTTCACACAAGTATTCTATTGTCAACCCACAATCAAATTTATTCCTAACAGTAGAGATGTACCTGCAGGGACACAAGGGAGCCCCGAGGTTGTCTTTGTGTTCCGCTAAGCCCTACATGTAATCCAGACCAAACAAAACAAAAGTCAAACATGTGATTCTGTAAAGGCAAGGTCAGCACCTGATCACATCATCAGCTTTTGTTAGGCATGCATTCCGTTAGCAACAAATAGCAATTTTGCAAGATGAATGGCCAACTGTGCTTATGCCTAAGCTGCATATAATTAAGGATCACACAATGCCATACAAATCAACATGACCATACCCACTGTGGAAGGGCTGTTCACACACAGACACAAGCGGGTACACAAACACGGGTACATGTACACGATGGGTACACAGTTGGGGGTGGTAGCCAAGAACTCGGCTGCACTTGCAGAGACAGCAAGTCATGGTGCTGCTGATAGGGCGGCACACAGGCTTAGCCAATGGCATATAAAACAGGTACGGCGCTGCTGTGCACACATAAGCTGCTTGACGTTGGCGCAGTGCTGTTGTGCTGCAAGTGTGTACGGCCAGAACTGCACACGCCTAACAGGTTGTTGTTGACAGTAGCTTGAACAGAAACAGGTGGTGGCCCAGATGGTGTGAATCTATGTGTAGGTGGGCAGCGGTGAAACACGTGGCTCCAATACCATTTGTGAGCCTTAGGGTTAGGGTTATACAGGCCTAAGCTAAGGAGGATGAAAAATGTCCATCACGACTATTGTGTGTGCAGAGTGATAGAGAGAGGAGAGAAGAGAGAGAGATTAAAGCAAAAGAGAGAATGTGTTGCACGACTCAATACTCTGTTGATTGATATGTTAAAGCTTACAGCAAGTACATGCTTTTATAGGCTGAATGCCTTATCTTTCTCAACATTCTACTCATGGGGCAGTGACACTTGGCTAAACCAATGACATCACTGCTTACACACACACAATAGTGGCTATAAGAGGTGGTTCACATGTAATTACTCACATATGTGAGCGTTCACACACACACACACAAGCAGGTACACACACTGAGTCTCCGAAATACCCAACACCTCTTGGGTGCGATGAGGAGTGCCTTCGGCAGACTCTTATGTGGAACGCACTCTATCTCCCCTCACGCCACCCCTCTTGGTGCCTGGCCCCACCTCGCTCGTGTCACATCAGTTCAGGTCCTGCCCACACTGGATTCTTGGCTCTCTTTCTGCACCCTCCCTCCTCCGATACAGGAGGAGAGGCTTGCCTGCCTCAAAGGAGGGACCCACCTCAAGCCTCGACATAGACTCTGCCATCATCCCCCCCCCCCCCCCAAGTGCAAGAATCACGATCCATCTCCCAATTTTATTTGGGTCGCTTCCTTCTTCTGGTGATCTAGGAAGATTACCAACCCCCCCAAAAGCACTGCCTTTGTGGTAAGGGGATCAAGGATGACTTTTTCCAAGAGCAAACCTCAAAGAGGAGGATTAGCCTTCACTCCCCTAGCACGTGAGGATTGCGGACTTCCACGACCCCACTGGCATATCAACCATAGCCGATGACCTGACCTAGTGCCTTTGGCTTTGGTAGAGCCCTTTGATCCATCTCCAGTGGGATCCGAGTGGCACTAGTGGGACATGACCTGCCATCTAGAGGACCCGGGCATCCCATACTTCGTGATTCCTTGCAGACTACTGGCACAGGATCTGGGACAGCTTTCGCCCTTGGAAGGCTACTCTCTTCCTTTGGCGTTTGGCACACCGCAGCCTCGCGGCTGGTACCTCACTCGACATCGCGGGCAGAACCTCCTGGTGCAACCCATTGTAGCGCCCCCGAGGAGACTCAGTGGCATTGCCTTCTAGATCCTGGAAAGGCCTACTATGTTTGGTAGATTACTGTTGGGAATCAAGATCTTACCTATGAACCCACTCTCAGTGAGGCAGTGGTGTGTGTGTGAACCACCTCTTAGAGGGGTATCAAATAATATCTAGATATTTGTGTGAGTTTGACATAATAGTGATGTCACAAATGTGACATAACAGTGATGTCACAAATGTGATACTCACAAAAAAACTTCACACAATCACAAGGGTAATTGTACCAAGGTGAAAGGCGATAAACTAGATATGGCAAGTTAGTGAACATTGCATCCAAGGCGACCAAGCGTGACTGGCCAGCACACGGGAGGATGCAGAGTTACGGCAAGTCGGAACCCACGTTCGTGCTCGGGCTTCTGACCTCGCGTGCTGGCCAGTCACGCTCGGTCACCTCGGATGCAACGTTCACTAACTTGGCGTATCTAGTTTATCGCCTTTCACCTCGGTACAACTACCCTTGTGATTGCATGAAGCTTTACTGTGAGTATCACAACAAAGGCAACCTTTGTACTTATAAAAGGTACATGGACTTCATTGATTTAATCAAGAAACTATCACATCATTGAGTCATGCTGTACACTCTCTCCATTGAGTATTGTCTTATCTCTCTAACTCTCTCCCTGTGTTGGCTGCCTATCTCTTCAAGCCTCCCTAAATGCAGAAACCTAACTCCTTCATATGGTATCAGGGCTTTGCTAATCACTTCTGCTTTCGGCATCTATTCGACTTATTGTTCTACTTGGCTTCTTTTCCGCTATCTCGCTCTGCTCCCACCAATTGACACGTTGTCACTCTGCTCTCACATGTCCACACGTTGGCAAGCTTGCACCTTCTCTGTTGCGTTGGTATGAAGGATTGCTAAGCCGCCTATGCTGCTCCGCCCGTGGCTTACATGCACGCCAGTTGCCTAACTTGGCTAACTTTGGTTTTTAACCCATTTCTTATATAAGGTTATAATAACCTTATTAAAAGCAACCACACCAACCAATTGCCGTCATCTCTGCACAACTGCCCACCACTACCCATTGTGCGCCTCTTGCACGCATTTGTACCAGCTCGGCACTCAAAAATATTGTAAAAAAAATTTAGGTACAAAAATCGATTTGGGGTTTTTAAAAAAATCCTTCTCCTGTTCAAAAATTGAAGTGCAGTCATCAGAGAGATTTTGGGGCTTTTTTATTTTTTGCGAAATCCAGCTTAATCAGAACATTAATCTCAAATCCCCCATCATTTTTCAAAATTGAAGGTAGCATTAAAGGGTTGCTAACAGCGTCATTAATTTTGAAAACCCCCTTGAACCAAAATCTGAATTTTTGGAAACCCTAATTTCCAAAAATCCTAATTTCTTGGGGCATTATCTGTAAGGGACTAGACACTGGCATTGGATAGTCTCCATTGTTAAGATCTTCCCAAATTCATAGAAAATCATGGCATCCCACATGTTTATTGAAAAATTTAATGGGGAAAGCTTCCATACCGGGCAGACCAAACTAAAGTTTAGTCTAATGAGAGAGGGCCTCTGCTCTTTCATTGAGGGGGAGGAAAAGATGCCTGAAGCAGAAAGTGAAGCACAGAGAGCTTGGAAACCCCGAGATCAAAAAGCCTCTGGCCTCATAGCCCTAGGCCTGTCCGAGAATTTCATACACCATGTTGTTGATCTCCTGACTTCAAAAGAATCTTATGAGATGCTAAATAAGCTCTTTCGAGCACAGGGAAAGAACTCTAAGGTATCTTTACAGATAGAGTTCTACAGCCTGATGATGTAGTCACACGAGAACTTTGACGCTAAGCTGAACAAGATGAAGTCCCTGATGAACTAGCTTGCTACACTCAAAGCCAAAGTTGAGGAAGATGTGGTCGTAGCCGTGATGATCAAGTCTATGCCAAATGAGCTTTACGGAAACCTTATCACCACCTTGAAGAACCTGCCCAGTCAGGGGTTATAACCTCCTTCGAGGAGGAGGATAAGAAGATAAACAACAAAGAAGCACGGGGGACAGCTCCTTCGCAAAGAATTTCAAAGGTATGAAATGTTCCCTTTGTAATAGGAACAATCATACAGAAAAGGACTATTACTCAAAGAAGCTGTGCAAACATTGTGAGAAAAATGACCACAATGAAAGAATTGCTATTACAAAAACGTAGATCCCAACATCATCAAGGAGAAAGAGCTTTTCATAGAGGAAGCTAATTATTGTCACATGATTACACTTTCTAAAGTCCAAAGTTATCTGTTGTGTTGTTGTGTGTTATTCAAGTGTGTGATGTGAATCAATGACCTGATCCTGTGTGTACTCTAGGGACATGAGAAACTAGGAGCCATGAGCCTAGACTTATCCTTGACTGTAACATACCCATTGTAAATAACAATGTACTTGCTTCAGAGTTGAAAAATATAACATACCCATTGTAAATAACAATGTACTTGCTTCAGAGTTGAAAAATATAACATACCCATTGTAAATAACAATGTACTTGCTTCAGAGTTGAAAAATATAACTTAGTTTGTCATTTTTACGATCAGAAAACTTCTATTTTTGGAAAATGAGCCATTTTTGCTTAGAAATTTGTAATTTTGAATCCAAATTTGGAATCTACGCGTAATTTTACGCTTAAAATAGTTTTTTCTGAACTAAAAACGGGTACCCGGAATGGGTTTAATTAAGCTTTTAAGCCTTAAATCTGTGAACTTCCGACCTAAAATAGTAACTATCCAGGCGTCTAATCAACGAACGGAACACGCCCCCATGGTTACGGGGCAAGGCCGGACATTTTCGTCAAAAATTTTTTTTGACTCCCCTCGAGACGACGGCGGGCGGCCGGCGTGGGCCCCACCACCACGGGCGCCGCTCGTGAAACAACCGACAATCCACCCGAGACACCCAAGTGTGTACACGACCTAGACGCACCCTCCAGCACACCCCTACACGTACCCCCTCCTCCCAGAACCCTCTATCCACAGGTGTCGCGCTCTCTCTCTTGGGGACACCTCCACCCCCATGTGTCACACTTTCTCTCTCTTCGAGACACCTCCACCCCCAGGTGTCTCGCGCCCACACTCTCTCCCGGACACCTACACCACCCAGGTGTCGCCTTCCCGCACCCGGACGTCCACCCTCCAGCACCTATAAAAGGACCCTCCCAGCCCCCTTCTCCGAGCAAGCCCCCAGCAAGGCCCTAGGCGCAAGCCCTCCCTCAAGCTCTAGGACATGTCCTACACTCTTCTCCCCCCGCCCCCCCCATGTGAATAGACTTAAAGTGTGCTTGTCCTCCAACCCTTGCCTTACTCTTCCCTAGGCCTCCCTAGGCGTACACTCTTCTCAAGAGCTCTCCAAGTTAAGGACACCTCTCAATTCCCCCCCCCCCCCATATGCGGCGACTTAAACTTAGGCTAAGAGGTCTTTCCTACCCATAAGCCCAACAAGCTTTTCCTACCCCAAACGGACTACGTTTTCGAATCCGTTTGAACCACTAGAATTCTCTCTTTTCTCAGACTTGTTTTAGGGGACCGAGCCAGCGGTCGTGCCTCATGAAATACGGGGGGAAAAAGGCGTTGGCTTCCTTGAACCAAGTGTGGGTCTTGTTCCATCTCCACGCACATCCCGTGCTGGGGATTAGAATTTCCTTTAGGATGACTATGCTTCCCCTGCGAGATAGAGTTAGGTCCCTCCGTTTGCTCGCAACCTCGTATTTCTACGAGATCGAGGTGTCGTCAATCGGAAAATAACACGAGACTTAACCGCCTATCAAAAGGATTCCCCCGCCCTACGGGTAGGGGTCCTTACACGTGGTATCAGAGCAGGTTTAGACTTGGGAGATTTCATATTGTATTCTCTTGTTGCTCTAGGAATTCTTGTTAAACTAATCTAGTTACGGCTGGACGCAGGAGGACGAGATGGATCCCTATTCTCGCTTCCTCGTATTCCAATGCATGTTCATGACTGCTTGTCGCTCTTCCGAATTTGAGTTCCGTGACACTATGATGCACATTGTAGACAAGCTAACCCTTCCTCATTACACTCGCATCGAAAGGGGATGGAACAGAGCTGAGCATTGGCATCGTCGATCTACCTATTTCATCATTCGAGCTGAGCACGTCGGCAATCTCACCAACGACTTGAGGCGGATCCGATATGCCGAGATGTTGCGGATGGTTCGCCTGTTCTGGTTTATTGGCACTTCTCGTAACACCTATGTCACTATCGATGGGAATCGTATGTTGCAGAATCGATGGGTTTATGATAGTGTGACTCAAGTTGTATCCCCTGATAGAGTAGCCGTTACCCGTCTTTCTAGACGTGGTTTACCTCCCCTACCAGAGACTTATCGAGTTCTTGAAACCATGGGAAAACCCCCCTACTTTTTCAATGCTACCACCGCAGATCTTTATTAGGTTCCCTAGAGAACTACCATGTAAATAAATAAGATTGGATTCAGTCCAATCCTTGTAAATGGCTTGGTTCACTTGTAAATATTAAAGCTTGGAATAAAAGGTTTTGATTTTCACACTCATTGTCTTATGTGTATTAAACCGCCTAAGTGACATGATTCTAAATTTAGCTTCATATTGATAACCATGATCGTCAACTTCTTGCTCCCAATGCATTATATACAGATATACAGGAGAAGAAGCTTCTCCTCAAACAAATGCAACCTCCCTCATTTAATGGGGCAGGTTCAACCAGCTGGGTAAACCTCACGGACCGTCTCCCCTCGTCGTCAGCCAGCCGATGAGGGCCAAGCCGTCCTGTCACCCCCTCAGGTACTGCCGCTTGTACCAAACCCTCTCGCCCTTCGGAGGGGACGTCTCCTCATGAGGTGGGGGTTAAGTCACCGCACTAGCCTGGACCCACAGAACTAGGCAGCATATATACATCACCCTGGTGGTGAAATCCAATTCCCAGATCTTGCACTGAAGAAGATGATCTTGTATGAAGCTCATGATAGCCCCGTAGCAGGACACCCAGGTTATGCAAAAACCTTGAATGCCTTAAGGAGAAGTTACTTTTGCATGGAATGAAGAGAGATATCCTTCAATACATCAGACAATGCCTTTCATGTCAAAGGATTAAAGCTCTATGCCAAGAAAAGCAAATGTACCTTCTTCACTTCCCAAATTGAATATCTAGGGTTCATTGTCTCCTCAGAGGGCATCTCAGTAGACCCTGCCTTCCCTACTAAAAGAACTCGAGATGTCCGCATCTCGGCACGAACTCTGGGTAATTCTTTTGGAGGGTTGACTCTACCTCCCAAGTGGCATCCTCCTCAGGGTAATCTTTCCATTCCACTAAATGTTCCCTAAGGATTCTATTGCGAAGCACTCTCTCTAGAGTCGATGATTCTATTAGGTCTCATTTCAAGGACTCCCTTAGTTGGCATTACAACTTGTTCATCATCAAGAACATGATCAGGATGAGGCACATATGGCTTTAGTAAGCTTACATGGAATACATCATGGATTTTGAGGTGGGTCGGGAGGCGAAGTTTGTAGGCATGTTTTCCCAAACATTTGATGACTTCATAAGGCCCACAATACCTTGGACTCAGCTTCCTAAATTTTCCAAGAGATAAAGAACTTCTCTTTGGTCGCACTCGAAGAAAAACTTTGTCTCCTTGCCGGAAAATTATTTCAGATCTTTTGGTATCAGCATAATGTTTCTGTCGATCCTGGGCGGCTTTAATATCCTTACGAATAGCTTTGGTTTGTTCTTCCATTTCTTCAAGCATCATCCTAGAGGCTTCAACCTTTAGTGTGGGGTCAGAGAAATTTAAGGGAGACAAACATTCCTGACCATAAAGAGCTTTGAATGGTGACATCCCTATGCTTTGGTGATAGGATGTATTGTAAGAGAATTCCACTAGAGGGAGATACTGAATCCACTTCTTTGGTTCACGCCCACAATAGGCTCTCAGGATGTCTTCTATAACCTGATTAACTCTCTCAGTTTGACCATCTGTTTCTGGGTGGTAAGCTGTACTGAAACAAAGTTGTGTTCCAATCGCCTGGAATAATGATGTCCAGAACTTTGAAGTGAAGTCAGAGTCCCGGTCACTGACTATTCTTTTTGGCAATCCATGAAGCCTAAAGATTTCCTTGATGAAAAGGCAGGCAATATCAGAAGATTTAAATGTCTTCTTTACTGGGATAATATGGGTCACTTTGGTAAGCATATCCACAACTACTAAAATAGAATCATATCCTCCCTGTGTTGTGGGAAGACTTGTGACAAAATCCATACTGATACATTCCCACTTCATCTGAGGAATGTCCAGAGGTTGGAGTTTCCCGGGCATTTTGATTCTTTCAGCTTTAATCCTTTGACATGAAAGGCATTGTCTGATGTATTGAAGGATAACTCTCTTCATTCCAAGCCAAAAGTAACTTCTCCTTAAGGCATTCAAGGTTTTTGCATAACCTGGGTGTCCTGCTACGGGGCTATCATGAGCTTCATACAAGATCATCTTCTTCAGTGCAAGATCTTTGGGAATACATAACCTATGCATGAAGTAGAGGCATTCATCATCGAGGGTGTATCCCTTGATCAATACATTTTCCTTTTCTGTGGGTGCCTCCTTGTGAACTAGGCTTACTAGCTTTTGGTAATCAGGGTCATGAGGTGAAACCTGCTTTACCTTCTCTAGGATGGGGTTATTTGGCATAGAGATTGCACTTAGGAAGGATTTGCGACTGAGGGCATCTGCTACAACATTATCCTTTCCAGGACGAAATTTGATATCAAAATCAAACTCTTGCAGAATCTCAATCCACCTCCTTTGCCTCATGTTGAGATTGGGCTGGGTGAAGATCCACTTTAAACTCTGGTGGTCAGTTACAAGCAGAAACTTACGGCCTAGGAGATAGTGTCTCCATAACTTGAAACAATGAACAACTGCAAGGAGTTCCAAATCATGGGTGGCATAATTGACTTCATAGGGTTTAAGCTTACGAGAAGTGTAAGCCACAGGCCTTCCTTCTTGAATTAAGACACCACCAAGTGCAAGGCCACTAGCATCAGTGACAACCTCAAACTCTTTGGTGAAGTCAGGGAGCTTCAAAACTGGTGCTGAGGTGAGGATAGTCTTAAGTTAGCTAAAACTGATTTGGTGGATTGGTAACCATACTATCTTACATTCCTTCTTGAGGAGATCAGTTAAGGGTGCGGCTATCTTGGCATAATCCTTGATGAAGATCCTATACCATCCTGTGATGCCTA
The DNA here is from genome assembly GCF_041138505.1 of Cibotium barometz. Lineage (NCBI taxonomy): Eukaryota > Viridiplantae > Streptophyta > Polypodiopsida > Cyatheales > Cibotiaceae > Cibotium > Cibotium barometz. Next base: position 27,125,670 of record NC_141062.1, on the reverse strand, counting down.
GAAACCCACGGATTTCTTTGACTGTCCTAGGGGGTGGCCATTCCAATATATCCTTGACTTTGGCAAGGTCTACTGAGATGCCCTCTGAGGAGACAATGAACCCTAGATATTCAATTTGGGAAGTGAAGAAGGTACATTTGCTTTTCTTGGCATAGAGCTTATGTTCGCGCAGTATTTGCAATACTTTGCGTACATGCTCCTCATGTTCCTCTTTTGACTGAGAATAGACCAAGATGTCATCAAAGAAGACAAGGACAAATTCATCCAAGTAGGGTCGGAAGATATCCTGCATCAGGCGGTTGAAGGTGGCGGGAGCATTGGTTAATTTGAATGGCATGACTGTAAATTCATAGTGGCCATAGCGGGTATTGAAAGCGGTTTTGGAGATATCTGATTCCTTGATCCTAATTTGCTAGTAGCCAGACCTTAAATCCATCTTGGAGAAAACTTTGGATCCATAAAGTCTGTCAAGAAGTTCGTCGATGCGAGGAATGGGGTATTTGTTTTTGACAGTGACCTTGTTTAGGCCTCGGTAGTCAATACAAAGACGAAGCGTGCCATCCTTCTTTATCTGGAAAAGAATAGGCGCTCCCCATGGGGAATTACTAGGGCGAATGAATCCTTGCTCAATGAGCTGCCTAAGTTATTCCTTGAGTTCTATGGCTTCAGGAAGAGACATTTTGTAAGGTCTCCTTGAAACTGATTCAGCCCCAGGGATTAACTCAATCCCATGATCTACTTCTCGAGATGGGGGTAGTTTTGTAAGTTCCTCTGGAAAGATATCTGAAAACTCCTGGAGCCAAGAGGGTTCTAAATCTGGGTTGCTTTCTTCTACCTTGTTGAGTTTGACAAGGAAGATCTGTTGGCCCTTGCGCACTCCCTTAAGAAGGCGATTAGCTTTGACCAAATGAAATTTGGGTTTACCTGTTTTTCCCTGGGCTGATACTACCTGTCCTTGACTATTCTTAAAGGTGATGCTTCCTTCAGCACAGTGAATGTCAGCATTGTTTGCAATTAACCAGTCCATACCAAGGATTCCATCATAAATCCCTAATGGTAAGCTTCTGAAATACCCATGGGTTGATTCACCACCCAATTCAAATTCAAGATCTCCCACACAATGTCGGGATACTTCTTCTTTTCCACTAGCTAACTCAACAATCATTGCTTGGGCTGGTTTTTGATCTAACTGTAACTTACGCAAGCATTTTGGAGAAAGAAATGAATGCGTACTACCACAATCAATCAAGAGCTGGAAAGATCTACCTTGATAAGTAGCCGGAGCTTGGATAACAGAAAACTGCTGATTAGGTCCTTGATGTTCTACAGCTGCATGAATGGTGGCTTGCTCTTCTTCTTCCATCTCTAAAGTCGGTTCACCAATCATAGAGCAGACACGGGCGGTCACTCCACGACCTCTACCACGTCCACCACTACCTCGTCCAGCCTGACGGTTATTAGGAATCCAACGACCTTGAACTACCCGGCCGCCTTGTGGAGCAGCAATGACACTAGGATTGAGAGAGGGTCTTGCAAGTTTGGGGCATTCATTCCGGAAGTGGCCAACTTCATTGCAATGAAAGCACCTTTGGTCCCCATAGGATTCTGAAGTGGAATTAGCATAACTGCGCGCGATAAAATTATTGGGATACTGACCAATAGTGTTGTGGCGGAAATTCGATTGGTAATTCCTCTGAAGGCGCCCCCTTGGATTAGACTCAGGATAGACTCTCCTCTTTGCTTGACCACTCTTTACTACTTTAGCCAGAGGTTTGGCTCGGGTAAGAGCATCTTGCAAGGTAGTTGGCCTCATTGCTTCAAGGCGAGAATCCAAAGGTTCATTCAGCCCTTGGCAAAATCGGGCCACTTGTTGAGTGATCGACATAGGTGGAGCATATTTGCCAAGTGTGACAAATTTTGAGTAGTATTCCTCCAAGGTTAAGCTAAGCTGCTTGAGGCTGAAGAACTCATTCATCTTAATAGATTCATGAGATGGGGGAAGATAACGGTCCTTCACAGCTTGCTTAATGTCACTCCAGGTTTGGGTATCTTCAGTGACGCCCTTATCTCGGTACCATTGCTTCCACCAAAGTTTGGCGTCCCCGGTAAGACGGAATCTGGCAAGCATGGATTGATTCCTAATTCCTGTACCAGCAGCCGAAAAGTAATCGTCCATGGCTTCTATCCAAACTTCTGCATCCCTTTCAATCTTTGAACCTGCCTCATTAAATGAGGGAGGTTGCATTTGTTTGAGGAGAAGCTTCTTCTCCTGTATATCTGTATATAATGCATTGGGAGCAAGAAGTTGACGATCCTGGTTATCAATATGAAGCTAAATTTAGAATCATGTCACTTAGGCGGTTTAATACACATAAGACAATGAGTGTGAAAATCAAAACCTTTTATTCCAAGCTTTAATATTTACAAGTGAACCAAGCCATTTACAAGGATTGGACTAAATCCAATCTTATTTATTTACATGGTAGTCCTCTAGGGAACCTAATAAAGATCTGCGGTGGTAGCATTGAAAAAGTAGGGGGGTTCTCCCATGGTTTCAAGAACTCGATAAGTCTCTGGTAGGGGAGGTAAACCACGTCTAGAAAGACGGGTAACGGCTACTCTATCAGGGGATACAACTTGAGTCACACTATCATAAACCCATCGATTCTGCAACATGCGATTCCCATCGATAGTGACATAGGTGTTACGAGAAGTGCCAATAAACCAGAACAGGCGAACCATCTGCAACATCTCCGCATATCGGATCCGCCTCAAGTCATTGGTGAGATTGCCGACGTGCTCAGCTCGAATGATGAAATAGGTAGATCGACGATGCCAATGCTCAGCTCTGTTCCATCCCCTTTCGATGCGAGTGTAATGAGGAAGGGTTAGCTTGTCTACAATGTGCATCATAGTCTCAAAGAACTCAAATTCGGAAGAGCGACAAGCAGTCATGAACATGCATTGGAATACCAGGAAGCGAGAATAAGGATCCATCTCGTCCTCCTGCGTCCAGCCGTAACTAGATTAGTTTAACAAGAATTCCTAGAGCAACAAGAGAATACAATATGAAATCTCCCAAGTCTAAACCTGCTCTGATACCACGTGTAAGGACCCCTACCCGTAGGGCAGGGGAATCCTTGTGATAGGCGGTTAAGTCTCGTGTTATTTTCCGATTGACGACACCTCGATCTCGTAGAAATACGAGGTTACGAGCAAACGGAGGGACCTAACTCTATCTCGCAGGGGAAGTATAGTCATCCTAAAGGAAATTCTAATCCCCAGCACGGAATGTGCGTGGAGATAAAACAAGACCCACACTTGGTTCAAGGAAGTCAACGCCTTTTTCCCCCCGTATTTCATGAGGCACGGCCGCTGGCTCGGTCCCCTAAAACAAGTCTTGTTCGGCACTCTACTATTCCCTAAGTATCGTAAGTTACGACTAGTAGAAAGCTACCCGACTGATCGGGTCCACCCATCCTTAGAATGGTACCGTCAGGGCATCCATTCTCCCACTTTCCACACACTCACCCGTTCAATTGTTTTCTAATTAAGTCCTACCACACTGTGAAACACTTAAAAACAAATTCCTTTGTTAATTAATTACACTTGATTCCTTAAAAGAAATCTTCCTTAGCACAACATTGAAATCAACAAACATACTTACAGTGAAAAATATTTACAAAGACCCTGGAACCGGGCCGATATTCCAATCCAAACTTCCATGTCCAAACCATAACCATAACCATAACCACAATCCAATCACAACCACAACCACAACCAAAACCACACCGATGATCTAGAATTCGATCTTCCAGCCTCAACCAGCTGGGTAAACCTCACGGACCGTCTCCCCTCGTCGTCAGCCAGCCGATGAGGGCCAAGCCGTCCTGTCACCCCCTCAGGTACTGCCGCTTGTACCAAACCCTCTCGCCCTTCGGAGGAGACGTCTCCTCATGAGGTGGGGGTTAAGTCACCGCACTAGCCTGGACCCACAGAACTAGGCAGCATATATACATCACCCTGGTGGTGAAATCCAATTCCCAGTGGCATAGGAGGGGATTGCCCTGGGCCGACTCCCGGCCTCGCTATATCCTCCGCCCGGCTACACAGGCAAGCACGGAGTTAGCTAAGGGGGGGAGAAGCTGTACCTGCATGTTAGCAATAAACCAGTAGTATATCCAATAAAAAGAGACATAGCCTTTATTCAATGAATTCATACATTAATAAAAACCATCGTTTCGGAAAGACAATGATTCAAAAGCAAGATTATTTTCTTATAACTTTACTTAAGAGTAACCATAAGGTACTTTAGGCCATCTATACTAGGGGTTTAACCTTGGTTCCTTTCCTATTATTTCGAATCTTTGCATTAAGCTTCATAAGAGAGAATTTTACTTAAACTTGTTAAATGACCAACCTGGTTATCGTTTTCGTGCCTATTCGCTTCAAGAGGGGCGAAGTCGATTGCAGGGACGCGATTCGCTTCATTCCCTCCTTGGGCAGCGCGTGGTTCTTCATTTCCGCGGCGTTTCGGCGCCATAGGAGCACTAGAGTTTTAAGAGGATAGAGAGAGAACGGGGTGAATATAAGAGGTTGGGAACTTTGAGAGAAAAGAGAGAATTCTACTGGTTCAAACGGATTCAAAAACAGAGTCCGTTTGGGGTAGGAAAAGCTTGTTGGGCTTATGGGTAGGAAAGACCTCTTAGCCTAAGTTTAAGTCGCCGCATATGGGGGGGGGGGGGGGGGGAGATTGAGAGGTGTCCTTAACTTGGAGAGCTCTTGAGAAGAGTGTACGCCTAGGGAGGCCTAGGGAAGAGTAAGGCAAGGGTTGGAGAACAAGCACACTTTAAGTCTATTCACACGGGGGGAGCGGGGGGAGAAGAGTGTAGGACATGTCCTAGACCTTGAGGGAGGGCTTGCGCCTAGGGCCTTGCTGGGGGCTTGCTTGGAGAAGGGGGCTGGGAGGGTCCTTTTATAGCTGCTGGAGGGTGGACGTCCGAGTGCGGGAAGGCGACACCTGGGTGGTGTAGGTGTCCGGGAGAGAGTGTGGGCGCGAGACACCTGGGGGTGGAGGTGTCTCGAAGAGAGAGAAAGTGTGACACATGGGGGTGGAGGTGTCCCCAAGAGAGAGAGAGCGCGACACCTGTGGATAGAGGGTTCTGGGAGGAGGGGGTACGTGTAGGGGTGTGCTGGAGGGTGCGTCTAGGTCGTGTACACACTTGGGTGTCCCGGGTGGATTGTCGGTCGTTTCACGGGCAGCGCCCGTGGTGGGGCCCACGCCGGCCGCCCGCCGTCGTCCCAGGGGGGTCAAAAAATTTTTTTGACGAAAATGTCCGGCCTTGCCCCGTGACCATGGGGGCGTGTTCCGTTCGTTGATTAGACGCCTGGATAGTTACTATTTTAGGTCGGAAGTTCGCAGATTTAAGGCTTAAAAGCTTAATTAAACCCATTCCGGATACCCGTTTTTAGTTCAGAAAAAACTATTTTAAGCGTAAAATTACGCGTAGATTCCAAATTTGGATTCAAAATTACAAATTTCTAAGCAAAAATGGCTCATTTTTCAAAAATAGAAGTTTTCTGATCGTAAAAATGACAAACTAAGTTATATTTTTCAACTCTGAAGCAAGTACATTGTTATTTACAATCGGTATGTTATATTTTTCAACTCTGAAGCAAGTACATTGTTATTTACAATGGGTATGTTATATTTTTCAACTCTGAAGCAAGTACATTGTTATTTTTCAACTCTGAAGCAAGTACATTGTTATTTACAATGGGTATGTTACATTGACATAGTATGAGGTAATCCCTGAGAGGGAGGAATTGTTGAGAATCAAGGTCTTACTTGTGAACCCACTCTTAAGAGTGAGGCAGTGTGTTTGTGTGTGAAACTACCTCTTAGAGGCGTATCAAATAATATCTTGATATTTATGTGAGTTTGACATAAGCAGTGATGTCAAGAGGCAACCTTTGTACTTATAAAAGGTATATGTACTTCATTGATTTAATCAAGCAACTATCATATCATTAAGTCATGCAATACTCTCTCTCTCCATTGAGTTTTGTCTTTTCTCTCTTAACTCTCTCTCCCATAACCATGGCTGCCTATCTCTTCAAGCCTCCATAGCTACAGCAACCTAACTCCTTCAATTACATGTACACCACAACTGCCTCCATCCATGAGATGCTTCGACAGGTTCGTCTAGCATAGAAGTATTATCATCCACAAAATTATGCTCATTCAAATCTAGTCTAGCTGTGGGTGCCTATTTCCACACAAGTTTTGGCGATAATATGCATAGATGTGAGTGTCTATATTTGTAATTGCATCTAAATCTTTGAAGATATTCATCTATTGATGCCATTTGAAACAAAAATGTCTAAGGCAAAGTCAATCCAAACAACGATATATAGTACAAATTTAAACTCAGCTTTTCACATCCAAGACGAGCACCCTCTATTTCATCACATGAGGCGCGATTACTTGGGCTACGGAGGAGGGGACACCTCTACGTTATGACGAGGACGGCACCCGTCTTAACCTTCAGTTCATCCACTTTTGGATTTCGGCCATCCAAGCCGTTTGCTTCATGTTTAACTCTTCCAAAGTGCCTCCTTGAAGTAGACACCCCCTTCAAGACAGATGAAGGAAAGGGAGATAAGGTTTCCAAAAGCATAGAGGCCGGCTATTGGTCCATCTTAGCATAGACCACACCTCTCCCATAAATGGAGAGGGTGCCTAGTCAAATAGCTTGGCCGACCGGAGGAGTAAATGCCCGAAAATTGTCTGCCCACTCATTAATGAAGTGTGGATGCCCAAACTCACTTATAAGTTGTCCGGTCGTACTTTAATGAAGTGTGGACCTGCATTTACAGGTCTTGTACCTGGGCCTACACCTGTGTTTTCTATTTGCTTCATTTTCTTTCATGGTATCAGAGAAAAACGCTGACCTGTAAGCAGAAGAGAGCTGCGTTTTCTGTTTTGAAGCAGAGGCTTCGACAGTTTGCTGCGTTTTCTGCAAATTGCAGCGTAGAAGGTGTTGCGTTTTCTGCAGATTGCAAAGGCTTCCTCAAGATTGCTGTGTTTTCTTCATCTGAATTTTCAGCAAAGATTGCTGATTTTTATGCTGATTGGATTGTTGAAGCCCTCGCCTAGGTGCTAAGGACAGGGATCTGCATCTTCGAGACATCTTGCTTCTTTCTCTCCTTTCAGTTTCCCACCCTCCCTCCCTTTTCTTCTTGTTGTGCACAGCTTGAGAGAAGGATTTGCTGATTTTTTCATCCCCTTTCTTAAGAGAAGGTTTCTTGTCAGAGGACATGACTTTAAGAGATTTCTCTCCTGCTGCTCCTTTACAGTTTCTTCTCCAGTGCCTGGATCTCCCACCCACCCTCTCTTCTAGTCTTGCTTGAGGAGGTTTGGATTCTTGGTGGTGATGGCTTCTGGAAACCCTCCCCTTACTTCTACCAACTATTAGATTTTGGTCATACTGGACTCGGTTAACTTTGGAGGCTTCTTGTCTTTGGGTTGTTGTTGCTTCTCCTCAGTTATTGGATCCTGTTTATCGAGGAGTTTATGATGCTTCTGCTAGGATGGTTATCATCCAATCTTTGTCATCTTCCATACAGGTGGAATTTTTATCTGCTTCTTATGATGCCTCTCAGTTGTAGCTTGAACTTCAAAGGCGGTATTCGGACTCGGGCATTGCCTCACAACATCAAGAGACTAGGGCCAAAGTGGCCCCCATGTCAGTTTCAAATTCTCTTTCTCCCTCTCCACATGACACAATCCTAGTGATCACAGCTATGACTTCTTCAGTAGATGTTAGGGTCACATCGGATGAGGTTGAGGATCATTCACTGATTTCTTTCTCTGTTAACACTGCAAATGATCATGCCTACCCTCTCCATGGTGTTGATGATATTTCTCTGGGTTGAAGTTGTTACTTCAGAGTGTCGGTATTGGACTGACCCTCTGGTGCTTACGCAAAAGGCTTACATGAAATGCATTGTGAATTTTCCAATGATTCGGAAAAGCCAATCAAAAGCCACTTCATTGATTTGCTCAATGACTTTGAATGGTCCATAGTACCTGGTGGAGAACTTAGGACACATTCCCTCTTTTCCAGGCCTCTTTCTGAGTCTGGCTTTCTCGAATACCCAATCATTTTCTTTGATATTCAATTGCCTTCTATGCTTATCTACAGCCTTTTTATGCTTCTCTTGGGAACGCTCAATGGCTGTCCGCACCTCTGTAAAGGCAATATCAAGGTCTCTGACAAATTCATCGGTGGCAAAAATCTCATCTTTTGTACAAAGAATGGGTGGCAATACCACTTTGCAATAGATGATCTCAAATGGAGCCGTTCCTGTAGAAGCATGCATTGTGTTGTTGTATGCAAACTCCACAAGTGGCAGATACTTCTCCCAAGAAGTTTTCTGATTAGCCACATAGCATTTAAGCAAATCGAATACGACTAAATTTGCAGCTTCACTTTGTCCATCCGTTTGAGGATAATAAGCTAATAAAAATCAGCTTAGTGTCCATATTGTCAAAAAAAGCTCTCCAAAAGAGATTCGTTGTCATGGGATCTCTGTCTCCCACAATTGACTTGGGCATATACCATGATGCTTAAACACCTGTGACATAAACGTTCTGACCATAAATGTTTATACCATGACTTGGTCTTTCTAACAGGCAAGAAGTGAGCTTGCTTGCTAAACCTGTCCACAATAGTCTATATTGCATCATTGCCATTATGTGTACAAGGCAAATCCATGATAAAATCCATAGCAATGCTTTTCCATGGTTGGTTTCAAGCTGGCAAAGGCTGAAGCAAACCATGAGCCTTTTGCCTATCAAATTTCCCTTTGACAAGTGATGCATGTACGTACATAAGCCTCTATGTCCTTTCTCATACCTAGCCAAAAGAAATACCTCTCAATTGCTTGAGTGGTAGGTATTATTCCTCTATGTCCTGCATAGGGAGGAGCATGGCATTCATCTAAAACCTTTTGCCTCATGTTTAATAACATACATAAGCAACTGTCTTTCATGAGATAGCCATCTTTTTTTACATACAAGGCATGTGCATGACCAGCCAGCAAATCAGCCCATATATCTGTAAATTCAGCATCCAAATGATACATGTCTTGCATCCCAGACAAGTCTTGATGGGAGGCAACTAAAATTGTAGCCACGTATGGCTTTCTCGATAAAGCATCTACTACCACGTTTTTCTTGCCAGGTGTGTGCAAAATCTGAAAATGAAACATGAAGAGGAAATTGGCCATCCTCATACATTTCTCTAAAAGCTTGGTTCGCGTTAGAAATACTGCTAGCTTTGATGATCGGTCTTGTGTCACCATTTGGCCACCCGAATGGTTCACTCTTGCTTTCACACTATGTACATATTAGCATTTGGGCTTTATGAGTATCTTGTTATGCCTTTTGGTCTTACAAATGCCCCGGCTACATTCAATAGAATGATGGATCGCATATTCCGTGGGTACAGGAAATTTACAGGTGTCTTCTTTGATGACATACTAGTCTTCTCGAAGACCGAAGAAGAGCATAAAGCTCATTTGGCTATTGTTTTTGAAGAGCTCCATAAGCATAAACTCTTCATAAATGCAAAGAAGAGTGAGTTCTTCTTGTCAGAGATACATTATCTTGGACATGTTATGTCCAAAGATCGAGTGCGGATGGATCCTGCAAAGATTGATGCAATTCGGAATTGGCCCGAATTGAGTTCAGTGCATGAGATCCGTAGTTTTCTTGGATTATATTCGGCACTTTGCATGGATTGCTTCTCCTTTGCATGATTTGACAAAGAAGAAGGCCGTGTTCAAATGGACTAATGTAGAGAGATGCATTCCTCAAATTGAAAGATGCAACTACTCATGGTCCAGTGTTGATCGTTCCGGATTTGCAAAAGCCTTTTTGTGTGGAATGTGATGCATTTGGAAATTGCATAGGGGTTGTCCTTAATCAAGAGGGACATGCCGTGGCTTATGAGAGTCGTAGATTGCATGATGCAAAGCTATCTCTTGGCATTTATGAGAAAGAGCTCTTGGCTGTAATTCATGCACTTACTATATGGAAACATTACCTTCTTGGGGCTGATTTCACTGTGAAGACAGATCACCAGAGTTTGAGGTATTTTCTTACTCAAACTAAGTTGTCAGAGAAGCATATGAGGATGGCCAATTTCCTCTCTATGTTTCATTTTCAGATCTTGCACACCCCAGGAAAGAAGAATGTAGTGGCCGATGCATTGTCACAAAAGCCGTATGTAGCAGCTATCTCGGTTGCCTCTCATGGGGACTTGTCTACCATGCGTGATTTGTATCATACGGATGCTGATTTTGCCACTATTTGGGCTGATTTGATGGCTGGTCATGCACATGCCTCATATGTGATCAAAGAGGGTTATCTCATGAAAGATAATTGCCTATGTGTGGTGTCTGACATGAGGCAAAAGGTTTTGGATGAGTGCCATGCTCCTCCATATGCTGGTCATAGAGGCGTAATGCCTACTACGCACATGATTGAGCGGTATTTCTTTTGGCCAGGTAGTACAGGTTTAGCAAGCAAGCTCATTTCTTGTCGGTCAAAAAGACCATCAAAGCTGAGCATATGTTAAAATATATCTTGCACAAGTGTTCAAACATCATGGAATGCCGAAGTCCATTGTGGGGGATAGAGATCCCAGGACTACAAGTCTCTTTTGGCGGGCCTTATTTGATAATATGGGCACCAAATTGGACTTCTCATTAGCTTATCACCCTCAAACGGATGGGCAAAGTGAGGCTGCAAATTCAGCCGTGTTGGATCTCTTGAAATGTTATGTGGCGGATCAGAAGTCTTCTTGGGAGAAGTACTTACCGCTTGTGGAATTTGCATACAACAACACGGTGCATGCATCTCCGGGAAAGGCCCCGTTTGAGATTGTTTATGGTAAGGTGGTTTTGCCACCCATCCTTCGCACAAAGGATGAGATATTTGCAACTGATGAGTATGTAAGAGACTTGGATATTGCTTTTGCTCAGGTGCGGACAGCCATTGCAAGGTCACAAGACAAGCATAAAAAGGCTGCCGACAAGCATAGAAGGCAATTGGATGTTAAAGAGAATGATTGGGTATTGCTGAAATTTGAGAAAGCAAGACTTGCAAAGAGGCCTGGCATAGAGAGTGCATATCCTAAGCTTGCAACCAGGTACTATGGACCTTTTCGAGTGATCGAGAAGATCAATGAAGTGGCTTTCAGATTGGCATTACCTAGTCATTGGCACATACACAATGCTTTTCATGTGAGTCTTCTTCACAAGTATGTAGGGCCGGAGCCCAGTGAAATGCTCATTGAGGATCCACCAGAAGTGGATGAGCTTGAGGAGATCTTGCAGCCAGAGCAGATTGTGTATCACAAGGAACGCAAGCTTGCTGCAGGCAAAGTTGTGAGGCGTTACCTTGTGAAGTTTAAGAACTATCTTCCCATTGATGCTAAATGGGTAGATGAAGAGTTCTTCAAAGATTAACCGCATGTGCTTCAGACATATTTGGATGCATTTCAGTTTTGCGGACAACTGTTTAGAAGCGGGGGGGAATGTCACCATTTGGCCACCCGAATGGTTCACTCTTGCTTTCACACTATGTACATATTGGATTAGTGTCCATGGCTTATGGAATATGCCTATGCAAGTGATTGACACGTGTCATGCTGTATAGTTGGATATGATATTCCGCTGGGACTTGATGTTATCATGCCCGGAATATCTGGAGGACTTGGCTTTCCGCTGGGACTTGTGCCTTTGTGTACATGCCCGAAAACGCCTAGAGGACTTGGCTTTCCGCTGGGACTTGTGCCTTTGTGTACATGCCCGGAAACGCCTGGAGGATTGGCTTTCCACTGGGTTTGGTATTGCGTATACTTGCCTGGAAACGCCTGGTCTTATATGGTTTCATGAACGGAAATTGCTCATGCCAATGCTGCATTGCATAGCATCTTTATGTGCTTGCCTGCAAATGAAATTGCATGCTGTTTTCATGCCTGCATGACCTATGTGTAGTTCCGGGTAAGGGGACGTCCGCCCGTGAACCGTGCGTGTGAAACTGTCTGCTGACATGGTTGTGTGGCATGTGAACAGGTGGTAAGTATTTCCCGATCTAGGCTCAAATAGCCCTTAGGACTTGGCCAATATTTATAAGTGAGTGCGTTCCCATTTCATTAAAGTTTGGGCGCCCAAAAGTCACTTATAAATTATGACCTCTTCCAAGTTCACACTCACTGAAGTCCCGAGGCGGACAAGACTCAATGTCCAGGACCTAATCCTCCCCTTTTACTCATAAATGGGCATCTCCCCATGTCCCTTCACCTGATTGGACCCCAATTCACTTACTTATTAAGAGAAATTCGTGTTTTCTCTTCATGAGGATTTTTGGAGGCTGAAAACTCTGTTTTTCCACCATTTCTCTCCATTTCCAAGCTCTCCATAGCCATACCCAACTTGCTAGGGTGTTTTCCAAGCTTCCAAGAGTGTTTCCAAGTGCTAATCACTCTCCTACTCACTCCCAATGACTGAAATTCAGCAAAACAGCTCTCATTTTTGCTGTAATTTCTGGTCTTTTTGCTGAAAACCCTAATTTCAGCCTTCCTTTCTCAAGTTGAACCATAGGGGAAGCTTTCCCAAGGTTCCCTTCATCCTCTTGAAGACTTTTGTCGCGAAGGATTGTGGCAAATCGAAGATATCAACACTTCTAAAGCTTCCAAAGCGAAGGCTTCCGCTTGCAACAACTTCTATGAAGACTGGTAAGGTAATTGGACAATGTATTGTCATTACTTACTCAGTAGAAGGGCAGGACTCCTTGTTTAGCCGCCCTATGTAGTATTTCTCTTGTCCTATGTGCTCTTGAAGATGTTGCTACCTTACTTGGTAGAACATAGAGTCAATGGTAGAGAATATGGGCACTGAAGTCGGGCCGGGCATCAAGGCAGCTCCTTGGTGATCTACATCGACATACCATTGTTTTCTAAATGCTGAATTTCATATGCATTGGCATGGAGGATTTGGCAATGGATGCCCGTGAAACTATGTATTGAATTTCTCCAATAGTAATACAATTTACTCAAGGGAGGGGTCGGCCGTTCCGGCTCATTGTGTGCCTCTTGTCAATTCAGCAATTTACTTCTTGTATTTGAGCAAGTGTCCTTCAAATCTTAGTGTATTTAAGTGTATAGATTAGCATTGTGTTCAACCAAGTTACACTTGACTGTAAATTCAGCTCCCAATAAGTAGTGTTTCCATATTGTAAGAGCGTAAACTACAGCCGATAGCTTCTTCTCATAGATGCCAAGAGAGAGCTCGGCATCATGCAACTTTCAGCTCTCATATGCAACGGCATGTCCCTCTTGATTTAGGACAGCTCCTATTTAGCTGCCACATGCATCACATTCTACACTGAATGGCTTCTATAAATCAAGAATTACCAAAACCGATCTCGATATAATGGCATTTTTGAGGTTATGAAAAGCATCAATTTTTTATTTTGACCATTTAAATGCAACTCGTTTCTCGGTAAGTTCATGCAATCGCAAGGCAATCATTGCAAAGTGAAATATGAACCTCTTGTAGTATGAGCTTAAAGCAAGGAAACTGCGTATCTCATGAATAGATTTGAGTTCCGGCCAATCCTTAATGGCTTGGATCTCAGAATCCATTCGCACGCCATCTTTAGATATTATGTGACCAAGATAGTGAACATCTGAAAGAAAGAATTCACTCTTTTTGCCATTGATTCTTGTTCATAACCCCAGGGAATACATGGATTACATTTTAAGCATGGTGTTCTTCACTAGCATGTGTTCCATGGTGTACATTATCACCAACCTCTTCGTCACAAGCTTGTCTTCTTGCATAAATATGCACACCACTCTTTGTATGGCTGGCCATAATGCTTAAAAACACTAACACTTAGTGTATGCAAGATAGGGTCGTCTTTCACACAGAAAGAAGGAAGATCCTAGGCTCTAATACTAATGTAATTTTGGTCGGGGTTGAACATAACCTTGACACACACTTAAACTATTAATGCTCGTAAACAAGGTGATTTGGCACAACACAAAACAAGATAGCAATGCTGAAAATTGAAATAACACTACAATAAGCTGACCCCCCTTGTAATATGATTTGTATTATCAAGGAATTTTACATACAAGCTCCATGGGTAGTAATGCCAAATTTCCAACAACATTCATGCATATGAAATCAATTTCAAACATGTTGTGTCGGTCTAGAGGTTGAATCCACAGCTTTCCTCGCAAAGAACCTCACTCCCCAATCCCAATATCTTGCCACAAGCAGCACTGCTCCACTGGCATCCATACACATTCAAGTGTGTGCCAGGCCGAGACGTAGGAGACCCTGAATGGCCAAGAACGCGGATGTAGAGTAAGTTTAAAGAACCCAAGATTCGGTTGCCATTCACAGACACCTTCCAGCTTTAGGTCAAAGTAGTGATGAAGGAACACTCCATAGCACTCCCGGTTGAAATTAGGGTTTTTGCAGAATTAAGGTTTCAACAAAATTAGGGTTTTTGCAAAATTAAGGTTTCAACAGAATTAGGGTTTTTGAAAATTAGGTTTTTTAGGTTTTGCGAAATTAGAGTTTTTAAAATTAGGGTTTTTGCTAAATTACGGTTTCAACATTTGGAAGAATTTGTCAGTAAGACAGAATTGCTCAAAACCCTTGCCATCATGTAGAAATCCATAAAAGAGTTGAGAATTAGGTCAATCCGACACTAGATACCTGTTATTTGACCATGAACAAGCTCCTCCACACATGAGAACTTCCAAACAACAAGCAAGAGAGTGTGTGGACTGATATCAAAAGCATAGAGGCCGGCTATTGGTCCATCTCGGCACAGACCACACCTCTCTAATAAATGGAGAGGGTGCTTGGTCAATAGCCTGGCTGACCGGAGAGGTAAATGCCCGAAAATTGTCCGCCCACTCATTAATGAAGTGTGAATGCCCAAACTCACTTATAAGTTGTCCGGTCGTATTTTAAAAAAGTGTAGACCTGCAAATCAGCAAATTGAACTATAACTCTAATAAGCTTAAATAAAGAGTTTAGAGTCACACCTACCACCTGTCTACAATCCACAAGCGAGGTCACAATACAGATTCACGCGCACGATTCACGAGAGGGAATCTCCTACCCATAAACTAAACACACAAATCTTGCAAGCAGTAAAACAGTTCTAGGCATGCAAGTATGCCATGCATAAGAATGTGCTGGACAATCCCCCTTTCATTTAGCTTGTAACGGGTAGTCATTCCGGGCGCAGACATTACGTCCCTAGGCCAACCGGAATATTGTACTCTAAATATGGGCACAAACAGAAGCCCACATCCTCACATATCCAGCCTACTAGCTCTTGGCGTAGACATAAGTCCCCTAACATGAGGTGCCAATCCACATGACCATTGGCGTAGACATAAGTCCCCTGCCATGAGGCATCATGTCCACTATACAACTCGTCCACCAAAGGTCCAAAGCTCGTCTCGAGGTTGAAAGCACAGAGAATGGCCAAATGGTGACACCCCTTCAAGACCCCAATGTCTTTTCTGTCCCCCTCCCTCAATGTAGCCTCCCTTTGAGAGCGGCCAGCCAGAGTGATAGCCTCCCCTCAATTTGTTCTCATCATTATTTGACCTCATATGAGAGTGAATTTTCCTCTCTGGAGGGTTGTAGTCTGTACTATTGTCAAACACCGTTGTCCAACCATTTCAACCTCTAATTATAGCCGGAGCTGGAAGTCCTTGATAGCGATGATGCAATATGGACAATGAATGGTAGAGTTGTACTGATGCATGAACCTAATGCCCAAAGTGAGATTTTGTGCCTATAAAGGTGCCATTGTTAGCGCATATGCATCTATCAGTCTATCCATGTAGCTTGAGCTCTATGTTCTGCACCTCAAAATACATGTAGCAAAACACCTCCTGAGAAAGCACTACTCAAATTAAAGATCTCTATGGTCATGACTAGCAGCTAGCCATTTTGCACTGCTGCTCGTGATATCGATTGTTCTGCCTGGATATCAAAGGGCACCAGTACTTTGACTACATTCACCTTGCCAAAGCATTTGATGATCCTTTCATGCAGAGCCTTCCTTTTGTCAACAAGGACCCATAATTGGATACCAAGATGAGAGAATGGTGCTGATCCTCCCTTTGACTGATGTGTATCCTAGCTGTTGCAGCTTACTGGAGTCCTGCAAGTTGGGGCAATGCCTCTTAGAACATCCCACTCCATGGGCATCTGAATCACCTAATCCCTTTCTTACAAGTTTCAACCTCTTCTAGCCAATGTGTAGATTTGTGGCCTTCTTGCTTGAACCCTCCCTCAGACTCTGTTGTGGTGCTTATTTCGAAGAGAATGACTGCGCACTGCTGCTATTCTTGAGCAATGAGAGCTCATACTTCAGGGCCAAAACAAGGGCTTCATCAAAAGTTCAAGGCCATCCCTCTAGGCCACAGCAAGGGGAGAAACCTCTGTTGGGATCTCTATACAAAGCAATCTGACACATAGCTCACTGCCCCACAAGGTGTACCGTGACGTGTGATCGCTCATGCTAACATTACCATGTCAAGCAGTCTCTCCACAAAGCAGTCTCATGCATGGTATTCATAGTTCAATTACCCATCACCTGCCCTGTGTTGTCACATACTGTGATGCCACCACAGTTTTCCATACGGCAAACACATACGAGTATGGAAGTACAGAAAAAGTACGGTTCAGACCACCAAGAAATTCCATACGTCAGATACCATATGGCACCCTAAATTTAAGGAAAAACATGAAATCCCCATAGGATCACCTTGTAGAACGCTCCTGGTACAAGACTCGAAACCTGCAAACAAAACGAAGCAAACGTGAAGGGGGTGAAGGCCTGACTCACCTCCCAACCTTGACAGTCGTGGGCAAGCCCACAAGTCTTGGTTGTCCCCACCAAGCCACGAGCTGAGCTAACTAGATGGACGTACCGACCAATCTCTACCTCGTGACGTCCCATATCGCCACGAAGCTACCCTCGCGGGCCTCGAGACTGCTGCCGGCCTCGGCTGCATAAAGCAAATGCACATCTGCACTAGATCTAGGCTCCTAACCATAGAGCTCTCACAAAGACACGCGAGACTCTATATGAACTAATGACTAACCTTGGCCACCCTTTTATAGGCTCTTGGCCGGTCATCGAGCGTCCACACTTGGGCGCCCGCCCGTCCATACTTGGGTGCCCGCCCGTTAGTCTCCCTAACTCAGCTCGCCAATCAGCCTGCCTAGCTCCAAGCTTCCCCAAACCTCGAAGCTAGTCTTGTGTGCGTGTAGCACACGATAGATACACACTGTGCACATGACATACTCCCCTTCCTCTAAGAGCTCACTCCTGAGCTCACTAAAAAGCCAGGGTAATCTCTCTGAAAGTAGTCAATGTCTCCCATGTAGCGTCCTCCTCAACACGATCCTTCCACTTGATCTTGTATTCCGTGATAAGCGTATTCCGCAATCGTCTTTCACGAAATCCAAGAATCTTTTCAGGTTCGTGTGGAACAAATGTCATATCCTCGACATCTATGATTTCTTGAGGAGTAACTAACTGGTCTGTTCCACCCAGTACTTCCTTAAGTCTACTGACATGAAATACGGGATGAACTTTCACATGAGAAGGCAAATCCAATTCATATGCGACTGAACCAATCCGTCGTGTAATACGAAATGGTCCAGATCCCCATACGATCACCTTGTAGAACGCTCCTGGTACAAGACTCGAAACCTGCAGGCAAGCCCACAAGTCTTGGCTGTCCCCACCGAGCCACGAGCTGAGCTAACTAGATGGACGTACTGACTAATCTCTACCTTGTGACGTCCCATACCGCCACAAAGCTACCCTCGCGGGCCTCGGCTACATAAAGCAGGTGCATGTCTGCACTAGATCCAGGCTCCTGACCATAGAGCTCTCACAAAGACACACGAGACTCTATATGAACTAATGACTAACCTTGGCTACCCTTTTATAGGCTCTTGGCCGGTCATCGGGCGTCCACACTTGGACGCCCGCCCGTCCATACTTGGGTGCCCGCCCGTTAGTCTATCCCTAACTCAGCTCGCCAATCAGCCTGCCTAGCTCCAAGCTTCCCCAAACCTCGTAGCACATGGTAGATACACACTGTGCACATGACAACATATGACACAAAAAACCAAAGAAACTTGAAAGTTGAAACTGCAAAGATTTTGGGATTAGAAAAAACATAAATGATGTAGAGCCAGAATCCAAACTCTGGACTTTATATTATTGTTTACATCATACATGTATGATCAATGATGTATCATGTAACATGTTACATAAGTAGGGAGCGTGGAGTGGACAAATGCCAAAACCTGTCACATGTAGCCTGTAGGCTGTGCCATATGGAGTCTGGACAAACATGAGGAGGTCCAAGCCTCAAGAAAGGAAATAAAACATGAGTGGAAGCAAGCAAAAACATGGATGATGGAGTGCTCACTGCTTAGTGGGCAAGCCGCAAAACCGATGAGCAGTGAGGAAAAACATAAGTAGGAAGTGGACAAAACATAATTAGAGAGTGGAAGAATACTAAGTAGACCTAAGCCTCATCAAAGCTCCCCTCATCCTCAGCATGATCAATGGGCTCCTCATCCTCATCTGCAAACAACTCCTCCTCATCGTCATCATCATCAAACTCATAAGCCTCGGTAGCAACTGAGCATATGTCCCAACATGGATAGAGGATGGCTGGCCAACTGTAGAGGGTGGAGCAATCGAAAGAGGCTCCAAAGCCTCATCTGCCTCTGCAATAGCCTCTTGCAAATCTTGTAAGGCAATCAAGCGCTCCTCATCTTTTTCTTTGTTAAGCATATCCAATGTGATCTCCTTTCTCTCATAGCGTCTTTCTTTGATCTTGGAGATGAGCCTAAGTTTTTGCGTATGAAAACAAGCTTCTCCATATGAGAAGGGAGAAGCTTGTTTCTTCTCTTAGTATAAATGAGAGAAAATGTGCTCCAATTTCTTTCACATGGGGAGGCACATGTGCCTTGAGAAGGCACCCTAAGTGCAAGAGCTTGTAATTTGGGTGTGCAAGCCCCAAATGTCTCCCACCATTTCACACCCTCTTGCATTCTTTTCTCATCTTTTGCAATGGGACGAGCAAATGTGTCGCTTTCTCCCTTATACTTGTCGAGCTCATCAATGAGATCTAATTGCAAGGCCAAATCACCCTTAGTGTATTTTTCCAACAATGTCATCCATCCATCATGCACCTCTGAATCACTATCTTGCTCTTTTCGTTTCCATACAGGGTGCAAGATATAGCCACAGCATGCAATGGTGTGTACAACATTTCCCATCTACCAATGCATAAGTCTTCCATCTCTTTCATCTTATTGGCCTCAATGTCATGTTCTGCACTTGCTCTACCATACGATCTGTAAGCTCATACATGAGGCCCATGGTGGCTCCTTCCCTGTTAGCCAAGCACAGAATCTTCAAAATGGGGGCGCATATCTTGACAATGGTTCTTGCCTCTTGCCGAAAAGATGAAGAGAACACAATGTCTGACACCTCAATTACCTGAGGGATCTTTGATGCCTTCATTTTTACAAATTTATCATCAATCATCAACTTGCGCACACCCTGCATACGTCTCTCATCCAAGAGAGTAACCAACATAATAAAAAAGTATACAAACCGAGTTATTGAATGCTTCACCAAGTCCTCCTTGCTGCGTTTTCTAAACAATGCCAACATTGTGGACTTCCTTGTGACAAATGTGACAACTTGAGTAGCACTTTCGCAACCCAAGAAATTTTGCCAATGTTCTCAAACAAGAGGTGCAAGCAATGGCATGCACATCCAGTGTAGAAAATGGTCGGCCACTCCTGTTCAACCAATTTCCCAGCCTGAACGCAATTCAATGTGTTATCCATGCATTGTCATATTTCTGACTATACACATGTGGAGGAACACCATGGAAGGGTAGGTATAGACCCTGGTCTATGTTCCAGGCATGGTTTAGTACATGTGGAAGGACTCCATGGAAGGATTGAGATCCTGGTGTGAGCTCTTGGCATGATTGGTTACATGTGGAAGGGCGACATGGAAGGATTGATATCCTGGTGTGAGTTCCTAGCATGACTCAGTACATGTGGAAGGGCATCATGGAAGGGTGGATACCCTAGTAAGAGTTCCTGGCATGCTGATGAAGTCTCATGGAAGGGTGGACACCCTGGTGAGCATTCTTTATATCTTAATGGGCGGTGCCCGAGAAGGGTTTGGTACAAGATGAATAAGTTAGGAGATGAAATCCAGAATATTATGCATAAAACATTTGTGTGTGTTTTGACATGCATGAATGACTTGTCTTGACTGCCTGGACAATGCCTGGTATTCTTACTTGTGATTGTCCATGGGCTTCGAGGACGCCTGGAAACCCTGTGGACGCGTGAGTGCACACCTGTTTGGGACTAAGGTGGTGGTCTTATGTGTTTTGCAGGTGGTAAGTGACCCCAAACTCAATTTACGGCTTATATTTTATTATACTAAGGTTTATTAGTGCAGGTGTTCACATACACTTAAATTTGGGCGGACAAATTATAAAGTGTTCACATACACTTAAGTTTGGGAGCCTGGAGGACAATTTTTAAAGTGTTCGCATCAAAAGGACCAGTTTTTAATAAAACTTGGCCATTACTCAAGGTGGGCAGCCCATCAAGCCAAAACAAAGGACCAGTTTTTAATAAAACTTGGCCATTACTCAAGGTGGGCAGCCCATCAAGCCAAAAAAAAGCTCCACAAGTTGCTATTCTATGAGGGAAGGGCCAAAATCAGCTAGGCGCCCCCCTTTCCAACTGTTTTTGGCAGTGGAACATCCTGAGCTTGAGACAGGTGTCAGTTGAGAATGCAAAAACAGCTTGGGAGAGCTGGTCGGTGATGGACAGGGCTGATTTATAGCTGGTCGCTTGCCTCCACAGCTTCTACAAGTAAAAGCAATTCTTCTCTCTCAGGCGACCCCTTCTGGCTTCTCTACAAGGCTGGTCGACAACTGTACAGCAGGTTTCTGGGCTGAATTTTGATGCTCAGAAGGCTCGGAGTTCAAGGCAAACGACAAGGCACCCATCTCATCTCTTGGGGTGACCTATACAGCATGTTTGTCACGTGCACCCTGCACTGGGCTACACAGTGACACACTGGCATGATCTTAACAGTGCAAAATTTGTACAGAAGTAGAACCTTTTCTAGGATTATTTGCTGTACGCCGTGACCCCATTGTGAGCCCTCAGTCCAGGAGGTTTTCTGTGCGCACGCTTCCGTATTTGTGATAGTGGTATCAAAGCTTCGGTTCTCTAGTCGATGGTAAATCCCCTTGTTGAGGGTAGCAGATTGAGTGTTCTGGGCACGTAAGATTACTATTTTGGCAAAAAATTTTGATTTGCAATCATGGCTGATCATGTGAGTGATGATAAGCATGTGATGAATACACCCGACAAACAGATGCAATATGAGGTGCCCAAGGATGTACAAAACACCTCACTTTCCACACCACTTCCAGATGTACTGTTTGAGTGGGAAACTCTGAGACGCCAAGTTAGGCAATATGTGATGAGACTGCAACACTGAGAGCCATACAGGAAGATCCCGATGTACAGAGGGTTTTGCAGTCTAAGAGAAAGAGTAATACAAATGGTGAGGTCTTCAAGGCCATAGTTGTCCACTTGGGATATTCGAATCCCAAGAAACTGGCCAAATCTTATTCGCACAAAAAAGGAAAGATGAAGAAGGATGTATCTCATTATGCCACTCATACAAACTCTAAGGAGTCTGATGATGCTTCCTCTCGTTCTCGTCATGCCTCTCAAAAACGAGAACACTCCAAGCATGAAGGCTCTTCTCATTCTCGGAGTAAGGGAGACAGATCTGTTTCTCCTGACAGGTTACGTAACCCAATTTTAAATCAATAAAATGAGATATTTCATCTCTTCTCTCTCCTATTTCAAAACTAGATCCAAAAAGTAAGCTAAACTGACCCAAAAATGGTCAAAAATTGACCAAACTGATCTAAAAAATTTTAGAATCAATTTGCTTGGTTAGAGGCTCACTTTTTCCTATAAATAAAAGCCTCCCCCTTTATAAAAGCTTAATGGTGTTTATGCACTATTACTCTACTCTTGTCCTAAGCCATCTACATTGAATTTCTTAATAATTCAATTATTTTTGGCCTAATCCTCTCCAAAGTGATTTGGTGGCTACTCTTGCTTCAAACAAGAGTAGAACCCTCAATCCCTCAAGCCAAAGAAGAGCTTACAAGCTTCATGTAAGCTAATTTTCTTACTTATTTATGAATTTAAATCTATGATTTTCTTGATTTTTATGTTTTACAGTTAATTGAATTAAATTCAAATGCTATGCCTTGATGAAAAGGCCACCCCCTTCTCTTCTTTACATTACAGTCTTTCTTTCTTTTTTCGAGAAAAGATCCTTTCATTAGTTTAAAAAAACGCCCACTGGGCTACAAAAAAAAACTCTCCTACTCATAAGAAGACAGAGCAAAGATCCAATCAAGGCAGCTAGGGAGACTCTCCCTAGGTGCAAAAAGGTACAAAGATCAGTACAAATGACTGAGAGCTATATCATACAATAGGAGGGGGGGAAAGCCAAACAAGTGGCCTGTAATGCCAGCGGGGGTACCCGCGTGAAGTGTATAGAAGGGGCCGCTGCGCCAAGTGGTGTGGAAGGCCTGGCGCCGCATCCGAGTCGCCTCGGATGCAGTCATACTGTCCGCGCAGGGTGTGGATTAGCTCCTACCAAATCCCCCGAACAGTCTCTGCTGGTGGCTCCAGTCTCCCCTCAAAGGCCCTAAAGCACCGGACTCTCCAGGTGAACCAGATGGTGAGGCTGCTGAGGAGCTCCCATCGTAAATCCCTCTCCTATGTCCAGACGGCGGACGAGAAATCCGGTGAAGGAACAAGGCGAGGCTAGCCCCTAATGAATCTGATGGCCTGGCTGTCCTGCTCCGTCTCGTATCCCAGAGCAGGCCCTGACGATGTCGACCAAGCAGCGGCACCCCACGTATACATGCCCTCTGGAGAGAAGGGGGCCAAAATGTGCAGCATCCTCAGCCAAATCTGTTGCGCCTGTGGACAGTCCCATAGGCAGTATCTCTGTGTCTCCAATGGGTGGCCGCATCGGACACAGGTCGCCGGAAGACCACCGTAGACAAGCCAGGTGCCAACTGCAGAGCCCCTGTGGGCAACCAGCCACTGAAAAGTCGAGATCCTGCATGCCTGTCGACTAGCCCAGAGCCTGGCCCAAAAATCCTCCAGGAACTCCTGTGAGAGTCCCTGTAGCCGCCAATGCTCCGCTGCGGCTTGAGAGACCATCCTCCTCGCAGTCAAAATATGCTTCCCCAACCGAACAGTGTACTGGAAAAAGATAATCTCTGTGGCCTCGGGGGGGACGCATAAGGATCATGCCACTCGTACTCGCCAGGGTCCCACTGGAGCCGGGCCAAGGGGCGCGCAGCATATGCCCAAATGCGCCAATCAGAGTCCACATCTGCAGGGTCTGGATCAATATGCCACTTCCGGGAAGCGGCGGCCACCACTACCCGTATCCTCTGAAAGATGCACTCTGCAACCAAAGGCAACTCCGCCTCCACTCTCTGAAGTCTGCCCTCATCTTGGATCTCATAGTAGAGGCATCTGCAATCCTCAGTGCAAGCTCTGACAGCAATCAGGATCTCCATCTGTGTAAAGGCTCCCATCCACCGTGGGGCCGCTGGCTCGAAAGGCGTGAACCACTCCTCAGTGAGTGCCTCCTGAATGTCATCCCTCATAATCAGCCCCCCTCTAAAGTGACTCAGCCTCTCCACCTGGACCGCCTCTGGGAGACTGCAGAAGGCCTGCCAGTCTCCAAAACTGCGTGCTGGGCCTGCTCCCAATGGTCCCCAGGCTAGACGAGGCCGAGAGCCCAGCATATGACCCTGCTCAGTGCATACCGCGGGGCTCCAGATGAGCGGCTGTCTGGCCCGCTCCTCATCACAAGTAGGAGGTCTCTGAGAAAGCCCCGGTCTCAGCAGCTCCCAAGCTCGCAGGATGCTCAAGGCAAATCTGTCCTCCCATCCTCTATTGAGGCCTGTCCTCCTCATCTCTATGAAGATCCATCGTATCTCTGGTACCCAAGTGCCCCCTGTTGGAGGAGCCCTAGCCTGCAGTCGTTGAAAAAGAAGCTCCTTCCAAGGCTCAGCGCCTGGAAGCAACCCCCGAACAATAAGCTTCAGGGGCGCAGCCTACAGGCAAAAAAAAGCACAGTGCCATAGGCTACAGTCGTGGGGAAAAAAGTTCAAACTTCAGCTTGTACATTTTCTTACCCGGCTGCCGCTTTGAAGTTTGCTTTGCTTGGGGGGGGGCTCAACGCGGTCACGTACAGCAGCCGCACAGTGCAACAGCACGCAGTGCCACGCACGTCAAATCGGCAGCCAAAAGTTTCGAAAACCCGCAATTTTTAGGGCACCATACGGAAAACATTCCGTATGCTTGTGGGCGGACGTCCGGAATTCCTAGCGGACGCATACAAAAAAACTATGGATGCCACCATGTGATAGCATCACCAGTCTGTAAGCAGGAAAGAAACCTCTTGCTGTGGCGACTCTCCCTAGAGCACCCTAACCCCCTTGCCTGCTGCTATTCTTCCCGTTGCTTATAAGCAATGAGCCTCTTCCGCCTGTGTGCTTCAGCTGCTTCCTTCTTGAGCATGTCTTTGTGGCTTGTTTAAATGGAAACTCCTTCCAGCATGACAAGTTGGCCTACCCAAGCTTTGCTGGAGGCATTCTGTGACTAACCAAAATCAACTATACTGAAACACCTACACAGCAAAAGAAACTTTGAGAAGTAAGAAGGTGTTGCCAAAAAAAACAATTCAGGCACTATGTACCAATCCCATCCCCACAACAAAGGCTGCTGCTCTTGTGGAGCCATTTATGGTGTCATTCTGCAGATACCTTTTGACCCTCATTGTTTATGTAAAAAAATTTCTTTTATTGAATTCAAAAAAATATATCTTTTATTGAATTCAAAAAAAATTTTGAGCTTACAAGGATCTCTGAAACCTAAAAAAGTGCAGCGCAGTAAAAAGGAACCTAACCTTGATCACCACTGCTGTGACTCCTTTGTCCATGCAGAAATACGTCCCAGAACGGCGTGCATATTGCTCTGAAAATTTTCTCATCGCCTCAAGAGACTTTTGAGGATCCGCTGCACCCCCAAAAAAACTCTGGTATCAGGGTCATAGAAACACCGATGAAACAATGTTCACTTGGAATACAAACAAGAAAAGGCTTCCAACACGACCCTTCAAAGGGTTTACTCTCCAACTTTTGGATGCCCTCCAAGTATCATGTCCAAATATGGTAAGTTGTAACTTTAGGCAAAACATGATCATGAAAACCTTCATGTGACATATTTTGTTATCGTAAAGCCCATGATGTGACATACTTTGATCTGCCCTCAGCAGGCATATGCCATATGGACAAGGGAGCACAAGGCATATGACTTGAGGGACTTATCTGCCTGACACACGATCTGGACAGGGAGATTTTGTCCAAATTCATAGGCATGGGAAGATCTTACATCCCAACTCATCAATGGCCAAAACAGAAACCGACCGCAACAATGGGAAAACTGACCTAAAATTTGGTATTACAATTGCAATTGCATTTTCACTACTCTCATGGCCTGGAGCACAGCAGAGCTATGCGTTGCAATGAGAAAACACGTAGCTCCTCAGAGGTTCACAGTAAACCCAACAGTTGTGGTCATCTGGATACTGACAGAGCAAGCAAAGATGGAAAATTGTGAAGAAAAGACCATACCAGATGCTCGCGGAGTGCAGAGTCGACGAGCGGAGCGCCATTTCTGTTGGTGGTGAAGCAAAGAGGGGACTGTGTGGACCAGAAACCGCGATGAGTCCAGAATTGCCGCCATAGGTTTCTGAGTAGATTAGAAATGATGGCGAATTCAGAGGCCGAAATGATCAGTGTGTGTACGTTGACGTGGCATGCCAACGTGTCAATCCCCTATCTTACAAACTTTGCAACAAGTGGCGGTGACTCATCTGCCTAGCATTGACGTGGGAGGTGTTCACGCGTACATACAAATACAGGCTTTCATGACATCCAGCTGCTGTTCACACGGCGAAACTCACATTATAAGTAGTGAAAGATTTATTGCGCTTTAGGATTTTCAATATTGTCAATGGTCTCTTCGACTTCTGGTTTTGAAAGAGCAGGTTTCCTTGTTGAAGGTGGGTTTTGGACTCCATCAATTAAAGCTGCAACCCTTGGAAAGTTTTGAGCTCCATGGGCAAGGTCACATTGGAAGGGTCACTATCCTGTATAATGTTTACTTCCAATTACCTATAGCAAATTATCACATCTACTTCTCTATCCACTAGGGTTTCATCTCTTTCGACCTCCCTACTTCTCCATCCACTAGGGTTTCATCTCTTTCCATCCACTACTTTAGCACTCGAGACTATTTGTAAGCAATACTCCCAAGGTGATGTTCAATAGTGAGTTAATCAAGGATAGAAGGGGTCCAGTGCTTTTCATTGTGTATAGGTTTCCATAAGGGGAGTAGTTGTGACCCTTGGAAAGTTTTTGAGCTCCATGGGCAAAGTCACATTGGAAGAGTCATTCTCCCATAGATTTGGTTTACCTTATATAATGTTTCCAATTACCTATAGAAAATTATCACATCTACTTCTTTATCCACTAGGGTTTCATCTCTTTCCAACTCCCCACTTCTCCATCCACTAGGGTTTCATCTCTTTTCATCCACTACTTTAGCACTCCGGATTATTCTTTAGCAATACTCCCAAGGTTATGTTTAATAGTGAGCTAATCAAGGATAGACGGGGTCCAATGCTCTTGTTATCCTACTCAACACCTTTTCATGTGTATAGGTTTCCATAAGGGGAAACTACCTTGCTGCATCCATGAAAAAACCTATGGGATAGTTGTGTCGACCACCCCTTTTTGGAGTTTTTCCCAACTTCATTTGATTGATCCTAACCCAATGATTCTCTCTCTCTCTCTCTCTCTCTCTCTCTCTCTCTCTCTCTCTCTCTCTCTCTCTCTCTGTGTGTGGAGATCTAGTCCCCATGATGATTGGTTTCAAAAGAGGTCGACCTTGTTGAGGTAAGGGGATACTTTAGGAAGTTGGAAAATGCATGACACTTTACTGATAGATAGGCGCCCCTAAAGTGATTTGCCAAGGGTGGTTTTGACTTGGGCGTGAATGAGGTTCCTTGGAATTTCTGGAGCATGTCGGAGTTGAGGGGAGCAAGAATCGTCCCAAATGGTTACTGTAATTTCGGTGAATGGATGATGAGGAAGATCCAAGGGTAGCTTTCTAGGTTCCTTACACAGTGGGGAGGAGGTGTGTTAGAATTAGTGCATCTTAGTGTATTTGGGATGTGCCTATTTATTGGGCATTTATGTATTTTCTCCTTGTTTTATGAGTCGTGATTGAGCAGGTTGGCCTGTTCCAAAGCAGTCGGCCAGGTTCGCATCCTCACTATATAAGGAGCCTCCCCATTATTCACTTCATCATCCAATCCCATGCACATGGTTCAACATCTCTTGCTGGCTATTGCCATTATAAAGCTGATTGCTATTATAAAAGGTGATCTTGTCCACAAGCTCTCTCTACTCTCTCTCTTGTTCAGTTTATGCTTCCACCTATGCATTCTCCAACATGGTATCACTTTCTTAGGTTTGGGCTGCTCCATCATTTCTATAATCTGCTCGCCGATTTCCTCGTTTGTGCCTTGCGTTTTCTTCCATAGCTTTTCCCAGGCTGACAAAGATAAAAGTTCCTGTGTTTTTTGTATACCTCGTTGCATTTTCTAGTCCAATCACCCTCTTGGTGTCGGCCAGCCCTTTCGGGATGTGTTTTGTTCTACAGAAGCAAGTTGAGGAGTTGTGGCTGTGTTTTCTGCTCCGGCATCAGTTGGTGGTAAGTTTCTTGCATGTGGTGTTGCATGACAAGTGGCTCTACATCTTCTTCTTCCTCCATGAGTCCCTGCCCTTCTAGTAGGAAGTTCCAGGTGGTTCTAGGACTTAGCCTCTTTCTCTCTCAGATTTGAGAGGGGGCTGATTGGTTATAGAGCCTCGCTTTATTGGAAAGCACTCGAGAGGAGTTTTGGAGAGCTAAGATTTGTGTTCTTTGTTGTTGTGCATATGGCTCCCCGCTATACGAACAAGGATGACAAGTTGCACGGACCCAAATATGCTCATTGGAAGCTGCAAATGCGGATTTGGTTCATCCTCCACAAGGCTTGTGGGATATTGTTCAGGGCAATGAGAAGAAGCCCAAGCGTCCTCAGAACTCTATGGACTTAGTATTAAGAGGATGAATTCCTTGCGGAATTGCAAGACTAGGAGAATCGTGATTCGAAGGCGCATTCAATGCTTGTGTGGACCATCACACACGAGGTCTCATTAACCGTGCAAACTCTCACCAATGCTCATCAGGTATGGTCTAAATTGGAGGATCTCTTTGCTTGAGATTTGTCGATGAGGGCAGTTACCTTGCAAGGGCAACTCTACGGTTTGTTATTTCCTATAGGCAATTCTATGCGGTCGTTCCACATAAAGGCCAAGGTTATCCATGACCAGTTATTACTGGCGATGGGTGCTACTTTATCCTCTGCTCAGCTATAGCTGCACTTATCCTCACCAAGTTTTCCCCGACATATGCGGTACCAAATCACAACCTCTCAATTGGATTTTGATGATCTTGGCTCCCTACTCTTGGAGGAAGAGTCCGTCCTTGTTAAGATAAAGATGTCTCTTAACATTTCTAATCATGCACTTACTTCAGTTCAAAAGAAAGGTTGGAGTTGCTGCTTCTCTTGTGGGAAGAGAGGACATTTGTCCAAGGATTGTTTGTCCAAGAAGAAGGACAAGACCAAGGGCAAGCCTTCATCTCAGTAAAAGGGCAAAGAAGGGCACTTTTGGCTTAGGAGGACCCAGATGGTGTGCTGCTCTAGTATACATGCAATTCCCCCCATATGCTTCTAGCCAGAGGAGGCTTGTGGGCGGGAGAGGGGGCTAATTGCAGCTTCACATACTGGTGCATGGGAACCGTGGATTCGGAGTTCCAAACATTAGACATCTAGCAAGACATGGTTATCTTTGATGTAGCAGAGATTATGAACTAGATTTGTTCCGAGTTCATTGTCCAAGACTTTTGGGACGACGTGATGTGTTTTATGTCCACTGCCGACGGGGATTATGGGCGCAGTGTGTCTAGTAGCTCATCATCTATTCTTGGAGTTCACTACACAATTGTGTGGGAATTTGTAGCCAAGCAAAGTTCCTTGCTGTTCGTGGTGGTGGCATTTTGTTTCGAGGAAACAGGTTGGCGGTTGCTCTCTCCGAGGTGATTCCAGTATTCGCGGTGCTGGAGGGTCCATGGTTGCATCTTCATCAACTTATCTTCTTCAAACTCTTGCACACTATGAGCTACAGAGGGGGTGTTAGAATAAGTGCATCTCAGTGTATTTGGGATGTGCCTATTTATTGGGCATTTGTATATTTTCTCCTTGTTTTATGAGTCGTGAGCAGGTCAGCCTGTTCCAGAGCAGCCAGCCAAGTTCACATCCTTACTATATAAGGAGCCTCCCCACCATTATTCACTTCATGTCTAATATGATGCACATTGTTCAGCATCTCTTGTTGGTTATTGCCATTGTAAAGCTGATTGCTATTATAAATAAAAGGTGATCTTGTCCACAAGCTCTCTCTACTCTCTCTCTTGTTTAGTTTATGCTTCCGCCTGTGCATTCTCCAACAAGGTGGACATGGCTTCCTCAGCCATGGTTCCTACTTGGATGTTCATTTTGTAGGGATTAAGTCCTTAGTTTTAGTATATGCGTAACCATTTTGTGCAATGTGTAACACGGGAAAAAAGTGCTAGAGACATAGGAAAAAATAGGACTAGTGAGTGCAATGGTGCACATGGCTTCGTGAGCAGCCAAGGTTCTTACTTGAATAGTTCCTACTTGAGTGGTGTGCGGGAAATAGGGTGCACACTTGTGTGGGAATTCATAGCCAAGCAAAGTTCCTTGATGTTCCTAGTGGCATTTTGTTTCGAGGAAACATGTTGGCGGGTGCTCTCTCCGAGGTGATTTCAGTATTCGCGGTGCTAGAGGGTCCATGGTTGCAATTTCATCAACTTATCTTCTTCTACCTCTTGCACACTATGAGCTAACAGAGAGGGTGATAGAATAAATGCATCTCAATGTATTTGGGATGTGCCTATTTATTGGGCATTTGTATATTTTCTCCTTGTTTTATGAGTTGTGAGCAGGTCCGCTTGTTCCAGAGCAGTCGGCCAAGTTCACATCCTCAATAAATAAGGAGCCTCCCCATTATTCACTTCATCTCTAATCCCGTGCACATTGTTCAACATCTCTTACTGGCTATTGCCATTACTCTCTTGGCTATTTATCTCTAGTGTGAGTGGTGTGTCTTGGCTGATTGCCATTATAAAAGGTGATCTTGTCCCCACAAGCTCTCTCTACTCTCTCTCTTGTTCACTTTATGCTTCCACCGATGCATTCTCCAACATGGTATCACTTTCTTAGGTTATGGCTGCTCCATTATTTCTACAATTCCTCGTTTGTGCCTTGTGTTTTCTTCCATAGCTTTTCCCACGCTGACAAGGATAATAGGTGCTGTGCTTTTTGTATACCTTGTTGCATTTTCTAGTCCAGCCACCCTCTTGTTGTCGGCCAGCCCTTTCGAGATGCGTTGTGTTCTACACAGAAGCAAGTTGAGGAGTTGTGGCTGTGTTTTCTACTTCGGCATCAGTTGGTGGTAAGTTTCTTGCATGTGGTGTTCCATGACAAGTGGCTCTACATCTTCTTCTTCCTCCATGAGTCCCTGCCCTTCTAGTAGGAGGTTCCTGGTGGTTCTAGGACTTAGCCTCTTTTTCTCTCAGATTTGAGAGGGGGCTGATTGGTTTTAGAGCCTCGCTTCATTGGAAAGCACTCGAGATGAGTTTTGGAGAGCTAAGATTTGTGTTCTTTGTTGTTGTGCATATGGCTCCCCGCTGTATGAACAAGGATGACAAGTTGCATTTGTGTTCTTTGTTGTTGTGCATATGGCTCCCCGCTGTATGAACAAGGATGACAAGTTGCACGGACCCAAATATGCTCATTGGAAGCTGCAAATGCGGATTTGGTTCATCCACAAGGCTTGTGGGATATTGTTTAGGGCATTGAGAGAAGAAGCCCAAGCATCCTCAAAACTCGAGCAGATGGACTTAGTATTAAGAGGATGAATTTCTTGCGAAATTACAAGACTAGAAGAATCATGATTCGAAGGCCCATTCAATGCTTGTGTGGACCATCACACAGGAGGTCTCATTGGCCGTGCAAACTATTACCAGTGCTCATTAGGTATGGTCTAAATTGGAGGATCTTTCTGCTTGAGATCTCTCGACGAGGGCAGTTACCTTGCAAGGGCAACTCTACGGTTTGTTATTTCCTATAGGCAATTCTATGCGGTCGTTCCTCACATGAAGGCCAAGGTTATCCATGACGAGTTTACTGGCGATGGGTGCTACTTTATCCTCTGCTCAGCTATAGCTGCACTTATCCTCACCAAGTTTTCCCCGACGTATGCGGTACCAGATCACAACCACTCAATTGGATTTTGATGGTCTTAGCTCCCTACTCTTGGAGGAAGAGTCCGTCCTCGTTAAGATAAAGATGTCTCTTAACATTTCTAATCATGCACTTACTTCAGTTCAAAAGAAAGGTTGGAGTTGCTGCTTCTCTTGTGGGAAGAGAGGACATTTGTCCAAGGATTGTTCGTCCACAAGAAGAAGGACAAGACCAAGGGCAAAAGACCAAGGGCAAGCCTTCATCTCAGTAAACGGGCAAAGACACGACAAACGATAGTGATACAGATTTTTGTAGTAACACATCTAGGGCTCCCAGGGCACTTTTGGCTCAGCAGGACCCAGATGGTGTACTGCTCAAGTATACATGGAGTTCCCCCCATGTGCTTCTAGCCAGAGGAGGCTTGTGGGGGAGAGGGGGCTAATTGCAGCTCCACATATTGGTGCATGGGAACCGTGGATTCGGAGTTCCAAATATTAGACATCTAGTAGGACGGTTATCTTTGATGTAACAGAGATTATGAACTAGATCTGTTCCGAGTTCATTGTCTAAGACTTTTGGGACGACGTGACGTGTTTTATGTCCACTGTCGGGGATTATGGGCGCAGTGTGTCTAGTAGCTCATCATCTATTCTTGGAGTTCACTGCACAATTGTGTGGGAATTTGTAGCCAAGCAAAGTTCCTTGCTGTTCGTGGTGGCATTTTGTTTCGAGGAAACAGGTTGGTGGGTGTTCTCTCGGAGGTGATTCCAGTATTCATGGTGCTGGAGGGTGCATCTTTATCAACTTATCTTCTTCAAAGTCTTGCACACTATGAGCTACAAAGGGGGTGTTAGAATAAGTGCATCTCAGTGTATTTGGGATGTGCTTATTTATTGGGCATTTGTATATTTTCTCCTTGTTTTATGAGTCGTGAGCAAGTCAGCCTGTTCAAGAGTAGTCACCCAAGTTCACATCCTCACTTTATAATAAGGAGCCTCCCCATTATTCACTTCATGTCTAATCTGATGCACATTGTTCAGCATCTCTTGTTGGCTATTGCCATTGTAAAGCTGATTGCTATTATAAATAAAAGGTGATCTTGTCCACAAGCTCTCTCTACTCTCTCTCTTGTTTAGTTTATGCTTCTGCCTGTGCATTCTCCAACAAGGTGGACATGGCTTCCTCAGCCATGGTTCCCACTTGGATGTTCATTTTGTAGGGATTAAGTCCTTAGTTTTAGTATATGCGTAACCATTTTGTGCAACGTGTAACACGGGAAAAAGTGCTAGACATAGGAAAAAATAGGACTAGTGAGTGCAATGGTGCACATGGCTTTGTGAGCAGCCATGGTTCTTGCTTGAATGGTTCCTACTTGAGTGGTGTGCGGGAAATAGGGTGCACACTTGTGTGGGAATTCGTCGCCAAGCAAAGTTCCTTGATGTTCGTGGTGGCATTTTGTTTCGAGGAAACAGGTTGGCGGGTGCTCTCTCCGAGATGATTTTAGTATTCGCGGTGCTGGAGGGTCCATGGTTGCATCTTCATCAACTTATCTTCTTCAAACTCTTGCACACTATGAGCTACAGAGAGGGTGATATAATAAATGCATCTCAATGTATTTGGGATGTGCCTATTTATTGGGCATTTGTATATTTTCTCCTTGTTTTATGAGTTGTGAGCAGGTCCGCTTGTTCCAGAGCAGTCAGCCAGGTTCACATCCTCACTAAATAAGGAGCCTCCCCATTATTCACTTCATCTCTAATCCCGTGCACATTGTTCAACATCTCTTGCTGGCTATTGCCATTATAAAGCTGATTGCTATTATAAAAGGTGATCTTGTCCACAAGCTCTCTCTACTCTCTCTCGTTCACTTTATGCTTCCACCTATGCATTCTCCAACATGGTATTACTTTCTTAGGTTTGGGCTGCTCCATCATTTCTACAATCTGCTCGCCCATTTCCTCGTTTGTGCCTTGCGTTTTCTTCCATAGCTTTTCCTAGGCTGACAAGGATAATAGTTGCTATGTTTTTGTATACCCTGCTGCATTTTCTAGTCCAGCCACCCTCTTGTTGTTGGCCAGCCCTTTCGGGATGTGTTTTGTTCTACAAAAGCAAGTTGAGGAGTTGTGGCTGTGTTTTCTGCTCCGGCATCAGTTGCTGGTAAGTTTCTTGCATGTGGTGTTGCATGACAAGTGGCTCTACGTCTTCTTCTTCCTCCATGAGTCCCTTCCCTTCTAATAGGAGGTTCCAGGTGGTTCTAGTACTTAGCCTCTTTCTCTCTCAGATTTGAGAGGGGGCTGATTGGTTATAGAGCCTCGCTTCATTGTAAAGCACTCGAGAGGAGTTTT
The DNA here is from genome assembly GCF_041138505.1 of Cibotium barometz. NCBI lineage: Eukaryota > Viridiplantae > Streptophyta > Polypodiopsida > Cyatheales > Cibotiaceae > Cibotium > Cibotium barometz. The sequence goes on along the minus strand of NC_141062.1, from coordinate 27,091,578 downwards.
GGAGGAGAGCTAAGATTTGTGTTCTTTGTTGTTGTGCATATGGCTCCCCGCTGTACGAATAAGGATGACAAGTTGTACGGACCCAAATATGCTCAGTGGAAGCTGCAAATGCAGATTTGGTTCATCCACAAGGCTTGTGGGATATTGTTCAGGGCAGTGAGAGAAGAAGCCCAAGCGTCCTCAGAACTCTAGGAGATGGACTTAGTATTAAGAGGATGAATTTCTTGCAAATTACAAGACTAGGAGAATCGTGATTCGAAGGCCAATTCAATGCTTGTGTGGACCATCACACAGGAGGTCTCGTTGGCCGTGCAAACTCTTACTAGTGCTCATTAGGTATGGTCTAAATTGGAGGATCTCTTTGCTTGAGATCTCTCGATGAGGGCAGTTACCTTGCAAGGGCAACTCTACGGTTTGTTAATTCCTATAGGCAATTCTATGCGGTTGTTCCTCATGAAGGCCAAGGTTATCCATGACCAGTACTGGCGATGGGTGCTACTTTATCCTCTGCTCAGATAGCTGCACTTATCCTCACCAAGTTTTCCCCGACGTATGCGGTACCCGATCACAACCACTCAATTGGATTTTGATGATTTTAGCTCCCTACTCTTGGAGTAAGAGTCCGTCCTCGTTAAGATAAAGATGTCTCTTAACATTTCTAATCATGCACTTACTGCAGTTCAAAAGAAAGGGTGGAGTTGCTGCTTCCCTTGTGGGAAGAGAGGACATTTGTCCAAGGTTCAAAAGAAAGGTTGGAGTTGCTGCTTCCCTTGTGGGAAGAGAGGACATTTGTCCAAGAAGAAGGACAAGACCAAGGGCAACAAACCTTCATCTCAGTAAAAGGACATTTGTCGAAGGATTGTTTGTCCAAGAAGAAGGACAAGACCAAGGGCAAGCCTTCATCTCAGTAAAAGGGCAAAGACACGACAAACGATAGTGATACAGATTTCTCTAGTAACACATCTAGGGCTCCGAGGGCACTTTTGGCTTAGGAGGACCCAGATGGTGTGCTGCTCAAGTATACATGTAGTTCCCTCCATGTGCTTCTAGCCAGAGGAGGCTTGCGGGGCGGGAGAGGGGGCTAATTGCAGCTCCACATACTGGTGCATGGGAAACGTGGATTCGGAGTTCTAAACATTAGACATCTAGCAGGACATGGTTATCTTTGATGTAACAGAGATTATGAGCTAGATCTGTTCCGAGTTCATTTTCCAAGACTTTTGGGACGACGTGACGTGTTTTATGTCCACTGTTGGGGATTATGGGCGCAGTGTGTCTAGTAGCTCATCATCTATTCTTGGAGTTCACTGCACAATTGCGTGGGAATTTGTAGCCAAGCAAAGTTCCTTGCTGTTCATGGTGGCATTTTGTTTCAAGGAAATAGGTTGGCGGGTGCTCTCTTCGAGGTGATTCCAGTATTCACCATGCAGGAGGGTCCATGGTTGCATCTTCATCAACTTATCTTCTTCAAACTCTTGCACACTATGAGCTACAGAGGGGTGTTAGAATAAGTGCATCTTAGTGTATTTGGGATGTGCCTATTTATTGGGCATTTGTATATTTTCTCCTTGTTTTATGAGTCGTGAGCAAGTCAGCCTGTTCTTCACATCCTCACTATATAAGGAGCCTCCCCATTATTCACTTCATGTCTAATCTCATGCACATTGTTCAGCATCTCTTGTTGGCTATTGCCATTGTAAAGCTGATTGCTATTATAAATAAAAGGTGATCTTGTGCACAAGCTCTCTCTACTCTCTCTCTTGTTTAGTTTATGCTTCCGCCTGTGCATTCTCCAACAAGGTGGACATGGCTTCCTCAGCCATGGTTCCTACTTGGATGTTCATTTTGTAGGGATTAAGTCCTTAGTTTTAGTATATGCGTAACCATTTTGTGCAACGTGTAACACGGGAAAAAGTGCTAGACATAGGAAAAAATAGGACTAGTGAGTGCAATGGTGCACATGGCTTCGTGAGCAGCCATGGTTCTTGCTTGAATGGTTCCTACTTGAGTGGTGTGCGGGAAATAGGGTGCACACTTGTGTGGGAATTCGTAGCCAAGCAAAGTTCCTTGATATTCGTGGTGGCATTTTGTTTCGAGGAAACAGGTTGGCGGGTGCTCTCTCCGAGGTGATTTCATTATTCGCGGTGCTGGCGGGTCCATGGTTGCATCTTCATCAACTTATCTTCTTCAAACTCTTGCACACTATGAGCTACAGAGAGGGTGATAGAATAAATGCATCTCAATGTATTTGGGATGTGCCTATTTATTGGGCATTTGTATATTTTCTCCTTGTTTTATGAGTTGTGAGCAGGTTTGCTTGTTCCAGAGCAGTCAGCCAACTTCACATCCTCACTAAATAAGGAGCCTCCCCATTTTTCACTTCATCTCTAATCCCGTGCACATTGTTCAACATCTCTTGCTGGCTATTGCCATTATAAAGCTGATTGCTATTATAAAAGGTGATCTTGTTCACAAGCTCTCTTTACTCTCTTTCTTGTTTAGTTTATGCTTCCACCCATGCATTCTCCAACATGGTATCACTTTCTTAGGTTTGGGCTGCTCCATCATTTCTACAATCTGCTCGCCGATTTCCTCGTTTGTGCCTTGTGTTTTCTTCCATAGCTTTTCCCAGGCTGACAAGGATAATAGTTGCTATGTTTTTGTATACCCTGCTGCATTTTCTAGTCCAACCACCCTCTTGTTGTCGGCCAACCCTTTCGGGATGCGTTTTGTTCTACAGAAGCAAGTTGAGGAGTTGTGGCTGTTTTTTCTGCTCCGGCATCAGTTGGTGGTAAGTTTCTTGCATGTGGTGTTGCATGACAAGTGGCTTTACATCTTCTTCTTCCTCCATGAGTCCCAGCCCTTCTGGTAGGAGGTTCCAGGTGGTTCTAGGACTTAGCCTCTTTCTCTCTCAGATTTGAGAGGGGGCTCATTGGTTATAGAGCCTCGCTTCATTGGAAAGCACTCGAGAGGAGTTTTGGTGGAGAGCTAAGATTTGTGTTCTTTGTGGTTGTGCATATGGCTCCCCGTTGTACGAACAAGGATGACAAGTTGCACGGACCCAAATATGCTCATTGGAAGCTGCAAATGCAGATTTGGTTCATCCACAAGGCTTGTGGGATATTGTTCAGGGCAGTGAGAAGAAGCCCAAGCGTCCTCAGAACTCTAGGAGATGGACATAGTATTAAGAGGATGAATTTCTTGCAGAATTAGAAGACTAGGAGAATCGTGATTTGAAGGCCCATTCAATGCTTGTATGGACCATCACACAGGCAAACTCTTACCAGTGCTCATTAGGTATGGTCTAAATTGGAGGATCTCTTTGCTTGAGATCTCTCGATGAGGGCAGTTACCTTGCAAGGGCAACTCTACAGTTTGTTATTTCCTATAGGCAATTCTATGCGGTCGTTCCTCATGAAGGCCAAGGTTATCCATGACCAGTTATTACTGGTGATGAATGCTACTTTATCCTCTACTCAGCTAGCTGCACTTATCCTCATGAAGGCCAAGGTTATCCATGACCAGTTATTACTGGCGATGGGTGCTACTTTATCCTCTACTCAGCTAGCTGCACTTATCCTCACCAAGTTTTCCCCCGACGTATGCAGTACCAGATCACAACCACTCAATTGGATTTTGATGATCTTAGCTCCCTACTCTTGGAGGAAGAGTCTGTCCTCGCTAAGATAAAGATGTCTCTTAACATTTCTAATCATGCACTTACTTCAGTTCAAAAGAAAGGTTGGAGTTGCTGCTTCTCTTGTGGGAAGAGAGGACATTTGTCCAAGGATTGTTTGTCCAAGAAGAAGGACAAGACAAAGGGCAAGCCTTTATGTCAGTAAAAGGGCAAAGACACGACAAACGATAGTGATACAGATTTCTCTAGTACAAAAGACCAAGGGCAAACCTTCATCTCAGTAAAAGGACATTTGTCCAAGGATTGTTTGTCCAAGAAGAAGGACAAGACCAAGGGCAAAAGACCAAGGGCAAGCCTTCATCTCAGTAAAAGAGCAAAGACAGACAAACAATAGTGATACAGATTTCTCTAGTAACACATCTAGGGCTCCAAGGGCACTTTTGGCTCAGGAGGACCCAGATGGTGTGCTGCTCAAGTATACATGCAGTTTCCCCCATGTGCTTCTAGCCAGAGGAGGCTTGTGGGCAGGAGAGGGGGCTAATTGCAGCTCCACATACTTGTGCATGGGAACCGTGGATTTGGAGTTCCAAACATTAGACATCTAGCAGGACATGGTTATCTTTGATGTAGCAGAGATTATAAACTAGATCTATTCCGAGTTCATTTCCAAGACTTTGGGACGACGTGACGTGTTTTATGTCCACTGTCGGGGATTATGGGCGCAGTGTGTCTAGTAGCTCATCATCTATTCTTGGAGTTCACTGCACAATTGTGTGGGAATTTGTAGCCAAGCAAAGTTCCTTGCTGTTCGTGGTGGTGGCATTTTGTTTCGAGGAAACAGGTTGGTGGGTGCTCTCTCCGAGGTGATTCCAGTATTCGCGGTACTGGAGGGTGCATCTTCATCAACTTATCTTCTTCAAACTCTTGCCCTTCTAGTAGGAGGTTCTTGCCCTTCTAGTAGGAGGTTCTTGGTGGTTCTAGGACGACTTAGCCTCTTTCTCTCTGAGATTTGAGAGGGGGCTGATTGGTTCTAGAGCCTCGCTTCATTGGAAAGCACTCGAGAGGAGTTTTGGAGAGCTAAGATTTGTGTTCTTTGTTGTTGTGCATATGGCTTCCCGCTGTACGAACAAGGATGAAAAGTTGCACGGACCCAAATATGCTCATTGGAAGCTGCAAATGCGGATTTGGTTCATCCACAAGGCTTGTGGGATATTGTTTAGGGCGCAGTGAGAAGAAGCCCAAGCATCCTCAGAACTCTAGGAGATGGACTTAGTATTAAAAGGATGAATACCTTGTGGATTTACAAGACTAGGAGAATCGTGATTCAAAGGCGCATTCAATGCTTGTGTGGACCATCACACAGGAGGTCTCATTGGCTTTGCAAACTCTCACTAGTGCTCATCAGGTATGGTCTACATTGGAGGATCTCTTTGCTTGAGATCTGTCGATGAGGGCAATTACCTTGCAAGGGCAACTCTACGGTTTGTTATTTCCTATAGGCAATTCTATGTGGTTGTTCCTCTCATAAAGGCCAAGGTTATCCCCATGATGGGTGCTACTTTATCCTCTGCTTAGCTATAGCTGCACTTATCCTCACCAAGCTTTCCCCGACGTATGCGGTACCAGATCACAACCACTCAATTGGATTTTGATGATCTTAGCTCCCTACTCTTGGAGGAAGAGTCCGTCCTCGTTAAGATAAAGATGTCTCTTAACATTTCTAATCATGCACTTACTTCAATTCAAAAGAAAGGTTGGAATTATTGCTTCTCTTGTGGGAAAAGAGGACATTTGCCCAAGGATTGTTTGTCCAAGAAGAAGGACAAGACCAAGGGCAAGCCTTCATCTCAATAAAAGGGCAAAGACACGACAAACGATAGTGATACAGATTCCTCTAATAACACATCTAGGGCTCCCAGGGCACTTTTGGCTCAGGAGGACCCTGTTGGTGTGGTGCTCTAGTATACATGCAGTTCCCCCCATGTGCTTCTAGCCAGAGGAGGCTTGTGGGCGGGAGAGGGGGCTAATTGCAGCTTCACATATTGGTGCATCGGAACCGTGGATTCGGAGTTCCAAACATTAGACATCTAGCACGACATGGTTATCTTTGATGTAGCAGAGATTATGAACTAGATCTGTTCCCAGTTCATTGTCCAAGACTTTTGGGAACGATGTGATGTGTTTTATGTCCACTGCCGGGGATTATGGGCACAGTGTGTCTAGTAGCTCATAACCTATTCTTGGAGTTCACTGCACAATTGTGTGGGAATTTGTAGCCAAGCAAAGTTCCTTGCTGTTCGTGGTGGCATTTTGTTTTTAGGAAACAGGTTGGCGGGTGCTCTCTCCGAGGTGATTCCAGTATTCGCGGTGCTGGAGGGTCCATGGTTGCATCTTCATCAACTTATCTTCTTCAAACTCTTGCACACTATGAGCTACAGAGGGGGTGTTAGAAAAAGGTTGTCCTCTTAGGCTAAGTCTTCTATTGATTATTAAATTGAAGACTTTTTGACTTTTAAAGTGTGATGAGATAATAGCCAAGTGTAATGAGATAATAGCCAAGTCTAAGTGGCATGTAGGTGGGGATCCCACTATCCCACTTACACATGGCAGAATTCTCCTCTTCCATGTAGGCATTCTAGAAGAATATTTCCCAATTATGCACCTACACACACTCCTCCACATGCCTTCCACACTCCCCAACTTGTAGCCTTATGGTGAATACCATATTAATAATACAATAAAAATCCATGTGAGCATGAAGGCTCACTTTTATTTTCCACATCACTAGCCTATCTACCATACCAAAGTATTTATCAAGCATACTTGTGGCATTTACAATGTGTGCACCCTAAATAAAGTAAAAACCATTATATTTGAAGATAGAATGTTGTTATCAAGGTAGCCGCCAAGCTGCCGCATCACCACGCCGTTATTCCATTGTGGGCGCCGCAATCTTCTTGGACAAGCTTCCACCTTATTACCATTGAGAAACCATCAAAATATGCACAAAATTGAAAATGAAAGATATCAATTTTTCATATCATATCTTTCCCCCCAGCAAATCCTCCATGCTTGTCTTGGGGGTCTGCTCGCCATGGTGCTCGAGGGTAAAAATAAAACTATCCCCGCAGCCCCACATTGCCTGGAAGGACTAAAGGCTCCATCAAAATGCATAGTGATAGCAGTTGGTGGTGTCTCCAAATCTTCATATACTTCTTCCTTTGTTCATGTTCCTTCTTCCTCTTCCTTCCTTGTAAGCAAATCTGCAAGAGAAGCCCTAGTGGTGTTTTCTGTAATAAAAGTGAAAGAGAATTCTTGAAGCTCGCAAATCCACTTTGCAAACTTTCCTCCTGCAGGATTGGGTTTGCGGACCAAGAATTGTAAAGAAGGTTGAGATGTGAGGAAGAAAAAAGGGCGAGGTAACAAGTATGACCTGAACTTCTTTACTGCAAAAACAAGAGACAAACCACCTTTCTCCATTTCACCATACCTCTCCTCGGCATCAGTCTCACAATTGTCAGCTTGCATAATACACTAGTTGCATACGCCCTTGCTCTCCCTTTTGCAAGAGTATAGCACCCATTGAATGTGATGAGACACTTGGGTTCACGTAAAAGTCCTCCCCCCACACCTAGGAGGCTGCACAATTGGACTTTGACTCATGCATTCCTTGAGCAAACAAAAAGACCCATTGGAAAGAAACATTCTTCTTTGTTAACAGGATACATCTTCTCAGAGAACATGTCAACAAAGCGTTGGTAATACTTTGTTTTACCCAAAATCCTCCTTACCTCCCTTACATTGGCAGGTGGTGGGAGGGCCACAATTGCCTGCACCTTCTCAGGATCCATCTCTATGCCTTCTTTTGAGATAACATGTCCCAAGAGGACCACCTTCCTTCGTGCCAAGCGGCATTTTCTTGGATTAAGACACCCTTTTGCATCATCAATACTTTGCAAGGCCAACCTCAACTTTTCCAAGTGATCCATGCGGCTTGAATAAATGCAAAAATTATCCAGAAAGACCCTTATAAACTTTCCCAAGTAAGGTGCAAATACCTGACTCATGAAGCGTTGAAAAGTTGATGGTGCATTGGTCAAGCCAAATGGCATCACCCTATAGGCATACACTCCCCAAGGGGTGATAAATGAGGTTTTCCTTTGATCTTCTTCACAAATCCGGATTTGAAAGTATCCAGAGTATCCATCACACACTGAATACAACTCATGACCTGCAACTTGATCCAAAATCTCATCCTGAAAGGGTAGAGGATAATAATCCCTCTTTGTGCATGCATTCAGAGGGCGAAAGTCCACACACACATGCCATTTTCCACCCTTTTTGGGAGTGACTACAACTGGGGAAATCCACTCTGAATTCTCTACTGGAAAAATAAATCCATCTTCAAGCAAATTAGTTACCTCCTTCTTAAGCACCACTGCTTGCACTACTCCCAAACGCCTTAGCCGCTGTACCACTAGCTTACTTTGGGGCTTGATATCAATCTTGTACTCTACTAAGGTAACTTGGCGTACTTGTGAGTAGCTGTTTGCAAAAAGGTTAGGAAATCCATCCAACATTTTTAAGTAATTCTCCTTTTCAGTATCTGCTATGGACTCATCAAGAAGAAGTTCATTTTATTAGTGAAGACTAGTGAGGTCCACATCTCCTTTCTTGCACATGGTTGAAGAAGCTGCTTCCCCTTCCAAGGCTCCATTGTCTTTAGCATCCCCTCGATCCCTTCCCAGGGAAAGACCAAATGCAACTCCCTCCACCTCCCCTTCTGAGATGGAATCTTTGGAGCTACCACTTGTCTCTTCTTCATCAGATGACTCTGACTCTAAACTTTCGGAAGTTGAAGGTTCACCTCTTACCACTTTCTTGCGTGGACCTTCTTATTCTCACCTTGTAGAATAAGATCACCTGTCTCCCACTTTTGAATTGCCTTCACTTAGGGAAGCCATGGCCTACCCAATATCAATGGGTAAGCCTTAGCATTAGGCTTTGTAGGAATGACCTGAAAAGTTATAGGCACAGAAATACCACATACATCCACTCCCAAATTTCTGACAATTCCTAAGGTTTTCACCCTAGTATTATCAGCAAGTTTGATGCGATAGGGAGAGTTGGTAGAAGACAACTTTAAATCAGCATCTTTCATTGTTTTTTCACTCATGACATTGAGTGATTGACGCACCTCCATCAATGTATGCATTAGAAATTGTTTGCCCCTCAATGATGACATCAACTCACAGTCACATCATCTCTTACATCAATATCCACCTTTTGAGCCATAGGAGTCCCATTATCCCTCTTCTTCTTTTTCTTAGATTCCCTTGTGCTAGCCAGCTTACCCCATTCCTTTCTGAGCTTTGGAGAGAGTGCCAAAAGCTGCCCAAATGTGATTTGTGCTGTTTTCTCCCTAGATCTGTTAAGAGGTCATAACTAAGAGATCCTTGTTCAAGAGGAAAGTCAGATTGTCCAATTTTTCTCCTAGATGACTTCTTCTTCTTCTTATTTTTCTCCTCTTCTTCAGATTTATCTTCTTGTTCTTGTTCTTCTTCTTCCTGACTCCTAGTTTTACGACCCCTTTTTGCCATTAATGGCATCAATGTTTCCTCTTCTTCTTCTGAGCATGTTTCCTCTAAAAGTGCTAAACTTTTATCCTCTCTTTTCCTCAATTTTGGACACTTCGTGCGATAGTGCCCCTTCTCTTGACATTCATAGCATGTGACACTACTTCTATCCCTAGGTTTATCCTCACCTCGTGGAACCCTAGGTGGCCTTGCATTGACTAAGTGTAACTTCAAATCAGCAAATTCTGCCATAAGTTGTACAATGTTATGATCCAAGAATGAAGCTTGTACCTGAGATGTTGAGGCTATCTCTACTCGTGGTGGGTTTGGCACACTCGGAGAAGATTGGAATGTGGACTCAATATGAAGAGTGGCCTCCTTCTTCAAAGCAATACAAAGAGCCTCTTTAAAATTAGTGGGATCTTTGCTAAGAACTTTTCCATGCAAGCGGGGATCCAAAGCCCTGATAAACTTGCTCATCTTAAGGTGCTCCATTGCTAAAGAACCCTTTGAATCTTCCATAGAAGGTGAAGAAGAAGAAGCAACAACATGTAAAGCAGCTTGTTGATATTTGATGAATAAGGCTTCATACCTCACTAAAAAGGCAAAAACTGACTCTCCTTCCTTTTGGAAAATTTGATCCAATTATAATAGTAAAGCATTTGGTGACTCCACTGTCCCAAATCTCTCCTTCATTGCTTTGGTTAACCTTTCCCAATCATTCTTGGACTCCTCTGGCAAAGCCTCATGCCAAGTTAAGGCCACACCCTTCAAGAAATCTGGAAGTATTTTTGTCCTCTCCTTCATAGACCAACCCGTCAAGCGGCATGCTCGGTTAAACTCTCGGAGATAACTTCCTGGGTCTTCTCCTTCCGATCCTTGGAACACCGGAATGTTGAACATCTTGCACCAAAAGATGAGTAGCAACAAGGAAAATTTACTTTTTTCAAAATAACTTTTCTTTAATCATGCGGGACCTTGAGGTTAAAATAGAATAATTCTAAGTAAAACCTGCCCGCCGTATTCACCAAAAGATGTGACACAAAGTTGGGGTTTAGACTTCGGTCACTTCTTAGAATCAAAACACACTTGTATGAAACCTCACAGCTTCCTCACCTCCCTTTCTCTCCCTAGGTTAAGATAAAGATATACACATCAAAGGTAAGATCATAATTCATGGAAGGACAGATGAAAGGCTCAGGAGCAGCAAGAATTTTTGCCAGTCTTGTAGCTCCAAATAAGAGGGCAATTCTTTGTTGAAAGAAAATCTTCTGACTCAGGATTATGTAAACGGAAACATACGGGGAATGTTGGTAAGGTTCATCCGTTCGAATTGGGCAATTTGGATGGAACATATTAAAGAAAAAGAATATAGCAATCAGTTACAAGAGGATAAGACACATGGGATTGGCCTTTTGATAAGAGATTAAGTAGAATTAATCATTATTAAGAAGAAAGAATGGCCAAAAGTCTATCAAAACAGAGATACACAGAGAATTGCAATTTTAAATCCATATAGACTGTGCAAAAGAGGATTATATAAGTGCATAGAGCTTGAAGAGAGCTTCGGGCCCATATAAAAACTTTCAAAAACGGACAACCAAGCGAAAAGTTATGAGCAATTTACTACAAGACTATAAAACTGTCAAAATTCGCCTAAAAGTAAGCAAATTTGGGAGAAATTTTGATCATCAATGAAGTAAAGGATTAAGAAATTAGTTACATGAGTGGAAAGAGCATATAAAGAGTTTCCTAGCCATATAATCAATTTTAGAAATCAATACCCGAGTGATGAGTAATTACTGGTTGAAATTTGGGTATTGGACCACAAAAATTGCACTTCCCTTTCTTTGCATGAAACCTCAATTTTCACATAGCCTCTTGCTTCTCATCTCCTTCATGATTCAAGCTAGAGGGTAAGGGTTGTTGAGATATCGAGCTCGTCTAGTGAGGCGGTGGCCACTGATGACCCGCCTGGGGGATAGGCCCCACACTTACACCACTAGCATGGTTGGTGAGATCTTGGGTGATACGCGGCCAGTGGGATGACAGGCTGTGTGACAGCCATTCTAGAGACTGGCATAGTTATAGCGCCAGCTCATTTAGTCGGGTTCACACTATAGAGAACCTGTGTATGTATTGGTTGAGTACCTTTCATATTGTGTGTACTCTTATTCTTGTATATGGTGTGTTGAGTGTTGAGAGAAGAAGAAGAAGATTTTCAGCCTCTCACCTTGTGTGTTCTCTATTAGGGTTTTGTGAGTGTGTGTGTGTGCTTGCAAGAGCTCAAGCTCTCTTCCCCCCTGCATCTTTTCAAGGGTTAACATTGCTCAGTGGACAATCGTAAAGATTTACCATGGTCCCCAAAGTCTTTCCGCATGCTCATTACCGCTAAAACCATTGGTACCTCCAAAGGAGGGTGGCAATAAGGCAAGGGCTACCTTGAGAAGTCACACGCCCACCAAGATAATAACTCCTTATCCCACTTATCATGAATCATCAAAGAGGTCCAAAATTGGGTTAAGCATGAGGAGCTAATGCTAAATGAGATATTCACATGTAAAAGAGTGTTTGAATAAGGGCTTGAAAGATAAGAGAATGGCAATGACACAAAATGCTCAATTGAGGAGGCTTCCTTCATTGATTTGAAAAAGGGAGAGGAGGGCTCATTTTATAGGTGGAGAATCACCCTCTCTTCCATTGTTACAAATTACAACATAAAAATCTTTAACCCTTCAGTGACATAAGGGTAGATGTCACCATCAATTGTCCTCTTAGGCTAAGTCTTCTATTGATTATTAAATTGAAGACTTTTTGACTTTGAAAGTGTGATGAGATAATAGCCAAGTCTAAGTGGCATGTAGGTGGAGATCCCACTTACACATGGCGGAATTCTCCTCTTCCATGTAGGCATTCTAGAAGAATCTTTTCCAATTATGCACCTACACACACTCCTCCACATGCCTTCCACACTCCCCAACTTGTAGCCTTATGGTGAATACCATATTAATAATACAATAAAAATCCATGTGAGCATGAAGGCTCACTTTTATTTTCCACATCACTAGCCTATCTACCATACCAAAGTATTTCTCAAGCATACTTGTGGCATTTACAATGTGTGTACCCTAAATCAAGTAAAAACCATTATATTTGAAGATAGAATGTTGTTATCAAGGTAGCAGCTAAGCCGCCACTCCTGAGCTTCTCTTGAAAGCCCCATCAAAAAACAGAGTGAAAGGATCTGACAGCCCTGTTTCAGGGTCCTTCCATTTGGACACATTCTTCTTTGCTGCTATCTCTTCCTTCAACACTATTGGATTCTGCCTATATGTCAGAATGTCAGCTAGTGTAGCCCTAGTGTTGTCCTCCACCATTCAAGTAAACTAGAACTCCTGTACAACCTCTTAAAAGTAATGGCTGGCTAGCTAGATCAGATGAGGAAGCAAAGAATAGTAAAGGGCTTTGGGAGTAAGTAGGATCTAAACTTCCTTAGAGCAAGCACTACAGCCACCACCATCACTTGCTCTGTCTCAGAATGTCAGCTAGTGTAGCCCTAGTGCTGTCCTCCACCATGCAAGTAAACTAGAACTCCTATAACTCAATCAACCACTTGGACAATCTCTTAGAAGGAATGTCTAACTAGATCAGATGAGGAAGCAGAGAATAGTGGGTAAGAATAGTAAAGTGCTTTGGGAGTAAGTAGGATCTAAACTTCCTCAGAGCAAGCACTACAGCCACCATCACACTTGCTCTGCCTCAGAATATGTTCTCTCCCCTTGGATATTTGTTCTGCTGACAAAATACACAGGCCTCATATAAGAGTGTTCTTTCCCCTGCTCTGCTGCTGCAACAATACTTCTTCCATAGAATCCTCACCCACTTTAGTGAAAAGATGCAGGGGGGAAGAGAGCTTGAGCTCTTGCAAGCACACACACACACTCACAAAACCCTAATAGAGAACACACAAGGTGAGAGGCTGAAAATCTTCTTCTTCTCTACTCAACACTCAACACACCCCATATACAAAGATAAGAGTACACACTAAAATGAAAGGTACTCAACCAATACATACACGGGTTCTCTATAGTGTGAACCCGACTAAATGAGCTGGCGCTATAACTATGCCAGTCTCTAGAATGGCTGTCACACAGCCTGTCATCCCACTGGCCGCATATCACCCAAGATCTCACCAACCATGCCAGTGGTGTAAGTGCGGGGCCTATCCCCCAGGCGGGTCATCAGTGTCCACCGCCTCACTAGAGCTCGATATCTCAACACTCCCCCTCGAGCTCAACTCCATCTCATGTACACCAAGCGAAGCTCTGAATCTGCGGAGCTTCTCTGTACCCAATGCTTTGGTGAAGATGTCAGCTACCTGATCCTCTGTGCTGACATAAACAAGGTCAAGGTCTCCTGCCAAGACCTTCTCTCTGACGAAGTGGTAGTGGACCTCTATGTGCTTCGTACGAGCATGAAAGACTGGGTTCCTGGCCAACTGTATACTGCTAATGTTGTCACAGAAAATGACAACCTGTCTATCCACTGATAGACCCAAATCTGCAAGTAGCTTTCTCAACCAAGCTACCTCACATGCTGCCATAGCAGCTCCTCTGTACTCGGCCTCTGTACTCGATAGAGCAACCGTAGGCTGCTTCTTGCTGCTCCAAGTCACAGCAGCACTCCCCAAAGAAAACATGAATCCGCTGGTAGATCTTCTATCTGAGATACTACCAGCCCAATCAGCATCTGTGTACCCATGTACACATATCTCTGTCCCAGTCTCATAGAATAGTCCACAATGCAAAGTAGACCTCACATACCTCAGTATGCGTCTCACTGCATCCAAATGCGGTTTCCGTGGAACCTGCATAAACTGACTCACCAACCCAACAGCATAGCTTAAATCTGGTCTGGTGATCGTCATGTAGATCAAACTTCCTACTATGCTCCTATACATAGTAGGATCCTCCAAGATCTCTCCTGAGTCTGCACTCAACTTGCCATTCTGATCCAATGGCACAGAAATAGGCTTACAGCCTGTCATACCATACTTGGACAACATGTCCAAGCCATACTGTCTCTGCAGTAATCCAATACCATGTGGTGACCTAATCACCTCAATGCCCAAGAAATATCTGAGCTCCCCTAGATCCTTCATCTCGAACTTCTGTCTAAGCAAGATCTTTACATCAAAGATCTCTGCATCATGGTCCCCCGTAATGATCAAGTCATCTACATAGATGACAACAAGCACAACCCCTCTATCACCATGTCTCACATACAATGAGAAATCTGCATTGGCTACATGAAAGCCAATAGTGACAAGATATTCAGAAATCTTGTCAGACCATGCTCTTGGTGCTTGCTTTAAGCCATACAAGGCTTTCTTCAACCTGCAAACATGCTCGGGGTGACCCACATCCTCATAACCAGGTGGCTGCAACATATACACCTCTTCTTGCAAATCCCCATGCAAGAATGCATTCTTTACATCCATCTGATGTAAAGACCATTGCTTTGACGCAGCCACTGCTATCACAACTCTCACCGTTGCCATCTTGGCAACTGGGCTGAAAGTTTCCTCATAATCAATCCCATATGTCTGCGCATATCCTTTGGCTACCAATCTAGCCTTGTACCTGTTTATGCTCCCATCACTGTTATGTTTAACTTTGTACACCCACTTGCATCCAATGGCTTTCTTGCCTTCTGGCAATTGCACTAAATCCCAAGTTTCATTTCCATATAGTGCATCCATCTCCTCATCCATAGCTTTTTCCCAATTCACATTTCCAACAGCCTCATCAATGCATGTGGGCTCAACAACCTGCACAACCTTTGCCATATATGCATAGTGATGTGCCACATAACCATCATATGTAAATCTCTGCACAGGGTTCTTCACTCTCCCTGATCTTCGCAGCTTTTCATTCATGGCTTCCATAGCCTTCTTTACACCAGGTGTTCTCATAGCTGGGATCCCAAGCTCCTCATCAAGGCTCATATCCGAGCCACTAGACTCTCCATCAACATGAGAATGCCCTGCAGAAATGTCAGGCATACCAAGGGGCTCAACCACTTTCTCTTTTCCTTTACGTGATGTACTAATCACATTTGCAGGGCTGGTATTATGACGCAGCCTGCCACTCCATGGTCTATCAACAGACCCACTAGATGAGGACTCTCCTGGTCCACTCAAAGACTGTGATTGCTGACCTGCATTCTGTGCAACCACACTTCCACTCACATCAGCCCCAACAGCTTCTTTTTCAGCAGCATACCAGCTGCTCATCTCATCAAAGACAACATCCCTGCTCACCCTCAACTCACGTGTAGCAGGGTTATAAAACCTGTATCCCTTTTGCTCAAGGGAATATCCAATAAACACACATTTTTCAGCTTTCGGATCCAGCTTAGTTCTCAGCTCATCTGGCACATGCACATATGCAATGCATCCAAAAACTTTCAGATGAGACAAATCTGGTTTTCTACCAGTAAACCTCTCCTCTGGAGTTACATCATGTATGGCTGCAGTTGGAGTCCTGTTCATGATGTATACTGCTGTAGAAACAGCCTCAGCCCAATAGCAATGCGGCATATTCTTCTCTTCCATCAATGCTCGCGCAATCTCAGCAATGTGCCTGTTTTTCCGCTCAGCAACTCCATTTTGCTGCGGAGTGTATCTGCATGTGAACTGTCTCCGAATACCATTCTTCTTCAAAAATTCAGAGAACTCATTGGAGAAGTATTCTCCCCCTCCATCTGACCTTAGGCACTTGACATATTTTCCTGTTTGCTTTTCAACCAAAACTCTGAAATTCTGAAAGTGAGTGAACACCTCACTCTTCTCTTTCATGAAATATACCCACACTTTCCTTGTGTGGTCATCAATGAAAGTGACATAGTACCTGCAGCCTCCCATAGACACAGTCTTCGTAGGACCCCATACATCTGAATGCACAACATCTAGTGCATTTCTGCTCACATATCTGTTACGTGGAAACACATGCTTTGTTTGCTTCCCAAATTGGCATGCTTCACATATTTTCTGCATACCTTCCACTTTAAATTTTGGTAGCCCTGTCACAATTCCTTTTGTCTGCATAGACTTCAATCTCTGAACATTCACATGTCCAATTCTTTTATGCCATATGTCTGTGTCTGCAACAACTCCTGAACCATTTGCAAACATTGCAGCACTCATTTCAGGCATGTCTACATTCAATGTAAACATTCTGCCCACTCTGTTGCCTTTTGCAACCAACCTGCACTTGTCTTTAAAATCTTCAACATAACACCCATCAGGGTTAAACCGAACCTGCAAACCCTGCTCAATCATCTGGCCAACTGAAACCAGATTCTTTGTTATGTTCGGTACATGAAGTACATCTGCAAGGTACTTCACTTTGCCATCCTGCATAGACAATGGCACATCTCCAACGTGGGCAATTGGATGAGCTGTGTCATCCCCTGTTTCCACAAAACCTGGTCTTTCCGGGTTTTTCATCTCCTTGAACCACTCCCCATGACTCGTCATGTGGTTCGAAGCGCCTGAATCCACATACCATACATTATCTTTTTTGTGCTGCATCAACATTTTCAGACATGGCATTCACAACATGCTGCATAACAAACAACCTTTCATTATCCTCATTATTTCTGCTTGAGGATGCATAGTTGTTTTGCTGCACTTTCCCATTCTGCATGTCAGCCTGCTTCTTATAACATTCTGACTGCACATGTCCAGGCTTACCACAATAATAGCATTCACGTGCATCATTATATTGCCTTTGCCAATTTCCACGGCCTCTTTGACTCCCCCTGCCTCTGAATTTGCCTCTTCCACCTGCGTGTTGTTGTTGTTGTTGATTCTGGGACTGTTGTTGCTGCTGCTGCTGCTGGCCATAATTCTGATTACCTGTTCGGCCACCTCCTTGACCGCGTCCACGGCCTCCTCTACCTCGTCCTCTTCCTGAACTCGTGTAGAAGGCCTGTTGCTCTGAACTGTTTTTACTTTGTGAAGACTGTTGGTCTTCACCCAAGTTCTTCTCTTCGATAATCAGCATAGACACCAAATCTGTAAAGTTGGGAATGTTTTCCCGAGTCTGAATAGACGTCTTAAACGCCTTGTATTGTGGCCCGAGACCACGTAGACAGACTTCCACCTTGTCATCATCATCTACTGACACACCAATAGATGCAAGGGATTCCACAATGCCCTTTATCTTCAATGCATAGTCATTCACAGACATGCTCTTTTTCTCCACAGTATGAAGTTCATTCTTCAACTGTATCTTTCGCGCCTTGGTATTTGTTTCATACAGCTTTACCAAGGTGTCCCACGCCTCCTTGGGAGACTTGGCATCCTGAATATGCCCAATCATGGTGTCCTGTATACTAATGGATAGCCAATACATTACTTTCCTGGCTCCTTGGTTCCAGTCTTTGAACTCTTTCACATCTGCAGCAGTCGGATTTATATCCGGTATCTCCGGTGCCTCTTCATGCTCACCTTCTATGTAGTCCCAATAGCCTTTTCCCATCAGGAAATTCGTTAACCTGAACCTCCAAGCATGGAAGTTATTCTTATCCAGCTTCTCAGCCACAATCTGTGTTATGCCATCATTAGACATCTTGCCAAACACACAATTTCACCAGAAACTGCACTCTGGTTTTTCTGCACAATCTGCAGTATTTCTGCACAGCGGTACTGTAGTACTCTTAATTGTCACAACCAGTGACTTCAATGTGCATACATACACTCAATGGCAACTGTAGACCTCTTTGCAGCACCCACAGTGTCTGCACAGTCAATCTGTCTTCCTGCAGTTCGTAAAACAGAGTTCTGCAGAGAATCGATGACTTACCCGCAGTGCTCGAGATCGCCTGCTTTCTGAAAAACGGAGGTCCAGACGCGCCCGAAACGCGTTTTCGGCCCGGAAATTTTAGTCCAAAGGACTGTATAGTTGCCCTATAACTTCACTCCCGCGAAGAAAGCTCCTCAATCGGAGATCGTTTGCCGGTGCCTCCCGTAGAGCTCCCGACAAGGGTGTAGTCACCAACACAATAGGGAAGAGTAGTTGAATCTCTTACCCTCGTACCGCTTCCTGTGGTTCTCTTGCTTGCAGCTCAGCCCTTAGCACGAACCAGGCTCTGATACCATGAAAAGATGCAGGGGGGAAGAGAGCTTGAGCTCTTGCAAGCACACACACACACTCACAAAACCCTAATAGAGAACACACAAGGTGAGAGGCTGAAAATCTTCTTCTTCTCTACTCAACACTCAACACACCCCATATACAAAGATAAGAGTACACACTAAAATGAAAGGTACTCAACCAATACATACACGGGTTCTCTATAGTGTGAACCCGACTAAATGAGCTGGCGCTATAACTATGCCAGTCTCTAGAATGGCTGTCACACAGCCTGTCATCCCACTGGCCGCATATCACCCAAGATCTCACCAACCATGCCAGTGGTGTAAGTGCGGGGCCTATCCCCCAGGCGGGTCATCAGTGTCCACCGCCTCACTAGAGCTCGATATCTCAACATTTAGGTGTGAGATCCCTGTCCCCACCATGCGACGGATTCGGGGTACTAGTAGCAGTGGAAATAGCACATCGTACGTGGGGTAGGGGTCTCACACTCGGGGCCTCGCCCACGGATATCCGGACAAGAGACTAATCCGTCGGTTTGTCCAAAACCGAAACCGAAAAAACTTCCTTTACCCGGAAAGCATGGGCGATTCCACCAGGATAACTCTTTACTCTAACGTAGTCAAGATCATTACTGATCAAACTGATCCGACTACACCTCTAACGGTACTTGGTCAGATCAAGGAAGAAACTTGCACTTGGATCATTGGGATCAATGCTTTTTTCCCCATCAAGAGGCACAGCCGTTGATTCCTATCCATAGAACAATTACTATCTGGGATTTACTTCATCTATCGTAATAATAGAAATTAAATCTCGATTTACAGATCCATCAGTCCAGCCTAACCCCATCCAGTCCCATGGGTTAGCCAACCGCCCAACCACTGTAGTGATGGGATCCAATTAAAAATTTGGTTAGGTTTTGTCCCGGGTACCAAGGAAAAGGGTTCCAAGGCCCCCTAGCCGGAAGTTCATGCAAACATAAAACTAGTCACACCACTTACACACCCAATATGAAATTGCCTTTTTCTTAGCATCAGCTAACTTTAAAACAATCCTTAATGAAACCATTATGTCACTCATGACAATCCTCAGACTCTGGTTGAATCCTTATTTCCAGTCATTCATTCATCGGTATACTTATGGCATCATTGGTAACCAGAATGCTCATCACCTGTTCACTCAGGGGCCTTTTCCATAGTTCCTAGCTCATAGTAATCGGCAATATATTCATAATAGAATGGAATCTCCGTGGAAGATCAGCAAGATCAACCCACAGATCCATATAAAAGAGCCATGGACTCATCCGTTGAGGACCAGCAAGGTCAATCAACCAGATCCATGCCCGGTTTCAGAAAACAACTCTTACTCCTTGTTCCAATATCTTCCACGATGCACGTGTGGGTATCTTCGGCGACCTAGAGCCCGAGCACCGTATGGTCAGCACCCTCTAGGATCCTTCGCAGGTGACCTAGTGCTTCACTCATAGGCCGCTTCCTTGGTCCCTAATCCACCGTACCAGAAGCTCACCATTTAAATCGAATCGAGGCTGGTCAAGACCTCGGTCGACCTTGCTACGCGAGATGTCCTCCATTGACTCTCCTTCAGCAGTTTGCAACTTTATCAGTTAGGTCTCCTTGACCTTAATCCACAAGACGGTCAAAATGCTTCCCCAGCATTCTTGACATAAAACATTCATTTACAAACAGTTCACAAAATACAGTTTCTATATCGAACTCTCGTCTTTTCCATTTTATCCTCCTTAGTCCACATTACTTATTCCACATCCCATTCATATGTATTCATCATCATCCATTCATTCATATCGACGACACATTATTTCCCATACACATTCACATTCTACATACACATCCATGCATACATCCATTTTCACATCCTCATTCATACATCCACTTCCACATACATACATCCACATCCGTATCTACATCCATACATCCACATCCACATCTACATTCATATCCATACATCCACATCCACATCCACATTCACATTCATACATACACATCCACATCCACATTCACATTCAGACATACATATCCGTATCTACATCCATACATCCATATTACATCCATTCTCGCCCTACACATTCCATATACATCTTATCATATCCTATCACATCTCATACACATCTTATCACATCTCATACACCTCTTATCACATCTTATCACTTCCCATACGCATCTTATCACATATTATCACATCTCATACACCTCTTATCACGTCTTATCACAGTTCATATCTTTTTATAGAATACAAGAGAATTCTTATATTTGATATAAGATTTCTCTACATTTTTATTTATGCATAAATTCCATTTAAGGAGACTAACACTTTCCAATTAAAAATCAATCTTTTATGCATCTTCCTATGCATAATTTCATTTTAAATGAAAATGACACTTTTGAATTAAAATTCAATCTTTTATGCATCTTCCTATGCATAAATTCAATTTGGATGAGAATTGACATTTTTGAATTAAAAATCCATCTTTTATGCATCTTCCTATGCATAAATTCAATTTGGATGAGAATAACGCTTTTGAATTGAAATCTTATTCTTTTATGCATCTTCTTGTGCATAAATTCAATTTAGATGAGAATGACACTTTGAATTAAAAATCAAACTTTTATGCATCTTCTTATGCATAAATTCAATTTGGTAGGAATTACACTTTTAGAATAAAAGAATTTCTCTTACGCATCTAAGTTATGCATAAAATCCATTTATAATGAAAATCACACTTTTAGTATAAAAAGAATATCTTTTATGCATACCTCTATGCATGAAATCCAATATGATAAAAGTAACACTCTTACAATAAAATAATCAACTTTTATGCATACCTCTATGCATGAAATTCAATTATAATAAAAGTCACACTTTTATAATAAAATAATCAACTTTTATGCATACCTCTATGCATGAAATTCAATATAATAAAAGACACACTTTTATAATAAAATAATCAACTTTTATGCATACCTTTATGCATGAAATTTAATTATGATAAAAGTCACACTTTTATAATAAAATAATCAACTTTTATACATAGCTTTATGCATGAAATTCAATTATAATAAAAGTCACACTTTTATAATAAAATAATCAACTTTTATGCATACCTTTATGAATGAAATTCAAATATGATAAAAGTAACACTTTTGATATAAAAATTTATCCATTATGCATACGTCTATGCATGAAATAAAAATGATAAAAGTAACACTTTTGATATAAAAATTTATCCTTTATGCATACTTCTATGCATGAAAATAAAAATGATAAAAATAACACTTTTGATATAAAAACTTATCCTTTATGCATACTTCTATGCATGAAAATAAAAATTGATAAAAGTAACACTTTTGATATAAAAATTTATCCTCTATGCATGAAAATAAAAATTGATAAAAGTAACACTTTTGATATAAAAATTTATCCTTTATGCATACTTCTATGCATGAAAATAAAATTTGATAAAAGTAACACTTTTGATATAAAAATTTATCCTTTATGCATACTTCTATGCATAAAAATAAAAATGATAAAAATAACACTTTTGATATAAAAATTTATCCTTTATGCATACTTCTATGCATGAAAATAAAATTTGATAAAAGTAACACTTTTGATATAAAAATTTATCCTTTATGCATACTTCTATGCATGAAAATAAAAATGATAAAAATAACACTTTTGATATAAAAATTTATCCTTTATGCATACTTCTATGCATGAAAATAAAAATTGATAAAAGTAACACTTTTGATATAAAAATTTATCCTTTATGCATACTTCTATGCATGAAAATAAAAATGATAAAAGTAACACTTTTGATATAAAAATTTATCCTTTATGCATAATATAAAAATTTAATTTCTCCATGATTACAATGAAATTCTTTTAGTTAATCTAGGATGATAATTCCTAGAATATGGTAGGAAGTCCTCTTTTCATGCTTTGAATGAAATTATTTTATGTGTAAATTTTTACAAAATTTTGCCATAACTCCGCTGCTATGACTGATAAATCTCAATTATTTTAAAAGATAAAGCTTATCTTTAAGGGAATGATTAGAATGATCCCTAATTGGATCATTAACCCATAATGGATTGAATAAAAAATAATCATGAAATATATAAACTAAAAGCATAGAAAAAAACCATTAATTTGGTCTCAAGCATAGATTAATCTTGGATTAAGGAAAAGCTTTATGAAAAGCTTCATTTGGATTGAGAATGGGTCATGAGTATGACCATTTCTTGAGTGAGAGAGAGAAATTACATAAAAACCATTAGAATTTAAACATAAATAAAAATTTATGTAATTCTTTACTATCATTAAAATCAATTAACTTCAATAGTATTCATCAAATTATGTAACTCTTCACTACTATTCATCAATTAACTTCAATAGCATTTAAAAACCATACCAATTAAGCTTCTCAAGCTTGAGAGGGGTTGAGAGAAGAGAGAAACATTGAGAAATTATAGAAAAGATCAATATTCACTAATTACCTTACAAATTGCCAGATGATCTACCATACTCATACTCAGAGTAGTATCCAACTTTTTGAAGACTTCCCTCCAAAAATGACTGTTGAACTTTCTATCTCTATCTGACACTATATCTGCGGGTAGGCCATATAGCTTGTAGAGATGTTCAATAAAGAGTTTTGCCAACTCTGGCATTTTTACAGTTTTCTTCGTGTAATAAACTTTGCCAGTTTAGTTGTCCACTACTACCCACACCGAGTCATTCCCTCGACTCGTCTTGGGTAAATCGGTAATGAAATCCATGGAAATGCTTTCCCATTTCCCTTGAGGAATCTCCAGCGGATGGAGTAGTCCTCCAAGCTTAAGACGTTCATGTTTATTGACATGACACTTACTACATTTCAGCACATAAGTCTGTACATCCTTACAAACTAGGCCAATAAAACTGTCTTTTTACTAGTGCATAGGTCTTCTGAATCCCAAGGTGACCCGCACTTGGACTATTAAAACTATACCCCGAAGACTCGGCTAGCCTCTTCGGACTAACTCTCGCTTCGCTATTCATCTTTGCACAAGCATATGCTCTAGAATCTTGTTGAGTTTCTAACTACCATCAATCTACGGATGGTTAAACTCCACTCTAACTCAGAGTAAATGTAAGTTTTGAAGATTTCCATTCAAATATAACAATCAAACTTCCTATCTCTTATGCCATACTATATATGCGGGGACCATATAGTATGTGGAGATGTTTGATAAAGATTTTGCACCACTACGGGTGTCTGGAGTTACATCCAATCACTTACAACTCTTTGTTGCTATTACCAGACACATCCTTTCAAGTATTGTCTGGACTCACACAACTATTGCAGTTTATGTGATATTTGAGGATATCCCTCAAGAAAGGTTTTTGTCCTCAAAAATTTTACTCTCAAGCGGACTACGCGCTAGTGTCATAGGTCCAAGAACAAATCTAGACCGTGTTTAATATCATATGTTATATTCTTGAGTCCTTCCAAGAAACTTTTAAACATCTTGCAACGAAGATGTGGTATAGTGTCTACGCACATATGGTGGTATTATTGATAAACTGTTTTGCAACAGATCAGTGGTTTCACACTTGTAACAAGGTGCTTCATTGTTGCATATTATTACCCTTCATAAGTGGTTACACACTTATGAATTATTTGGGTGGATTGTACCATCTATCAAGAAAAATTCCAAACCACTAATAACCACATTATCAATCCACAGATAATGACTGAGCTTGCTGCGAAGCCATAGGTTGCTAGATAATTGATGGTAATTACATAAGCCCAATGTTTCATTACATCATACATTCAATATAAATGCAAACATCACAGTACTTCGTGATGATGAACTTAGGAATTTCATCCTATCCCTTTTCGGTGTTGGCATGAAGTATAACTACGAGAACATTATTTGCTGCCTCCTCATTATAGCGGCAAAGCTACCTACCCATCACAGGTGGCAATCTCTACCAAGCTATAACCAATGACAAGCAAATAAACGAGTACTCTTGTAAGAACTTCATAACCATATCTCACACCAAACTCATAATCACTACGGATTAAATGCCAGGGCTTGCAAAATTGAATGTTATCTGATAGTAGGTAGAGGGGATCATCAAACTACGGATGACCTCGACAACTCACAAGGACTAGTGATGTGTAACTTTTAAGTTACTCCACTCTCTTGCTTATTCCATACCATCGAACAAATCGGTCCCTCGATTTGAGCAACGTCAACATATTTATGAGTACCTCGATACTCATGGATTGTGGTTCGGTAATTTAAAATGTTGATCTAGAGTATCTTTCACTCGAGGATCTTAATTTTTTTTAGCAGTTATGTATTAGTAGTGAGTAACTACGTACCCACTATCATCACACTAGTAGCTCCATACTAGTCTGTGAGTAACTCCGTACCCAATGGCGTACCTCCCCCGAGTGGGAGTACCATATACAATCATCTATAACAAGATGATTAAGTCACTTGCTGCTAAGAAGTGACTACACAAATTGACCCCTCCATTGCACATTGCAGTACAATTTCTGGTATTACAACACGAATTTTTGGACGTCCTTATCATAGAGGTCAACTTAAAAACTAGTGCATAGGTCTTGTGGAGTCTCGGCTGACCTAACCACACCACTGGTGACTTCCTACAAAAAATGTGGCGCCGAAGTCACCACCTATGTACTTTAACTCCATAAAGTACATGGTCTTCATCTATCATCTATGGAAAGTTGTAAAACATTCCTGCGATGGATTTTTATCACCCTAAAATTATTGTGCACTATTTTAGTGTGAAGAGCTTTTTTCCTGGGTACCATGGTTCACCCCAAGCTTATCTTTTGCTAAATTCTCCGATTTAACAAAAGATATGTCTGCCTCCGAACACTCCGGTTCAGCCCCAGACTTTGAGTTTACTTCTTAACACTCCGGTTAAGTCAAAACTCACCAGATACAGTAGGATTTACCACTAAGCTCTCCGGCTTAGCCTTCTATCCTAACTCAGCCCGAGTTTATGTACACTACATATGTCGGATTCGATACTTACAACAATCAGGCTCATCTGGAGTGAGATACTACTCACTATTGCCATGTAAAACCTTATTAAATCCATGGAATGCTCCACTTATTCCCAAGGGGTCATACGACTTATAGGGTTTACACGCACATGAACTTTGTAAGCAAAATAGCCGGTCATGCAATATTACAATTGCTTAGTAGGAAAGTAATATATTTTCCAAATTCATATGGTAGCAACTAAAATGTGCTCACTATCGCACACTTATGTTGAACATAGGCAAGACTACACTTGCAAAATGCTATAGGGCGTCCCCCATGCATGAAACTGTCCAACCAAACTAATCTTACTGCTAACCTCTAGATTTAGATCACTCCGGAACTAAATCACTCTGTTAGCACTAGCACACCATCATGGTCTTGCTACCTAGAGCTTCTCCGAACTCGTAACTGGGTTTCATCCCAACTTATGGCTATATTTGTAATTGTCAAAGTTCAAATTTTATCTTGCACACTTTATCACTACAGACAAGTGTACATACAACTTGCCAAAGAGTCAAGTTACATGCACAGGCCTTGGCGTCCCATTCCACCAAGACTACAATCGATTCCGTGAGAATTTGATGTCCCATACCATCAAATTACCACCAAACCAATTTTGTCCCATATAAAAGGCTCTTTCCCCCCTCGAAAGATCACCACAAACTCTCGAGCAGTGGGATGTCGACGCATGGCAATAAAAAGAAGAGAAATCCATGCTAATAAGTTTAATAACAGTTCTCTTCGATCAACTTCTATAAGGGCATTGAGCATTACATCTCAAGACTATACCCCTTCAGATTTACCTTTGATTTATACAAATCAATCCTAAATCTGCTATTATTATCTAGGCGTCTGCTAATCCCTCAGATTAGTACTCCTAAATAAACCAAATTGAGTACTGCTAGCCCCGTTATCCCAAGTAATACACACCTTAGGGATTACTTTTACCAGGCAATCACGTGACTAAATCAAACTAGTCACTACTCTCTAGGCCCAAGTAGTGACACTATTTTGTTACTACCAACAAGGGCCAGCTTGCCTCTACGGGCCAAAGCCTTTTGTTGCTACAAACAGTAAGCAACTTGTTTGGACACGAGGCATAACCACATCAAGACTACGCTTGTACATGGTTCTCATTTGCCAAAGTTTATCACAATCTTCTAGCATCTGTTAAAAGATTGTGAAGGGTTATGAGCACTACGGCTCAATTAGGCTTACCTTGATTTCTCGTGATAAGCACTTCGTCTAATTTGGGCACAACTGACGCCATTGCCGGTCTTCTTAGCCCAAGTAAAACACATTGAAGTTTCAGATTTACACTATAGCCAAACTACGTGACTTTGATGGTCAATACTAAGTGTATGCTCATCTTAAATTTAGTCTCTCCGAACGAAATGTGTGATCTCTACATGTGTTATTCTCGAGGCGCTACGGCCATAGACGTGTTCACTAGGCACAACGGCCATAGAACGGCTCACTCTCGAAGGACTCGGTACTACGGCCGTGGGATTTGTCTCTCTCTTAGCACGCGACGCTACGGCCGTGTGCGGTGGGTCTCTTTCGTGGAAAACAGGCACTACG
Source organism: Cibotium barometz (assembly GCF_041138505.1). Taxonomy (NCBI): domain Eukaryota; kingdom Viridiplantae; phylum Streptophyta; class Polypodiopsida; order Cyatheales; family Cibotiaceae; genus Cibotium; species Cibotium barometz. The sequence goes on along the minus strand of NC_141062.1, from coordinate 27,064,511 downwards.
ACCATACGACACGACGGCCGTGTGGATTTGTTTCGTGGGGTGTGCCGTTGTTTTGTGTTTTTTTAATTAAAAATAAATAAATAAATAAATAAACAGGCCGGGCCGGTCCTCGCCGCTTCGCGCGGGGCCGCCCGTGGGGAGTGCTTAGGGCCAAGTCTGGCCGCCTGCTGGGCTGGCCGCCCGCTTCATATTAAAAATGAATAATTAATTAATTTTTTTTAAAAAAAATAATAATGGGTCGGGCCGGCCATTGCCGCTTTTGCCCGCCCATGGGGAGCGCGCCTAAGGGTTGGCCGCCCACTATTTTCATTATTCATAAAAATAAATAATGAAAGTATATTAAAAAAAAATAAATTGTTTTTTTAACCCCCTCTTTTTTTTAAATCATTTTTCTTTTTTCTGGCCGTTGCAGCGCTGGTTGGCTGCTTTGGCCGCCGTCGCCGCTGGCTGGCCGGCGCCGCCGCCACCGCTGGCCGCCCAAGGCTGGCCTGCCTGGTTGGCCTGGCTGGCTGGCCGCCGCCGCCTGGGTGGCCGCCCATAGGCTTGGTTGGCCTGGCCGGGCCTCAGCAGGGCCGTCAATTCCCGCCCGCCCGTCCGCCAGTTATTTCACAGTCAATGTCTTCGCCTGGGCTGCGTTCGCCCCCATCTTCAACGCGAAATGACGCTTTGTTCACAGCAGGTCGTGTCTTCGCCTGGGCTGCGTTCGCTTTGGAAAAAACAAGCCCATAGTTGCAATGGTGGGGCTGGTCTTCGCCCGCCCCCCTTCGAACGGCGCACCTTCGATCTTCGCCCCACCTCAAAGCAGGCTCCAGCACGGGTCGTGGGCTGGTGGTCTTCCCCCCCCCCCACACACACAAGCTTCAACGAAGCTTTCGCAGACAGGGGGGCTGCTCTTGGCCCCCCCCACCTCCCCCACACACAGATAGAGGCGCTTCATTGAAACGAAAAATTCAGACGATTTCAACGCAAAAAGAAAAAAAAACGAGATTCACTTACCTCCAATTCGCTTGCTGTGTGATGGGGAGAGAGAGACAGAGAGTTCTTCCCCTCCATTCTTCCATGGCTGCCTCCCTCCACACCCTCCATTCGAGATAAGGATAAGGAGACGAATGGTCGAAAACCATGGGCTCCGGTCCCCCGATCACGTGCGGGCTCTGATACCAGTGTTACATTCCCGTAACGCCGCTACGGGCGTTACCACAAGAGGGGACGGCCTCTGGCTCACCACCCAGCCATAGAGGAAGAATGAGGATTGCCCCTCATCCCCCAAGCTATATAGTGTGTGGCCTGCCGTCCACACTAGCCTGGCCGCCCATGACTCCGCATGGGTGTCCTCTCCCACTGAACCCCGGATATAGCCATCCGGTCTGCCGTCGGTCTCACAGGCGTTACAGCCTATGTGACAACTCCCCTTCCTTACATATGTGTCAAAATGGAATCATTATACTCAAAATATCTCATATTTTAATATTGCTCACAGTTTTTTACTAATAAACCTTGTACATTTTCAACTCTTCATCTTATGTGAAATATGCACCTCCTTTAAAGAACTCCCCTTCCTTACATATGTGTCAAAATGGAATCATTATACCCAAAATATCTCATATTTTTAATATTGCTCATAGTTTTTTACTAATAAACCTTGTACATTTTCAACTCTTCATCTTATGTGAGCATTTACTCATTTTTTGGGTATCTTCTTTTACAAATTGGATTTATCTCCTCCCTACACATGGATTGATGCTATTGGCCCATAGGAACCTTAATTGAACCATAATCCAAAAATTTCTGAAAATCTAGACCCTTAGGCTAAGGTCCTTTATACCCATTTTCAATTAATTCCAATTGCACATTGGAAAGTTCTTTTTGAATTCTGTTTCAGGGGAACTTATTTTAATAAGATGAGATAATTTTCTATCCAAAAATATTAAAAATCTGAATATTCTCTCTCTAGAATATTTTCTCTCTCTAGGTTAAAACAGTTAGAAACAAGTCTTTTATATTTCTGAAGAGGGATTGATTACAGGGGAAGATGCTAGACATTTTGAGAGGCTGGGGACATTCTCCCCCACTTGAGAAATGCGAGATGCCCTCATCTCGCAAACAGGGGGTAATTTCGCAAGATGCACAAATATGAGACTGAGAGAAAATTTTTAATTAAGATTAACCACCAAGAAAAGTCTCAAAGAGAGTAAGGGTCAAGACAAGAACAAGATTTAAACTTTATTCATTCTTGGAACATATACAGTAAAGATAGAAGAACTCTTTACACTTCCATAAGCCTGTCCATCATATGATCACAAAAGCAGCACTCACAAGCTGCGCACGTATAAGGTAACTCATCTATGGGAATAATTCTGTTGGTTATTGCCGCACCTATCTCAGTGGTATGAGGTGATCTAACAAAAGGACCTCTGAGAAGTCCATTCAAAATTATCAACTGGAGAAGTCCATTCAAAATTATCAACTGGGTTATTACTACTGGAGAAGTCCATTCAAAATTATCAACTGGATATACGAGCCCTGCTTTCAACAGTTTATCCACTTCTTCTCTCAACACCTATTGCTCTCTATAACCCCCAATCTTCTCAACCTCTGTACTCATGGCTTAGCCTCTAGCTTTAGTTGGATCTCATGCTACACTGCAGAAACTCCCCTAACCTGTAAGAGGAGATAAACAGGTCTAGAAACTATTGCAACATACTTATATACTCCTTTCTCTCAGTCTCAGTTAGATCCTTAGCTAGCATCTTTTGTAAGACTTCTTCTCCACCTGGCTATACTTCTTCTTCAGACTTCAATTTTTCCCCTTCCTTTGTACTACAGAGTTGTACAAACATACACATAAGGTCAAAGTCAGGCTCTAGCAGTTGGTGGACCTCTTTGCCATCATCCTCTGAGCTGACCTCCTCTGTTTTAGAAACCTCTGTAGAGCTAGTCTCTTCATCTCCTTCTTCTGATGTACTACTCTCTAGAATCAACTCCTTTCCTTTGGCCAATATCTTACCTGTCTTCTCACTGTCTGGTCCAAACCCAAAATTAGATCCCCTTGCTAGTCCTGGCATGCCCTCATGGTGGCAATCAACCATGGCCTTCCAAGAATTAATGGGTATGCCTCAGACTTTACTGGCATCACATGAACATCTGATTCTGCTTCAAATCCCAAAACATTTACTTGCAACTTCTTTACAATTCCCAAACATCTGAATTTAGCACTATTTTCCATTCTAACCCTAATTTTTGATGGGGCTCCAACCTTGAGTCTTAAATCCTCCATTGTCTACTAGGGGTCATTACACATACTTGTGCATCACCACCAATATAGACTTTGGGAATTCTGTGTTTGTTTACCCAAGCATCCATAATTGGCAAAGAATCCTTGTCACCCTTCACATGCACTATATTAATCTGACCCCCCTTCTTCTCTTTTTTTGGTCGTCTTGTGCTGACCAACTTGCTCTATGTCCTTCTAAGTTTGGGGCATAACTACAACATCTAGGGCCGTGTCAAACTAGGACCTTTCTATTGAAGGTCCTTCATCAAATCAAACTCTTCTTCCCAGACACCCAAAGGAAAGTCATGCATGCCAATATGTCTTCTGGACCTTGTTTTCTTCCTTCCTTCCTTGGGTTGATCCTCTACTTGCTTCCCCTTCTTCCTCCTAGATGGGCCTAGTTCATCCTCCGCTTCTGCCCCTCATCCTTTTTTTAGCTAAAATATATGCTTCCTCATAAACTCCAATCAAATTCACTTCTCCCTTTCTTAGTCCATTGACTAGTTGCTTTTGCTGGTAGTCAATAAACCTGTGGTATAGGCTGGTTGGGCATCTCCTCTACCCTCCTAACATCTTGCCTTTCCTCCCTCCTAGTTGCTAGAGGATACACATCACCTCTCGTTCTTCTGGGATATGAGCTCTGAGGATATATATGCCCCCTTTCCATACAATTAAAGCACTGCACATTCATATTTGGGCCTCCTCTTCCCTTGCTTCTCATAGCATCTCTATCTACTACACTAGAGGCATTTCTGCCTCCTTGCAACAAATTCAGATTCAAGTTTTCCATCTGTTGAGTCAGATGGTTAATACCCTACATCAGCTGATTAGAAACCATCGGGGCACATGGAACAACTCCTTCTACTCTCTCTCCCCAGGCATAGCTAACCTTCCTTCAGTGAGCCTTTAGTCTGAACTTCCCTCTGTTTTTGAACCAACCTCTGTAGCTTCCACTCCTTCTCTCTAGCTATTCTCAAAGCCTCTTCAAAGGTTTCAGGTCTCTTCTCCTTCAAATCAGCATGAAAGGTCTGAATAAACATGTCTTTCTTCAGTAGAATAGGCAGATGCTCTATTCCTAGGGACATATCCCATCTTACACACAAGTCCTCAAAATGGTCCACAAATTTGTCAAACACATTAGACAGATTATGCTTAAACTCTTGGATTTCCTACCACAAAGCATCTGGGGATTCCCCTACTTATAATGTTGCACCAAGGCCACTTTGTTGACATCTTCATAATCCTGACCCTGATTCAGCTATGCTCTCCATGTCTGTAGCCACCTTTTGGCATCTCCCTTTAATAACATTGACAAGAAGGTTAACTTATCCTCATCTCTATCCTTCCCAAAGGTAAATGCTGCCAACTCCATCCCTGCCAAAAATTCCTCTGGATCCTCTCCAGCATGCCCATAGAACACTAGATATAAAAGCATGGCTCTGCCATCATCTGCTCTTTTAAAAACTCTTAGACCTAGAACATATTGAAAGGGTGCTTCAAATCCCTCCTCAGTGGGGGCACCAAAACAATGATGTGTCTAGGAGAACCTGCCTCTATAGCTGAAGCACACCACCATGAGGAGAGAACTATCACCAGCACCACAACACCAGTAGAGACAACACCAAACCAAGGCACCAGTACACCCAGATGATGTCCCTTGGTCTCCAGCTGACACAAGCAGACATTTAAGAACACTCCAAACTTCTCAAACTATATAGATGCCTCTTTTCGATGTCTTCCCAGGTCAGCTCTAATCTTCAATGGCCCTGATCTTCCCGTATAACCCATTAGCCAACCTAAACTAACCAAAAATACTCTCAGATTCCATAGACAGATCAGATGTTGATAGAATACCTGCTTCCGAATGCTGACGGTCACATCCTTCTAAAATGTGTCCTCCAGGATCCTCTATTTTCCTTCAACATCAGCTGTCCTTATATCCATGTCCCCAGGACCTTCTTGGACCTCTTGCTAACACACAACCACCTCCCTTATGACACACAGTTGCCTTCCTTATAAAACCCTTCAGACCCAATTTTTCGAAACAGTCTTAACTAATCCAATTATCTAAACTGAAATAAAACTCTTCACTCACGGGTCCTTTGACCTTCCTTGACTCTCAAGCTGCACTTATCTCAAAGAGATACCACTCTAAAGATTCATCGCGCTGACTCCAACAGACTCTATTCTGACTTCTGACCAATCTGACCCAACTAGAGAAAAATTTATCTCCTCTGTGTCCACTAACCCTCTTAAGCCCTCAAGATATTCAAACCCCAACAAGACTCACCTCTCTACACCTAGTCTTGAGAGCTGTTGATGGTCTACTGACTCAGGAATATTTTTCCCTTTGATTCTACCTGACTTCTGACAGCTAACAGTCAAACCTAACTCAAAACTTTCCTCTTCAGTATAGAGAGACCAAAACTACTTCTGAACACCCATGATTAACTGAGAGCTGATCCAAGCTGACTCCCTTCAGGCCTATCATAGTCTTTACCTAGTACTACCTAGACCACTAGCAATGTTTCAACCTATAAGACTAACTTCTTATTGTCAACCTAGACCTCACAAATATTAAATAAGACCAATCCCATACTTTAACAACCTCAACCGACTTATGCTGACACACAGTTGATCAAGCTGCCTCCTTTAGTACTTGCTAACTCAAACACAAACTAACTGACACAGATCTGATTTAACACAAGTCCGCTCTTCACTCACAATTGTTTCATCTCAACAAACTCCATCAAAGCAACATAACTAAAACCAAAACATTAGATTTCATCAAACCAACACAAACAGATTCCTTGTGTAAATACAACTGAGTAAATCTCAACACCCCTAAGATTTCGGGATAGAACAAAAAAGATGTAATAAGAACCACAAACAGATTCCCTGTGTAAATACAACTGAGTAAATCTCAACACCCCTAAGATTTAGGGATAGAACAAAAAAGATGTAATAAGAACCACAAAACCAAGGGACTTCTTCACAATTATCTCAGCAAAACCTTGTATTCTCGACTTCACAAAGAACTAGAAACAACCACCATAACTACAGTTGCACTTTGCAGCAGCAGACAACAACCACCGACAAACACTGCAGAGGATTGTTGATGAAGGCTTTGAGCTGGATCAAGTTCTAACATAATTGCAACCTTAGAGGACTTAGGGAACCTGCCTCTCCTACAAGACCCTCTCACCTTTGCAACTTCTTCTCTAGGCAAACTCAAGTCAACTCAAACAAAACCTGTGTTATCTTCTTCTGCTCACACAAAATAGTCACAACAAAACTTATGTAGAACTGCTTCACCCATCATGACCCTCTTTCACGACTCTCACTCCCAACTCTATTTCTTCTCTACGCCCTTTTACTTCTTTTTTGACGCGTCTCCAATTCCAAGCTCCTCTCCACAGCTTCCTGCAACTATTTCCCTTTTTCTTTGTAATCTCCCCTCTCTACTGTATACAAGTGCACTTTCCTTCTTTTGGCTAGGGCGGCAATGACTAATTTCATTTTTTGGAAAGTGGCCACTCGGCAATTACCTTTTCCTAATGTTTATAACCATACATCAATGATTTATTTTATCTTCTTAGGAGGGTGAGGTGGATATATCTATTGGAAATTTTCTTTGGGCACAAAAAAACCTATCAATGCCATTGGCTAAGTTGGTGAGAGTATAGGGAGGATTGATACTTGAGTAATATTTAATTCATCGTATGACTAAGAGTCATAGGAGCATTGGTTAGCTAGAAGGGCATAACCATAAACTCATAATGACCAGACTCGTCTTGAAATGTAGTCTTATTATCCTCACACATGGTACCCAAACTTAAGGTTATTTTGTTGAATACCTTATCCCATCTCAATTTATCTAATAAATCATCAATTGGGGATAGAGTATCTATATCTTGTTTAAGGCTCTATATTCAACACACGGTAAGTGTTGTCCTTCTTCTTGACCAAAAGTAATGGTGCTTTATAAGATGAGCTACTAGGTCAGATCAATCCCTCTCTAAAAGTTTTTATATATGTCTCTAGATTTCTTTCTACTCTATTATTTTCTCTGTATGGAGCCTTGCAAGGTGGTTTATTCCCTAGACAAAACTCTATTTTATGATTTTTGGGTCTAGATTTTGATAGTCCAAGTGGTAACAATGATGTGAAGGACTAATATGGGCAATTTTAGTAGCAGTAGTTTTGATAGCAACACTGTAAAAGGATTATATTTCTTCCACATAGCCCTCTTAGCTTGAATAATATGACTAAGTAGAGAACTAATCTCTCCTCTATTTTTTGCACTTCAATTTGTCTATTTCTCGTTGTCCCTCTTAAATTCTTGCTATTATGGGAAATAATCCACAACCACCTACTACTCAAGACTAACTTAATGTATTACCTGCATAAGTAGCCACATAGAGGGAGTTGAGAAGGGAATAAGAGCACAGTCTTACCTGTAGAAAAATGAGTAGAAGACATGCAAGTTTAGAATCATCAGATCCCAAAGAAGACCACATCTGCAGAACTATCAAAGCTACACTACAAGCATAATCTTCCAAGAAGGAGAGTAAAACCAGTCGTTTGTAAATCTTTCACTTTCCAAATCTATCATGGGAAGAAGAATGCACCAACCATACTTTCATGGACTAGACAACTTAAAACCAATCATTGTAAAGCTTTCGCTTTCCAAATTTATCATGGGAAGAAGAATGCACCAACCATACTTTCATGGACTAGACAGCTTAAAACCAATCATTGTAAAGCTTTCACTTTCCAAATTTATCATGGGAAGAAGACTGCACCAATCATACTTTCATGGACTAGACAGCTTAATGCTTACTTTTCAAGAGAGAAAATTTAAAGATCAAGTGGATAGTGTTGCTCCATGGTGGATTGCTACACTAAGAAGATTAAACACAAACCCATAGCTTTCAAAAGGCTCATTAAGAAGAGTAGATGCAAACATAGAGCTTTCCAAAGGCTCATCACCAACAAGAAGAACTTTTTACCACCCTAGTACAAAGATCTTAAGCTAGATAACAGTGGGATATACTTTGTTAGAGAAAGAGACCACATTTGCTTGTGTTTATGAATTTAGGAAATGAAGGGAGAATTTCAAGTCTTGTGTGACTAGGTTCTATAAATGTAATAAGGAGGGCCACATTGCTACAAGTTGCCCAAAGAAGAACATTGCTACAAGTTTCCCAAAGGAGAAGACGAACATCTAAGCTATACTTGATCGAGGACAATGAGGACTATGAGTCTCTCATCAAGAAAGAGGCTAATTCTAACCATGATAGCTCAGAATACAGAGGTAAGTGTAAATATCATTCTCTTAAAATCAAAGGAACCATAAATGGAAAAGAAGTTACTATTTTACATGATGATGATAGCATACATAGTTTCATTTATGAAAAAAGTTGAGATTTCTTAACCTTGAGTCAACACCCTCACATTACAAAGTCAAAGGCACCTTTCACTAGCACCAAGTATAACTATTCAAGGGAGGTTAAAAAAAACTACACCAAGTATAACTACACAAGGGAGGTAAAAAATCTAGGTCCTAGGATTAAACCCTATGAGCAGAAACATGACTTCTTAGTGGCACCAAGTATAACTACACTAGGGAGGTAAAATATTTAGGTCCTAAGATTAAACCATATGAGAAGAAATAGGATTTCTTTGTGGCACCTTTGTAAGGAGTAGACATCATTTTAGGTATGCCTTAGAGATACCAAAACAATCCCAAGATTGACTATGACACACATTGTGGATATCAAAAGATGGTAAAGATATGTGTCTTAAATTAAATGCAAAAAGAAGAAGTTTTTCTTATTTGTCACTTGAAATAGCAGAAAGAAATTTGGCACCTCACCTTGAGTCAAAAACCTATCATAAGTCCTAATTTGCACAAGGTCAACAGACAAGACACATTGATAGGGTTTTTTTTGTGGCCAAGGGGGGATATGCTCAATGAAAATGCTCACCCCAACCCCAAGGGAAGAAAATAATAAATTGGGAATGATTAGGGACCTTAGGAAAACATAGGATCTTGCATGGGTAGTTGCGCTTTGGTAACTTGTTGTAACTGTTAAAACTGTTGCATGGTGGTGGATAGGAGTGGGTAGAGTGGGTGAGAATATGCATAGAGATAGAGTAGAGTTGCGCATGAAGAAGAGGGGAGTGTAAGCAAGTTTGGCATTGAGAGAGAGAGAGAGAGAGAGAGAGAGAGAGAGAGAGAGAGAGAGAGAGAGAGAAAAGAAGAAGAAGAAGAATGTATTATCGTCCTCTGGGGGCTGATAAACGGCCCATGGGACCTCCACAAAATTATTACAAAGCTGTAAGAAACAAAAAACAAAGCCTCCTCCCTTCATTGAGAGAGAGAGAGAGAGAGAGAGAGAGAGAGAGAGAGAGAGAGAGAGAGAGAGAGATCAGTGTAGAGAGCATTGTGGAATCTTTTTCTATTGAAGAAGTTCTTGTTGAGAGAGCTAGAGTTTGGACATGAAGATTGCAGAGAATCTAGTTGGTTATCTATATGGTTGCTCTGTGTTGAAGGCGATAGGTAATTGTTGAGAAGGCTTGATCTACCCAGAGAGCAGGAGATTGCAGGAGTGGTTGAGAGTTTTGCTGACTATGTCCTAGAATCTCACTAAGTGCAACACTATTGGAACTTGGGCCAGATTAAGGATTGCTCAAGCATCTCCTAGTTGTCTCAGACAGTTGAAGCTTACAAGCAGTTTGCTGTAGAATATATAGTGTTGATGATCTTGTGGAAATTCGAGTATATATGTTGGGTTTCTTTGTGGTCATTTGTGTGAAAGTTCCTTTTGATTTGTTGCTAGTTTCATTCAATTGCTTAAGTCTGAGGGTTTGTTGTGTGGTGCTACCAGGAGAATTAAGTTGTGTGGTTTTAAAGAATTATTATGTGGTTTTTTGTTCAATTTCGGGTTGCGTGGATGGAGTCCTCTTGAGGAAAAAGTTGTAGGTGGAGAGTTAACTCTGGATAAGTTTATGTTGGGCCAGTCATCTTGGAGAGGGATTGATGTTGTGTCAGTCAAATATCAGAATAGTCAACAGGCTGTGTAGGGATCTAATTCTAACCTAGATGATCTTGTGGAAATTCGAGTATATATGTTGGGTTTCTTTGTGGTCATTTGTGTGAAAGTTCCAAGTTTTGATTTGTTGCTAGTTTCATTCAATTGCTTAAGTCTGAGGGTTTGTTGTGTGGTGCATAGTTTTCCCAATCTACAAGGAGAATTAAGTTGTGTGGTTTTAAAGAATTATTATGTGGTTTTTGGTTCAATTTCGGGTTGCGTGGATGGAGTCCTCTTGATGAGGAAAAAGTTGTAGGTGGAGAGTTAACTCTGGATAAGTTTATGTTGGGCCAGTCATCTTGGAGAGGGATTGATGTTGTGTCAGCCAAATATCAGAATAGTCAACAGGCTGTGTAGGGATCTAATTCTAACCTATTTTGAGTTAAAAGGAAGTGATTCTGAGGCACAATTGTGAAAGTTGTAGGTTTTACTAAGGACAGCTATCAGAAGGCTTGGTTATCTTACAGGGTTTCTATGGCAGCATTCAGACACTAGTGATCAACTGATTATTTCTGAGGATTGGTTCTAGTTTTGTCTAAGTATTTTGAGGCTCTTATGGTATTAGATGACTCAAAGGAGAGAGTTTCTGTGTCAACCAGGTCAGTTAGGCTAGTTGGGTGGAAACAGTCCATTATTCGAAGGCAGTTGTGGGCTTGCTATAGTCAATAGAGAGCTTTGGAAGTAATATCTTACCAAGTTGAGAGACATCTGAAGGTTTGTAGGTTGTTAGAGGACATTTTTGGGAAGTATCAGAACTATTGTAGACTTCGGAGAGGCAGACAGCTCTGTGGCAAAATTCGGAAGCAAAACTCTACAGAGGTGGAAGATCAAGAGACAGTTGGAGGGGGGTTACCATCAAGAAGGTTGAGGGAGCATAGCCACAAGGTCCGCGCACACCGAAAGATTATAGAGGAAGCTGGAGGATAAATTTTGGATTGGGAAAGCCGTCAAAATTCGAAGACAAGTAACAGTGAGAATCTGACTTGTTTGTGGTAGTTTGAGCGAGTTAACTATCAGCCAGTGGTTAGCTGAAGGCAGCTACCTGGTTCTAAGTGGTTTAAAGACCAGGATTTGGAGCTATCTAACGATGGAGGGCACTTTGGGAATCTAGAGAGCAAATTTTTGATAGGATACAAAGAGAGGAGTTCGGAGTCAGAATGTGAGTACTTCTGTGTCATCTGGAGATGAATTTAGTCAACTAGATGTCAGCTATGGTCAGGAGAGGCTGTTAGGTGGTAGATCAGAGTCATTGAAAGTAGCAGCTGACCTTAGAGAGGACAACCTGAGTCAACTACTGGATTGATTTGGGAGGCTGGGAGGGTATTGAAGTATTCCATTGGGGCAGATGAGGACCAAGGGATAGCGGATGGGTGTTCTGGTGCCTTCTATTGTTATTTTTGTTGGGCTATGGTGCTTGTGAGAGACTCCTCTCACGGTGGTGTGCTTCAAACGGAGCTATAGAGACAGTATCTCCTAAAGCCATCATTGTTTTGGTTCCCCCACACTAAGGAGGGCTTTTAAGGCACCCTTTAGACAGTTGATGGAAGCTAAGAAGTTTCAACTGTGGAGATGGCTGCGATGATGTCTTATCTTGTGTTTCTCACGGGCATACTAATGAGGATCCATAGAAATTTTTGGCCAGAATGGAGCTGGCAGCTTTTACATTTGGAAAGGATAGAGATGAGGACAAATTGACACGGTTGTCCATGTTATTGAAAGGGATTGCAAAAAGGTGGTTCCAGACTTGGAGGAGGCAGCCACATAAGCGGCAAGCATATGAGGATTTTAAAGGAGATCTAGTGCAGCATTTCAAGAAAGGTGAATCCTTGAATACTCTTTGGAAAGATATACAAAAAAAGAAGCATAGTTTGGCGGATGTATTTGATCAATTTGTAGACCGTTTTGAGGATCTGTGGGGCAGATGGGATGCTTCATTGGGAGCAGAGCACCCATCTATACTTCTTAAAAAGGATATGTTCATTCAATCCCTTCATCCTGATCTGAAGGAGAAGGTTGAGTTAAAAAGTACCTTTAATGAAGCTTTAAGGATTGCAAGAGAGAAGGAGTGGAAGCTTCAAACTGGCTCTCAAAAAGCAGGAGGTTCCACTTGAGAGTAGACTTGCTATGGTTGGAGAGAGGAGGACAGAGGAAGGGAGGATTGCTCCAGTTCCAGTGGCTGCTAACCAACTAATGCAAGGTATTAATCAGTTAACCCAAAAAATGAAAATTTTAAATTTGAGTTTGTTGTAAGGAAGCAAAAATGCCCCTAGGGCAGGAGATAGGAGAGGAGGAAAATGTCCCTAGGGTAGGAGATAGAGAAGGTATGAGAGGCAGAGGCAGAGAAGGCCCTAACTTGAATATCCAATGTTTTAATTGTATGGAAATGGGGTCATATCTCCCCTCAGTGTCCTTACCCCCCAAGAGAATGGGAGGAGATGTATATCCTCGGTCACCTAGAAGGGAGAAAAGGCCAGATGTTAGAAGGGAAGAGTAGATTCCACACCCACCAGGACCTCAAGTTTAGCCACAGCTAGCAAATGGGCCATACCAAGTGAGGTTAATCTGATTGGAAGGGATTTGGAAGCAGATATGGTAGCCAACAAAAGAACCATGGGTGCAAAAGGTGAAGATGAAGCAGATAGAAGACCAATTTAAAGAGGGTAAGAAAAAGAGCAGACCCAGGAGGTGTATAGGAATGGAAGATTTTCCTCTAAGGGTTCGGGCAGAAGAATATGATTTGAAGAAGGATCTCCAACAGCAGAAAGATCCTACTTTTTCTTCTTGGCCCCAACTGATACAAATATGCCCCAAACTCAGGAGAACCTAGAGGGATTTCCAAGAAGGAGAAGGAGAAGAAAGCAGGACAGTTGGATATAGTACGTGTTAAAGGAGAAGAAAGCAGGACAGCTGAATATAGTACGTATTAAAGGAGACAAGGATTATCTGCCTGACATGGATGCTTGGATAAACAAGTTTAAGGTTCCTAAAGTGTACATGGATGGTGGTGCCCAAGTTTGTGTAATGACCCAGCAAACTATGGAAGCCTTAAGATTTAAGGTGAGTGCACCTTCAAAATTCAGAGTTAGAATGGCCAATAATGCTAGAAGTTGAGATGGATGTTCATGTTATGCCAGCAAGTTACCCATTTCCTTTTCAAGATGAAATCTTAGATAGTGTAGCTGGGCATGAGAGGTACAGTGTCTGTGATGGATATTCTAGTTACTTCTAAATTTCTATTACCCCCTAGTTTATTTCTTAGTTGTTACGTTGGTTTGGAACAATGCTTATGGGCCACTCATGGATTCGAGAATTTTGAGACCTTGTCTTGCTTCCTAATGTTCATGTTGTCGCACACTTCTTCAAATGTTATGTCCATCTTATCCTCTTGTTTCTAAAGTGTGGAGTCAACTTTGTCATTATCTTCGGCTTTATCTTCATAGTAGCATTCTTTCTTATCTCATAGCAACAATAACAACTCATTTGATTCCTCATCTAACTCCATGTTGGCACAATTTTTTGCTATCTTTTTAGTTATTGCCAGAAGTCTTTTCACATTGATTTTTAGTTTTACTATTTTGATGATGCTTGCATATGATTAATGATTTCCCATGTTGTGTTGTAGATGCTAGTTCCTTGCTTCTTTTGGGAACTTTGAGAATTTTTTCAGTACCTTCTTTGAGAAATTCTTACATTCTTTAGTTCCTTCTTTACTTTATCGAGCTTCCTAAACTCATCCTTTATGTTGAATTTACATATGTTCCTGGTGACTGCTACATATACTTCAAATATTTCCAACAAAGAGTATCTAAGTTTGTTCCCCTACTCTTATGCTATCTTTAACACCTTTTATTTTTCATTAATGTTAAAAATTATCAACTGCTACACAAGCTAAGCTACTATTATGCGTAGTTTTTCTCCTCCTCTAGTACCACAATCATGTTTGATGTTCCTTTCTAGTTGAAGTATAAGAGCCTTATATAGATATGCACAATGTCGTATTTGAGGTTGATATTAGAAATTGGGTGAAGGGCCAAGTCTTGGAGGTCACCCATCCCAATTGTGTTCACGTCAATGCGCGCTTATTCTCTAGAGGTTTCCACAAATTGGTCTAGTCATCCAAACCCCAAAACCTTAAGGTTATGGAAAACCTCTAATGTCATTAGGAGATTCCACAAAAAAATGAATAGACCGAAGACTCTTTATAGCCTAAAGGTTTTGGGGTTTGGATGGCTATACCATTTTGTGGAAACCTCCAGTTAAGCGCGCATTGGTGTGAACACAATTGGAATGGGTGACCTCTTAGGACTTGGCCCCTCACTCAATTTCCAACGTGCTATTAGAGCCATGGATCGAAGTGTAACCTCTAAGTCACTAGAGAAGCCAAGTTGAGCCTTTGAGCCCAAAAAACATGGATAAGTTCAACCTTTGAGCTAAGAAAAAAAAGTGAAAAAGTTAGCACCACAAGAAGGGAGGAGGAGGGAATGTTGAGAAAAGTTGGCACACCAAGTGGGAGTGTTCATAAAAGTGGTGCTAAAGCATAGCACCAGGAGGTTTTCACAAAATGGATAGACCAGAGACCCTCCACCATCACCTTAAGGTTTTGGGAATTTGGATGGCTAGACCAATTTTAGAAAACCTATAATTAAGCGCACATTAGTGTGAACAAACACAACTTGGAGAGGTGACCTCCAAGTTGTGTTTGAAAACAAACACAACTTGGAGGGGTGACCTCCCAGGACTCGGTCCCTCACCCAATTTTCAACAATTGGATGATACCAAACCACACGTATATATGTATATATGTGTGTGTGTGTGTGTGTGTGTGTACATATGTATGTATGTATGTATGTATGTGTGTATACATGTTTATATATGTGTGTGTGTGTGTGTGTATGTGTGTGTGTGTGTAGATACAAGCATATGCATATATGTATATACATTGTGTGTGTATGCTCACGCATATGTATATACGTATGTATATATATACATTGTGTGTATGCACTTGCATATGTATGGACGTATGTATATATATATATATGTATGTATGTATATGTATATATGTATGTATGTATATGAATGTATATATACATATGTATATACATTGTGTATGTGTATACAACACAGTAGGATACATGTTGTGCTATAATTATAGAACTCTCTGTGTTTGTGTTTGTGTTTGTGTGTGTGTGTAATTATAGAACTCTCTCTGTGTTTGTGTTTGTGTGTGTGTGTATGTACGAGAGAGAGAGAGAGAGAGAGAGAGAGAGAGAGATTCTATAATTATAACACCTATATTGATACATACATACATATGCATACATATGTATGTATATGTATGTATGTATGTATGTATACATACATACATATGCAAATGGACACACACAATGTATATATGTATGTATATGTCTGTGTGTAATGTATATATACATTACACATATATGTATATGTGTGTGTGTGTAATGTATATATACACATGTATATACATTTCGTATGTATACAACACATAGGATGCATGTGCTATAATTTTAGCACTCTCTCTCTCTCTCTCTCTCTCTCTCTCTCTCTCTCTCTATATATATATATATATATATATAGAGAGAGAGAGAGAGAGAGAGAGAGAGACGTCTATAATTATAATTATATAAGTCTCTCCTCTCTCTCCCTCTCTCTCTCTCTCTCGCTCTTCTATAACTATAGCACACCACATCCCTACTAAACTACCTTTCATTGTATTCCTTTAGGTTGAAGTATATCTTTTTCTATTTCATCACTTATTTCTTCATTTATTCTCACAAGATCTCATCCACTTGCATCTACCCATACATGTTGCATGAATAAGCAAACTAACAATATGTACAAATACTTGTGGTAAAATGCATCCCGTAAGTTTTCCCCACCACATGCAACTTTCCATTATTGCATAATGAGACAACCAAAAGTAGCACCTCATAGATATATATATATATATATATAGAGAGAGAGAGAGAGAGAGAGAGAGAGAGAGAGAGAAACAAGGTTCAATAAGAGCATCCCTAAGATTGATAACTAATAATCATGGATACATAGCTATACGCATGCATGCTCTAGGTTGGCTAGGATTTGTATTTGTATAACGCCTCTTTACCAAGTTAAATATATTCCTAACTTTCATATAAGAAACCTCCTTTAAGTTTATAAAAATTAAGTAGACCCAATAAAATCTATTTCTTGTGCAGTCAAGTAATATGGTACATTGTTTTCAATATGGTATAAGCATCTCATGCCAACCATCACATTGAGTTCAATATTTATGGCTACCATCAAAGTGGCTTCTGGCCAACGTGGACGTTACCTCACCGTGGCACAATGTACCTACACTGATCAACTCCATCGTCTGCCAGCTTCATCAAGTGCTACCAATAACAAGATTTAATGGCTATCCATTTACCTTTAAAATCATCCCAAACAATAAGCTTTATTTCCTCCACTTGCAAACGCTAGGGTAAACTTTATTTCCTCCACTTGCAAGACTTGAAACTGAAGGACAATAACTCTATCTTTTTGTTGTACTCTGTTTTCTTCTGAGGATTGCACCTAGTATAGTTACTTTTCAAAAAAGTCTACTGTTTTGGGCGGCAATCACAAAATTAAAAAAACTCCTACTAGTTGGTTGACAGGCTAAGTCAATACCACTCAAATTAGTGCCTACTAAACATAACCTTTTGTTTCAAAACAATGCACACATTAAGAGAAATGGGTAGAGCAAACCAAAGGTGTTCTTCCATCTTCATAATGTTACAAAGGGAAAGTCGCATACTTCTTTAATAACGAATTATGCTGACCAAGTTATACTTAAATTTTCTCAACACAACTATAAGTTTATACAAATATGGATACTTTGAGTTGCTTACAGGTTTTTTGCCTTCCACTATCACATGCACATTCATGGCAAAAACAAAGATGGTCTGAAGAGACCTATATATTGATTAAAAGTTGGCAGTAAATTTAGCAGAAGTAAGGTTTGGCCTGTACCTTGAGAGGGCCACTCTTGAGGGGTTAGAAATGGACAGTGCAGAAAAGGTATGCAATTACATGTGTTCCATGGGTACTTGAATGTTTTTCTTCTACCCTTTCCATCATTGCATTGTTGAAGGCTAGTGAAGGGCATAAACTTGCAATTACATCTACAAGGCAAGTTCATACTTCCTTTCACCAGGTTACACAAGTGGTACACCTCTGCTTTTCTAGCACTCAAGTAAATTTCAATGCATAACCCACAATGAAGCTAAGGAGGTGAATATGTATGTGTAGGTATACATTACATACATGTGTAAAGAGTCCTAATCCTTTGTGTTCTTGTCTAGTGAATACGTTTTAAAGTAAATAATATCACACCCAAGTTTTGCTTCCCTAAATAACACATTAAGGAGTCTTTTTAACTTTTTGGCACGAACTGCTTGAGTCGTGCCAATATCGTCATCTTGTGAGAAGCCCGTAATGATGTTTACTCATTCAGACAATTTCAAAGTTGCCTCTTAACACAATTACACACACTCACACACACACAGAGAGATTATTCTAATAAAACACTTGAAGCTATTAGTCTTAAAATATAGTACAGTACCCGGAGCCTCCATTCATATGGACTTCTTTGCTTAATATCAAACACATGACTACAAAATGGAGTACACAACCCTGCTGACCTTCATGCTCGTTACACAGTTAAATTAGTAGCCTTTTCCAGCTTCTCATCAGCTTCTTCCAAAGCTCGAACCAAATGCTCGATTCTATACTTAAGCTTGGCATTTTCCATGGCAAGCCTTTCGTGCTCTTTCTGCGACTGTGTCCCCCCCCCCCCCAAAAAAAAAAAAGAGTCATTTATCCCTTACATGGCAGAAATATTTTTGTCATAAATCACCAGAATGTTTGAAGGCTCTCATCTAACCTGATCTCTTTCGGCTGCATGTTCTGCTTTTGCTTTTTCCATCTTTTCACGCAACTCTACCAACGAGCTTAGTAAATCACTGCGATCGGCTGGCACCTTACCTGCACTCTTTGTAATCCGATTAATTGTGGGCCAATAAATCTTGCAGAACAGCAATTATTACCAAGTAGTAGTAGGAGCTTACCTGTACTAGTTTTCAAGGCAGCTTCCAGCTTCGCTAGGCGTTCCTAGAAACCATAACACATGAACAACCTCAAAAAGGACACATGGCAAAGATACATTAAAAGGACAAGGCTAGAGCCAAAGACATTGCTGTCTAGGATCCAAGATCAGTTTCTTTTTCTTCTTTTGAAATATTTAGACACCCATGGACCGGCCCTCCCTTGCCTGCCATTCGATGTCGTTGTGCCCAGTTGCATGAAGTGGGGATTGAACCTGCCACCAGCACAACAGGACTCTGATACTCAAACCGCTTGGATCCATTGTGGAAGACATCCAAGATCAGTTTTTCACAAGATGCCAAATGTGTGTTTATCCAAGGAGTCTTGGGCCTTGTCATTTGGTAAGCATAATTGGCATCATTGGATATCCAAGGTAAGTTTATTACACTGATGCCGAGTGTCTTTATCCAAATGCAAAGGCCCATAACACCTAGGAGCTCATTCATCACATGCACTCAGGATCTCTATGGGCCAACTCTCAGTATTGTCACACCGACTCCACAACAAGACAGGGAAAGAGATTTCATCCACATGCAAGGACAGCTATGATGAGGATGCGACAGACATGAGTGCCATTCAATGCTCGGAATATTAAGAGATCTGAAGCCACTGCCTTTTGGGAGAGGGTTTTGGCCCCCTTCACAAATTCATAGAGTATGATGACCAAGGTTGTGTGGGCACTCTTCTTGTAATACGGACTCATGAGGTGAAAGAGGACAGCCAAAGCCAGACCTAAGAAAATATATCAGAGCACAACTAGAGAGACACTACACAGTTTCAATCACCGTTTCTAGGAACCTAGCTGCCTACAGACGTCCTCAACGATATGCATGATGCACCAGAGGCCTAAAGCTCAACAGAGGAGACCACCAGGCCTAGACATACCTGCTTCAGGACATAGGATTTTTAAGATCGTTCCCATGTGAGCAACTATGTAACCAATAAATCAATGAAATGCGGAGTTGTATTAGACCAGGATGGTTATCCCAAGGCCCTCAGATGGCTCTGTCAGACTCCAATATATGGCACCACCATTAGATGGTTTACAATTTTCCAGGACATGCCCCTATACATCTCCCAACCACAGTGCACATACATATTGTATAATAAAGGACCCCGCAGATGTTCTCTCTCTCTCTTTCGAGAAGCAAACTGTACGCGTACAAACCCTTTAAAAAGCAACCAAATGCCTACCTCGGCAAAAGAGGCTCTTTCGTGGAAGGGCTTGAGGAAGTCAGGCAAGGTAGAAGCATCCGCTGTCGCCATAGTTACACTTAGTACCCACCTATGGCGTTAAGCTCAGTCCAGGACTTAGCTCGTAGCTGTTCTTCTCTTGACGGCTGTGGCCTGGGGGATCTTTGGGAAGGAAAGATGCCGCCCTAGGCCCCGAAAAGTCTCTTCCAAGTTGAAAATCCACTTTATTTTATGATGGTTTTTTTATTGGAAACAAATCCAAAAATCTTAATAAATGAAATATTTTTTCCCTATGTGTCTTCTCTTCTTTTTTTTTAGAAGAAGTTTACAAAGTTGTATTAGAAAAGTGAAAGTTAAAGGCTTTTTACCCGGAGAAGCTTAACTCCATGACTAGTCAACTATTCAGAGCGTAGCCTGGACCTCCACCAGGTTTAATATGTAGTGCATTAGTTCTTCATCCCATCTAGAAGCTACAATGATTTCCCTCTTCTTATAATCCAGCTGAATTTTAGTGTCTCTAACTTACTCTGTGAGATTCTCCCCGTCAGCATCCATTCTAGCAGCAAGAATATCATTGGATTCTTCAATTTCTGCAAATAGCAATTCCTTGGTGTCCTTCAAAGCACTCTGAATCTACATAACCAAATAGATTTTCAGCCCCTATTGTTTTTAATGAAAAACAAGCATATTTCTACTAAGCCAAACATTCCATACAAACGTCAATCTGAGAATATTTCACATTTTAGTTGAACACCCATTTGCTTCACCAAAGAATCTTTTTCCAATCAAGAACTTGTGGATGAGTGTGACATATACATTGTTGTAGAGGATCAGAGTTGGTTTGATTTTTGCGCAAGAGATGAAGAGATGAGTGTGACATATACATTGCTGTAGGAGGATCAGAGTTCGTTTGATTATCGAGCAAGAGATGAAGAGATGAGGGATAGATTTCAATGCTTGACTACACCCAGAGCATAGACCATTACCCAACCCAAGTTTAGTTGCACGAGCATTCGACCATAAAGCCTGCTATAAAATGAGCCACATCAAACATGAAATTTTAGGTGGAATGTATTTGGACCAAATATTTGTGAATCTAAAATCCCATTGACTTCTGTTCTAGCTGAGGTTCCATCTTCTGTTCAGTTTGGAGTAAAGTTGGGGCTCAAGATTTCTAAACCGAGGGATCGGAAGCAAATTATCCTATCCATCCCAACCAAACATTTTGGGCAGAAGGGATCCTTTGGCTGAATAAATTATTCTTCTTGATTTTGCCACATGGACATCCTTTGTATAGGCAAGATGAGGTCCTCTTCATTGAGTTTGAAGTTTTGTTTAAGCTTAGCACGTGTTATCCAGCCTGTGGATTTGAAATCCCAAATGTATAGGAGGAGGGCCCAGTCTTTGTTGGGGTATAACATACTTTTGACCACCAACTTGCCTACCATTATATCTGCTAGTTCAGATATATCCGGAATACCCAGTCCTCCTTTATTCTTAGGCAATGTACAATATTTCCAAGCCACCTTTGGTAACCTAAATGTGTTATCATCACCACCCCATAGGAAATTTCTACACAAGGCCTCCAAGGGTTTAATCTCAGCCTGGGAGGGTCCCCAATAAGAGAGAGAGAATATGGTAGCAGGGATTAAAATATGCTTCAAAACCACTATTTTGCATGCCAGGCTGACTTGCATTCCTTTCCATTTGGCAAACTGCATTTTGACTTTACAGCAATTTCTGATGCATGCTCACTCCAAATCCTATCGATATTCCTAGCAATCTAAATATCTTGCCATCATCCGAGATAATTTGACAACCTTGATCAAGGAGCCATTGAGGAGACTCTCAAAGAAGAGTTCTAATCCTTGTTTTAGAATGATTTATGATAGAGCCAGAAGCTAAATAGAATGTTTGAAGGCATTCCCAAAATACCTCTATAGATTGGGGGTCATTGTGAATGAGACTGTTGGTATCATCTACAAACTACTGTAAGGCATAATTGTTTTTGTCCTCCTGGGAGAGCGATCCCTTTAAGTCTCTATTCCTATATTTCCTTATCTACAAGCCAACCAAGGGCATCAGAGCAGCAATGGAAAAGAGAAGGGATGCCAGAGGGCAACCATGCCTGATAAATCTTCATAGTGCAAATGAGGGAGATAGTTAACCGTTTACTATACAACTCTTGCAATAGTGTTACAAAACAAGGTATGAACAACTTTAATAAACCTTGGACCAATTCCCATGTCTTGAAAGAGATCGCAGCACAAAGTCCCATTCTAGTCTGTCATTCTAGTCTGTCATAAGCTTTGTCAAAGTCAATCTTAAAGAAGATGAAGTCCTGATTATAATTTTAAGCATATTCAAAACCCTCCCACAAGGCAATAATGGCATCTGGAATAAACCTTCCCTTTACAAATCCTTTTTGCTCATTTCTGATCCATTAATTGAGGTTGTTTGACAAACGAAGTGCACGGGCTTTGGCATAAATTTTGTAGGCTGAAGAAAGCATTGTGATAGGCCTCCAGTTGTTAATATGTTCTTTGGATCCTCTTTTATGAATGAGCTTAATTACTCCTTCATTAACTTGTCGAGGGAGAGCTCCAAAGGAGAGAGATTCCCTCTATACAAGCATTATAGTAAGGAATCAAGAACTTTTTATTTGAAGAATTCATTATGAAACCATCCAGGACCTGGGCTCTTTCCATTTTTTAGTGAGTCAATGGCTACTTCTAGTTCTTCTTCACTTAAATTTCTTTCAAGTGAGGCTACCAATCGAAGGCGGGACAGTTTTGTTCCTACATTTGGCTATTTTGGCACAAGCTACGTGTTTAGCCGTAGATCTGAAAGGTGTGGAGATGAAGATTTTAGCAAAGTGGGAGTGGACAATTCCCAGATTGTTCTCTATTGAGGTGGCCATGTTTCCATTTCTGCCCCTCTGCATAGGGATAGTATCTTTTTCCTTTTTTCTTGAGGCATTTCTATCCCTCAGCATAGGGATAGTACCTTTTTTGTTTTTTTTCTTGAGGCATCTGAAGGTTTCTTCGTTGGGTCTATCTCCTTTCCTTACCCACCATTCTCTTAAAAAGAGTTGAGATGTAGCATTTTCGATGTCTTCCTCTTTTCTCAAGATAGCCTTTACAGTGAGATACCGCCCTTGGTATTCCATCTTCCCTTGATTCACCTCTTTCTCAAGCTGTTCTACTTTTCTAAGGGTTGCTTTCTTCCTTGCTGACATATATCTATCTCTCTAAGCTCTTATCCTTATGAGAAAATGTTGAGTATGTCTGACTGCTTGAGACCAAGCTCGAGTGGGTCGTAGTAGCTATGAGTGAAAGGCCTTGAAGAAGATAGCCTGCACTTCTTCATGAACAACAGGGAGGTGGACAAGGAAGGGTCTACATGAAACCATCTAGCTGTGGATTGCACCCCCACTTTAAGGATAACAGTATGAATAGGCTTGTGGTCTGAAATGTGAGTAGTGTTGAGAACTTTAATATTGGAACTGTTGTAGTCCTTAGAAATAGAGCCACTCATATAGCATCTATCCAACCTAGCTTTCCTGAGGTGAGAATCAACTCTGCCATTTGACTATGTGAATTCAAGGTTTGTTACTATATTTATCAGGTCATGGAATCCCTTATAGGACATCCATTCCCGACACTCTTACCATTTCAGAGTGAGACCAAGCCACACAGTCTATCTTGTAGGTGTTCAACCATGTTGAAGTCCCCCACAAGGATGATCGACACATTAAGCTGGAGAAGAGATTGCCATAGGGCTAGCTTGGAGCTAGCTAGTAGACCAGCAGCATATAGGGAGACTAAAAACCACTCACCTGGAGCTAGCTGGACCAACAGCATATAGGGAGACTAAAAACCACTCAAACTCTATTTCCATCTTGATTACAAGACATTTATTAAAGGAGTCAACCACAGTTCCTTTAATGGAGCTATTCCATCTCTTGTGGATACCCAGGGCAGTGCCGCCACTACCATGACTATGGTCAATAAAAAATCAGATGATATCCTTAGATATCTTCTTGAGGTTAGCCTTAAGGTTGTGACCAGAGGCCTTTACTTCTTAAAGATGGAGGCAGTCTAATGATAATTGTTCTTAAAAAGGCCAGTTTTTTACCTTGGACGCTTTAAGGGGTCTATAATTCCCTTGGCATTGAAGGATATAATGGACTTAAACATCATTTCTTTTGTGCTTTGAGAATGTGCACAGTCTTAGTCAGAGGCATTTTTTCCTATGATATTGGAGAATCAATACTGTGTCCTACTTTGGAGATTCTTCTTTTTGTGGTTGAAAAGTCCTAATGAGGAAGTGCTGGACTAAAAGCAGGATGAGGCTATAGGGACAAGGGACAACCAGAGTCTTGATTGAGTGTTGGGGCTCCTGTGAACCATTGGACTATTTTGTCTTTGTACTTAGAACTTGGAAGACTCTCCTCCTCTAGCGTAAGGGCTGTAGGCCTATTTTTGTCTTTGTACTTAGAACTTGGAAGACTCTCCTCCTCTAGGGTAAGGGCTGTTATGGGAGAGTCATCACATCATGGTTTGTATCCATCAATGGGCTCCATATATAATCTATATCCAAAGATAGGTCAATCTCTCTAATCACTGGATCTAGGAAAATATCCGAATTAAATGCAAAGCTCTCTAGATCCATATACATAATCCTCTCTCTCCTACGAAGCCTCATCTCAACAAAATCATCGCTATGCTCATGTGTAATGCCTGACTGCCCAAGTATATGCACTAAACCCAAATAAATGCTGCTAGGTATGCTATGAGAGCTAGGAGTAGAGATAGAATCATAGATATCACCCTAAGTAGAAGATCTAAAAGAGTACCCTGACTCATCTAGCACTAGAAACTCATGTCTATGCTCTGCATACACTATCGTATGCTCATC
Source organism: Cibotium barometz (assembly GCF_041138505.1). Classification (NCBI taxonomy): domain Eukaryota; kingdom Viridiplantae; phylum Streptophyta; class Polypodiopsida; order Cyatheales; family Cibotiaceae; genus Cibotium; species Cibotium barometz. The sequence continues at coordinate 27,039,881 of NC_141062.1, read as the reverse complement.
AGCATGTGAAGTATCATCATCTCGAATCTCACACACTGCAATGGATGCATCACTAGTCAAGAGCTGGTCCCCATGATAGTTTAATGCATCACTATAATCTGCCAATGCATCACTATCTCCTAATTCATCACTATGATCCGCTGGAAGGTAAGTAAACATAGGCATATCATCAATCACAATGCTTGGAATGCTCGCTACCATCCCTCCCATCAAGATCATGCCCACATGATCTAACTCACACACATCACTCTCACTATCACTATCACATACATCATCATCATGTGCATATGTGTCAGTGGCATCATGTGCACGTGTATCACTATCATCATGTGTATGTGTGCGATACATCAATATCATCATGTGTGTGTGTGTGTGTGCATGATACATCATCATAGGTATGTGGGTGTAATACATCAATGTCATCACATGTGTGTGTATGACCATCACCATGTGCACATGTGTCAACATTAATATCATCATCAACATGATGATCATCATCACTATCCACATCATCATCCACTGAATGCATGTGATAATGATACCCATCCTTAGGTATATAGTCATCTCTGCTCACAAATGTAGGGCAGTCAATCAAGTCCCCACATACATCATCCCATGCAAGTAATGCCAAACCATCCATGTAAAGATAATCACATAGATCCTCAACAAAATCACCATGTGTAGAATGTCTGGACTAGTTGGCGCACAGACATCCTCCTCATCATCAAATAAGTGTCTAAACTAGCTAGGCAACAACATCTGAAGCTAAAACATCCATATGTGACATGAATATGATGTGTCATCATAGCATGATGTTGGTGTAGAAGGATCTAAAGGTCAAAGCCGTGATGTGCCAAATGTATGTATGAACTCGGCAAATGATATGCATCTCCTCACCTGAACTGGCAATTCAAGATGACGAGCATAGAGCCAAAGTAATAGGGTATGAGCAGATGCTGCACAATCAGCGCTTGGGATGGAGTCGTAGTGATGTCGACGACAATGATGGTGCATAGCATGACAATCGTAGGCGGGGTAGAGCTAGTAATGGATCCCCATGTCATCCCGCCAATGCCTAATAGTGTGAAAACACCCCCAAATGTACCCAAAAATACACAAAAATAACTCTATGCACCCGAATGTGCGAATAACGCCCTCAATATGCTAATGTGTTTCAACACATCCCATAAAGGCCCAAAGCATATAAACAACTCCCAAATGCACCAAATCTATCCCATGGCACATAAACAACCTCCTCGTGGCTCAAAGTGTATAAACAAGCCCATAAGGCAATACCAAAGTGTAGGTGTCTAGGTGCCCAATATGGATGGAGAAGGAAAAACGAGCAAGGAACTATGGGCAAGCCAAAGATAAATGGCCGGCAGTGTGAAGGGACCAAAGGTGAGGGTGGGTTGGACCAAAGGGAGTGTGAAAGGAAAAAATTGGGAAAAGGGTTCCAAACCCTAGCTCAAACTCTTAAAAGAACTCTTAAGGCTCCGCTGGCGACCACCCAAATGTTGAAAGCTTAGTGATGTTGGCAGCCACTGAAAGCTCTCTACTTGCCAACAAAATCATGTTGCTAAGGCTCTCTGTCATCACTAAGGCTCACGCTGCACCCAATAGCCTTTCACTGAGCCTTCAAAAGGTGATGAAGCTAGTCGGGTGAAGCTGTTGCTAAGGCTCTCTGTCGCTAAGGCCCATGCTGCACACCCAGTAGCCTGTCTCTCCCTCACACTCTCATTCCACAGCCAGAACACTACACTGGGTAGGTATGACAGCTTTGCTATGCTTACTTACGAACGAGCTATTGGTGTGGGGGTGCTGCATATGTAGAAATGTTGAGATGTTGCGAAGCAACACATATGTAGGAAATGGCTGAGAACGACGGTTGTCGGTGCTCAGAGAAATGGCTATAAATGAATTGCATAGTCCATTCAGTCTTCTACAACCCGCTTTGCGGAACGACCTGTTGTTTTGTTGTAAATGTACCCCTATGAACAAACACCTAAGCTTGCACGCGATGAAGTGCTGCAGGACTCTACGCTTGCTGTGGTTGCTCCTACTTGCATTTAGCTTGAATGCTTGAGGTATGCCCTCAATGAGCATCTGCTTGAATTTGGGCAATATTAAGAACTTAAATGGTTGCCAAATCCAAACACTTATAGAAGACTTTATGTGCTTAGCTGACCCTCAAATGGAGACGAAGCTTCTGCTTGAGTCTTAAACTGTACAGAGCCTCAATGCACGTTCAAAGGCTGTGGACTGGAGCAAGCTGTGGATGGCTGCTAGCCTCCATCAAGCGCTCACACATCATGAGGATGTCCCGAAACACTTCTGTGTGCCTCTCAGAATGTTGTGATCTCGGCTGGGATGCCTCAAGGCAAGGCTGAGCTGAACACTGTGGTGTGGGTTGTTTGCAATCTTTGCACTGTAAAGGCTCGTATGCCTATAAGACCTTGAGTAGGATGACTTCAAGGACAACCTTGGCTAGTTCAGCCATTCTAGCTTCCATAAATTGTGTAGCTTCTGAAGAAGGCAGTGTGGAGATGGCACCCTGCGCTACCTCAAGCATAGCAAAGGATGTTGTCTTCAGATCTGAGGATGATCTCACAGCTATTTCAAACTGAGACAATCTTGATACGTCCTGCTCGCTGGACTTCTTCAATGTGCTACAATCCCCTAGCAGTAAGCTTTCAGGGCACGTTGATCTGCTTGATCTGTTTTTTATTCTTATTTTTTATTGATGGCTGCTACCCTTGGTTATGAAGAATTTGTATGCATTAGCCTTCATAATTCTGACCTGCATGTGATTGCTCCTCTCTTGGCTTGCTTGTTGAGCCCCCACAAGGCCATGATGCTTTGCCCTTTTGCATTCCAATGGTGTTGCAAGCCACTCTTTGAGAGTTGTAGCTTAATGAAAAAGATTGTATAAACTTGAAACTTGAAATTATGCAGGAATGTTGTGCTTAATTGCTTGTCAGTGAGATGAATGGCAACAACTATTGCTCTTCAAGACAACAACAAGCAAGCAAGCAAATCAAGAGCAGACCTCCTACTGCTTGTTAGTTGTAAAGAGTTTCAACGAGGTGAAATTCCTATGTAGCCATAATACTTCAATATCTCTTGCTTGTACTAGTTTTGAGTAATTTGTGCACTCTTCCTTGAAGGTTTTCACACTCAAGAAACCTTGTATGCAAGTTAGGAAAACCCTGTGGTGTGTACGGAGCACATTGGGTCACACTAGTGGAATGGGTTCAATTCCCAGCAGGGCCATACTTGCTTAATCTTTGTTATCTTGATTAGTATTCCTTGTTTAGTATTAATCTTTGAAAGATTAACACCAATATCTATCTTGATCAACACTTAGGCCAAGATTTGACTAGGAAAGTAGAAAGACACTTAGTCTTGCATCACCTTATTTGCTTGTTGAACAAGTGTTTGTTGCACAAACTTCAAGAAAATGTGAAATGAAGGTCAAGTTTAAGACACTTACTTCAACTTGACTGCACTTGATTAATCTATAAACTGCAAACTATGTTGTGAACGACAAATGAACTGTAATAAATCTACAATGAGCTGTAGTAAATCTACACCAATACAACACTCTGCACATTACTTTGAAAATCTGCACAACAGTCTGAAACTCTACACAATAATCTTTGATACTGCACATCAAACTGTACTTTATATAAACTCTGCAATTTGAATACTCTGCATAGTAATATGAAAATCTGCAATACTAATTTGCACAGTTTGCACCAGTCTTTGAAAACTACAATGAAATTTCTGCAAAACTGCTTCAGCAACCAAACTTCTTGCAAATCTACTCCAAGAACTTCAATATTTAGAAAAATAGGGCAGAGATAGAGGCTTAATAGATTAATAATTAGAAATATAAGCTCTCTAATCAGGATAATGCAAGAAATACACTAAAAACTAGTTGCTAAAATCTCTGTAAACCCTAATCTGAAAATCAAGAAAATCTTGAAATTCAAGAAAATCAAGAAGTTAAAGAACTTCAAGAAAACCAAGGGATAATGTGGATTAAGAGTTTTGAAATTAGGGATTAATGCAAATTCAAAAATTATTATCACATATTTGATTGCTAATCTTCTCAGAGATTAAGAAAATAGCAACTTTAAAAATTATGTAAAAAAGAAAATAGCAACTTTAAAAATTATGTAAAAATCAATTCCGAAAACGATTAAGGGTTTAACCACTCCAAAACAAAGGATCCAAGCAAAGAGCTCTGATACTAATTGGAATGGAGTGATCATAAAGCTCAGATTAGAGACAAATCATCATAGATTAATACAAGATTAAGGATAATCCCATACAATGGCCATGATGCCTAAGTGAGTTAACCTCCCACTAAGAGGATGGAAACAACCTTCCATAGGCCTAGGTTGAAAGCCATGAGGCTCCAAGAGTCATGAGATGACTAATGTCAAAAGGTATCAAAAGATATAAAAAAGGTATAAAGGGTACAATGATAGTCCACCACGAGCCAAAAATAGGTACCTTATCCTGACACCTCTAACACAGCGGATCTGAAGGAATCTTATCCCATGAAAATTAACAGTAAGATAATTCACGACGTGAACCATTTATGTTTCATGGCATGAACCATTCATCATTTCACGACGTGAAACGTTTCCTGTTTCACAGTGTGAACCCTTGCTTACTACTTCACGACGTGAAATTTCCTATGTGGTTTCACGGCGTGAACTGTCACAAATAGATCTAGTTCACGAACTAAGGGTTGTCAGACTAAAGTTAGGGGAGGACCTTAATTTCATAATTAGAGTCTAACTAGCTAACTAGCTCAGATCAAGGTGACATTGACCTGAAATATCGAGTGCCTATTTAACACGTGAAAGTGCAGAAAGAGTTCACGACGTGAACCATTTACGTTTCATAGCGTGAACCATTTCCTACTTCTTCACAGTGTGAACTATAGTCCGCAGTTTCACGACCCAAAAACTTGGTTTGACAGAAACCTATGAAAATCTAATTGCGGTAGTGATTTAACCTGTCAAATCACATTCTCATACACTTGAGGTCTGGTAAACTCATTGGAGACGATCTTACCCCTGACGAAAGTGCAACCAATCACCCAGGATCTTCCTATCAAAGGAGTGTTGGTTCAAGCCACTCGGCAAGCATTCAATTGAGTGTTTCAGCTCAGAGGGATCTGACCACTATTGATATAAGTAGTGAAGAGTCCATGGAAGAAGGGTTACAACTCTCTGGTTGTGGAGAGGAAGAAAAACCATCTTCCCCTACAAGATCCAGTGGTATCTTTGATATAGCCATGGGATTTTTTGGCTTCCAACCCAGCACAGAAAACGAAGCGCAATCTGTAGGTACAGGCCCGTCCACCAGCATCATCAGACAAGAAACAAGACCAGAATTACCAACCCAACCTTCTGGTTCCATGTTGTCTAACACTGTTAGGATTAGTGAAACTCCCAAGGTTAGGAGAGATAAGGAAAGTGCGGCCAGGATAGGTCAAGTATTCTTCCCTACATCAGAGGAAATAAAAATCAACTTGAAGAGGGTTCCATGTTGTCTAACACTGTTCGGATTAGTGGAACTCCCAAGGTTAGGAGAGATAAGGAAAGTGCGGCCAGGATAGGTCAAGTATTCTTCCCTACATTAGACAAGAAACAAGACTAGAATTACCAACCCAACCTTCTGGTTCCATGTTGTCTAACACTGTTAGGATTAGTGGAACTCCCAAGGTTAGGAGAGATAAGGAAAGTGCGGCCAGGATAGGTCAAGTATTCTTCCCTACATCAGAGGAAATAAAAATCAACTTGAACAGGGTTGAGGCAGAGCGACAACTGATGCTCTGCGATTATTGAACTTAAGGAAACAAGAACTCGGTATTCGAAGAACAAGGGCTGAACAAAAGGAAAGGGAGGATGTAAATCCCTTCCAAACACGTGGCAACAAGGAACCTGAAACGTCTAGAAACACCACTGATAGTATGGGGATGGGTATGACTGAAGGAGAAATCCCAAACCCATCAATGAAGAGCCAAGGGGGCGGAGAAAGTCTTTGATACTCAAAATGAAGGTTCTTGCAGGGCATATAGCTCTTAATCCAGCATAGGCGGGCTGAGGCTGCTAATAATGAGCCAGGCCATGATGAGTTGGCCAGACCTAGCCATAGACCTAAATTGCCTGGAAGAGCAAATGCAGGAAGAGGAAGAGGTATAGGTAGGGGGGGAGTAGCTCCTCAAAGACCAATTGTGGATCCAAATGTTGATCTTAACACAGTCACAAGGGCTGATCTGTTGAATATGGCCACGGGGTGAAAATGGACCGAGGAATGGATAGGGAGCTGCAGGCACGGCTCTAGAAACTAGACAATCCCAAATGAAGCCACATATCATTTCCAAACTTGTACAAAAGTTCTCAGGGGATGGGGACCCGATCCAACATATTGAGATCTTTGAGTCAACTTGCGAAACCTATGGGCCAGTGAGTGATTTGACCATGGTCCATGCCTTCTCATTGACCCTAGAAGGAAAGGCACATCAATGGTATCAAACCCTAAAGCCAGAGGATAAAGTCAACTTCACTAGGCTTAAGAATGTGTTCGTGTACCAAGCTTTTCTCGAAGTGCTGACAGATGGAGTCCTATGGCTCAGCTTCACAATATTAAGCAAAAGGAAAATGAATCTATGTGAGACTATGTATCCTGGCTCAAGCACTTGAATTCAAGATGTAAGCTACGGGAGAGGCTAATTGATGATCAACTATTTCCTTGCTTTCAGAGATGATTCTGAGATCATAAAATGCATGGTTATCTAGTATTAGCCTGACTAGCTACTTTAGATGCATGTGTTGGAAGCTGGCAATAGAATATAAAGACAACATGCTTGAATTACCACAACATGAGGATGCTAAGGCATCATCAGTAGCAACAACATCTCGTGAGTCTCAAAAGTCACCAAGGACATAGGATCCTGGAGTAAGCAAGTTGGAAACATGACTGTAGATGAGCTCAGAAATGCTATACTACATAAAATAAAAGTCAAGGATGGAAGAGAAGCATCAGGGCATGCTCACCTCTACCCCCGGAGGGATCTGGTATGGTGCTCCCTTTGCAAAATGAATTACACCACTACCGAATGCCCTCAATTAAGAGTAAGGCAGTTACTTTATTGTGATCACTATGTGAGATTAGGGAACCATGACACTTCCATGTGCAGGTACCCAAAGGCTCCAGCCTCCTGTAGCACAACTATCGGCACCTAGAGTGCCACTAGCCTTACCAGCACCACCAATGTAAACCACTACGGCTGTGCAGGGAAGCCAAACCCATCCTACTTTACCAAGAGAGATGTTCCAGATACAGGATACGTCGTCCTTACCATCCTTGGAAGGTAAACAAGAGGAGAAAATTATACCACCAAGAGCCGGAAACGCCCAAACTTACAAAAGCAAGGTGATGAAAATGGAACAAGGCTTTGGCTGAGGCCAAGCGCGCAAGGCTAGAAAGGCAATGGCTCAGACAAAAAAAGAGGATGAAGTTAAACGAGACCTACTCTCAGTGCCTAACCATTTCAAAACTTACACTATTGATGACGAGCAAAAAGTGGTCCAATTGATGGCTAAAAGAGTAAAGGAAGATGGTCTATCCACGTCATATGACGGTCCTGCTAGCCTACCATATGTCTAGAATTTTGAATGGAGAACCTGCAAACAACTGGTGTGGAGGATGACATTCTAGATGCTTGTCTGTTCAAACTAGACATGGTGCCTGAGTGGAGTGAGAAAATATATGACTATCTAGCTCATAGTTTTCCACAACAAGAACGACCCGTGAACAAGGACAAAAGCTGGCCACCCACACCTTATCAATTGATTGCTAGAGAATTATATAAGTTAGGCAAGGATGATCTCCTTAGAAGATGTGTGCAAGAAGATGAATTTGTCTCATAATACTAGAGGAAGCACACTTAGGTATAGTCGGAGGACACTTCCGCTGGAGAAGTTATAGCTCGCAAGGTGCTTCAAGCATGCCTACGTTATTCGGGGACGCCATAGAGTTTGTGAAAAGATGTGAGGAATGTCAAAGATTCGCTATTCCACAACAAAGAGACAGGATGCCGCTCACGCCTGTGATTGTAAGACAACCTTTTAAGAAGTGGGGGATTGATTTTGTTGGACCTATTAGTCCAGTAGCACATCCGTCACACAAGCAAGATATGTGATCGTAGCCACAGACTATTTCAACAAATGGGTAGAGGAAAGAGCCTCTAAGCGAGTTGATGCACGCACCACAGCTAAATTCTTATACAAGAAGATCATTTTAAGATTTAGCTACCTACTTGAAATAGTCAGTGTGACTAGATGGTCAAGCAGAGAGTACAAATAAGATTCTATGTGCTATCTTTACTAAAACATTAGAGACCAATTGCATGGATTAGGAATATAAATTGACTGCAGCTCTATGAGCGTATTGTACATCATGGGCGTATTGTACATCGTATAAGGTGGCCATGGGGTATACTCCCTTCCATCTAGCTTATGGCGTTAATGCCGTAATGCCTATGGAGTACTTAGTTCCAAGCTTGCGAATCACAGTACAGGAAAGACTTACTGAAAATGCATTAGCCAAGAGATTGGTTGACTTAGAGAAACTTTATGAAACCCGGCTAATTGCATCGCATGGGCTTATGGTACTACAGAAACTACGAAGAAAGCGTTGGTTTAACCATAACCTGAAACAAAAAAAATTAGAAACGGGGGACCTCGTCCTCATGTATGGTGTTGGAAGCACCAAGAAAAAGAAACTTAAATATAGGGAGTCAGGACCTTTTAGGGTGTCTGAAATCACACCTCAAGGGTCGGTTCGAGTTGAAACCATTCAGGAAGTGCAGATGCAAGGATATATCAATGGGAGCAAACTTAAAAAATACTACGAACCACTGACCCAAGAGATGCTCACACAAGAGCATTTACTGAAACAAAAGAAAGAGCTGGCCAAAGAAAAAATCAGACAAGCTCAAGAAGAAGCCAAGGGAAGAGAAGCAGAGACTCCAAGAAAGAATATTGCATGTGAATATGACTTCACTCACGCTTCCTGATAAGATTGACCTAGACATTGAGCTAGCACGTCTTAGTGTCAAAATCTCTACTAAAGAGTGTGAGCATGGAAACAAGCTCTAGTGGAGCATGGGTTAGGACTAACCTTAAGGGTTAAGGTTAGGGTCAGGCATCCAAGGTTCACACATGGGAAATAGAGAGTCAAGAGTCACTCGAGGATCCTCCTATATAATAGGGGGATGGGGCACACTCAAAGGAGGCTTGAGGCTTGGGGGCTTGGAGGCTTAGGCTATGGTCTCTTGTGTAGAGGTCCATATCTACTCACCTACCATTTCACACTATAGCTTCATGCTATTGGATTGGGGTTATACCTCTTGATGGTATGGGACATCAAGGTAGAGGTATGATGTATTTCATTATATTTCATGTGTGCATCCCTTGGACTCAGGGGTGGTTGGGTGGTTGAGTTTATGCTTGATTTATACACGTTTATGCATAACAATTATCTAGAGAGATCTTAGGGTTTTAATAGTGGTATCAGAGCAATCTCTAGTTAATTATTGTTGATTTTTTTGAAGTAAATTTTAATATTTACTAATAAAAATATTATTTTATTGATTTGTGTTGATGATTTGCACGTGGATCATTGATATGGCGATTGGAACGCGTGTTACTACAATTCAATGGACGAATCGACGTTGCGGGGGAATTCCGTGAGTTTAATGCTATTTTTTCTTATTTTTTATGGTTTAAGCATTAATGGAAATTTTTACAAAAATACCACATAGTTTATTGTGGATATTTTTGGTAGAATGGATTCCCTAAATTTCTAGAATTTTAAGGACTTTCTTCCTAATTTTTAAGGAATTTTTTGTGTATTTTTATAGTTAAAAATATATTTTTTATAAATTTTTGCGAGTTTTTCCGCGGGTATGCGATCAAATTTCTGTTGATTTTCTGTTGAAATGCAGTAGGGGAGAGGATGTTGATGCATGAAATGCTCTCCCGTGTGCGTGGGACCCTCTCCGCGTCTTAATTCTAATTTTCCCGTGTGAATTTCTCTTAAAAGGGATTTTTAATTAAAAATTAATCATAATTAATGTTAATTATGATTAAGTAAAGTTTAATTAAAAACTTTAATCAAAAGATTAAAGTTAATCTCTCTGTTAACAGAGAGAGAAGAAGGAGTGGGAATTGAGTAGGAGAAGATGGAGAGGAGAGAGATGGAGTGGAGATGGAGAGGAGAGTTTTTCTCCATCTTTTCTACGCACAGGCAAGGGGGGGGAGGGGGGGGCGCAGCAGTCTCGTCGGCGAAAAGAACGCCCCCCCCATAAAAACTTTCAATAAGCTTTTAATTAAAGCATAATATTGTTTTTTTATTTTTAATGAGTTTTTTTATTAAAAAAAAGCTTTTGAAATCTTTTTCAAAAAAGCTTGGAAAAAAGCCAAAAAATGTGAAATTTGAGATAAACATTCTTTGAAATTTTTTTGAAAATTTCTTCTTGAAACCTTTTGGCTTTTCATCTTCCGGGAAACCTCTTGGCTTTCCGTTTTCCCGAAACCTTTTGGCTTTCCGAATTCCGGGAAATCTTTTGACCTTCCGGAAACTTTTGACCTTTCACATTCCGATTTTTTTTGTCTTTTCATTTTCCCAAAACTTTTGGCTTTCCGTATTCCGGCAAAACTGTTGGGATTCCAAAAATTTTTGACCGTTCGTATTCTTATGCATTCGGGGTTGATTAAAAATTAGTATTCTTATGCATTCGGGGTTGATTAAAAATTTTGAAAAATTAGTGGAAAATTAGACAAAGGTTATTTTAAATTTCAAGAAAATGTGGGATTGGTGTTTGGCATGTGGTGTGTCCATTCGGGCGCCTGTGACCATTCAAATTCCTTTAAAAATATATTTTTTGACCCAAAAAATTAAAAAATCTATTAAAATTATAAATTTTCATTAGATTTGAGAATTGTCGGGCAGAATTGGAAATTTCGTGAACGATGGGATTCTTAGGAAAAATTAGGAATATTCTAGAAATTATTTATAGAAATCCTAAAAATTGGTATTTTGGAAAAATTAATTGCTGAAAATTTTCTGGAAAAATATAGGTTTGAAATGCCATAAGATAGATTTGGTGGAATTTAAAATTATCGTATTTTGAGGCCCTATAAAATTAGGAAAAATTAGAAAAAAATTATGATAATTCTTTCTCTCGAGAATTTAATATTTTTGAGAGTTATTTAATGTTGAAGTACGTTTTCTTGTGCTAACATTAGATAGATGCGAGTTATTCGCATATTATTAACACGATTGTACCTCGTATTAGTAGTTATTTCTGTTTGGATTAATTGTAAACGATATTTTCATGATTTTTCAACCTTTGTTTAGCCATTCTTTTTGGACATATTCCTTAAGTTTTTCTTTTGATGGCTATAATTTGCGTTCAAAGTGTGTTTCACCTTTGACACTTTTTCATGATAGTTTATTTTGCACTTATTTAAGTGTGGTCTATGCTTAATTTCTTAAGCCTAAGATAAATTCTATCATGGGTTAGTTGATCGGTTTATTTTGGTGGATTTTATTGGATGTTTTCCAAGTTTTATATGGACTCATCAGGTTTTGCCTAGATCACTTGTGTCTAGGGGTTTTTTATTGAGTGTTACACACATATGTTTCACTTGCTTACTTTGGAGTTTTGTTTGAACAACACTACGTTCATATACTCCGGATTGATGAGTTAGCCACCAATTTTAATGCTTCTTTTGACATGATTAATGACCATTAGATGGTATGCATTGATTTTTATGATCAACTATGGTTTTCATGGATTTGAGGAGCTTCTATGCTTTTATAGTGTGAAATGGTAGGTGAGTAGATATGGACCTCTACACAAGAGACCATAGCCTAAGCCTCCAAGCCCCCAAGCCTCCAGCCTCCCTTGAGTGTGCCCCATGCCCCTGTTATATATAGGAGGGCCCTCAAGTGACTCTTGACTCTCCATTTTCCATGTGTGACCCTTGGATGCCTGACCCTAACCTTAACCCTTAAGGTTAGTCCTAACCCATGCTCCACTAGAGCTTGTTCCCATGCTCCCATGCTCACAAGCCTAATGTGGGTTAGCCTCCTAGTATATGCACACATAATGTGCATATAACATACTTCCCCTCTCTCAAAACATTGCACTCTTGCAATGAAAAGAAGGAGAACTGCGCTAAACAATCTCAACCGACTCCCAAGTCAAATCCTCTATTTTCCTATCTTTCCACCTAATTTTAACCTCAAGGATTAGTCAACTTGAAAGTTTCCTTTCCCTGAATTCAAGTACCTTATCAGGTTCATGTGGAACATAGGATAATTCTTCAACTTCAACGAGTTCTTGAGGAGTAACTATGTTATCCTCACCTCCCAGATTCCCTTTCAATCTATTGATATGAAAGACTGGATGAACTCTAACAATTGGAGGTAGTTTTAGTTCATATGCAACCGTGCCAATCCGATGTATAACTCGAAATAGACTATAATATCTAGGAGATAAATTCAAGCATTTTCCTATCGACAAAGTCTGAGAATCTTTAGGAACATTAAAATAAACCAACGCTCCTGGTTCAAAAGACCAAATTGAGCGTCCTCTATCAACATAGAACCGTGCCCTATCCTAAGCACTCCTAATAGAATCCCGAGCTTCGATCAGCATTTCCTACATATCATGCAAGAAATCCCTCGATGCATCAAGCTCGATGTCCTTAAGACCGACATCAATAGGTGCCCTAGGTTGATACCCATACATAAGTATGCACAGACTAAAACCAATAGCCGTATATTTAAAACTGTTATAGGCAAATTCCATTATTGGAAGATATTTTTTCTAATATGATGATTTTCTAGAGACATATGCACGAAGCATATACTCTACAATCTGATTCATATGCTCTGTTTTGCCCCATCAGACTACCGATGATCAGAGCAATTCACATTCAAAGTAACTTCCTCGTTGTAAACCATCTGGAATAAAGTAGAAAAACATGGCATTATAACAGTAGAAACCAGGGAATCATCGGCGCCCCGACATACCCACATCTGCATATGGAATAATCGACGTCCCGAGTTATCCATATCAACATAGAGAGGCATCAACGTCTCGATGAGTCACATATGTTCATCCGTAAACCATCAAGTTGACTGTATAAATCACCTAAAGTACAGAACTAGAGAAAGAAATGCCAATAAAGGAAAAATCTAAATTTCCTTAATCCGAACACAACAAGATAAACTCATTGAACTCTAAAGAAAGAGATTTCAACAAGTGAAAATGCCGACAAGATTACACTCATCAATACATGCAAGCTATAGATAAAAGAAGTTTATCTAGAGAATTCCCATAGTATAACTTCTAGTGAATTTAGAAAATGAGATTGTCTTTGAATGTTGAGGTCATCATGCTAAGTAATGTAAGCAAAGCAACAATCTTGAGCCCAAATTATCCCATAGATAATATATGTGAGGGATCACTAGCGTCCCATACCACCATGATACCACCCATATATACCTTAATAATGTGAAACTCCCTAGTATGTCGTCTAGGAAATATTAATAAAATCCTGTATAAAAGGAATAAGATGGCCTTATCCAGACTTTCACATACTAAAACCTGTCTCTATATACCTAAGACTACATCAAGGAATAACTCTTTCCGAGTACATCATTAGAAAAGAAATTGAATTATTGGTGCCTTTCTAATGATAACTACCCAATAAACACAATAAAGTTGGGGTAGAAAAATAACTCACTTAGATACATAAACAACTAGGTATCCGAGTTGGAATATGTACAAGAGTACAAGAAATATACTCTAAAATTACGTGCAAAAAACGAAGGCAAATGCTACCTTTAAAGCACATAGGGGTCTAGGCTCTTGACCTAAACTTGGTCCCTGGAACCCAAGGGTGTAAAAACACAAAGAGAAGAAGCACTATTCTTCATTAGATTCTAGAGTAATATTGTCAAATCTACTATAGACGGATGTGCAGGCATGAAAGCATCATTAGACCCTCACCACATCGGATCTCATCTATAATCTTCACTTCAATGACACAACGATCTGTACATCTTACGAGCAAAATGTCTACTCACTTTACCCTATATTTCTTTCATAAAACTTGCATGTCTCTATTATGAGTGGCCTTATTAGTAGCCACCTTGGTTGCATCAAAGGATCACTTGACAGGGTGTGTGATTACTCGCTCAGCATAAGCTTGATGGGTCCAACTACATGTTATGGTCCTATATGATACTGCATGTATTAGTAGCCAAAGGGGTATAGATCCCTATAACTTCAAATTGCAATTTAGAGATGGTTTGATACTCTAACCATTCCGTACAAATTGGTTACCCTTGATTTAATATAATTTTTGGTGATTTTATGTTGATAAATCTGTTGTAATCATCTCCTAAACACCAAATTGAGTTGTAAAAGGGTAGACACTGCCCTTGAATCTTGAAATTGGATCAAGAGGTAAGACCCCTTTCACATTATCATGAGTACGGCACAAGAAATAGCCAAATTTAATGGGGAGCAGTTTTACACATGGCAGACAAAAACCATGTATCTGCTCATGAGGAAAAATCTGTGGGGGCTAGTTGAGGGAAGAGATGAATGCCCAGAGATAAGAGGGGAAAATGAGTGGAAGAGCAGGAATGAAAAATCATTGGGACTTATCGCACGCAGTTTAAATGATGAAATCATTCATCACATCACAGGGATACAATGGGCAAAAGATGCATGGGATGAACTCAATAAATTATTTGGCACACAAGCTAAAAATTCAAAGATAAATGTGTTGATGCAATTCTACAAATTGGATATGAAGGAAAGTGAACCTTTAATCACACACGAACAAATATAAAAGCATTAAGCAACAACTGACAGCCATTAGCAAAAAGGTAGAAGATGATGAGGCACTAGCAGTGCTTCTGAAGAGTGTGGACAAAGGAGAATATGAAAACATTCTAGCAACACTAAAGAATGTACCTAAATTGAAGCTACACGAGATAGAAGGAGCTCTACTAGAGCAAGAGAGCAGAGGCAAAGAGAAGAAATGGCTTGACTCAACAGCAGGAGAAGAAAAAGCATTTTTCACTAGAGGAGGATTCTCTCGAGGACGAGGACAAGGAAGAGTCTAAAGTACCACATTGGCTTCTATGTAAATAAATCAGAGATGATTACAAGTGGTATCCATTCCCCAGTAAATGGGTATGAGGTGAACAAGTATCATTTTTCATGCCATGAAACATGTTCATTTGTTTCATGTGTATTAATTTCCTCTCTGAATGCATAAATTGTGGCTTTGTGTGTTTGAGCATATAGGCAATAATAAGGTATCAAAAACTTACATGCATTAAGGATCGTAAATTTTCATGTCATGAACCAGTTAGAAAGTTCACGTCATGAAATGAACAAAGAGGGTTCACGTCATAACAACCTTTACGCTGTGAAACATTTCAAATGGTTCATGTCATAAATAACCTGAACGCTTCAAGCCGTGAAACATTTCAAAATGGTTCACGTCATGAGCTGCCCTACCATTTCACGACGTGAAACGGTCACAAACAAAGGTCGAATCGTGCATTGACACATTGGTTGACTCATTAATGTTAGCCTCTAGGACTGGCGGTTACATCATAAAGGTGTCTTCTTTTTTTTTTTTGTGCATTTGCTTTTGCCATGCTCAATTCTCCTGTCTACGTTCTTCATTGCGCTCGTCGGCATCACCATTGGCATTGTTTGCAACCCTTGCTCCCAAGTAGGAGCTTACTCCGATTGTTTCTTTTCTTATTCTTTTCCTTTGTTTTTTTGGTCATGCATACAACATGTCTTCATAGGAACATCATGCTATCAATAATCTTCGTAGGAACATCAAGTGGATTCACATGAGCTTGTATATAGTTGTTTAGAAATTGTGCAAGTGTATTAACCCGTAGCACCTCATAATGGTGAGGGTTCCCCAAATGTTTATGACTATCTGCTACTTCCAATCACACCTTAATGGTTAAGATATGTGGCACACTCACTCCGCTTCCTTCAAACATCTAACAGTTCACAGTTTCAGAACCTAAACTTTCACGGGTTAAACACCCGAACCTGAACTTTCACGGGTTAAACACCTGAACCTGAACTTTCATCAGAACCTGAACTTTCAAGGGTTAACACCCAAACCTAAACTTTCATGGGTTAAACATTCACGTCTTGAGCATCGCACTTGCACTTTTACGGCTTGGGACTTTCACGTGCTAACACTTTCACGGGTTAACACTTTCACATGTTAAGCTTTCACCTCTTAAGCCTCGCACCTGCACTTTTACGGCTTGGGACTTTCACGTGCTAACACTTTCACGGGTTAACACTTTCACATGTTAAAACGAAGCATCACTCCTGAAGAGATGTAAGAATGCCAAGCATTATTAAAGGACACAAAGGATATCATGCAAGAGATGAAGAAGGGGCAGTGTAAAAAGAAAGACAGAAAGATGAGGGAGATGATACAACCCGTTTTGCTGAGGAATCCCAACGTTTGCTGTCATAACTCTTACTAAGACACGCCCATACCAACATCTAGCATAACTCTTACTAAGCCATGCCCATACCAACATCCGAAGAATGCCCATTCCTCTACTAAATGAATGGCCATTCCTAAGCTCCCAGAGGGCAAAAATTTCCCTGTTTAAAGTGTGATTCTGCACTGTCACTCAACACATTGATGCAGCTACGCTCAAGGAAATTGGTGCAAAACGACCCTTTATTTGACGACGCTAAACCATCCTATGCACACTCACTTATTAGATCTGACCCTTTGTTCAATAGAGCATGGAGTCAAATGGTGTTGATCGTTGAAAGCACCAATGAAAGTGAAGAACATCTAAGCACGGGACAAACCAACGCCGACTTAGAGATAGGAGGATTGGCTACCCAGAGCATGGATAGACCATTGACTTAAGACCAAGACCCAGGATCCCTTTCACATTCACAAAGGAGTCTTGCCTCAAGATTGAAAAACTTTATTCTAAGTAACACATGATCAGAAGCGCCCCATCCCAGGGACACGAGCATGGATCGTCACACAAGAGAGAACTGTCACACCTCAACTAGATCCTAGACCGAAGGCAGGGAAGGGCCCAGATAACCCAATCCAGACTGATCCAACAATCCAGGGAGCCTTGCCAGTTGCTTGATGGTAGATTCATACTAGGACCATAGGCCAGCATTAAGCCTAGGTCAAGAGCCAGCTTACCAAGGTCTAGAGACCTCCTCTCAAAGAGAAAGATCCCACTCTGAACAACACACATGTATAGCCACTACCTGTCTCACAGGAATGTATCTTGGATACCATATGGATCCTTACAAAGCACACACCGGCCCACCATTAAGGCATGGTTCACAGATGTGATACTATCCTCCAAGCCTAGCTCCCCCACCTATCATACCCCAACCCACACCAGCCCCTCCTATGGTAGGCTGACATTGGAAATGTTGAGGATAGTCATGGAAATAGGGAGGGGGTAGCTTCAAGAATTGTACCACCTACACCTGCACAATTGGTGCAAGGGCCGAGACTAGAAAGGAATAACCGGCCCACATCTCCAAACTTATCATTAAGTTAACACCTTCCTGCCACCCATATCTGTCACTTCAAGCATATTCCAATAGGGGGGGTTTGTGCATATCTTGTGACGGGTCTGAAGACCCAATACCTCATATGGAGATTCTTAACTAGATTTGTGAGGCATTTGGCCATGTGGACGATGAGGTTAAGATGAGTGCCTTTGGCCTTACCCTTGATGGGAAAGTAGGACAATGGTTCCCATCATTAAAAGTGGAAGACAAAGTTATTTTTGACACCTTTGAAAGAGGCTTTCAAAGTAGGATATTCAAGATAAGGAACTCGATGGAGTCCGATTGAACACTTGCATAATATAAGACTAAAAGAGGGATAATCCATCCAGGACTATATCAACCGGGTAAGATATCTTCACTCTCGCTCTGTAGTAATGATAGGGATAAGTTCTCTGACAAAATATTGGTTGATCAATTCCTAGAGGGACTTGAAAATGTAGCCCTACATAACTCTCTATATGCTCTAGGGCATACCTCCTTTGAGAAATGTTGTAGAAGCACCATGGATTTCGAAGACAATTTCAAGGGAACTTGTTCACAAGCATTACATGAAGGCACTTCTAAAGCTTCCTTCAAAACCACAAGTACAAATTCAGAGGGAAAGGGAAAAGAAACCTCTTCAAGACAACATGTGGAGAAACTACCAGCTGCATTAATGCAGCAAATGATTCAACAATGGAGAGTAGGCCAAAGCCATGATACCAAGTTAGGCAACCTCATCCTTACCCCAAGAGAGAACTAGTGTGGTGCCTGATTTGTCAAGCACACCACACTATAGTCAAAACTGCTACTATCACTAAAGAGCTGCTCAAGTTAGGGCTCTACCACAGGCCTTACCACCTAACATGAGGTAACTGCTAGCCTTGCCAGCCCCAACATGACACAATTCATCTCAACCTAGCTAGAAAGTAGCCCTGCACACAAGGAATCCTCAAGGTACCTGAAGTACCCTTGTTGCCACCCCTAGCCCTCCCATCACAACCACCATTACCTGGAGTGACCCCTATTCACTAGTTGACCTTAACGAATTTCTTTCAAGAATGTGAGGAGGGAGAAGTTATCAACAACACCATATTTGACCCCACTGAGCTAAGCAGTCCAACCCCACAAATCCTAAGTCACTGTGTGAGGGAGGGTGAGCACATGTACCCTATATACCTAGTATACCTAGCAACTGTAACACCACAGGGACGAGGGGATGGTCATTGAGGGAGCTTGGTGGAGGGAGCTTTTCTTGGCTACCCTCTCTCTCTACTTGAACAATCTCTCTCTAACTATTTCCACCACTATCTCCACCCACCACTACCTAGCCCAGCCTAGCCCCCTCCACCACCAACCTTGCTCCTTCCTTTCTCTCTCTATCTATTACCATCATCACTTCCTATCCTCTCCTCTCTCCAACAAACATTCAAGTCTTTTTGTTGCTCTTCTCTTTCTATATCTATCTCTTTGCTCACTCTCTCTATCTATCTCTTTGCTCACTCTCTCTATCTACCATCCCTCTCTCTCTCTCTCTCTCTCTCTCTCTATCCTTCTCTGTATCCCTCTCTCTCTCTCTATATATCCTTCTCTTACCTCTTATTCTCGTCCTCTCTCTCTCTCTCTCTCTATATCCTTCTCTTACCTCTTATCCTCGTCCTCTCTCTCTCTCTCTATCCATCTCTTTTCTCACTCTCTATTTCCTACTCTCTCTCTCTCTATCCTTTTCTTTACTCACTCTCTCTATACTCCCTCCCTCCCTCCCTCTCTCTCTCTCTCTATCCATCTTCTTGCTCACTCTCTATAGCCTCCTCTCTCTCTTTGCTCACTCTATCCTTCTCTTTGCTAACTCTCTCTGTCCTCCCTATCCCACTCTCTCTATCCTTCTCTTTACTCACTCTCTCTATCCTCCCTATCTCACTCTCTCTATCCTTCTCTCTCTTTTCTCTCTCTACCCTCCCTATCTCACTCTCTCTATCCTTCTCTTTACTCATTCTCTCTACCCCCCCTCTCTCTCTATCCTTCTCTTTGCTCTCGTTTGCTCGCTATGTCTCTCTCTCTCTCTCGCTCTCTATCTATCTATCTATCTATCTCTCTCTCTTTCTGTCCTTCTCTTTACTCACTCTCTCTATCCTTCTCTCTCTTTGCTAACTCTCCTTGTTCTCCCTACCTCACTCTCTCTATCATTCTCTTTACTCACTCTCTCTACCCTTCTCTTTGCTCTCTTTGCTCTCTCTCTCTCTCTCTCTCTCTCTCTCTCTTTCTCTTTGCTCACTCTATCCTTCTATTTGCTAACTCTCTTTGTCCTCCCTATCCCACTCTCTCTATCCTCCCTATCTCACTCTCTCTATCCTTCTCTCTCTTTGCTAACTCTCTCTGTCCTCCCTATCTCACTCTCTCTATCCTTCTCTTTACTCACTCTCTCTATCCTTCCCCCTCTCTCTCTATCCTTCCCTTTGTTCTCTCTCTCTCTCTCTCTCTCTCTCTCTCTCTCTCTCTCTCTCTCTCTCTCTCTCTCCTTGTGTTTGCTCACTCTTTCTATCTTTCTCTCTCTTTGCTAACTCTCTCGGTCCTCCGTATCTGGTTTGGATTCCCAAGCAGAATTCCTCGAATTCTGTAATCTTGATCCTCAGATCAAAATCAAAGGTCTCAACTTAGTTTCAGATTCGGTGGGTGATTTGAGTGCATTTTTCCTAAACTGGGCACATCGTCATTGATCGAAACTGACGAAGGAATTAGGTCTTGGTCAAAAGTCTGAATCAGAGTTTGAGTCTGGAAAGGTTCTTCCTAAACTATCTTTTTCGAAAGGTAATATTTCAATTTCTCTTTTTCTAAATTTCGTTCATTGAATATTTGCTTACAGATTTCTAAACTAAACATGAATTCCTAGGAGGAATAAATAATCATTTATCTCGATCTCCGACTTCGATAGTTTATTTGAATTTTCTCATTCCCATCTTAGTGAATATGAAATGGTAGAATTTCCTCTCACATATTATCTACTTATTCATTTTTCCAATTTTTATGAAAATTAACAGAGGATTAAAGAGAACCCTTATTTAATTATAAAAATTCTATATGCATCAGATTAGTAAATGTGAGTTATCTTAAATTGCTTACTTTTTCTACATAGTGTTAAGTTTTTTAAAATAAATTTAGGAATAATTAGATTCACTCTGTGATTGTAGCATTCATCATCAATAATTGTATCAAGACATCCATGTGTTGACTCTATCCTTATTAAATTCAATAAGGATAGCGAGGGGGAGGTCCTCACAGTCATAGCTCACTTAAAGAGGTAACGGAACATACACATTACGAAAATATATGTCTTAAGTCTCTTTGACATGGGATGGTCCAAGTGTAGTATGTTTTATCTTTTATCATAACTCATTATTTTTTGCCATAGAATGAGTGAAGTGGGATATGTTTCTTAGTCTCTTGTAGAAAAAGTGTGTCTCATTAGGGTTCTTGGATTAGAAAATAAAGAAACAATTATAAGGCATGCTAGAGTGGTGAACAAGGTATGGATGGAGAAGCATACCTCGATGTAGGAAAAAAAGGGTCACCCATCCTGGTACAATTGCGAGCTTTCAGAACTTTCCCAAATAGTATTCCAAGTAAACCTTCAATCTTCTAACACTTGAAATATATGATTAACATTTACATATGATCATAACATGTGAATAATAGGATAAGTACCTCCCACAGCCACCTCCCACAGCCACCTGAGATATTGACCCCCTAGTAGATAGCTTTCCTACAAATGAGTTTGAAGAGAAATGGAGAACTGTATTTTATAAAGATGAAAGAAAGTGGAGGCATGCTACAAGACAGCTGGTGGTGATTGCAAACCCTGCACAAGGGAAAGGTTTCTTTGACTAAGAAAGCGTACACTCTTTCCTCTGTCTATTTGGTAGGCAATGACATTTTATGGTTTTAATGTTACGGTTTAATTTTGGTTTTGTGTTATAGATGACCAATGCAAGTTAATTGGGACAAGAAACCGCATTGTTTGATAGAGAATAGGTTGTATTATAGACGACTAGCGCAAGTTAATTGGGATGAGAAATCGGATTGTTTGACAAAGAATAGGTTGTACAGCTTGGCATCTCACTCATTGCCAAATGACCAGAAAGCATAGATTTTAGATATTTTGATTGATGGCAATTTGCAGAGGATGAAGGATTCACAAATCCCTAAAAGTAAGTAATAATTACTTTCCTTCTCTTCTTGATATATATGTAAAGCATTGTATTTTGTTTGAATAACAATTTCAATGGAAATGCAGCACAAATGCAAGTTTATTTAGGGATTGGCTTCAAAGAGAAGTCATATGGCATGAGATTAGAGCACATGGTGTGGCCATCCTTGTAGAAATATCAACAAAAAAGTATAAGATAATTTTTCCAAATACATTTCAGGAGGACCTTGTTGATCTTAAGAGACTGTATTTTGGAAAGATGTTTGAAATGGTGGGATCCCTGAAAAAACAAGGCATGGTAACTTCAAACCCTACTATCATCAAGGCTACCAAGCATGTTGTGTTCATGTGCATAACATTATACAAAGCTTAATTGTGCTCATATATTCATAATTTGAACGAAAACAATAATGTGTAGATGGATTTGTAAGTTCCATGCGGAGAGATATATTGCAAATGTGCCTGCAATCTTAAAATATTGGTGCGATCCACAACATGAGAGCACTATGTATACACAGCAGCAACTTCGAGATCTTTGAGATGCAAGGATTTACAAGAGATGCCCATTATTCCTTGACTTTTTAAGTATACAATTAGATATTTCAGTTCTTTTTTAATATTGTTTCTTATAACTTCTTGAATCGTGATTTCTATTGTGAAGCCTAGAAGTCTACGTGACCAATCACATGTTCAAGGCTCTTAAGGGCAAAGGTCTTATGAAAGATGAAGGGGATGATGAAGATGAAGAGGATGATGATGATGAAGGGGTAAAAGTGCCAAAGAAGAATGCAAAGAAGGAAAAGAAAAAAGGAAAGGCATGAGAGAAAGAGGATGACTCTGATGACTCTGCATGAGAATATGGCAAAAGCGATTCTGATGATAGTACTCGCAAGATCAAGGCAACCCCAAAAGTTGAAGAAGTGAGTCATGCAGCAACACAGGCAGGGCACTCTTTTACTTGTGGTTCATTGGTTTTATTGTTACATTATTCGGATACTAATGTAGATGAATAAGTTATGGATGGATAAGCTTGGTAAGAGGTGAAGCGCCAAATGCACCATTGCAACATAATAATCCTCCTAGCCTAGGTGTTCTCACCCCAATCCAAATGAATTTTCCAGGTATGCTTTTACTCATTGTGGTAATGATAATGATAATGCATATATCTTGTGCATGCACTTAAAAAATGTACGCTTTATAGGAGTGTCTCATCATACAGCCTCGAAAGTAGTCCTTGGCATTCTGAGCGAACATCAAAGTGCTAGTTCCTCTACTATTATAGAAGCCTCGCTGCTAACATGTGTAATATTCAATTGTGAATGCATGTGAAATAATTGTAAAGGTGTGTCTTTTATATCTTGTAATAACAATTAATGTGTAACTCTTCTCAACATGGTGTGGCAAGACATGATTTTACAAAGATGAGGGCATTTGTTGGGGATCATGGAATTCAAAACCAGGAGTGTCCACATGAGCTAGTATGTCTTTTTGATATGTTGCAGATGGTCAAAGAGGGAGACAAGACCTTTAAAGTTAAATGTGTCAATACAAGCAAAGCATGTGATTGTACTATAGCGAGGTTTCCCCAGGAGGTTCTGTTTATAGCTACCCTAATGACATTGTCCCACCATGGAATCTCTATACATGTGAGTGATGAGATGATTTTTCCTTCATTTAAGACCTTAAGTGTTATTGTGTATATGTTGTGTGTATATCATACTTACGTTTTTTGTCTATGCCACGTTGATGGAGAGGAGCCTTTATTGCTTCAGATTTATGAGACCATCTTAGACGACAATGGCTCTATTATTGTCAATGGTATTATGTATCAAGTGGCAACCATTATAGCACACGCCAAGAAATCTGGCTTCTTCTTAGACACCCTAGTGAATGTGTGGCATATATAATGCAGATTGGAAAGGTGTTTGGACAAGAGGCAATCAACACTAACCATATAGGTTGTCATTGAACGTCAATTTTTGCTACAAAAAATCATCTCATACTCTTGTGCAGACAAATATCCTCATCTCGCTACTACATTCACGAGAAATTGGAGTAAACCATACACAACCTTTCTCACCTGATTATATCATTAATCCTTGCACTGTGATGCATTAGGGAAGATGCCTAAATGGGACAACATGGCAAGGTATGGAACAAACATTTTTATGCTCCAAAATAAGGATGTTACATTTTTTTGTGGAATTAAGAGATGTTTTCTTTGCAAGTGGATGTCAACACGGATATGACTTTTGGGATAGCATGTTGAAGCATCATGTAAAAAAAGGGCAAGTGATAGTAGAGCTTTATGCATGATGTGGAGATTGTGCTATGGTAACATAAAAATTAGGCATGAACATTGTTTGTATTCGGAAAGCACATCGTGCTTGCCAATGAGATCACTCCATGCCCTGTGTAGACCATATCGCTAAACTTCCTTCATTTGCAAAGTAAGGACCATGAACATGCAATATATGCTACATCAATAAACAACGTAATCATAGTTAGTCTCTAAAACCATATAAATTAATTGTAATGTCACACTTACCATGTAACGTGTTATACTACTTGAAGTCCAGGCTTCAACAACTGATGCATAGAATCATCTGGTCCAAATGTCATCTTCTACAAAAGCATTGCCGATTTGTAAAGAGAAATCCACACATTTGCTTTTGCTACTCTAGTCTTTCCTCCATTGCTTCGATCAAGAACGGCCATATGTAACTTTTTCCATGCTTCATATTTCTCTGATTGTTGTACTAGTAGTTCTCCATTTTCATTTCGTGGTGTAGAGAGGAATTCCTTGCTTTTGAGCCACCAAAGCAAGGCTTGCATGGTACATTGCTCCGAAATTTTTTTCATCCTTCTTTATTTCTACCTAGCCTCGATGTAAACCCATCCCACATAATACTTCTTCCACTCTTTTACATGTTTCTTGGGCATCAGAAGTTGGCTGCATTTTATAAGCAAAACACACATATTCATAAACCAATTTGTCTATGATCCTCACTAGTGCATGCAAAGTGCAAAAGTGTACTCTTGTCAGGGGGACATCAAGAATAGGATCCCACTTAGGATCTACTCGTACCATTTGGCCCCCACAGCAAACAAATTGATCATGTGTAGGACACCCTTCTCTGCCCCTTTCTTCCCATTGTTTCTTCCCATTCTTACCTTTCTTTCTAGACCGCATACAATATATGCAAGGAAACTCTGCATTTGCTGTATTTGACACACTAAACATGCACTTCAAAGTTTTGAGATCCCCAGCAAGGTGACATTCCACTTGATACTCACCCCATAACCTTTCACGTGCAAACTTTCACCATGATTTTGACGTTGCACTATATTAGGTATCTCAGTCAAGTTAAAGAAAATCTTCAAAATCTCATGATCTTCCCTTGGTACTTCAAATGCAGCAAGCCACCAAATTTCATTCTCATACTGTACACTAAAGTAATCAGGATGACCAAGCAAGATGTTAGGATCCAGTGCTCTATTCATGAGAGTTAGACTAACACGTTCTAACTTCTAACCTTTGATAACCTCACTAAAGTAATCAGGATGACCAGGCAAGATGTTAGGATCCAGTGCTCTACACATTCTACAACAGATATACTGTAAAATTTTACCATTACAGATTGTAACTTGCATACATTTAATACAAAATTGTTATTTGTGTGCAAGACAAACGGCACTTCCTTTGAACCATACTTGCATACATGTCTGTGACATGTATGCATTGGCTCAACAATTAATTGTTCCACCTTATTGTTTAATGATTGTCGTACTTGCACCACATGAAATGGTTTAGGAAGAGGCAATACCCTTTTCTTTTGCAACACTTTTTTAAACCTTGTATCTAAATGTTTGTATATCATGCCATAAGACTGAGAACTTATTCCTACCTTATCACATATTCCCTGCATATCATTTGATGTGAAGGAATCACTTACCTCTTGGAAGCATTGTATGATAACTTCATCACCAAAACTGACTTAAACTTTGGGCATTGAAGCGCGGACTTCACCATATCTTTAGTGAGTACCTTTTTGATTCCTTGATTCACTTCATTTTCTAGATTGCTAAACATCTTTTGCGTGTTATCACATTGTGCATAGATCCTTCGCCTGTATTGTCCACCTGCTGTCTTTGCCAACATGTGCATAGGTTTATATGACCTTTGGCGTTCACGTACCTCCCGTGTTGTTGTGGGCCCATAAGTGATAGTCTTCTCTAACATTGTCTTCATCTTCTTATTGCTAGCCTATAAATCATTAACCTGGTTAATCAAACTGGCATTTTGCATTACCATGTCATGCATAGCATCTTGCAAAACATTGTTCTCTTCTTGTTTTACCAATAATAATCTATTAAGTTTCATGATCTGTTATGCAGAAACATGGGCTTGGGTTGCAAGTCTCCAAGTATAACCCTGTAACCTTGCATTACCCTCACAAACATACTTGACAAATGGTGTTAGTCCTAAGAAACGGGGAGATTGTTGTGTAATAGGATCAGGTGGATATATAGACCCATCAACCCAAAGACTGTTGTGTAATAGGATCAGGTGGATATATAGACCCATCAACCCAAAGATCTTTATTTTTTTTCTGTGCTATTCTGTGTTATTGCATCATCGATGGATTCATCATTGAAACCTCAATTCTCTTGTACAATGGGGCATACTCTTCATCTAGCTGGAAGTGTATACTTCTCTTCTTAGAGCTTCTTGCTTTCTAAAACATCAAAAAACTAGAAACACTTAGATACATCACTATCTCATGATTATTAACACATGATTATTAACACTTAGATACATCACTATCTCATGATTATTAACACTTAGATACATCACTATCTCATGATTATTAACACATATGTGTAACTTAACACCAACTTTAACACATATTATTATTATTAACCAACAGTAATACACATATTATTATTATATTAACCAATAGTAAAACATATCTTTCTATCAACTTTATTATTTACAAATAGTAATGCATATAACCAACATGAAAACATAACTTATAGAACTCAATTGAACATAACTAACATCAAAACATTGCTAACCTCCATTTTTGTTCTCTGTTGCTTCTCTGTGTTAGCTCTGCATTGTCTCTTTATTGCTTCTTTCCTTGATAGCAAGATTAAGGAAGAGGGAAATGGTTTGTTGGCTCCAAGAAAATGGCACCAAAAAATCAAATCACTCTTCATTCTCTAGCTTTGTAGTGAGAATAGGTGCAATAGAACAGGAGGGAAATACAAACTGTTTGGAGATGGAGGGAAATACAAATTGTTGGAGATGCAAATTTGAAAATAGACGACGAAGAAATAGGCTATGGAAAAAAGAAATGACCTAAAGAGAAGAAGAAGCTCTATCACAAAAAAAGGAAAATTCGTAAATGCACTATTCTCTAAAATAATAAATCTAAACACATTCTTAAAATCTTAAAAAATATCTATTTTCTTCAAATCTCTATGAAAAAACATAAAAACGCACTAGAATGTAGATAAAGCACGGATCTATGTACTTGTAAAAAGAAATTATGAAATAAAAAGTACAAATCAAGATATTCCATTTTTTAGATAAAATCTTTCTAGAATCACGAAATGATTGTTTCTTCAGTCTCATAAATGAATCTGGGCATTTAAGAATGTCATATCTTTTGAGATATTCAAAACCAACTCAAATAAAAAAATAGTTTTTGAGATATTCGAGTTTTGAGCAGGTCTAGTACAGTTCTTGGATAGTCAATAAAATAATAAGTGAATCTATTATAAAACTAATATTTTGAGATGTACAAGATTCAAAAAGAGAAGAGAGAGGAGAAATATTATAACATTATTTTTGCACTTTTCCTTTGATTCATAGAAGAGAGAGAAAGCCCTTAGAGGGTCAGTTTGTGAGTCCAAATTTTTCCTAATGTAAGTTTACTTTCCTCCCCTTTTACTTCCTCCTTTATTCCCAATTGCCATAACCTTTTTATTTTTCATTCTTTTTCCCTAGTGCAGCTTCCTCAAAAGTCAAAGGATTCTTCACTTCCACCTTGAGTTAAAGATCTGACCTAAGGCCCATTATGAAATGTTCCTTTTTGAGCATTTCTGGAGGGGCTTCATTTTCCAAACCTTCTTTCCACCACTAGTTCCAGAGCCTCCCAAAGTGGGTAAGATAGTAATCCACATCTTGATTTTCTTCTTGCTAGTAATTGAGCAATTCCCTCCAAGCTTTTTCAGGATTTTTGGTTCTTGCATATCATAGTAGGAAGGTTGCTTTCACATCATCCTGATACTCAGGATCCCGTGGTTGGCAAAGTAGTAGCTCCACAAAAAGATGCTACATAAGTTTGCAACCACATTTTTTCCTCCCCTTGCAAGAAAAATACCAAGAGTCCTAGCAAAACATCTCTGTTTTTATCTTTAACCAATGTTGTGAATTCCAACTTTTCTAAAAACCCGAAAACATATTCAGTAAAGAAATCCCCAAAATTCAGGAAAATCTCGATCCATGGTATCTTTTTACTAGAAAAATAGTCTTCTCTCACCGTGCTTTAGAAGGCATCAAAACAGTGTTAAGTTGAGCAAAACACAACTAGAAGCCTCTATAGCAACCTAACCTACATGGTGACATATTGATAATACCACAACATCTAGTCATAGGATATATGCAATCACATTTTTAACTTCCAACCAGAAGCCTCTATAGCAAACCTAACCTACATGGTGACATATTGATAATACCACAACATCTAGTCATAGGATATATGCAATCACATTTTTAACTTCCAACCAGAAGCCTCTATAACAAACCTAACCTACACGGTGACATATTGATAATACCATAACATCTAGTCATAGGATATATGCAATCACATTTTTTACTTCCAACTTCTAGAGATATAATAGATTTTAGACATGTATGGCAAAAAGATGGAAGTAATAGTTTTCATGAGGATATATTAACACTGCAAAAGATATTTTAAGTACATGGATTACTAGCAAGTATTTATTTATGTATAATAGTTCAAGATGGATGGATATTTCAGTCTATTACATCATCACTATACAACTCAGCATCTATAATCCCTTCAAGTAGCTCGATATGAATAGTAACAGTCTTCATCCATGAGGGGAGCATGATCAATACAAACCATTCAAACTCTATCCGGAATCAACCAACCACATCCATCAAGAATCCTTCACTTCTTATACTTCGCACCCATGGTTCTAATACAAGAGATAGTTACATGATGTATTCTTGTCACAATCCCACACCCACACCACCACTGTTTGGGAAAAGTAGGAAGGAGAATCATAGAGCTTAGTTTTCTTGACTTACTTCCTCATGTGAGTTGCCTTCACACATTGAGCTCAACAAAACACACTCCCCATAACCAAGGCAATAACTGTAATCTTGGGCTTACTGGCTATCACCACACCAAGGTTACTATGGTTAGAATAATCTTGTTCACAATTCAAACCTTTTTCCTTTTAAGAATACCAAGGAAGTTGATGGCACTCATTGCTTCCCCCACCAATCTGTTGGTGCTTGACGAACTTGGAGCTTTTGATGTTCTGGTCTTCTCCCAACAAATTTGTTATTATAAGGCCTGCTCCGTGATATTTACCTTGCATGAATGCATGCTTCTTCGTGGATTGCAATAGGGCATTAATGAGATCTGAAATAGCAACATCATATAAAGAGATGGTTCCCTTGAAACCCTCTCTTAACCAACTTGCATGTTTTGTTTCTACTAGATTGGTGGTGGTCGGCATGTACGATAAACTAGCATCATCAACCTCCTATAACAAAAGATTAGCTGATAAGAATCAAAGTTGTAAGCTCCAACCACATTTTCGACAACAAAATATTAGATTAAAAATTCACATTCCAAATCCAAGCTATTAGTTTTCAAATCCAAGAAAGTTATACTTAAAAATTCACATTTCAAATCCAAGCTATTAGTTTTCAAATCCAAGAAAGTTATACTTACCCCTACAAGGTGCTTCCTCCAATAATGGGGATATCTAGTATGCCACCAACTAAGCTAACAATCCATGGCTGGTAAGTTTGCATCAACAACTTTACCATTCATCTACCATGATCTAATGTCTCTGTATTTCAAGAGTGCCTCTTCTTCACTCAATGCACAACACCAATGCTGACAGCATAATCGCTTGTGCTCTTCTTGAAAATTCTTGACTACATATTGTAATATTTGGATGTTCAAGCTTTATTCCTAATGAAAAAGGAAAGAACGCTCATGATATTCCATTATATTTAGGTTTGGAAAAGGATTTATCACCACAACATTGTTGATCATTTCCCAGAAAAGAACTTGTGTCAATGTGTCCTCTTTCATTTTGTAAGTTGCAATCGTCATGAGCTCTTGCAAGCTGCATGCCATCATATAACAGTTGGAAAGCAGCTGAAAATAAGTTCAAAAATTTTAAAGAATTTGACAAGACCAAAATGTACCTTGGATCATATACATGTGCAGCCATTGTTGTCCATCCCTGCACATGCCTGACGTGATCAAAACAAACCTAAGTCCTCCTCAAATCACTATCTCCTGTTTGGCGCATACGGTTTACCAGATCCAAATCCGATGGGGTAGGCCATGTGGTTGACATTTTAAACACGTAACACAACTCTGACTCTTGCCCAGGAAAATGGCTACCATGGAGGTGCATTGTCTCTTCAATTCTAGGATACTGCACTCTGCTCCTTACACTAAACTGTTGATCCTAGAAGCACATACCATCCTCCTGAATCTACAAGAGAATTGGAGATTTTAACAAACTATATAAACTTAAGTTGATAAGAATAATCAAAAAATTAAAATCCTTATGGAATACACATTACCTTGGACATTTGAATTAGGGGATGCATGTGTTCCAATAATAGCGACAACTCCATGCTAATATTTGATCCATCCTTTGTATGCCTCCTAGCAACAACTACATCTAATACAAGATCCATCCTTCGTATGCCTCCTAACAAGATGTTTGGTGATATCCATTTGTATCTTCCTTGGACCACTTGTAGGTAGCCACCTCTGAAACTGCCTCTTGCACAAGTTCTCTTATCTTTTGCAATGCCTACCTTGATGTGCCCCTTTGCACTGCATGCAAATGTTCCCCTTGATGTATCATCAATCTAGTCATATGTGGGTCAGCAGGCATACAATAGTACACCATAGCACCACACATTCTTCTACGTATAGGTATGTTCTTGCTATAGAAACAAGCTAGAGAGACATATCCATCAATTGTTAAGCCTGTGAGGTCCCTCTGCCCCCTTCCGTGCACCACCAGACTCCCGGTAGCTGACAACAGTGGAAGCAACCCCCTCATGCACGGGGGGTAGGGTTTCTCACTTGGGGCCTTGCCCACGAATGGACGAGACTAGGCTGGTGGTCACTCCAAAAACCGAAACCGGGAAAATTTCCCATGCCCGGAAAGCAGGGATGATTCCACCTTTTTGAATTTTCTTAAACGAATTTTTCTAACGAGATCAAAACCTAAACTATCCTTCACCTGAATGAACCAGATAGAAGGAAACTATCGCTGATATAATTTGATCATCTGAGCAATTCAATGCTTTTTTCCTAATCAAGATCAGGCACAGCTGTTGATCCACTCAATTGAGAAATTTATCAGGGAATTAACTAACTACTCGAATCCTAGTGTAATCCTAAGATTTTTCAGTTTGATTATTAAAACTCCACTGATTCTTGCCTACTACATCCGGCCCATGGGTTAGCCACCACCCTACCACTGGAATCGGTAGAACCAAACAAGTACTCACCCACCCATAATTGAATGCCTTTCTTAACTTTAGCTTTAGAAAACAGTTACACACACACTCCTCTTTAAAACTTTAATATAAAAATAATCCATTGATAAAACAGATATGGTCACAGATTTCATAACTCAAAATTTCCATTCAATCCCTTGCTTCACAAAAAGATTACCACTCTGGACTCTGTAAAGAAAACCCTTATTTAATTATAAAAATTCTATATGCATCTAATTATGCATAAAATCCAATTCTGATGAAAGTCACACTTTTATCATCATAAAAATCATTTATGATGAAAATCACTCTTTTAATATAAAAAAATCTTTTATGCATATATTTATGCATAAAAATCATTTATGATAAAAATCACACTTTTAATATATAAAAAATTTATGCATATATTTATGCATACAATTCATTTATGATGAAAATCACTCTTTTAATATAAAAGAATTTCTTTTATGCATCCATTTATGCATAAAAATCATTTATGATGAAAATCACACTTTTAATATATAAAAAATATTTTATGCATACAAATCATTTATGATGGAAATCACTCTTTTAATATAAAAGAATTTCTTTTATGCATCCATTTATGCATAAAAATCATTTATGATGAAAATCACACTTTTAATATAAAAAAATCTTTTATGCATACAATTCATTTATGAAAATCACTCTTTTAATATAAAAGAATTTCTTTTATGCATCCATTTATGCATAAAAATCACTTATGATGAACTTTTATTATAAAAAAATCTTTTATGCATATATTTATGCATACAATTCATTTATGATGAAAATCACTCTTTTAATATAAAAGAATTTCTTTTATGCATCCATTTATGCATAAAAATCATTTATGATGAAAATCACACTTTTAATATTAAAAAAATCTTTTATGCATACAATTCATTTATGATGAAAATCACTTTTTTAATATAAAAGAATTTCTTTATGCATCCATTTATACATAAAAATCATTTATGATGAAAATCACACTTTTAATATAAAAAATTTATGCATATATTTATGCATACAATTCATTTATGATGAAATCACTCTTTTAATATAAAAGAATTTCTTTTATGCATCCATTTATGCATAAAAATTATTTATGATGAAAATAACATTTTTATAATCAAATTAAAAAATTTCAATATGCTTCCTTCTATGCATAGAATATAATTCTAAAGAAAGTAACATTTTATTAATAAAATATTTTTAGTATGCATTTTTCTATACCTAGGATGAAAAATAACACTTTAAGAATACATATACGATAGGGATTACTCTTTTTGAATTAAAAAAAAGTAAAACTTATTTTACACAATTTTAAAAAAATTCACCATAACCTCCTTTGTATGGCTGACCATTTTTCAATTTTTAACTCTCTAAAATTAATTAGAAGTTCACCAAGAGTATTTAAATCATTCTAATGTAAACATTTTCTACTTATTTAAGAGAAACATTATGAAAAACTTGATTTTATCCATTAATCATTCATCTAGGATAAAGAATGGTTGGATTTACTAAAGAAGAGAGGGAAATGCCTTTTTTCAATGAGGCATAACATCATATTCATTTTAGAGAAAACAAAAATCATGAAAACCATAAAATGAAATATAAAAGAGGAGAATCTCCAACTTACAAGGAGAATTTGAGAGCTTTCCTTTGGCTTGATGGTTTGAGGTATCTACTATTGTTTGAAACAAGAGTGGCCACCAATCTTTAGAAGAGGGAAGGTCAAAAACTAATGAATTATGAGTAAATTCACAGTTTTTGGCTCTTGGGAGAAGTAGGGTAACAGTGCCAAAAACACTATTGAGCTTCAACAAAGGGAAAAGCTTCTATTTATAGGAAAAAGTGAGCTTCTAACCAAGCCAACTGATTCTAGAATTTTCCAGATCAGTTTAGTCAATTTTTTTACCATTTTTGGGTCAGTTTAGTCCACTTTTTGGATCTAGTTGAAACAGGAGAGAGAAGAGATAAAAATATCTCATTATTTGGGAGTTTAAAACTCACCCACACATGTGAAATATGTGCCTCTTTCATGAGGGGAATTCCCCCATACTGAGGTGTCAAAAATGCATCATTTCTTCTAAATATCTCTCTTTTTTTAACTATTAACCTTATCCTTAGTCAACTCTTCATCTTATGTGAGTATTTACTCATTTTTGGGGGATTTTCCTTTTATTCTTCCATTTATCTCCTCCCTACATTTGGATGAATCTTATTGGTCCATAGGAACCTTAATTTAAACTTTCAAAAAAATCTTGACCCCTAGGATAAGGCCTCTTGAACAAATTATACTTGATTTCTAATGCACCTTCTGAAAATCTTTTTGAACTTCTGTTTTGGGGGAACTTATTTTAATAAGAAGAGATATTTTTCCATCCAAAAATATTTAAAAACTGAATTACCACTCTCTAGAAGATTTTCTCTCTCTAGGCCAAAACTGGTAGAAACAAGATCTTTTATATTTCTGAAGAGGGATTTGATTACAGGGGAAGATGCTGGACATCTTGAGAGACTGGGGAGGAATCTTACATTCTTTCCCACTTGAAGAACGCGAGATGCCCTCATCTCGCAAACTGGGGGTAACAGATCGGCTTCATTATCCCAAGTGGCATCTTCAAAAGGATAGAACTTCCATTTTACCAATAATTCCCTGAGAATTTTGTTTCCTGAGAATCTTTTCTCGAACATCAAGAATTTCTTTAGGTTGGAGTTCCATCTGCCCTTGGATTGAAGAGGTTAGGATTTCATCATCAAGCACATGATTTGGGCTTGGCACATATTTCTTTAGAAGGCTTACATGAAATACATTATGAACTTTGAGATGAGGAGGTAGAAGAAGCTCGTAGGCTAAGTCACCTACTTTCTTTGTAATCAGATATGGTCCACAATATCTGGGGGATAACTTCTTGTACTTCCCAAGAGATAGAGAACTTCTTTTGGGCCGTACTCTAATGAAGACCATATCTACTTCTTCAAACTTTCTGTCTGTCCTCTTCTTATTTTCATACTGCTTCTGTCGATCTTGGTGAGCAGCTTTAATATCTTTACAAATTGACTGCATCTGCTGCTCCATGTCATCAAGCATCTGTCTGGACATCTCGACCCTAATCAATGGGTCGGACCAAGTTAATGGAGTTAAGCAATCTTGTCCATACAGAGCTTTAAAAGGGCTCATCCCGATACTTCGGTGATAAGAGGCATTGTAGGTGAACTCGACTAGGTGCAGATAGCTTAGCCACTTCTTGGGTTCCCTGCCCCACAGCATGACCGAAATATATCTTCGATTACTTGGTTTACCCTTTCAGTTTGACCATTGGTCTCAGGGTGATAAGCTGTGTTGAGATCCAAGAAAGTTTCCACTGCTTCAAAAAATGCAGTCCAGAACCTTGAAGTAAACTTGGGATCTCGATCACTTACTATTCTCCTGGGTAGGCCATGCAATCTGAAGATTTCTTTGAGGAACACTCTGGCCACATCCACTGCAGTGTAGGTTTCTTTTATTGGAATCAGATGGACAACTTTGGTTAGTCTGTCAACTACCACGAAAATGGAGTTGTAACCTGATTGCACTGAAGGTAATCCAGTAATAAAATCCATACTGATACATTCCCACTTCATCTGGGGGATGTCCAATGGATGTAACTTCCCATGCATTTTTACTCTTTCAGCTTTGACTTTCTGGCATGTCAGACACACTGACGTACATGATTCAGTACATCTTTTTTCAGACCAAGCCAAAAGAAGCTTTTCTTTACAGACATGTAGGTTTTGATGAAACCTAGATGTCCTGCTATATAAGGCTGTCATGGGCTTCATTCAGAATTTGACCCTTGGTTCCCTCATCATTGGGAATACATAGCCTGCGATTATAATACATAATGCCATCATCCAAGCTGTACCCTTGAACTCTGTTCAACTCCTGTGGAGTTTTGCTTTCCTGCATAAGTAGGGTAGAAAAAGGGCCAAAGAATCTATCCTGCATGATTTTCTCTCTTGCTTCAATAATCAAAGGATTTGATACTACAGTAATTGCAAGCAAGGAGGCTTTTCTGCTGAGGGCATCTGCTACCACATTTTCTTTGCCTGGACAATACTTGATTTCAAAATCAAATTCCTGCAGGGTCTGCATCCACCTTCTTTGGCGCATGTTGAGATCCTTCTGAGTGAAGATCCACTTTAAGCTCTGATGATCTGTCATCAAAGTGAATCTTTGTCTCAGTAGGTAATGTCTCCACAACTTGAGGGCATATACCACTGAAAGTAGTTCCAGGTTGTGGACAGCATAATTCCTCTCATGCGTTCTGAGTTTTCGGGATTCATAGCCACTGCATGACCTTCCTACATGAGTGCACCTCCCAGGGCAAAACCACTTGCATCAGTTACTACCTCAAAGGGTAGAGAGAAATCTGGTAGCTTCAGAACGGGATTGGTTACCAAGGCGGTCTTCAGCTTATCAAAAGCACTTTGGCACCTGGCAGACCATTGAAACGGAATATTCTTCTTGAGAAGATTAGTCGAGGGGAGGCTATGAGAGCATACTTTGGTATAAAAATTCTATACCAACCAGTCAATCCCAAGAATCCTCTGACTTCTTTCACTGTCTTTGGTTCAGGCCAATCTATGAACTACTTGGACTTTTGCGGAAGCTGGAGAAATTCCATCTTTGGATACCAGAAAGCCCAAGTATTCAACATGGTCGGCAAAGAAAGTGCATTTGCTCTTTTTTTGCAAAGAGTTGGTGCTTCCTTAGAATCTCAAGAACTTTTTTGACATGAGCTTCATGGTCAGCTGCATTCTTTGAGTAAATCAGAATATCATCAAAGAAAACAAGAACAAAATCATCCAAGTATTCTCTGAGAATGTCTTGCATTAAACGATTGAATGTAGCTGGGGCATTTGTCAATCCAAATGGCATGACAGTGAATTCATAATGCCCACACTGAGTATTGATGGCTGTCTTCGAGATATCTTGCTCATTAATCCTGATCTGGTAATACCTTGATTTGAGATCTATCTTTGTGAAGATCTGGGCTCCACTTAGCCTGTATAGAAGCTCATCAATTCTAGAAATAGGATACTTATTCTTAACTATCAGCTGATTTAGACCTCTGTAGTCCACACAAAGTCTAAGCGTTCCATCTTTCTTTTTCTGAAAGAGAACTGGCGCACCCCAAGGTGAAACACTGGGTCTTACAAACCCTTGTTCTAACAACTGTCTAAGCTGTTCCTTGAGTTTGATGGCTTCAGGAACTGGCATTTTGTACGTGCGGCAGGGCTATTGGCTGAGCTCCTGGGGTCAAATCTATCACATGATCTACTTCTCGAATTGGAGGCATCTCTGTTAATTCTGCTGGGAATAAATCATCATAATCACTTAACCATTCAGGTTCTTTAGCTTTTAACTTTGAGTCTACCAGATTCATTTTGACAAGATAAATACACTGCTTCTTTCTAAGTCCTTTTAGTAACTTAGAAGCCTTTACTAACTGCAGACTTGGGGATCCTGAAATTTCGGTTCCTTGAACCTTGTTTCCGTGAAGGTCACGGAAGGAAATGGTTCCATTATGACAATGAATGTCAACTTGATTTTTGTGGAGCCAATCCATTCCAAGGATCCCGTCGAAAACTCCCAAAGTTATAACTCTGAATTGACAGTCATCTAAACTCCCATCTAGGTTGAACTGAATACGTTCTGTTTCAAGGTGAGTGAAAAGAATCTTCCCACTTGCCAATTCAACTTGCATAGGTTTCCCTGATTTTTGATCTAAGACTAGCTTACGCAAGCATCCAGGGGAAACAAATGAATGAGAACTGCCTGAATCAATCAAAAGCTTACAAGGTTTACCTTGATACTCTACCGAACTATGGATGACTGAGACGGTTAGGCCCTTGGTTTTCAATTGCAGCATAGGTCTGCCCTCTTTCCTCTTCTACTACATCTGAAATTGTGACTGCTCTGGCTGCTGCAGTCTGAGGCGGGACTCTTTCTCTTTGGTTGCCCCAGTTCTGGGAAGGAGTTCTGAGGTTACTCTAGATAGAGGCAGATGGCTGAGCTGGAGTTCTTATGGGGTTTCCTTGACTTGGGCGAGACGGACCCTAATTAGATTGGTAAGAAGGAGTTGGTCTCTGAACTCGAGGTCCTTGACTTCCCTGTCCTCTCGACATGGTAGGAGTCGGGCAGTCTTTCAGCTAATGACCAAAACCTTGGCATCCAAAACATTGGTTTTCACTTTTGAGCTCATCCCTCTGATTTCTTGAAAGAGGTGGGGCTCCTGAGAAAGTATTCTGGGGGAAGGGTCTTCCTTCACTTCGAAATCTTCCTGTATCCTGATTCTGATTCGGGCCTTGCTGCCTCTTCGGGGGTGGAAATTTTGAAGTACTTCCCTGGGTTTGGAATCTTTTAAAGTTAGAGGGTGCAGGCTTCAGCGGGACCTTTACTACAAAGGCTTTGGCAAAATCCTTTGCCATTCTTACAGCTTCAGCCATGGACACTGGCTTGGCATTTTTGACCAGTGTGTCCAAGGGTTCGTTCATTCCCCGAATGAACCTGGCCATGAGTTGTTCTTCATCTAGAGAGGTGGTGAATATTTGAGTAGAAGAGCAAAGGCCAGGTGATATTCCTTGATGGTTTTGCATCCCTGCTGCTTTAGCTCTAAGAATTCGTTCATTTTGATTTCCAAAAATTCAGGGGGACAAAATCTCTTTCTCAAATA
Source organism: Cibotium barometz (assembly GCF_041138505.1). Lineage (NCBI taxonomy): Eukaryota > Viridiplantae > Streptophyta > Polypodiopsida > Cyatheales > Cibotiaceae > Cibotium > Cibotium barometz. Next base: position 27,001,422 of record NC_141062.1, on the reverse strand, counting down.
GGTTTTTAGGTCATTCCAGGACTGAGTATTTCTGTCCAGACGGTTGGTGTCACAGTGGTTCCTCCATGCTACTCTGGCTGTTTCCACTATTTTCAGCCTAGCAAGAGCCATTTTGCTCTGCTCATTGTAGCCTGTGACGTCAAAATATTCTTCCATGGCTTCCACCCATTTCTCCACAGCCTCGCCTAGGTTCTCTCCTTCTCCTTTGAAGGGTCCTGGTTGAGTCCTATGAAGAGCCTTGCGAACATCAGGGTCAAGCTCGTCACCATCTTCAGAGAGAGGGTTTGGCTGACAGCCACAGTTTCCTCGTCTCATGATTCTGCCAAAAATTTATATATTATTGAATTTTTATTTTGATATCATCCACGAGATCCTAAGATTTATGAGGTTTGAAAAACAATTTCTTAAACAAGACAATGATCTTATTGGAGATCTATGACATATGTCCGATAACAGATTTTTCTTTATCAGATCGTCCATAAAAAATCACTTATACAACAGGGAATTTTTCTCCGAAAAATATTTCTTTATTTATATAAAAGTTGCAATATGTACAGCTCGGCTCCAGAATTCAAAATCTCATCGAAAGTCGCATAAGACGACGGTACTGGGCCATAGCCATGCCCTGATACAAACGTTCACTTACTGACAAGGAAGCTATTATTTTCTCCTTAGGAATAAAACAACTAAGGAGTCTGTAGACTTGGCATGAAAGTCTGAAATTCCGAGGCGTCGAATGATATAGAATGATGCCACGCACCATTTTCAGCTTTAACAGAATCATTGCCAAAGAGAGGTTCTGCCATAGCATTGCACGGCGGTCGCAAGAGGCGTGGACATACTGCCCTGCAAACCACATATGCTGTTGTCTCTCCGTCGTCGCTGGGTTAGGAAAATATAAATCCTCGAAATGGCGTGCGAGTCTTGCTCGGCTTGTTCGAGTTGAGGCGGAAGAAATGAGATGCTCAAAGGCGAACACAATCATATCTTGAGACTGGGTGAGGTCGGGAATACCAGATAAATAGGGAACTTCCATCTATAAAAATAATTTCTTTGATTAAAAATTCTTCATTATTAAAGAAGCTTACGGAATGAAAATACATTATGAAAAATACTTTTTCTGAGTTTTTATTATCAATTTCTGATAAGAATTTAATTATCCTTATTAGCTTTCAACAAGGCTCTCATACCAACTGTGAGGTCCCTCTGCCCCCTTCCGCGCACTAGACTCCCGATAGCTGACAGCAGCGGAAGCAACCCCCTCATACGTGGTGTAGGGTTTCTCACTTGGGGCCTCGCCCCCACGAATGTCCAGGCACGAGACTAGGCTGGTAGTCACTCCGAAAACCAAAACCGACAAAATTTCCCATGCTCAGAAAGCGAGGACGATTCCACCTTTTTGAATTTTCTTAACGAGTTTTTCTAACGAGATCAAAACCTAAACTATCCTTCACCTGAATAAACCAGATAGAAGGAAACTATCGCCTTATATAATTTGATCATCTGAGCAATTCAACGCTTTTTTCCTAATCAAGATCAAACAGAGCCGTTGATCCACTCAATTGAGAAATTTATCAGGGAATTAACTAACTACTCAAATCCTAGCATAATCCTTAGATTTTTCAGTTTGATTATTAAAACTCCATTGATTCCAACCTAACCCCATTCGGCCCATGGGTTAGCCACCACCTTACCACTGGAATCGGTAGAACCAAACAAGTACTAACCCACCCATAATTGAATGCCTTTCTTAACTTTAGCTTTAGAAAACAGTTACACACACACTCCTCTTTAAAAATAATCCATTGATAAAACAGATATGGTCACAGATTTCATAACTCAAAATTTTCATTCAATCCCTTGTTTCACAAAAAGAGTACCACTCTCGACTCTCCGTTGGGACCAGCTGGTCAGCCAACGAGATCCAGTAACAGATTACAATAATCATTTCGTCAACATTCATATATATCTTCCACGACATACGCATGGGTGTCCTAAGCACCGCGAGCCCGTGCATCGCCTGGTCAGAACCCTCCAGGATCCTCCTTAGGTGTCCTGGTACTTCACTCAGGGACCGCTTCGTCGGTCGTCGCCCATCGTACCGGAAGCACACCATTTTTTGCCATACCCAGGCTGGTCAAGACCTGGGTAGGTTTTTGCCACGTGAGCTGTCCCTTGAACACTCCCTGCCAGCTGTTGCAACCGAACTTCCCTTAGATAAACACATATGCCAAATACTCCATCTAGTATTCTGGCGTAAGACAGTCCTTTAAGAAAACAGGGTTTCTATGCAAGTTTTTAGTTTTGATTTTTTTAATACAATGGTTATATCTTAATTCCGTATCCCAATACTTCTTTTATTTTCATTCTATTCTTGTTTTATCTTCTTCAAGAACATGGCTCGCACCAAGCAAATTGCCAAGAGGAGGTTTGATCCAATGAAGGTTAGGCCCCTAGCACCGCCCACACATCGCAAACGTCGGAGACCTGGCACCGTCGCTCTTCGAGAAATAAGAAACTATCAAAAGACAACAGACATTCTGATCCCGAGGAGACCTTTTTATCGCCTTGTTAGGGAGATCATGGATGATTTGAACGCGAGTCGGATATCTCGATGGCATCGTCGGGTCAGTAATAGTGAGGCTCCCACACGATGGACAGTAGTAGCTTTGGAAGCTCTTCAAGAGGATGCTAAGCTTTTTTGGTGGACATGTATGGTGACACAGTGTACGTAGCAGTCCATATGCCAAGAGAGTCACCATCACTGACAATTGTATGCGACTAGTTCTACACATGCGAAAGTGGAGGAAAGATTATGGTGATGAGTCATAGGTTTAGGGAGATCTTGTAATCTCATGTATATGCCACAATGTAATCTCATGTGATCATGATGTAAATGCTTTACTTAATGAAAATAGTTTTTTTAATCCTTGCCAAGTGTCTACTTGATTATATATGGCAATCATAATTGTATTGTATTGCTTTTTTGGTGGACATGTATGGTGACACAGTGTACGTAGCAGTCCATATGCCAAGAGAGTCACCATCACTGACAAAGATATGCGACTAGTTCTACACATGCGGAAGTGATCATGATGTAAATGCTTTACTTAATGAATATATTTTTTTAAATCCTTGCCAAGTGTCTACTTGATTATATATGGCAATCATAATTGTATTATGATTTCAATTTCAAATTAATGATGATTAAATATTATTTGTTGATCGCATGAATACAACAAAACTTCAAAAATATATTTTTAATAATAATATAGAAACTGTTACATCATGACATAGAAGCAAGTACAAAAACCATAAACTCTATGCCTCTTAGTACTAGGCTCAGCAGAGTCAGTAGGAGCTTTAAGCGAAGGAATTACAACAAAATTTCCATCGAGCTCGAGTTGGATAGCATGAAGATTAACCTTCCTAGTAGCAAGGCCTAGGCCAACAAGTGAATGAATCTTCTCTCCATGCTGAGCTTCGAACAAATATAGGAGCTTGGAGCGCTTTACAAGCAACACCTTCTCTAAGCTTGATTTCATAGGCATGGACTTGAATGCAGCACCCTTTGTTAAAGCCTTGATCTTCATGAGAGAGACTTGTCCCCATCAAGGGAGCATACTTTGTGAAAGACAATGATGTCTTGGAAGATCTTGCTAATATACTCCTTCAGAGCTGCATCCTGGACTCTTCCTCTGCCACCCCTTGTTCCACTAGCTCTTGATGCAAACTCATCGACATAGACAATTTCCTGAACAAAATATTTGCATGCAAAAATAAAATATAAAAAATTATTCTAAAATTTAATTTCATGAAAAAAAAATATTTTCAAATGAGTTGAAATTGTCTGTGCGGGGCCTCAGGGGCTTGGGGGGACAATCTGGCATGCATCGGGTCCCTCCAGGCAGCATGCCAGCCCGAAGGCTGGCGAGGATGGCCTTGATTCTGCACGGGGCCTCAGGGGCTTGGGGACCCCACACATGTAATCTGGCATGCATTAGGCCCCTCCAGGCATGCCAGCCAAAGGCTGGTGAGGATGGCCCTGATCCTCGCCAGCCTTTGGCTGACATGCCTGGAGGGCCCCGATGCATGCCAGATTACATGTGTGGGGTCCCTAGGCCCCTGAGGCCCTGCACCAAAATTTTCAGGAAGATTTAAAATTTTTTTTACGTACCCTCTCAGCCTTATCATTCTGTTTTCTGACCGGTGCATCTAGGCCTACCCCAGTGAAGATCGCTCTATCACCATGTAGAGGGTACGAGAGGTCAATGCGTGGTCGAGGTCCAAAGAGCTCCTCTTGCAACCTCTCAAATTCTGCAAACTGAGATATCATAGTCAGGAGAGCAGCTTCTGCAGCACTTCTTTTTTGGATGTGGATGATTGTAAAGACATCATCCATGCTCATGCCATCATATTGGGTCAATCTCAGTTACTTATGGAGGGACATCCACAGTGTCAAAGTCAATGAGGTCTTCATCAACATCCTGGACAAGTTGGCAGTACAACTCTTCCTCCCTCAAATCCAAGACCTCAAGGACATCCTGCATGAGCAAGTACTTAACACCATCTATAGTGATGGCACTCAATGATGCAAGTTTTGCATTCTCAGTAGGATGGGCTCCCTCCTGGTGGATAGTCGACAAGTCCAAAGAAAAGCTACGTTCCTCCGCCTCTTGCTTATCCAGGACTATCTCTTCTCTGGCTCCTTCTCTTCATAGGTGAGAAGAGGCATCACTGGCTCCTCATCATTCTCCTCTTCAAAATCAAAGCATAATATACAAATAGCAAAGGCAATATCCCGTTGTCGATGAGATCGATCGGGTTTGCCTCCTCAAAAGTGAGGGGCACATAGGTAGATCGGAAGGGGGGGGAACATGTGCAAGTTCTCTTTGTGCAACCTTTCTATGGTTGTCACCACTCTTCATGGAGAAGAGAAACTCTAGGGGTATCCACCGAGCAGTGGAGTCACCACTCTTCATGGAGAAGAGAAACTCTAGGGGTATCCACCGAGCAGTGGAGTCAGAGATAAAAAATGTGATATCATAACATCCCATGTAAAAATATGCAAGCACTAAGCTATCGGGCTCTAGAGTCCTAAATATATTCTCTAGCTCAACACTATAAAAAAACCTAGGGTAAATCTGGTCCTGAACGGGTTTCACTCATCCACTGTGCGAACGTATCATGATGAGAAGCCATGGTGAAGGCGTAAAGGGAGCAACAAGCAAGGTGGATAGAAAGTGAGAGATAGAGAATGCAATAGAAGTGAATGAAAATAACCCCTAGTTATACTTATAAATATAAATTTATATATTATTTCATTAAAACTTTAATAAGGTAATATATATTTTATTAAAATTTTAATGGAGTAATATTTATTTCATTAAAACTTCAAGAGCTCCAATGCATCTTGCATGAGGAGGTACTCCACCCCTTCAATGGTGATGGCACTCAATGAAGCTAGTGGTGGGTCATGACTTTGGGTTTCGTGAGGCTAGATGGATGTAAATTATACTTATGTTTATTATTGTACTTAAAGTATCTATAAACTTATATTTATTTTAATACCTTATGTTTATACTTTAGTAAATAAAGAACACTTCAATAAAATATAATAAATCATAAATCATACTTTTATTTCTTGTTACATATTATTATTATTATATTATTATATTATTTACAAAGTTACTTATATTATTATTTGCACTTAAATATATACTTAAAGTTATATTTATTTTTATACCTATATCCATAGAATTAAAATTAATAACACTTCATTAAAATATAAGAAATCATAAATCATATTTATATTTCTAGGATAATTAATTATATTATTATTGACACTTAAATATATATTTATACTTTTATTTACAATTGTACTTACTTATACTTATCTTTATGTTCGAAACACAATAGACTTTAAAAAACCACTACAATTTATGAAAATGAAATAAAATTAAATTTATAACACTTTTAGAGAAACATTTTTTAATATTCACTTGGAAGAATAAGAATTACATGGACTCTACAATTTCAAGGATGTGTGGAGCAACACATTGCTTGCATGTTTTTCAATGTTCACTTCGGCTCCCAACCTTCCTACCATCCAACTTGAAATAAAAATTACAAGGGGGATCATTGAACATGAGTTGGATTTTCTACCTCAGAAAACTAAGGGGACAATGACTTTCTACATTAACGCTAAAAGGTTCATGACCCTCTCAAAGAATATTCACATCAATGAGTGTGCTGAAGGCGCGCCATCTCACATGTCTTGGTCCAAGTTGAGACACTCCCCTCGTAGAAGATACTTGAAGCGAATGCACAAAGTTTGTCTTGCAATGAAGAACCTGTCATAAAAAACAAACAACCAACATAAAAACATAAAAATAACAATAAAAAATCAACAAAAAACATAAAAACATAAAAACAACAACAACAATCAACGATCGGTGTCTTGTAATGAAGTACTTATGAATAAAAACTATAAACAATCAACAACAGTGTAATCTTACCTAAAGGTAACATCTGACACAGTGATTCTGCACTCAATGATATCATCATGGTGGTGAGTTCTCTTGAGATGCCATGACCCACCTAGTAACCGAGTCATCCAATCCTCAGATGGGCACTTGCATTGATACGTAATCTTAGTTTTCTTTACTACTTCACAGGATCCAAACAAATGTGCAAACAAACTAACTGGAACAAACCAACTTAGATGCACATCTCTAGAGCCTGTGGAGGGTTTCATGGCAGCATGAACATCAGTTTTTATCTTTACCCTACATGCTTCTGATATGTCTAAGCTAAGATTATACCATTCCTGGCTAGACAACGGTGGTAGTGGAATGTACTCCAAACTGTGTCTCTGCACAACATATGTGGAATCATAAAAGTAAACATTATGAGATACCAATTTGCTTGCACTCTTGTTGTCATAGATCAAGGCACCTATCTCTGCATATAAAACATTTAGCTTTCCACTTAAGCACTCTACATTTTGCCATTCATGCAGAGTTGATGGATATACAGCTACAAGCAACAAACATGCTTGTATTAAAACTCTATCTAATAACCATGGACTCAAATCACAAGAACACAAAGCATAGAGATATAAACTTACTATTAGGCTTATGTCTCACACTACTGAAGTTTTTATGATGCACTCGAATCTCTTTGTGCATATAAACATGCTGAATGAAAGCCTCTGTTATTATACCATTGGTGCGTCTCCTGAACTCTATGATTCTACCTTTCCATTGTTTGTTGGGGTCTGTTACATCTTTGAGCTTGACCTTGAAACTCCCACGAGTACTTGGTCTCATTAAAATCCAATTTAACTTATTGTATTGATCAGGGATCCAATTACCTTCATCATCTCTCCTATTAAATACCTCCACTATGTGAATATTACTTGGTCTCATTAAAATCCAATTTAACTTATTGTATTGATCAGGGATCCAATTACCTTCATCATCTCTCCTATTAAATACCTCCACTGTGTGAATATTACTAATATTCCTCCTCCTTTTGAAGACATCTACAATAAAAAACAAAGCACCAAATTAATAATATCTATGTTAAGATTGTAAGCAACAAATAAACATTATAACAACAAGAAATAAACAGCAACCTATTGCTTTGATTCACACAACCTTGTTGCTTACATTAAAATCAAGATAGTTATCTGTGGTGTAGAGAAGATTATAAGCAACAATAAAGATTAAAACAACACGAAATAAACAACAACTTACTTCTTTGATTTGCACAATCTTGTTGTTCACAACCTTGCTCCTATGAAAATAAACAACAACACATCAAGAAACATAAACAAACCTATCTTACATCAAGACAAAACATAGACAAACCCTAAACATATGATCATTACTCATAAGAATTTGATGCCACTTCAGATCAAGATAGCTATTTGTGGTGCAAAGAAGAGAAAGTTCATGTGAGAAAACGTACATAACTCATAGAGGTTTTGTCCAAATGAGATGAAATTTTATGAGGAGAGAGCTATGGTGGAGAACAACATACCTGTAAAATTTCGTGAAGAAAGAACTAGAGTTGCAGAAGATATGGCAAAATTGAATTCTGCTAAAAAAAAAGGGGGGAAATGAAAAGGTAGTGAAATGCAAAAGGAGGGAAAGTAAAAAGTTAAACATTAAAAAAAAGAAAAAAAATGAAATTCGGTTTTCAAACTTTCATGTGCGGACCACAAGGTTTATTTGACATGAAAGATATGGAATCTGACATTTCTCTATTTTTTTAAGATATGGGCTCTATTACTTTATTGTCTTAAGAGATTTGGGCAAAGATATGACAAAAAGATCCATGTTACATGGATCTAGAATCCTAGCTCTCTCATTGGTCAGGCCAATATTTTTTTATTCACTCCTTAAGGGGAAAAATGGAGAGTCCATATTTCTCCTAATGAGAGTTTCACAGCAATCCAACAACAACCTCAACCTGATGATTCCCTAAAAAAGGAGCTGCATGAGGTGGTCGAATTAATGAAGACCATGAATTTGAACCTAGTAGAAGGAAGAGGTAGAGTAAGGGGCCGAGTCAATGGAAGAGGAGGAGCCGATATAAATCCTAATCAAGGTGGTCAAAATCAGTGGTATATAGGAGGAAGAGGGAGAGGTGCATATCTCATCAATGCACATTGTTTCAACTATGGTGAATAGCCGGGGTCACATTAGCACTTACTGTGATAAACCCCCTCATTTGGGGAGGATATATTTCCACTACCCCAAAACCTCAGCAAACAAAGCTAATGATTATGAGACTGAGAAATTAAAGATCCATCACGCCATCCGTAGTACAAGCTTCTGCAACTTCTTTGTTGATTCATGTGAATGTTCCTTTCCTCCCTGATCCTTGCTCTTTCTTATAGACTTGGCTTGGCTCCCATTATATCCTTAAGTGAACTACACAAGCAGTACTTGGAGAACTCACTTGTCTTTGTCAAAGCAACGTGTGGAAACTCTTTATTCCAAACTCTCCCAAAAGAAGACTTGGATAGCTTTTTGTCATATCCAATTGATCAAGTGTTGTGTTAATCTCATCTAACATGTCCACTTGCTTATATGTTTTTGGTATCTTTAACTGAGTCTCCCTTGAACCATCCAACATAGTTCTAATCTTGTTAGGCATCTGCTATGAGTTCATGTCCACAAAGTCTTGAACTAGTGCTCTAGCCACACCATTATGCTCTAGGCTTCTACTCATTATTCGTGTGTTTCCATGCACATGTTCACACACACCAGCCCATTGAGCTTAAATTCATATTTAATCTTTCGAGTTTTTGAGTCTTGAAGCCAATATACGGAGAGCACTTCATATACATAGTTTGTATGGGTTTCTTGAGACTACCCCCAAAATTCTTGGCATATTCTAAGTACGTTCGCAAGATGACAATATTTACTTTGTAGCAATCAATAGTGGAAACCCTTTGTACTGATTCAACTGACACATAAAAACTACAAGTTGGTGGTGCTCTCTCTTTTGGAATTCTATTTATGAAAGTGTAGGTCCTTTTTTTAAAAATGTTGGGGCATCATTAACCACCATTGGAAACTCATTATTGGTCTGTTCTCCATCAACCTGCATGGTCTCAATGGCTACATAGCGTTGTAATAGACTATTGTCTAGCATTATAGTCTGTTTAATGGGCCACTTAACTAAGCTGATGCTATCCGCATCGCGGGTATAGTTCAGCTTGATGTACTATTATGTGCCCTTTCAATAGCCGCTCCCACACAATTCTCACCAAGTTGCTCAAAGTTGACACAGTTGTTTCAAAACACATACAAGATCAACCCCTTGTACATCATTTGGGTCTTGCTCTCATCTCATAAAAGGACCTTTTTGTTCTTCCAAGATTCCCGAAGTTTTAGATCATTCTCCAAAGACGTTACTAGAATTGCATCTACAATTGAAGGTTCCATAAGATCCATTTGTTCATCTTCACTTTCAATAGGCCCTCCAAAACTCATAAAGTCACCAAAAGGCCTTAACAACATCTTAGGCCACTGGATGGTACTCCAAATTACACCTCTTAGCTCACTTGTATCCATTGTAGGAAAGGGAAGATGTGCATCCTTCACACACTCCTCTATAAACACAAAAACATTCCCCTACCCAATCTCTATACCGCTGCAAAAACAAGTTGGATCTACTCTAGACACGCAACCAGTACCAACACATTTGTTTGCTAGCATCATATAGACCTTGACTTCAGGTTTAACATCCATCCCTGCCATTTTAACATAAGATTGTTATAAAACATTCTCTACATGTCCGTGCATAATATAACAAGAATATGCATGGTAGAATGGCCCTATGGCCAACCTTGCAAGCACAATGTGTTTTAGAATGGCCACACGGTCATTCTACCATGCACAATGTGACTAAAACAATGGCCTTAGGGCCGATCCAAAGCACATTATGGATGGTAGAATGGCCTAAGGTCCATTCTATCACGTAATCTTGAGAGAATGGCCCTAGAGAACATAAGATAATCTAGAGTGACCCTTGCAAGAGAATCTATCTTGGCCCTAGGGCCAAGCTACCAAGAACAAATCTACATCCTCTTTACTGGTAGCTTGGCCCTAGGACCAAGCTACCATCAACAAAGTAACACCATCTTTGCTTGTAGATCCTAGACTCTCTTGTGTTCCCTAGGGTCATTCTCTCAAGATTGCATGGTAGAATGGCCCTAGGGCGGCCAAGCTACCATGAACAAATCTACATCCTCTTTGCTGGTAGATTGGCCCTAGGGCCAAGCTACCATCAACAAGGCAACACCATCTTTGCTAGAGATTGGACCTAGGGCCAAGCTGCCAGCAAAGATGATGTAGATTTGTTCATGGTAGCTTGGCCCTAGGGCCAAGCTAGATTCTCTTATGTGTGGTAGCTATATTATCCTATGTTCCCTAGAGCCATTCTCTCAAGATTGCATGGTAGACTGGCCCTTGGGCCCATCTATGCATGTGCATGGCAAGAGTGACTCTTGCAAGAGAATCTAGCTTGGCCCTAGGGCCAAGCTACCTTGTAAGAGAATCTAGCCTAGCCCTAAGGACAAGCTACCCAAAAATAAATCTACAGTCTCTTGCTAATAGCTTTGCCCTAGGCCCAAGCTACCTTGTAAGAAAATCTAGCTTGGCCTTAGGGCCAGCAAAGATGATGTAGATTTGTTCATGGTAGCTTGTTGGCCCTGCCCAAGCTAGATTCTCTTGTGTTCCCCAGAGCCATTCTCTCAAGATTGCATGGTAGATGGCCTTTGGGCCCATCTATGCATGTGCATGGCAAGAGTGACCCTTGCAAGAAAATCTAGCTTGGCCCCTAGGGCCAAGCTACCTTGTAAGAGAATCTAGCTTGGCGCTAGGGCCAAGTTACCTTGCAAGAGAATCTAGCTTGGCCCCTAGGGCCAAGCTACCTTGCAAGAGAATCTAGTTTGTTGGCCCTAGGGAATTGTACAAGTTTTAAAAGCACAATAATACATAGAGTGTCTGAATATTTCTCATTGTGTACTATCTGTCAAAATTATGGGGAGTATGCACAATGGAAGCAATAGTTGATGGCAAGATAGAGCAACATATATGAGAGAGAGCAAGAACACAACATGTATAGAAAGCTTCTATATTTCCTTCTATTTCAGCCACTCCAAATTTGTCTTAACCTTCATCTTCATGTGTTGGTTTTGTTGTCTTGTGTTACAGAAAGTGAGGCCTCCTACCCTTTATATACAAGGGCTAGGGTTGGGCCAACCCTAGATCACTTTTCCACACACATGCCCACTTTATTTGGGGTGTGTTCACCCCTACATGACGTCTTTCTCTCACCCTTTACCACTTGTTCACACCTACACTATCCGAGTCAACCAGTGAGAGCAAGCATCTGTGTTTTTTGTGTGTTATCTGATCAGTCCTTGAGTCTATAAGTTTTGAACCCATTGGGCTTAGGCATTGATAGATCTGTTCTCAATCAATAAGCGATTGTTTTGTCCATCAGATTGACCACCCACACCTTCATTATTCTATAAACATTCTAACAACATGCCCATCTTCCAATCATGCCTTTAGATAAAGGTGACATTATCCACATAGAAAGAAGGTCCAAGCCTTTGGGAGGGTCTTAATAGGAAAGAAGTGGTGAATAATAATAGCTCACTTTTTTATTCACGTTTTTTTTCCTCTTATGAAATATATTTGTTTAAATCTTGACCTATTTACTCATATGTGCTCAAATCCTAGAATTTAAATAGTCAAATATAGAACGACCTACCTACCTACCTACCTTCTATTCTCTTGTAGCACATTACAAACTATGTAAACTAAATAATTTTGTAATATAAGACTCTTGAATCACCACATGTGTGCTTAGAGAAATATTATCCACTTTATACATTGATAAATATTGTTTGAATTTAAATATGTAGACTAGTGAATCACGACTATGTGTTCTTAGAGAAATATTATCCATGCTACACTATTCATAATGATGGATCCTCTCATTCAACTATAATATGTCTCTAAGTAAGGAGAGTAAATGCTATCTTAATTTTGGTAATATACAAAGCCAATGTATCCATTTACACATGTACACATGCCAATATACAGAGACACAACACATGCACACACACACACATAAACCATACATGTGTACAAACACTACACATGCACACATGCCAATATATAGAGACACAACACATGCACACACACATACACATAAACCATATACACTATACTAGTAACCATACTATTGTTAATTAAAATCTAATTATACCATTATTGATTTTAGGTTAGCTATAGGTTAGCGCATAAGCAAAGGAGGCGGTGATTGTTGTGGAGGACGAACAAGCAAAGGCAGTGGAGCTGTTGTGTGGAGGATGAACAAGCAAAGGTGGGATGGCTTTGCTGGAGAGGAAGGCTGCATGCACGCAGCGAAGGGAGTGCAGGAAAGGAAGGCAACAAACAACTCTCTCAATCTCTCTATCTCTCTCACACACACAGTCAATCTGTGTGTGTGTGTGTGTGTGTGTGTGTGTGTGTGTGTTGCACTCTCTCTCTCACACAATCTCTCCCTCTCTCAGTCTCTCTCTCTCTCTCTCTAACTGTTTTCCTCAACCCCCCCCTCTCTCTCTCAAACACCCACACATCCCCTTCTCTTTTTCTCTCACACATACAACTATCTCTCTCTCTAATTAGTTTCAAATCTAATTAATGTTAGGTTCTAATTTATCTCTAATTAGTGTTTACAATGTAGTTAATTATTAACTAGTTTGGTTTAATTATTGCTTAATTAGTTTAGTTTAGAGTTATTTAGTCTAAAATTAGTTTATGTATACGAAATAACCGTACTTTAGTACATAAGAAAATCAAACTAGAAAGAAGTGCACCTTTCGTTTATTCGATTGGATGTTGACGATGCCGACAAGCTACCACACACAAGAGAATCTAGCTTGGCCCTAGGGCCAAGCTACCATCGCTAGGGCAACACCATCTTTGTTGGTAGATTGGCCCTTGGGTCAAGCTAAATTCTCTCAAGATTGCATGGTAGCTTGGCCCTAGGGACAAGCTACTAGATCAATAAAGCAACCCCATCTTTGCTAGTAGATTGGCCATAGGGCCAAGCTGACAACAAAGATGATGTAGATTTGTTCATGGTAGCTTGGCCCTAGCGCCAAGCTAGATTCTCTTGTGTGTGGTAGCTAGATTCTCTTGTGTGTGGTAGCTAGATTCTCATGTGTTCCCTAGATCCATTCTCTCAAGATTGCATGGTAGAATCACCCTTGTGCCCATCTATGCATGTGCATGGCAACAGTTACCCTTGTAAGAGAATCTAGCTTGGCCCTAGGGCCAAGCTACCAAAGAACAAATCTACATAATCTTTGCTGGTAGATTGGTCCTAAGGCCAAGTTACCATCAACAAAGAAGCACTATCTTTGTTGGTAGATTGGTCCTAGGGCCAAGCTACCGTGCACAATTTGAATTTTGAATTTCCCACCAAGATTTGAGATTTCAAATTTCCCGCCAAATTTTAAAATTTGAGCTTACCGCAAAATTCAAATTCCCCCCCAAGAATGGCCATAGGGCCATTCTACCATGAATCTAGCTTGGCCCTAGGGCCAAGCTACCAAGAACAAATCAACATCCTCTTTGCTGGAAGCTTGGCCCTAGGGACAAGCTACCATCACCAGGGCAACACCATCTTTTTTGGTAGATTGGCCCTTAGGAAAAGCTCGACTCTCTCAAGATTGCATGGTAAAATGGACCTAGGGCCAAGCTACCATCAACAAAGTAACCCCATCTTTGCTGGTAGATTGGCCATACGGCCAAGCTAACAACAAAGATGATGTAGATTTGTTCATAGTAGCTTGTCCCAAGGGCCAAGGTAGATTCTATTTTGTGTGGTAGCTAGATTCTCATGTGTTCCCTAGAGCCATTCTCTCAAGATTGAATGGTAGAATGGCCCTTGGGCCCATCTATGCATGTGCATGTGCATGATGGAAAGAGTGAACCTTGTAAGAGAATCGACCTTAGCCCTAGGGCCAAGCTACCTAGAACAAATTAGCATCCTCTTTGCTAGTAGTTTGGCCCTTGGGCCCATCTATGCATGTGCATGGCAAGAGTGAACCTTGCAAGAGAATCTACCTTAGCCCTAGGGCCAAGCTACCCAGAACAAATTAACATCCTCTTTGCTAGTAGCTTGGCCCTAGTGCCAAGATACCATCAACAAAGCAACACCATATTTGCTAGTAGATTCGCCATAGGGCCAAGCTGCTAGTAAAGATGATGTAGATTTGTTAATGGTGGCTTGGCAAGATTTACCCTTGCAAGAGAATCTAGCTTGGCCCTAGGGCCAAGCTACCATTAACAAATCTACATTATCTTTACTGGTAGATTGGTCATAGGGCCAAGCTATCATCAACAAAGCAACACCATCTTTGATAGTAGATTGGCCCTAGGGCCAAGTTACAAAATTAAAAGTTCCCCCCAAGAATGGTCATAGGGCCATTCTACCATGAATCTAGCCTGCCCTAGGTCTAAGCTACCAAGAACAAATCAACATCATCTTTGCTAGTAGATTGGCCCTAGGGCCAAGCTATCATCAACAAAGCAACACCATCTTTGCTCGTAGATTGGACCTAGGGCCAAGATACAAAATTTAAATTTCCCCCCAAGAATGGCCATAGGGCCATTATACCATGAATCTAGCTTGGCCCTAGGGCTAACTTACCAAGAATAAATCAACATCCTCTTTGCTGGTAGCTTGGCCCTAGGGCCAAGCTATCATCACCAGAGCAACGCCATCTTTTCTTGTAGATTGGCCCTAGGGCCAAGCTGCTAACAAAGATGACGTAGATTTGTTCATGTAACTTGGCCCTAGGGTGAAGCTAG
Organism: Cibotium barometz; assembly: GCF_041138505.1. NCBI lineage: Eukaryota > Viridiplantae > Streptophyta > Polypodiopsida > Cyatheales > Cibotiaceae > Cibotium > Cibotium barometz. The sequence continues at coordinate 26,986,006 of NC_141062.1, read as the reverse complement.
ATTCTCTTGTGTGTGGTAGCTAGATTCCCACAAAATTTAATTTTTTTTTCAAAATTTTAAAATTCGAATTTCCTAGCAAAATTTGAATTTGTCATGGTGAATTTCAGAATGGTCCTATGGCCAATATTTTCATGTGTATGGCAAGAATCGCCATATGTGAAATTTGTCTAAACAAGGATCATAAAACTAAAGCATGCTAATATATGTGTGAGCCTTGCTGTAAGGGAGATGGATGCAAATATTATTACATGGTTGATTTAGCAAAGGAGTAATATGGGATCATTAAATCTTTCCGCCGAAAAGCATCTTTATCTAAAAATTTGGACAAAGCTAGAGATAAATTGTGAGAACTTTTTGACACATTGGATGATGCTTATGATTATCATTGAGAGGGGTAGACGTAAGTCTTGTTCGAGTTTAAGGAGGATAGAAACCTTGCAATCAGTCCGTCTCATAGAGGAATTAGAGGAAGCTTATGAAAGTGAGTACTCAGAGTCAGATAGTGATGATGATATGGACATTGATAGCCATTATGTTGGGATGGATACGGTGGGGGTTGAGAGTGCATGGGAGAACCAAGAAGGTTGTAAGTGCCAGTAGGAGTTCTTGGATGTACCTAGCTTCGCATCAGATGGGTCCCAAAGGTTGGCAGATGGTCCACATTTTGGTGATAATAGTATGCATAGTTTTACTTTCTCGGTTTCTTAGGTGATGATGCTATGTCACATGGATATGTGGATGAGCATCATGAGTATATATGTATCGTTCGAGAGCAATCTAAAGATATGTAGATTGCGAACCCCGCCTAAATATCAGGGCTTGGAACATCTTCAAGATATGGTTATGTTCTTACAATCTAGAGAGTACCCAGTTGATTGCTCCAAAATGGAAAGGTATAGGTTTGCCAAAAAGTCCCTATCATATGTTTGGTTAGAAGGGATGTTATATCAAAAGGGTTCAGATATAATTCTGATAAGGGTGCCCAACAATGATGAAATTCCCAAAATTCTCAAGGGTGTGCATGATGATATATGTGGTGACCATTTTGCTCATGATCTCATAGTGAAGAACATTCTACAGATTGGGTATATTTGGCCTAGCATGTATGTTGATATGCAACATTGGTGTAGATCATGCCATGCTTATCAATTGCAGGGGATATAAGACTTACCTATGGGTTGAGACAACCTATTCCTGCTATGGGGCCTTTTGAAAAATGGGCCATAGATGCTAAAAGACCATTACCTAGGACCTAGAATAGGAAAGTGTATATTTTACTTGGTGTGGATTACATGACTAGGTGGGTTGAAACTATGTCCACTACCAAGATCACATGCAAGGCTATCAACAGATTTATCTACACTCATATTTGCTACTATAGGTTTGGTGCTCCTTTGGAAATTATATCTAATAATGGTCCGAGATTTGTTGGGGAAGAGCTAGATGGGGCATTAAAAAACCTCAATATTAGACATAGGCATGTGACTCCTTATTACCCTCTAAGTAATGGGCTAGTAGAGAAAGTCAATGGTATTATTTGTAAACTTTTCACCAAGCTGGTTGAGGTAATCCCAAGCTTTGGGATAAAGCTTTGGATGGAGAACTTTGGGCCTATAAGTGTAATGATAAACAAATTATAGGGTTTACTCCATTTCAGTTATAGTATATGGGTAGGAGGCTTTACACCCTATGGAATTGGATGTATCTAGTTTTCATGGTACCTCAAGAAGAATAGTGTTATACCTGGAGAAGAGATAGCAGACAAAATGCTTAGCTTGGTTGACTTACAGTTGAAGAGGCAAGGAAAGAGAATTTTGATCAGCAGTTCTCAAGAGAAGGATATTAAAGAAGGGACATTGGTGCTCATGTATAATAACAAGTTGGATAATAGACATGATGTGAAGTTTCAACAAAAGTGGGAAGGTCCATTCAGGGTTCACACTGTGTTCCCTTCAAGTTATTATCACTTGGAAGACTTAGATGATACTTTGAACAAAAGGAAGGTCAATGATTGGAGTCTTAAATCCTACTTCTAGATACTGTGGCCAGTCAACTGGGATTTTTTTGAGAAGAGAGCCTAGAGAGAGGAATATTTGTAGCTTGTCAGAGTAGGAAAGCATTCAGATCAGGAGAATAGACCCTAGAGAGAGGAATATTTGTAGCTTGTTGGAGTAGGAAAGCATTCAGATCAAGAGATATTAGAATCAAGGAGTCATCTAAAATAGATCTGATTAAAGTAAGAGGTGTCAAAGTCAATGTTGACTGAAGTAGGATGAGTCAGGAGGAGAGCTGATGACTGAATGACTGGTCAAAATTAGGAGAAGTGTCAGAAATCAGGAGTTGTCTGAGTCAAAACTATTGGTAGAAAGTCTCTTAAGAGTTATTTGAAGTCAGAACTGTTAGTGGCAAGTCTCTTAAGAGTTGTCTAAAGTAGGACTAGTCAGAGCTATGTTGGTTAGATTAGGTTCTGAATTAAGTCAGTGCTGTCAGGTTTAGTGCTGACAGTTGTAGAGCTAACTAAAGGAAGAAGTGATTGATTCAGTGCTAACTAGATCAATGCTGATAGATTCAGTGCTAACTGGATCAATAGTGAGAGAAGCATAGCTGAGTGAAGAAAGAAGTGATTGGTTCAGTGCTAGAAATGTAGAACTAATTGAAAGGGAAAGTGTTGGAATCAGTGCTAACTGAATTAAAGATGACTAAGAGAGAAGGTGATAGGAAACAATGCTGACTGGATCAGTGCTAACTGAACCATAGCTAATCGGAGGAAGCAAAGGAACCAAGCTGGCATATTCAAAGCTGACTAATTGAGAAGCTGACTAACCAAAATAAGTGCTGACTAAATCAATCTTTTTTGAGTCAGAGCAGATTGAAGGAAGAAGTGGTAGGATGGGAGCTGACTGATTGAGAGTTGACTAAATGCAAGCTGGCAGACAACTAGCTAAAGGAGGAAGAGATAGGTCCAGAGCTGACTGAATTAGAACTATTTGAAGCAAGGGTACCAAGATCTGAAAATGTTAGAAGCAGGTTCAATCTAAATCAAGAGAAGTATTTAAAAGGGTTTAGAAGTAGTCTGGATCAGGAAGATGTTCAGATCAAGAGCTGTCGAAATTAGGAAAAGAGTCTGAAGAGGTTTAGGAGAGCTGACTAAATTAGAAAGGTGTCTAAATTAGGAGTTGTTAGGATCAAAGGTGTCCAAAGCTGCATTTAAGCAAAGTCCACTGAGCTAAAGCTGTAAGGATCGGGAGGTGTCCAAATTTGCATTTAAGCAAAGTCCACTGAGCTAAAGAGAGGCAAGCCAATACCTTCAGTTTGTGTGTTTGTTTTGTTTGGTGTTTGGGGGTGGCTCCTTGTATACATGATCTCATCTTGCCTTCCTATAGTGATAGCTAGATATAGCTAGTATGGGGGAGTTGAAAAATCTCTCAGCATTTTGCACAGTACAAAGAGCATGGCTCAAAAAGTGTTGTTGTATGTTCAAAGATTTTTGCATGGCATAAAGAGCATGGCTCAAAAAGTGTTGTTGCACATTCGGAGTAATGCTAGCCAATGTGGTTAATAATGTCATCACTCTCAAACTAGTGGCCTAATTTATTCACCGTTACTTTTGGAAAAGCTTGGTGAACTACCTCTTCCTAGTTTCATCATCATCAAACTCACGTGAGGAGTCTTGAGGTGGTCATTGTTCCATGCCTACTCTTAATCTTCCATCCATCCAATCCGGTAGGTCCTTCCATAGACTTGGGGTTCCTTGTTGCAGCAAGGAGCGAAATGAAATCTGGACTTGTTGGGAGAAGATGAAGGCATTGAGTCCTACTATGTCTTACAAGGTGTGTCTATTATTATCATTTACATATAGCTATCAGGTTGTTCAGTAAATGGTATATAAAATGTGTACGGGCCCGTTTGAGTGTGGAACTCTTCTATCATCTCCTAGGATTTTGGAGGCAATGGCTTTAAATATTTTGTCCACTTTGCCTAAGTCTTGTTCCTAGTCTCCTACTAGTTCTTCCCCTCGTCTTCTCTTGAACAAAGTGAAACAGGCATATGTTCGATAGTGGGAGCTACTAAAGGTTCACCATCCATGTTAGCAAAAGAATATATAACTAAACTAGAATTTGAGACAAAATCTAATGAAGAGTAGAATTTGACTCTCCCATACACAAAATATCACACACATATGCTCTCACACATAGAAGGTTCAGATACACATAGAAGGTTATACACATGTGAGTACTCTCCCATACACAGAATATCACACACATATTCTCTCACACATACTCTTGAGACCACACGTACAAGGTCCCACATACATACTATTGATTCATCTGTCAAAAATGGTCACAAGATACACATACAAGGTCACACACATGTGAGTACTCTCCCATACACAGAATATCACACACATATACTCTTGCACGTACTCTCCAAACCACACTCCAAACCACACGTACAAGGTCCCACATATCTGTAATGACATGCATACTATTGATTCATCATAAATAAGTGATAAAAAAACAATGCTAAGAGAACACATACTTTCAAAAGAATGATGATCGCTCATCCCCTCCAAGATATGGACCTCTTAGACCAATAATGCACATTGGATTAATCTTAGGTGGAAACTCCAAAATGAAGCTTTTGGTTCAAAACACTTGTGCATCCATCCTCTCTCCTTCTTTTGTGTCCATGGCCTTGGCTATCCTTCTCGATGGAAGAGACACACCACTCAATTAACCACCTACATGAGAGGCACACCACCAAAGTAAACTTACCTAGGTCCCATCCACCAGTCTTGCGAATCTCGTTCCCACTTTCAATGTGAGAGTGAATCCAATCCTTGAAGTACTCAAAGACTCCAATAAAGGGAATACAATCCCCGAAGTAATTAGTCTCCAAGAATAACTTATATTTTGGATTCTCATCTTCACGATATCTTGTTACATAATTGACAAACATTGGCCAATAGCTTATTGTGCATGATTGACAAACATTGACTTATAGCTTATTGTGTATGATTGAAAAATAATTTATCTAAGTTTTTATCTCCATAATCCTCTCTATAAAATTAGGCCAACCCATTGGGTTATTCTTCCGTGTTTTAAAAAAATTCAAGGTTCGATCACCCTTGTTAACATAGATGTTATCGATGTCGCATCTTGCATATAAGTCTAATCATGTTATAAGATCCAAGTCCATTACCAAAAATGATGAATAGGAGATATACTAAACAACGAGTGAGTGGGAAAGACAGGCAAAATAAATAATGAGTACATCCCATCAATACAATCCCGAAAGGAAAAGACAATGCCATCTACAATGCCTGTTGGGATGAGCAATTCATGTGTAAGATTCCTCCCCAGCCCCTCAAGATGTCTCAAGCATCTGTCTGGACATCTCGAGACCCTAATCAATGGGTTGGACCAAGTTAATGGTGTTAGGCAGTCTTGTCCATACAGAGCTTTGAAAGGGCTCATCCCGATGCTTCAGTGTGATAAGAGGCATTGTAGGCAAACTCGACTAGGTGCAGATAGCTTAGCCACTTCTTGGGTTATCTTCAATTACTTGGTTCACCCTTTCTGTTTGACCATCGGTCTCGAGGTGGTAAGCTGTGCTGAGATCCAAGAAAGTTCCTACTGCTTCGAAAAATGTAGTCCAGAATCTTGACGTGAACTTGGGATCTCGATCACTTACTATTCTCCTGGGTAGGCCATGCAATCTGAAGATTTCCTTGAGGAACACTCTAGCCACATCCACTGCAGTGTAGGTTACTTTTACTGGAATCAGATGGGCAACTTTGGTTAGTCTATCAACAACTACCACGACGATGGAGTTGTAACCCGATTGCACTAAAGGTAGTCCAGTAATAAAATCCATACTAATACATTTCCACTTCATCTGCTGGGGGATGTCTAATGGATGTAACTTCCTGGGCTTTTTTACTCTCTCTGCTTTGACTTTTCGACAATTCAGGCATTGACGTACACGATTAAGTACATCCTTTTTTAGTCCAAGCCAAAAGAAGATTTTCTTTATAGACATGTAGGTCTTGATGAAACCTGGATGTCCTGCAATAAGGCTATCATGGGCTTCATTCAAAATTTGACCCTTAGTTCCCTCATCATTGGGAATGTATAGCCTGCTATTATAATACATAATTCCATCATCCAGGCTGTACCCTTAAACTCGATTCAACTCCTGAGGAGTTTTTCTTTCCTGCATAAGTAGGGTAGCAATAGGGCCAAAGAATCTATCCTGCATGATCTTCTCTCTTGCTTCATTAATCAATGGATTTGACACCACTGTGATTGCAAGCAAGGAGGCTTTTCTGCTGAGGGCATCTGCTACCACATTTTCTTTGCCTGGGCGGTACTTGATTTCAAAATCAAATTCTTGCAAGGTCTGCATCCACCTTCTTTGGCGCATGTTGAGATCCTTTTGAGTGAAGATCCACTTTAAGCTCTGATGATCTGTCATCAAAGTGAATCTTTGACCCAGTATAGGTTATGTCTCCACAACTTCAGTGCATAGACTACTGAAAGTAGCTCTAGGTCGTGGTGGACAGCATAATTTCTCTCATGCGTTCTGAGTTTTTGGGATTCATAGGCCACTGCATGACCTTCTTGCATGAGTGCACCTCCCAGGGCAAAACCACTGGCATCAGTTTTACTACCTCAAAGGGTAGAGAGAAATCTTGCAACTTCAGAATGGGATTGGTTACCAAGGTAGTCTTCAGCTTATCAAAAGTGCTCTGACACCTGGCAGACCATTGAAACGGGATATTCTTCTTGAGAAGATTAGTCAGGGGGGAAGCTATGAGAGCATACTTAGATATAAAACTTCTATACCAACTAGTTAATCCCAAGAATCCTCTGACTTCTTTCACTATCTTTGGTTCAGGCCAATCTATGACTGCTTGGACTTTTACGAAATCTGGAGAAATTTTGTCTTTGGATACCAGAAAGCCCAAGTATTCAACATGGTCAACAGAGAAGGTGCATTTGCTCTTTTTTGCAAAGAGTTGGTGCTTCCTTAGAATCTCAAGAACTTTTCGGACGTGAGCTTCATGGTCAGCTGCATTCTTTGAGTAAATTAGAATATCATCAAAGAAAACAAGAACAAAATCATCCAAGTATTCTCTGAGAATGTCTTGCATTAGGCGATTGAATGTAGCTGGGGCATTTGTCAATCCAAACGGCATAACTGTAAATTCATAGTGCCCATATTGGGTATTGATGGCTGTCTTCGGGATATCTTGCTCATTAATCCTGATCTGGTAATACCCTGATTTGAGATCTATCTTTGTGAAGATCTGGGCTCCACTTAGCCTATCCAGAAGCTCATTAATTATGGGGATAGGATACTTATTCTTAACTGTCAAACTGATTGAGACCTCTATAATCCACACAAAGTCTTAGCGTTCCATCTTTCTTTTTCTGAAAGAGAACTGGCACTCCCCAAGGTGAAACATTGGGTCTTACAAACCCTTGTTCTCTAACAGCTATCTAAGCTGTTTCTTGAGTTCAATGGCTTCAGGGACTGGCATTTTGTACGTGCGCTGGGCTACTGGCTGAGCTCCGGCGGGTGGTCAATTCTATCACATGATCTACTTCCCGAATTGGAGGCATCTCTGTTAGCTCTACTGGGAATAAATCATTATACTCACTTAAGCATTTTGGTTCTTTAGCTTTTAACTTTGAGTCTATCGGATTCATTTTGACAATGTAAATGAGCTGCTTCTTTCTAAGTCCTTTCAATAACTTAGAAGCTTTTACTAGTTGCAGACCTGGGGATCCTGAAATTCCGGTTCCTTGAACTTTGTTTCCGTGAAGGTCACGGAAGGAAATGGTTCCATTATATGATAGTGAATGTTAGCTTGATTTTTGTGGAGCCAATCCATTTCAAGGATCCCGTCGAAAACTCCCAAAGGTAGGACTATGAACTGACAGTCAGTTATATTCCCATCTAGATTAAACTGAATATAATCTGTCTCATGGTGAGTGAAAAGGATATTCCCACTGGCCAATTCAACTTGCATAGGTTTCCGTGATTTCTGTTCTAAGACTAGCTTACGCAAGCATCCAGGGGAAATGAATGAATGAGTACTGCCTGAATCAATCAAAAGTTTGAATGACTTAACCTTATACTCAGCTGTGTTGAGATTCAAGCTCGATGTCAGTGTGAACCAGCTATGCTATGTGCTGGCAGATTAGGTAGGAACATGTGTGAGACATAAATGACCGCGTGTCCAGCTGGTCATAGTGTGTGGACATTAGCTAGGGTTAGTAGAGTGTGGACACAACTCATTGTGTGTTGTGTGGATTATGGATTAGTGCATTATGCTTTGTGTGAGATTGGACATGGCTTCCCTCTATGGTTAGGGTTTGCAATATACTTTAGGGTTTGCTCCTGTGTGTGTGTCTCCTCCTCCTCTACCGTTCTTTCAACATGGTATCAGAGCCTTGTGCTGTTTATTAGGGTTTATGAGTGAGTGAGTGAAGAGGGAAGAAGAAGCTGTGAAAAGAAGCTGTGAAGCTGCCATTGGAGCTGTGAAGCTTGGAGCACACCAAATACTATCAGATCTGAAAGCTAGGCCTACTGGGTAAGGTCTTCTAAACATCCTTGAGCGGATTGCACGTGAAACAGGCAAAAGCAAAGCATTTTAGAGCAAATCAAAGCAAGGCAAAATTCTGGTTTTTGAAGCTTTCCATTAAAGCTTGGGGAACATTGATGTATGGTGAAAATACAAGTGATTCTGGCAAAAGACATATGCATTTGTCAAAGAGGGATGTATTAGCAACCCATGTGCAAGCCTTGAACAAATTTTGGAGCAATTTGGATGTATTTAATTGAGTGGAAAACTCTGGTTTTTGACCTCTCACAAAACAGTGAATAAGAAGCCCAAAATTGAAGCATTTGGAGCATGTATTTGGCAAAAATCAAAGCTTTGGTGGATTGCACATGTGCCTAGGTGTGTTGGGCACTCAAATACCTCATCAATTAACACTTAAACAACTCCCAAATCCTCTAATTACAGGCGGCGCAGCTCACAACAGAGAAACAGAGCTGTTTTCTGGTTTTTTCACTACGAGGAGGTTGATTTCTCATTGGTTACTTGACATCTTCCACAAATTTCTTAGCAATTGGATGCTTTATACTTTGGAGAAGAGGGCTATATGATTTGTTTGGCCAATGATGCTTAATTGAGCTGGGAATGAGCTGATTAAAACAGGCTGTCCACTGGTTGCAGAGAAACAGAGCATTTTAATCGAGCAATTAATCTTTGGTGTTTTACAGTTGGACAAATTCCTCTTACATGGAGTTGATGGACACTATTGCTAAGCCAATGAATGCCTGGTTGCTCAATTTGGTAAAATATTGAAGGAATTAGAGCCAAATCATTACTGGTTTTTCTGGTTTTTCTGGTTTTTCCAAAAACAGAGAAAGGGGTTTTCAAAAATTGATAATTACACATGTCAAATGGAGATGATACTCAACATTGTGGTTCATTAGGTGTCAATGCAAGTTGCCTAGACTTGATTGCACCATTACTTTGCGATTTGGAGCCTTGGAAGGCGTGTCAATACAGGGTATTCCGCACTGCGTGAGTCAGTTCATCTTGGATCATTACAGGTTGATTTTCTACATCACATTTGGAGTTTGTTGGCTATCTTGGAGTATCTGGAACATTCATTGGAGTGTGGTTGAGCTGAGGAAGGCTCATTTACAGATTTGAAGTGTGCGGAAGGTGTACGCATTGAGAAACATGTCGGATAATCCAGTTCAGATTGTTGGTGAAAAGCTGGATAGGAAGAACTTCCAGGCATGGAAGTACAGGATAAAGAGTTTCTTGAAAGGGAAAGGATTTTGGAATCTCATTACAAGTGCTGAGCCAGAGCCTGAGCTACCTCGGCAACCTACACAACAGCAGCTTATTGCTCATAAGCAGTGGTCAGAGAGAGCATTCAAAGTGCTGCATTATTTGTCTATATGCATTTCTGATGCTATGCTCATACACATTCAGGATGCTGAGAATCCCAAAGATGCATGGGATACTTTGGTTAAGATGTTTGATACAGATACGAGTGCTCGCAAGTCTCAATTGCGACAGCAGATACACAATGTGAAAAGGAATAAAAGGAGCATACATGATTATGTGCAAGAAATCAAGAAGTTTGCAGATGTATTGGCCACAATAAATGCCCCCATGCCTGATGATAATTTGGTGGATATTACCTTGCGTGGTCTTGGCAAGGAATACAAATCATTTGATACATCTATCTCAGTGAGAAGTACAGGTTTACCCGACTTCGATGAGTTGGTTTCCCTCTTGTTGGTTGAGGAAATCAAGCTCAGTGATTCATTTTTGGATGCATCTTCTAGCCATGATGATGGCAGAAATCAGGTTTTTTACTCGCAGAGAGGCTTTAGAGGCAGGGGGAGATTTGCATCACGTGGACGTGGTGGTAATGGTCGTGGATGGCAGGATAGGCCTCCACAACAGAATTTTCAGCCTTCTTATGGTGCTCGAGGTGGTCGTGGTTATGCACCTCAGCGAGGCAGAGGTACCCCCCGTGGTCGAGGACGTTGGCAAAGCCAACAAAATTCTATGCAAGATGTTGAATGCCATTATTGTGGCAAATATGGTCATATGGCGAGAGATTGCTTTCGCAAACAGAATGATTTGAGAGGGGGAAGAGCACAACGTGGTGGTCATTATGGTGGAAACTATGCACAACATGGTGGCAACTATGCATCAAGTAGCAATGATGGAACTGCAAATCATTTGTTTGCCATGAAGCATGTTGTGGGTTCTATGACAACAAATGCTGAGAATGATGATACATGGTACATGGACTCAGGAGCATCAAACCATATGACATGCCATGGTGAATGGTTTGAGCACATGAAGCCAATGGATGTCAAAGGCTATGTGGAAACAGGTGATGATACCCAGCATGTCATTACACATGTTGGAAGTGTACCATTGGTCATGCATAATGGTCAGACAAAGTCTATGTCAGATGTGCTGTATGTGCCTTCGATCACTAAAATCTTGGCCTCAGTTGGTCAAATGGTAGAACAGGGATTACAGGTTAGATTCAATGAGCATGGATGCTTCATTGAAGATTTTAAACATGGATGTAGAGTGATTGCTAAAGGCAAGAAAGAAGGAAGACTGTTTAAGCTGGATGCTAGAATTCCTGAGCTAAAATCAGCCATGTTCTCAAAGAGAAGGAATGTGGTACAGGATATTGATATGTGGCACAAGAGGATTGGCCATGTAAATATACAGAGATTAAAGAACATGCAAACAAGAGGCATTGTCAATGGATTGCCTAGGTTCAAATATGATGGACATATGCATGTTTGTGAAGCCTGTCAGTTTGGGAAGCAGGCAAGATTGAGATTTCCTAGAGAAGGAAATATGAGTAACAGGCCACTTGAGATAGTACACAGTGATGTATGGGGTCCTGCACAAAACCCATCTATCAAAGGCAGTCTATACTATGTTACATTCATTGATGACTTTAGCAGGATGACATGGATATATTTTCTGAAAGAGAAGAGTGAAGTATTGGAAAAATTCATGGATTTCAAAGCTTTTGCAGAAAAGCAGTATGGCTGTTGGATTAAATGTCTGAGGACAGATGGAGGTGGTGAATACACCTCAAAAGCTTTTGAACATTTCTTGAGGAAGCATGGGATAAGGAGACAATTGACATGCAGGTATACACCTCAGCAGAATGGTGTGGCTGAGAGAAAGAATAGAGTTATATGTGAAGTGGCAAGGGCGATGCTTAATGAAAAGAGCATGCCAGATTACTATTGGGCAGAAGCATGTGCTACTGCAGTATACATATTGAACAAAACACCTACAGCAGCCATTCATGGAAGCACGCCAGAGATGCGGCTCACAGGTTACAGGCCAGACATTGGACATCTTAAAGTTTTTGGATGCATAGCTTATGTTCATGTGCCTGATGAAAGAAGAAGGAAGTTGGATCCTAAGGCAGAGAAATGTATATTTGTTGGATATGCACAGGATCGAAAAGCCTACAAGTGCTATAATCCACAAACTAGACAAGTGGTCATCTCACGTGATGTGGTGTTTGATGAGCTTGCTAGTTGGTATAAAGCAAAAGATGAAGGTGTTATTGAGTCACTTGAGGCTGATGTACATGTGAACTTGCCACCACAAGCAAGTTCTAGCTCTACTACTATGTCTAGGCCAGCAGGCAGAAGCTGAGAGTAGCAGTGTACGTCCATGGTCAGGACGTTTGAGGCATGAGAGTGTAAGCACTGGCAGTAGTGCTATGGATAAAGGCAAAAAGAAAGTCGAAGGAATTGGAATCACAGGATATGAGTCATCCAGTTCTGAAAGTTTGGATGAGGAGCTTGGCATACCTGTTTTACGCACACCTGGTGCTAGACAGGACAGATATGTGCCACCACATGCTAGACAGGACAGATATGTGCCACCACATGCTAGAGTCACAGGTGTACAGAGTGACCCGCATGCATTGCGGAGATCCCAGAGGGTCAGATATCCTGTTGACAGGTTGACATACAGAGATTTTGCTATGCACTATGCATACATGACATCTATGGTGAAGCATGTGGAACCTACATGCTATACAGAGGCTGTTGGAGAGCATGTATGGGAAAAAGCAATGGATGTGGAGATGGACGCATTGGTCCATAATGATACATGGGACTTGGTTGCACTACCAAAGGATAAGAATGTTATTGGATGTAAATGGGTTTACAAAGTGAAGTGCAAATCTGATGGTTCTATTGAAAGACATAAGGCAAGATTGGTAGCAAAGGGTTATGCACAGACCCATGGATTGGATTATGATGAGACGTTTAGCCCAGTGGCTAAGATGGGCACAGTGAGAGCAGTCATTGCTATGGCTGCAGCTAATGGCTGGGAAATGCATCAGATGGATGTTAAGAATGCATTTCTGAATGGAGATCTACAAGAGGAAGTATACATGGCACAGCCAGAAGGGTATGTACACCCTAGATATCCCACTCACGTATGCAGGTTAAAAAAGGCACTGTATGGTCTGAAGCAAGCACCACGTGCTTGGAGTGATAAGATGAGCAGATATCTTATCTCACTTGGTTTTCAGATTTCTACAGCAGATTCTTCACTGTATGTGAAGAAGACAGAGCATGGGATTGTTTTACTAGTCATCTATGTGGATGACTTGATTATTACAGGTGATCATAGTGCAGATGTGATACATGTCAAGAAAGCTTTGAGTGGGCAATTTGACATGAAAGATCTTGGTGAGTTGAGATACTTCCTTGGCATTGAAGTGGTGAAAGATCATGCAGGTACTTGGTTAGTACAGCGCCAATATGCATTGGATATGTTGGCAAAGTATGGCATGACAGGGTGTAAACCTATGAGTACACCATTGGAGCAAAATGTGAAGTTGCGGGCTGATTATGGCGAGGAATTGGATGATCCTTCTATGTACAGGAAGATGGTTGGTAGTCTCATATACATGACTATCACACGCCCAGATTTGAGTTATGCAGTGGGGCTGGTTAGCCAGTTTATGCAGAGCCCCAGGAAACCACATTTGGATGCAGTGAGACACATCATGAGATATGTGAAGACCACAACACATTATGGTCTATTTTATGAGAGTGGTAAAAGCTTGGACATTCATGGCTACACAGATGCTGATTGGGCAGGTAGCGCATATGACAGGAGGTCTACTAGTGGATATGCTTTTACACTTGGAAGTGCCGTGGTGAGTTGGAGTAGCAAAAAGCAACCTATAGTTGCTTTGTCCAGTACAGAGGCTGAGTACAGAGGTGCAGCCATTGCTACTTGTGAGGCTATATGGTTAAAGAGTCTCTTGGCAGATTTATGTGAGCCTCTTGATGGCAAAGTTGTCATACATTGTGACAACATGAGCAGTATGCAGTTGGCAAAGAATCCAATATTTCATGCGAGGACCAAACACATAGAGGTCCATTATCACTTTGTCAGAGAAAAGGTGCTGGATGGTACAGCTGATCTTCACTATGTGAAGACTGATGAGCAGGTGGCTGATATCTTTACGAAGCCACTTAGCAGGGAGAAGTTTGAGTACTTCCGGACTATGTTGGGAGTACATGGGATGAGCTTGAGGGGGAGTGTTGAGAGTGTTGATATCCCAAGCTCATCTACATCTTCATCGGTAGTACATCATGAGCTTGAGAGGGGCTGTTGAGATTCAAGCTCGATGTCAGTGTGAGCCAGCTATGCTATGTGCTGGCAGATTAGGTAGGAACATGTGTGAGACATAAATGACCGCGTGTCCAGCTGGTCATAGTGTGTAGACATTAGCTAGGGTTAGTAGAGTGTGGACACAACTCATTGTGTGTTGTGTGGATTATGGATTAGTGCATTATGCTTTGTGTGAGATTGGACATGGCTTCCCTCTATGGTTAGGGTTTGCAATATACTTTAGGGTTTGCTCCTGTGTGTGTGTCTCCTCCTCCTCTACCGTTCTTTCAACAAGCTGGAGTATGTATGACAGAGAATTGACAATTTGGCCCTTGGTTCTCAATTGTGGCATAAATCTGACCTCTTTCCTCTTCCACTACTTCTGCTATTGTAAGTGCTCTGGCTGCTGTGCAGATTGGGACGGAACTCTTTCTCTTTGGTTACCCCAGTTCTGGGAGGGATTTCTAAGATTACTCTGAGCAGAGGCAGATGGCTGAGCTGGATTCCTCTTGGGATTGCCCTGATTTTGATGAGATGGCGGACCCTGGTGGATAGGAAGGGGCTGGTCTCTTCATTCTAGGTCCTTGACTTCCCTGTCCTCTTGACATGGCAGGAGTCGGGCAGTCTTTAAGCTAGTGACCAAAACCCTGACATCCAAAACATCTGTTCTCACTTCTAAGCTCATCCCTCTGAATCCTTGAGAAAGGTGGGGCTCCTGAGAAAGTGTTCTGAGGGAAGGGTCTTCCTTTAATTTATGAATCTACCAGCATCTTGATTCTAATTGGGGCCTTGCTGCCTCTTTGGGGGAGGAAAGTTTAAGTACTTCTCGGGGTTTGAAGTACTTCCCGGGGTTTGGAACCTTTTAAAGTTTGAAGTACTTCCCGGGGTTTGGAACCTTTTAAAGTTTGAGGGTGCAGGCTTTGGCGGGACCTTGACAACAAATGCCTTGGCAAAGTCTTTTGCCATTCTAACAGCTTCCGCCATTGAGACTGGTTTGGCATTTTTCATTAAAGTGTCCAATGGCTTGTTCATTACCCGAATGAATCTGGCCATCAGCTGCTCTTCATCCAAAAGTAGAGAATATTTGAGGAGAAGGGCAAATGTCTGATGGTATTCTTCAATTGTCCAGCTATCCTGCTTCAATTCCAAGAACTCACCAGGAAGCCGAGAGGACAAAACCTTTTCCTCCTGAGGTATGCTTTACGATCTGACCAGGTCTAGGTATTTCGGTCGAGACGGTTTGTCTTGCAATGTTTCCTCCATGTGACCCTGGCCGTTTCCACAATTTTTAATCTAGCGAGAGCCATCTTGCTCCTCTCATTGTAATCGGTTACATCAAAGTACCCTTCCATTGCCTCGATCCATTTTTCCACTGTTTCTCCTAACTGTTCTCCTTCACCCTTAAATGGACCAGGTTGGGATCGGTGCAGGGCTTTACGAACGTCCGGATCTAACTCTTCATCATCGGTAAGAGGATCCGATTGCCTAGCACAGGCCGCGCGCCTCATGATTCTGACAAAACAAGATTTTTGTCAACTTAACTTCGTCATCAGATTTATGATTATTTTATTTTTGAGATTTATTTCTTAAACAATAATTACCCATTATAATTCTTAAAAACAAGATTCACTCTGATAATTTTGTTAACCAATATTCACAACCACGAAATCAATTTGGAATCTTTTACAAAACATCATTTATTATCAAAATTTTTTGATATATACATAGAGCAGCATCTCGGCTCCAAAAGTCACTGCCTCAATTGTGTACGCATAAAAAGGCGGTACTGTGATGGAGACATGCTATGATGTACACGATCCATCACTGGATAAAGGTGTTGTAATTATACTTCTAGGAATAAAGTCTAAAAATTCGGTAAGAATTTCTAAAATTTCGAGGCGAATGATTAAAGAGTTGGACATAATTAACAACTCCTAGCCTTATTAAGATCATGGCTAGAGAGATATTCTGCCTGAGTCTTTGAAGCTGATTGGTATTGACGTTAATACATCACTCTCCAGAGAACCACATGTGCTGACGTTGCTCTACTGGATCAGGGAAGTATAGATCCTTAAAGTGACGAGCGAGCCTCACTCTGCTTTCTCGGGTTGTAGTAGCAGAGTTGATGAGATTTTCGAAGGCAAAGGCGATCATATCCTGACCTGGGAAAGTCTACGAATGCTAGATAGATTTGGGGTATCCATCTAAAAATCCAATTTAATTTCTGAGTTTTTAATTTATGAATTCATCTCAAACATAATCTTAGCAAGTAAAAACATTTTTTTCGCAGATTTACTTTAAAATTTTTGGCAATTTTTGCTGTTGTTTCATAAGTTTACAATAGCGCTCTGATACCAGCTGCCTGTGAGATCCCACTGTCCCCTCCGTGTATTGGATTCCCGATTGCTAGAAGCAGCAGCAGAAGTAACTTCCTCTTGCACGGGGCAGGGTTTCCCACTCGGGGCCTCACCCTCGAATGTCCAGACACGAGACTAATCTGGTGGTCATTCCTTCTAAAATAAAAAAAAACCGAGAAAATTTTTCTTGCCCGAAAGACGGGGACGATCCCCTTTTTTATTTTCTTAACGAATTTTCTAACAGAGTCAAGAGACTAAACTAACCTTCACCTGATTAAACCAGATAGAAGGAAAACTATTATAGACTGAACTTGAAGAAATCAACGCTTTTTTCCTAACTGAATCATCAGGCACAACCGTTGATCTATTCATTTGAGAAGTCTTCAGGCTTTTATTTAACTACTCAAGTTCTAAGCATTTTCCTATTAATCAATTTTATTATTAAAACTCTACTGATTCCAGCCTAACCCCATCTGGCCCATGGGTTAGCCACCGCCCAACCACTAGAATTGGTAGAACCAGACAATTACTCACCCACCCATAATTGAATGCCTTTCTTAACTTTTGCTTTCGAATACAGATACACACACACTCCTCTTTAAAACTTAACTTATAAAACAATCCAATGACAAAAAATTACTGGTTACAGATATCATAACTCAAAATTTCCATCCAATCCTTGTTTCTCAACAAAAAACAGTATCACTCTGGACTCTTCGTTGAGACCAGCCGGTCAGCAAACGAGATCCAGTAAAACAGATTACAATAATCATTGGTCCATCATACAATATCTTCCATGACATACGCATGGGTGTTCTCGGCACCACGAGCCCGTGCATCGCCTGGTCAAAACCCTCCAGGATCCTCCTTAGGTGTCCTGGCACTTCACTCAGGGACCGCTTCGTCAGCCCTCATCCATCGTACCAAAAATGCACCATTTTAACCATACCGAGGCTGGTCAAGACCTGGGCAGGCTTTGCCGCGTGAGGCTATCCTCCTTTGAACACTCCCCGCACCATTTTAACCATACCGAGGTTGCTCAAGATGTCCAGTTTCTTCCCCTGTAATCAATCCCCTTTTCAGAATAATAAAAGATCTTGTTTCTACCTGTTTTGGCCTAGAGAGAGAAAATGTTCTAGAGAGAGATAACTCAGTTTTTAGATCTTTAGATGGAAAAATATCCTTTCTTATTAAAATAAATTCCCTCGAAACAGAAGTTTAAAAAGAATTTCCTAAGGTGCATTAGAAATAAATTATAATATGCTCAAAAGACCTTAGCCTAAGGGTCCAGATTTTTTGAAAATTTTGGATTAAGGTTCTGAGGGGGCCAATAAGATTAATCCAAATATAGGGAGGAGATAAATTGAAGAAATAAAGAAAACCACCCCAAAAATGAGTAAATACCCACATAAGATGAAGAGTGGACTAAGGACCAAAGAAAATAGTTAAAAATTTTATTTTTGACACCTCAGAGTGGGGATTCTCCCTCATGAAGGAGGCACCTTTTTTCTTGTCATTGCTTTCCATTTTAAATCAATAAAATGAGATATTTCATCTCTCCTCTCTCCTATTTCAAGTCTAGTTCCAAAAAGTAAGCTGAACTGACCCAAAAATGGTCAAAATTGACCAAAATAATTTGAAAAATTCTAGAATCAGTTTGCTTGGTTTGAGGCTCACTTTTTCCTATAAATAGAAGCCTCCCCCTTTGTAAAAGCTTAATAGTGTTTATGCACTGCTACTCTACTCCTCCCCAGAGTCAAATACACTGTTACTCTACTCCTCCCTAGAGTCAAATATATTGAATTCACTTGATAATTCAATTGTTTTTTGACTAAATCCTCTCCAAAAGAATTGGTGGCCACTCTTGATCCAAACAAGAGTAGAACCCTCAATCCCTCAAGCCAAAGGAAAGCTCACAAAACTCCATGTAAGCTAAAAACTCTACTTTTTTTTTTAAATTTCTAATCTATGTTTTCTGATTTCTTTGCTTTTTTAGTGAATCTTGATGATATGCCTTGATGAAAAGGCTACCCTCTTCTCTTCCTTAAGAATTCAGTTCTTTATCCTAATATGTGTAACAAATAAATTGATTTAAACTTTTCTTATTGTTTACTCTTTAGAAAGTGAAAATTGAGTAGATTAGAATACTTTACTTCAAATTGAGATTAATTTTAAATTGATTTTAGAATGTAAAAATTAAGAAATGATCATACAAAGGAGGTTATGGTAAAATAAGAGGAGTGTGTGCGTATGTGTATTCGAAAGCAAAAGTTAAGAAGGGCATTAAATTATGGGTGGGTGAGTAATTGTCTGGTTCTACCAATTCTAGTGGTTGGGTGGTGGCTAACCCATGGGCCGGATGGGGTTAGGCTGGAATTAGTAGAATTTTAATAATAAAATTGATTAATAGGAAAACCCTTAGAACACGAGTAGTTAAATAAAAACCTGAAGACTTTTTCAAATGAATAGATCAATGGCGGCTGTGCCTGATTCAGTTAGGAAAAAAGCGTTGATTTCTTTAAGTTAAGTCTGTAATAGCTTTCCTTCACTACGCACCTATGTAATCCTCTTTTGCATAGTCTATATGGATTTAAAACTGCAATTCTCTGTGTATCTCTGTTTTTATAGACTTTTGGCCATTCTTTCTTCTTAATAATGATTAATTCCTCTTAATCTCTTATCAAAAGGCCAATCCCATGTGTCTTATCCTCTTATAAGTGATTGCTATATTCTTTTGCTTTAATATGTTCCGTCCAAATTGCCCAATTCGAACGGATGAACCTTACCAACATTCCCCGTATGTTTCCGTTTACATAATCCTGAGTCCGAAGATTTTCTTCCAACAAAGAATTGCCCTCTTGTTTGGAGCTCCAAGACTGGCAGAAATTCTTGCTGCTCTCCTGAGCCTTTCATCTTTCCTTCCATGAATTATGATCTCACCTTTGATGTGTATATCTTTATCTTAACCTAGGGAGAGAAAGGGAGGTGAGGAGGCTGTGAGGTTTCATACAAGTGTGTTTTGATTCTAAGAAGTGACCGAAGTCCAAACCCCAACTTTGTGTCACATCTTTTGGTGGAGACGGCGGGCAGGTTTTACTTAGAATTATTCTATTTTAACCTCAAGGTCCCACATGATTAAAGAAAAGTTATTTTGAAAAAAGTAAATTTTTCTTGTTGCTACTCATCTTTTGGTGCAAGATGTTCAACATTCCGGTGTTCCAAGGATCGGAAGGAGAAGACTCGGGAAGTTATCTCCGAGAGTTTAATCGAGCATCCCGCTTGACGGGTTGGTCTATGAAGGAGAGGGCAGAAATACTTCCAGATTTCTTGGAGGGTGTGGCCTTAACTTGGCATGAGGCTTTGCCAGAGGAGTCCAAGAATGATTGGGAAAGGTTGACCAAAGCAATGAAGAAGAGATTTGGGACAGTGGAGTCACCAAATGCTTTACTATTGCAATTGGATCAAATTTTCCAAAAGGAAGGAGAGTCAGTTTCTGCCTTTTCAGTGAGGTATGAAGCCTTATTCATTAAATATCAACAAGCTGCTTTACATGTTGTTGCTTCTTCTTCTTCACCTTCTATGGAAGATTCAAAGAGTTGCAGGTGGTTGCAGACTAGCAATGAGGTTGAGTATGTTACCTTGGAGTATGGGTTGCAACAATGTATCAAGAGGGGAATCAGAAGGCTTATCTCATCAAGGGAGATAGCTTGCTGGTCATTAGACAGTTGCAAACTGTTTGGAAAGCAAAAAATTGTAAATTGAAGGAATGGATTTTTTAAATAAAGAGGATGCTACCTAGGTTCCAGAAAGTATAGATACAACATGTGGAGAAATCAAAATCAAGTTATAGATACACTAGCAAAGGAGGGGTTGTGCAAGAACTTGGATGTATATTCCATCACTGTTGCCCATCCCACTTATGTTGGAAGAGAGGATTTATAGAGAATTGAAGATTTTCTACATAATACAAGTCTTGCACCTGTAGATTTGTCCAAAAGATAAAAATATGGTTTTATAAGGAAAGCTTTGCAGTATAATCTTTTGAATTATTAATTGCAAATGAAAGGTAAGGACTTGATTCTGAGAAGAGTTCGAAACTGGGAGGAGATATTTGCCATTATGGCCTCCTGCCACCATGAGGGGTCTGTGGAGGGCATTTTGCCTTGAAGTTGACACTAAGAAAAATTTTGACAGCTGGGTATGTATGGCCGAGTTTGAGAAGGGATTAGTATCATTGGTGTAGGAGTTGTGAGCCTTGTTAGAAACAAGGTAGGAAGGTCTTGCAATATGAATTGAGAAGAAGTATTGTATCATATGGGGATTTTGAGAAATGGGGGTTGGATGCAATTGGTCCTCTACCCACTACTGCTAGGAGCAAGACCTATATTTTGACTAGAGTAGACTATTTGACCAAATGGGCTGAAGCTTGGGCTGAAGCTAGATGTGTGAAGAATGTAACTGCTGCTAAAGAGGTAGCCAAATTTGTATTTGAAGACATATGTACTAGATTTGGCATTCCATTGGAGATGTTAACACGCTAGGGGCCTAGATTTAGAGGAGAGGTTGTACAAAAGCTCACGCAGAAGCTACATATCACCCATAGGTTTTCTACTCCTTACTACCCACAATGCAATGGGCTGGTAGAAAGATTCAATGAAGAATTGTGTACTGTGCTGACTAAGTTTTTGGAGGAGAATCCCAAGTAATGGGATTTGCATATTTCCTCAGCACTTTGGGCTTACAGGACATCTGTTAAATCAGCTCTACTGAGTTTTCACCATATCATCTTGTTTTTGGGAAAGAGGTTATGATGCACATTGAAGTTGAGATTCTCGTTTACAATTTCTTCTGAAGCATCAAGATAGTGGTTTGGATGTGTATAAAGAGAGATTACTGGATTTACAAGAGTTGCACTTAGCTAGAGAAGAAGCGTTGGACCACTATATCCAATTAAGCAAATGAGGTGAGCATTTTAATAAAATTGTCAAGAACAAAGGTATCAAAGCAGGAGCCCTAGTGCTCAGATACAGCAAGCTGGATAACACCTTCCAGACCAAGTTCTAGATTAAGTGGGAGGGTCCTTTCAAGGCTGTACATATATATGAAAATGGTACTTATCAGCTAGCTGACTTGGATGACCAGCTATATTCCAAGAGAGTCAATGGTTACAGGTTAAAGACATATTGGTGTAGAATTATGATAATTTAGAAAGATGCAGAGATGTTGGAATGTAACATCCTTATTTTGGAGCATAAAAATGTTTGTTCCATACCTTGCCATGCTCTCCCATTTAGGCATCTTCCCCAATGCATCACAGTGCAAGGATTAATGATATAATCAGGTGAGAAAGGTTGTGTATGGTTTACTCCAATTGCTCGTGAAGGTAGCAGCGAGATGAGGATATTTGTCTGCACAGGAGTATGAGATGATTTTTTGTAGCAAAAATTGATGTTCAATGGCAACCTATATGGTTAGTGTTGATTACCTCTTGTCCAAACACCTTTCCAATCTGCGTTATATACGCCACACATTCACCAGGGTGTCTAAGGAGAACCCAGATTTCTTGGCCTGTGCTATAATGGTTGCCACTTGATACATAGTACCGTTGACAATAATAGAGCCATTGTCGTCTAAGATGGTCTCATAAATCTGAAGCAATAAAGGCTCCTCTCCATCAACGTGGCATAGACAAAAAATGTAAGAATGATATACACACAACATATACACAATAACACTTAAGGTCTTAAATGAAGGAAAAATCATCTCATCACTCACATGTACAGAGAGACTTAAGACATATATTTTCGTAATGTGTATGTTCCGTTACCTCTTTAAGTGAGCTATGACTGTGAGGACCTCCCCCTCGCTATCCTTATTGAATTTAATAAGGATAGAGTCAACACATGGATGTCTTGATACAATTATTGATGAATGCTACAATCAGTGTGAATCTAATTATTCCCAAATTTATTTTAAAAAACTTAACACTATGTAGAAAAAGTAAGCAATTTAAGATAACTCACATTTACTAATCTCCTCCATCCATGTCACAATGTGATGATTTCTGTCCCACACATAAAACATCTTGTTACTCATAGATTCCCACTCCATGCCTTTGATCACATTCTCAAACTCCTTGTTTCTCATTCACTATATGTCATCCCATGCACTAACATTATGTTGTGTCACTTCTCTAATAGGATTATAGAATGAGGAGATAGGATAAATGAACATGCATCGATCGGCAACATAGCCATTTGTATAAAATTACCTTGCTAGCTTCTTGTATCTAAACTACACTCTTCTTATAGAGGGGTTAGGCACAAGTCTACACAAGGGAATAGGTGGCAAAGGAGTGGATTTATGCACTTGCAATATGCACTTGCAATGCACACACACAAGTTGTGCATAAAAATACCTTATGCAAGATTTAGTAAAAAGTGGATAGCAATTACCTTTACTCTATTTAGGCTACCATGTAGGAGTTCTAGTCGCAAACGAGTTGCATGTGTCACCATTAAGTGGTCTTCATTATCGCCTTCTTTCTCAGTTCCCTCCTCTACCTCTACTAATTCCTTTGTTGCTTTCATGGATTTTTTGAAGTACCTTTTTTTGAAGAGCGTGGTGGATTTATTCGAGGAGGAGCATGATCATCATCATCTTCTTGCACTATTTTCCTTCTCTTCTTCATACTTGTCACTTCTTGGCTAGCTTGGCAGGTGTGCCCTTTAAGCATTGTGCACGCTTTGGTTGTGGGGTTTCCTTTGATGTGTTTGGATCAATCTAAACACATCGTCATATACAAGATAAATTACTTAATCACTTGCTACAAATTACTCTCAACAAAACCACAAAAAGAGCATAATTGCAAAGGTGGGAGAGAGATATAAAACCACTACCACAATAGCTTGCTACAAACAGTTTTTAGAATCACCACAAAAAAGAGCATACTTACAAAAGTGAGAGAGATATAATAACACTTACACAATTGCTTGCTAGCCATAATTGTATGGCCATCAATTGCTTTGTTGGCCATACAATGATGTAGCCTTTGGTTTGATTTAACGTGCTGATATCACCATCCTTTTGAGGGGAAAAAGAAGAGGTACTTCTCCCACTTTGACATCCTCAATCGACATGCCAACATCATGACTAGGTGTGGTAAAGGAATTCCATAGACGCTATCCACAGTAGGGTTCAATATCTGCACAAGCCATTTTGGCATACGCCTAGATTCTTCTATGGGGCTGCTCTATCCTCATCCACTACATCTTCAATAATTGCCTCATCAAAAGGCTGATTTGCAGGCTGATTTTGCACCTATAAAGGCTAAATTTTAGCACTTGGCTGAGCATTCAATTGCTTTACATATGGCTGCCCTCCATTAAACAAAGGTAGGAGTGAATCAAACATGTCCTGTGAGCATACATTCTGCTTTTTTTTTTTGCATGAAATCATGGGATGAACTGAGTTTTCAACAAAAACAACATCTCTACTTACCAAAATCCGCTTTGAGGCCGGATGGTAGAGTCTATATCCCTTGCTTTCTGAACTGTATCCCACAAATATGCATTTAACTACCTTATCATCAAGTTTACTACGTTGTTGCTCAGGCACAAGAGCATAAGCAAGACAACCAAAAACACGCAAATGAGCCACAGAAGGCAAGCTTCATAAGGAGTTTTAGACTGCAAGGCCTTGGGAGGGCATTTGTTCAACACTTAGTTTGCGCACATAGTTGCCTCTAACCAAAAACCATGAGGTAAATCTTGGGCTTTCACCATATATCGTGCCATCTCCATGAGAGACATGTTCTTCCTCTCAGCCACACCATTTTGCTGAGGTGTGTATGGCATTGTACATTGATGCCTTATGCCTTTTTCAGTCATATATGCATGAAATTCCTTGGACATATACTCCCCCCCTCGATCTGAACAACGAAGGGTGCCAACGTTACATTCACATGCATTTTCAGCCATGGATACGAAGTGCCTAAAGCACATAAAAAAAAATTTGACTTCTGCTTTAATGGATACGCCCAGCTATATCTAGAGTAATCATCAATAAAAGTGATGAAGTAGAGATATCCCCCAATAGATGGTGTCCTCATTGGACCACATACATCACTATCCTCATAGGACCACATACATCACTATGTATAAGCTGTAATTTCTTAATAGCTCTCACAAATCCATCGTTTGGAAATGATGCCTGATGCATTTGACCAAGAATACACCCCTCACTGTCTAGTAGGGGTCTCAAGAGTTGGCAACTCAGACACCATATCATGCCTTTGAAGGCGTAACAAACTGCCATAATTCAGATGGCCAAATTGTGCATGCCATAATTCTGTATCACTCATAGCACAAGTCGTTAGAGACTGAGCAAGCATCATGCTGCAACTTCTCAGATACATCCATCTTGTATAGGCCATGAAATAAGGTACCTGAGGCAATGATAGAATAACCATCATTTCTATCTTGAACTGTATATCTATCATCCACAAATTTCACCGTTAAGCCTGACAAGGCTAAGGCTGAGTCTAAGGCTGAAACTGACAGCAAGTTCTTCTTAATGCCTAGCACATATAAAACTTTTGAAAGAGTAAATGCACCCCCATTTGTAGCAGTGAGCACAACTCTACCAACTCCTTTGACAGGATATGAGGAACCATTTGCACATGTGATGGTTCCTACACTTGGGACAGATTCCAGAGATGAGAACAAACCTTTTTGTGAAGTAATGTGCTTACTAGCACCATTGTCAAAGTACCAACAAGCATTCGATTTTGCCACTGACATGCATACATCATGAACTAAATCATGAACAGAAGGGTCATAAAACTGCAATGTACAGTCCATGCCCAATCATCTTAAGCAAAACTTGCAGATTCCTTCTTCTCTGCACTTGGTGCAGATGCATCAGCCCACAACCATGCATGATTATTTCTTTTTCTCCTTCTCTAGCCTTTCCTTGCACTCATGTATGTAGTGCCCTGGTTTCCTGCAATAGTGACACTTGCCCTTCTTTTTAGGCTTATCACCTTCTTTCTCTACATCCCTACTTGAGGATTCTGATTTTGGCTTATAGCCACCATGCGAAGAAGCTTTACCTTTGCCTTTCTGACTGGCAACAAAAGCTCTCGCACAACAGATCTGCTTTGCCTAGACTGCTCTTATGTTGCAAGAGTACTGAAACCAGCTCATCAAATGTAAGGGCATTTGGATTTCCCTTCATCTCATGAGTCTAAGGGTAGAGGAAAAACTCTGATAAGAATCCGGAAATGCATTGAGAACTGTGGGCACCAATGTACTATCAGGATATATCTCATCCACACTAGCAAGCTACTCCTTTTAAAATCTTTGATCTTGGTCAAGAAGTTGTCCATTAAGTCTCCCTCTAGACAACATGTTGAATACATCACTACTGCCAGCCATGACTTTCTACCAAATGCAAAATCTTTCAACACACTGCAAGTACTCAGTATTCACTGAATGCAACCTTGGATGGCTGCCAAATTGACTGAATCACCTGTAAAGTGTATGAAAATTAACACAGAGTAGAGAATAGAGTGTTACTGGCAAAAGTATGATGGTCGATGTTGTTGAAGACATTGTAGATGCTGCTACACACCAATTCTTTGCCGCTATACAACCCAAACACCCAAAATCGAGTAGAACCAATCCAAATGATGCCTCTCCAGAACGTCTACAAAAACCTTGCGGTGCCTAAAACGCGCCTAAATCGCGCCGCTATCAGAGATAGAAAAATAGGGTCGTGAGAGGAGGGAGGCAGACTACTAGATCAAGTGTCAAGAAAGCTAGCTCTAATACCAATTATTGGAATTAGGGTTAGGGTTGCAACAATGCACACACACAAGATAGAGAAGCTTAAGAGCACACAAACTCACTAGATTAGAATGAACAAATGTGTGCCAGATACAAAAGATAAGTACACACCCCAAAATGAGTAGATAAGAGGGTGTAAATACGCATGGGGGAAAACACCTCCTAGTGAGGGAAAAAGTGCCCCGGTAATCCTAAGTGTGTTCACAAACATCACTACCATATAATGCTACAATAGTAGCCATGTTCTGTTAGTAAGTCCTTTCAGACCCACCGCTTTAGAATGCTGAGTTGATTGCGGTATTGCTTGGAATATTGCCTTCTGTCCTTGGGGTGTCTTCCTGGCCCCTTGCTTGTAGCTTGTCTTTTTTTGGTTGGATTCCCATGAGGTCATGTTTGTATCATAGTATCCTTGGGCTTGAAGCTGGGTTTCAAGAATCCACTGTTGATGTACTAGGTACTTTTGTTGCTTTGCTTATGGTTTCCTTATATGGAGATGAGTTTGTGATGTGGATGCTTTGTTTGTTGTGGCCTCTGTTTTCCTTGGTATTGGCAGCTCCATATCACATGTCACTACATATTTTCCTTTATTACATGGACTCCATGTCACATGTCACTACATATTTTCCTTTATTACATGGACTCCATAGTTGCACAGTGATGGTGTCTTTGCCATCATTGAGTTGTGATGCCCGTTCATCCCATTGGATGTGACAATTACTGACACATATCCAAGATCTCCCCATAATCATTTCTTCCTCCATGGAACTTGTAGGCATGACAAATACCTTTCCAAACCAAGGGATCACTAAAAAATCCCACGGTTTTTGTGGTTGACAAATGCACACTGCAAACTTGTGCATTAGATGCCTTGAGGTGAGGTTTGCCTAGAGCCACCTATGTTTCATAGGAGATCAAGTTATGACTTAATCCCGTATATCAATCAATGCAATGCTTTTGGTATGACTCTCTTTTGTAGAAACTCTTACATTGAGACGTGCCGGCTCAATGTCAAGGTCTTCCTCATCAAGCAAGGTGAGTGAAGCCATGTTCACATGTAGCAATTTTCCCTGGAATCTCTACTTTGTCTTGGCTTCCCTTGCCTTGGCTTCTTTTAGAGCTTGTCATATTTTTTCTTTGGCTAGCTCTTTTTGTTTTGTTTTAGAAGATGCAAATGTGCGAGCATTTCCTAGGTTAGGGGTCCATAATACTTTTTGAGTTTGCTCCCATTAATGTATCCTTCCATTTCTGCTCCCTCAATGGTTTCAATTTAGACCGACCCTTGAGGGTTGATCTCGGACACTCTGAAAGGTCCTAACCCTTTGTACTTAAGTTTTTTTCTTGGTTCTCCCAACATCATACAGGAGGCCGAGGTCTCCCGTTTTTAGTTCTTTGTGTTTTAGGTTATGGTCAAACCATCGTTTTCTCTAGAATTTCTCGACCAGAAGCCCATGTGATGCAATTAGTCTAGTTTTGTCAAGTTTTTCCAAATCAATCAATCTTTCGGCTAGTACATTTTCAGTAAGCCTGTCCTATACTACAATTCACAAGCTTGAAACTAAAACTCCATTAGCATCACCGCATCCACGCCATAAGTTAGGCAAGGGAGTATACCATGTCGCTACCTTATACGATGTACGATAAGCTCATAGAGCTGTAGTCAGCTTGTGTTCCAAATTCGTGCAATTGGCTTCTAAGGTTTTTGTCAAAATAGCACATAGAATCTTGTTGGTTCTCTCTGCTTGACCATTTCCTTGTGGGGGTAATAAGGTGATAACTTGCGATGTACTACAAGGAATCCTGTAAGTAAGTGTTCAATCACCTCATTAATGAATTGTGAACCCTGGTCACTGACTAACTCAAGTGGGCAACCAAATATACAAATGATTTGTTTGTATAAGAACTTGGTTGTGGTTCGAGCAGTCAGCTTGTTTAGAAGCCCTTGCCTCTGCCCACTTTGCAAAATAATCTAATGCCACGATCACATATCGGGCTTATGAACGGGTGCACTACTGGATTAATGGGTCCAACAAAATCAATCCCCCATTTCTCAAAGGGTGGTCTTACAATTATAGGAGTGAGTGGCATCCTATCTTTTTGTCGTGGAATAACAAATCTTTGACATTCTTTGCATTTTTTCACAAACTCTATGGCGTCCCCGAATAACGTAGGCCACCATAGACCTGCTTGAAGTATTTTGTGAGTTGTAGATTCTCCTGGGAAATGTCCTCTAGCTATTCTTGAGTGTGCTTCTTCTAATATCATAACAAATTCATCTTCTCGTACACATCTTCTCAAGATATCATCTTTGCATAGCTTATATAATTCTCCACTAATCAATTGATAAGGTGCGACCAACTTAATCCTTGTTCAAAGGTCGATCTTGTGGAAACCCATAAGCTAGATAGTCCGTAATTTCCTTGCTCCACTCAGGTACCATATTAAGTTTGAACAGACAAGCATCAGGGAGGTCATCATCAATTCCAGTTCCAGATTCTTCGTTTGGAATTCTAAACATATGGTCAACTAATACATGTTTTGTTCCCTTTCTTACTGTGACCGTAAAGTCGAATTCCAAGAGTAGAATTAACTAGCGTGTGATTCTTCTCGTGGTGTAGGGTTTGTTCACCAAATATAATAAGGCTTGATGATCCACAAAGAATACAAACTTGTTGGCCAATAAGTAATGTCGATATTTCTTTACAGCATAAACCATGGCCAACCCTTCGTGCTCCGTAGTGGTGTAATTTATCTCTACATTGTTTAGTTCACGACTTGCAAAGCAAACTGGGTAATTCGATTTGAATTCCCCAGGTTGCGCAAATACACAACGTATCGTAAAATTCAATGTATTGATGTGTACATGGAATACAAGATCCCAATTAGGTGGCTTAAGAATAGGTGCACTTGCCAGTACTTTCTTTAACTTATCGTACACTTCTTTGGCAGTCACCAGTCCATTCAAAGACAATGACTAATCTATACAATGATCTGGCGATTTCAGCATAGAATAAGATGAAACAACGATAATACCCAACATGGCCCACAAACCTCTGTACACCCTTGTAATTGGTTGGTGGAGGTAATTTCAAGATCAATTTTACCTTGCTCTCATCCATTTGGAAATACCGTTCTTAGACACAATGTGCCCTAAAATTACACCATGTTTGACCTAGAATTAACATTATAAAGGGTTTAATGATATACGATATAATCGACATTGCTCAAACACATTCCTCAAGTAAGCCAAATGTTCAGTCCAGCGTGAGTGTGCACATAGATCATCAATGAATACCTCCAGCCACTTTTGTAGTAGTCCCTGAAGGTTGTGCACATCAATCGTTGAAATGTTGTTGTTGGGACATTGGTGAGGCCAAAAGGCATAACCTTATAAGCATATATTCCCCACATCGTATTGAAGGCCGTTTTGTGTTGGTCTTCTGGTGCTATGGACACCTAATTATAACCTGAAAACCCATCTAAGAAGCTGTAAGCTTCTTCACCTACTACCCGTTCCAATACATGTTCAATATACGGCACTGGGTAGTGGCCTTTCCTGGTAGCCACATTGACCTTTTTAAGATCAACACAGACCCTCAATTTTTCATTCTTTTTTGGCACTATCTTGATTGGTGAGAGCCATTCTGTGTGCTCAATTTCATAGATGAAATCTGCAGCTGCATATTTCCTCCTTTACAATTGCTGCATATTTCGGACTCATCTGATATGGCTTTTGACTGGATGATCTTGATCCGTCCATGATTGGAATTGTGTGTTGGACCACCTTGGGTGATACACCTTTCATTTCCATATATTTTCAAGCAAAGCAATCTTTGAATTCTATGAGGAGAGCAATGAGTTCTTGTTCTTCAACTGTAGTTAAATACTTAGCAATATAGACAGGTTTGGGATTCTCCCCTGGCTCAGCAAGGTCAACTTCCTTAACTTTAACTGGATCGTATGACGTAGATTGACCACCTTCCTTTATCCTTTTAGCCGTCAGTCGGACCACTTTTCATTCATCAATGGTGTATGTCTTAAAATGGTTAGGCACTGAGAGTAGGTCTGGTCTATCGTCCTCATCTTTTGTCTAAGCCATTGCCTTTTTAGCCTCGCGCTCGGCCCAGAGCCTTGTTCCATTTTCTACATCCTGCCTTCATGAGTTTAGGTGCTTCCGGCTCTTGAGGTATCACCTTCTCTTCTCGTTTTCCTTCCAGGGTTATCTTACTCAACTCGTCACCCCAATTCTTAGAAAACTCCTCGTGCACCTTAGTGATGTCAAGATATCGCAGCCACCACTGAGTGTTTGTGAGTTTACTTTGTAATTTTCACCAAGAGATATACCTTTTTTGTATACGCCATCTCCTAAGGCATTGGGTGCTATTGTGGCCTTGTAATCCAGAGTTGGATATTCTCCAATCCCCTTAGGGGTTGCCAGTCTCTCCTTTGCAGTTTCTTGGTCGTGCCCATCATGTTTCGGCACTTGGTCATCTCCTTCCTTTGATTGGGTGGATTCGGTGTCAATGGTATCTTCTTCGGACCCATCCTGAATTGTGACCATGGTATCACCCTTGCCCACTTTCTTCACTCTTCTTCTTCTCCAAGTTTTAGAAGTTGTGATGTGTACTGGGTTTTTCCTCTTGTCCTCTTGTTTTGCTTGCACTTGTGTTAGGACATTCAATGACGTGATATTCCTAGGCTGCACACTTATAGTCTTAATAGTGGCATCATTAGAAGTGGAAACCGAACCACTAGCGCGATATGGACAGTCTTTAATCAAATGATCGACCCCACACTGAACACAGGAGAGTGTTGGCATGGCATTGGTTGATGTTGCCAAGGGCTGGGCATGGCTCGCCATTAGCGACATTCTTATTAGGGCACTCCGCTATTCGATGAGGTCCACCACAACCAAAACACTATAGTGGCCCCCTTCTCATAGTTGAGTTTATGTCTTTACCTTTCCATTGTATCGTGGTTTGGAACCCTAGCACTGGCATGTTATTCTATAAGACATAAAACTCTGGTGTGATCTCTACAGCCTCTTCATAGTAATCGTTATTGATTTCTACCTTACTTATGACTTCACCCTCATCCAAGGGCTCCTCGATCTACACCTAGTTAATTTTAGCATGTGGAGGTTGTGGTGGTAGAACATTGTGGCGGCAACAGTGACATGTCATGTGTTCGGAACATCCCTCTTGGTAAGTAGGATGGGTTTGGTTGCCCTACAGCCCGCAATGGTTTGCATTGGTGGTGGTGGCAAGGCTAGCGGCACTCTTGGTGCTAGTAGTTGTGCTAAGGGCTGGGCCCTCGGATATCGGCACATGGAAGTGTCATGGTTACCCAATCTCACAAATTGAGCACAATAAAGTAACTGCCTTAGTCTTAATTGAGGACATTCGGTGGTTGTGTGATTTTGTCTGCAAATAGAATACCAAATCAAATCTCTTCGAGGATAGATATGAGCATGCCTTGATGCTTCTCTCCCATCCTTGACCTTGATTTTCTCTAGGATGGCGTTGCTGAGCTCTTCTACTGTCATATTTCCAACTTGTTTATTTTGGGTTCCTGTGTCCTGGTGGTGACTTGAGACCCATGATGTTGCCGCTACTATTGAATCTGCCTTGGCATCTTCGGGTTGTGGTAATTCAAGCATATTGTCCTCATATTCTATTGCCAGATTACAGCACACATCCAAACTAGCGAGTCGGGCTAACACTAGATAATCATGCATTTTATGATCTTGCACTCCTCTCCCGAAGCAAGGAAATAGCTGATCATCAGTTAGCCTCTCCCTTAATTTACATCTTGAATTCAAGTGCTTGAGTCGAGATACATAATCTTGCATGGACTCATTTTCTTTCTGCTTAATATTGTGAAGGTGAGCCATAGGACTCCATCTATCAGTACTTCTAGCAAAGCTTGGTATGAATACATTTTTAAGCCTAGTGAAGTTGACCTTATCCTCTAGCTTTAGGGTTCAATACCATTGGTGAGCCTTTCCTTCTAGGGCTAATGAAAAAGCATAGATCATGGTTACATCACTCAATGGCCCCCCACAGGTTTCACAAGTTGACTCAAAGACCTCTATATGCTGGATTTGGTCCCTATCACCTAAGAACTTTTTGCACAAGCTTGGAAATAATATGTGGCTTCATTTGAGATGGTCTGGATTCCAGGGTGGGGCCTAGTTCCCTGACCATACATCGGCCCATTTCCATAGCCATATTTAACGGATCTGCCACATCATTCAGATATGCGTTTGGATCCACTTAGAGGAGCTACTCCCCCCTACCTAGACCTCTTCCTCTTCTTGCATTGGTTCTTCTCTATGTAATTCGGGTCTATGGCTAGGTCCTAGGATCATTGATCATTTCTTGTATATCTTCTCTAGTATAGAGGCGATCCTCACCTTTTGGAGGTACCCTAAGTAAATTGTCCCCCTCATTTTACGTCTCAAGGCCTTGAACATCCAACCTTGATTCCTCATTGATGGGGGCTTTAGAGTTGTAATTACTCCTTCTGTTATGCCCGTCCACATGCTATCAGTGGCATTTCTAGATGTTTCTAGTTCTTTGCCACGTGATTAAAATGGATTTACATTCTCCATTTCCCTCTGTTCTGCCCTTGTTCTTCAAGTATCGAGCTCTTGTTTACTTAAGCTCAATAATTGTAATTGTTGTTCTACCTCAACCCTCTTCAAGTATGTTTCTATTTCCTCCGATGTGGGGAAAAAGACTTGTCCTATCCTGGCCACACTGTCCTTATCCCTCCTAACCCTGGGGGTTGTTCCATTGATCCTTACTATGTTAGTAAGCCTGGAGCCAGAAGGTTGGGTTGGTAATTCTCGTCTTAGACCATGTCCAGTAGTGCTGGTTGATGGGCCCGTTGCTCGCAGATTGCACGTCATCTTCCGTGCCATATTGGAGACCAAAAAATCCCCTAGCCATATCAAAGATTCCACTGGATCTTGCAGGGGAAGATGGTTTTTCTTCCTCTCCAAGGCTAGAGAATCATAGCCCCTCTTCCATAGATTCTTCACTACTTGTATCAACAGTGGTCAGATTCCTCCAAGAGCTGAAACACTTAATTGAGTGCTCGCCAAGTAGCCTGAACCAAAACTCCTTTGATAGGAAGAACCTGGGTGGTTTGATGCACTATTGTCGGGAGTAAGGTCATCTCCAATGAGTTTACTGGTTTGACACACAAAATTACCACTCTAATGTTTTTAATTGGTTTTCTACACCGAACACTCTTTTCTAGCCATAAAGTAACAGATATCCGTGAAACCATAAAAAATGCTTTATGTCATGAAGTAGCAGGGAGAAGTTCATGCCAAAATAGCAAGGAATGGTTCACGTCGTGAACTATTTCTCGCATTGTGGCAACTAAGGTTTCAAGATTTGATTTTTTAAGCTCAAAATTACTTCAATTCGAATTAGATAGACCCAAATAGTGTAATTAGAGTACCTCTTTTACAACTGGTCATCTGACAACCCTTAATTCAATTCGAATTAGATAGACCCAAATAGTGTAATTAGAGTACCTCTTTTACAACTGGTCATTTGACAACCCTTTTACAACTGGTCATTTGACAACCCTTAATTTGTGAAGTAGCAGTCTATGAAATGTTAACTCGTGAACTGCTAACACCACATGAACTGCTAAGGTGTGAAGTGTTAGGCCGTGAAGGCTTAACCCATCAAGTAGCAGGTACTATTTCACACTGTGAAACTGAAAATGATTCACGTCATGAAACGATTCACTACTATCTCACGTGATAAGATTCTTTAGCTACGTTGTGTCATATGTGTCACGATAAGGCACCCTATTTTTGGCAAGGTAATCCCGAAAATCCCAACGCTGATTGTTGCAGGTGCGTTTCACGTAGTGAAGTAGCAGGAAATGGTTTACATCGTGAATTGTTTTCTGCACTTTCACGTGTTAGACTATCACATCAGCAAATTGATGTTTTGGAGTGTTTCTTCCCTATCCAATTGATCCAGATTAGTCATGCTAAGGTTTGGAGATGTAATGCAAGTTATTAACACGACCAATGGCTCTTTATTTTGTAAATTTTTGGTGAATTTTTAGAAAAACAAAAAACAAGGTGTCACCCCTGCTAGCTCATGATAGCATGATTGGTGACAAAAGTATCAAAATTAAAAGGAAAAACTAATGTAGATTCCCTCTAAGCTGTTCCCAATACTCACCCACACATTTAACACACGATTTTCAGCAATTTCTTCTCTACCATTCAAATCTTATCTACAAAGTTTCTACACATTGCACCTTCTAAATGCAAAGGCAATGATGAATCTTGCATTGTGGGAGATGAAGATCTAAGAGAGTGGAAGAAACAAAGGTATTATCCCGGCAATGGTGCAAAAAATGTTATGAGGAATTCCACACAACCATCAATGGGAGAAGCAATAGACACAACAATCATTGGGTACTTATCAATGCTTCGAGCTCGTGTCCCTTGAGGCTCCCCAAGCTCGCTTTGGAAGCTCCACTCCTCTGAACACCACCTCCATGCTGTCACCTGCAAAGTCACTCACACCACAAATGCAAGGCAACCAACCTTTCACTCTCTCACACTTATGCATGCATGAAAGAGGCACATGTACTAGAGCACTCTCTCTCTCTCTCTCTCTCTCTCTCTCTCAAAAGACAAGAGCTCTCATAGCACAAAGGGGGATTGTGTCATGTCATTATGAGAATTTCCTTATATACAACTAGCCCTCACACTTGGGCACCCAAAACTTACTAACTAAGGCCTTGGGTGGCCAGAATCTCTATACAACTTTTATAGTAGCTTTTCATGACACTTATTAATGTCCTCAATTGGAGGAGCATCTTTGTTAATCCAAATGGGATTAGCACTTTAAGGAAGATCTGACTTACAAGAGTCTTCCGCGTTGTGTACTCTTGTCAAGTTGAGAAGGTTAGACAAAAATAATAGGTGAATAGCTCCCCATATCACTACAAAAAATATGTACATGGTTACCTTTACATTTCACTATAAAATGCAAGCACAACACTATAGTAGTTTAGGTGGGGGAATCCATACCTTTACATTTCACTATAAAATGCAAGCACAACACTATAGTAGTTTAGGTGGGGGAATCCATACATGTTCATGTAGTCAAGTGCCAAGACCATTTCGCTCTCCTCCTTTTTTATGAAGGAGATAACTATGCAAAACATACAAATGTACTATGAGCAATCGTTATGGAACATTGCATGCACACACACATGTTATATGTTAAAAAGTGGTCCATACATGTTCATGCAGTCAAGTGCCAAGACCATTTTGCTCTTCTCTTTTGTGAAGGAGATAACTATGCAAAACAGATGAATGTACCATGAGCTATCATTACCGAACACAACATGCACACACATGTTATATGTTAAAAAGTGGTCCATCCAAGAAGGAGACATATAAAAAGAGGCTAAAAACATCTTGTTGGGATTGGATTTGGCAAGCTCACAAATTAGGGACCTGGGCGATGGTGGCGGGTCTCATCGATGACTATGGGTAGTCACAAGTAGCCATTTTCGACCTTTTTTGTTTAACCACCAAGACCACACATTCTCATGTTAGACACATGAGGGAAACTTACCTATATTTTCATGCCTATAGCATTCTCATGGCAGAGCTTTCTTCATTACAGCCATACTTGAAGCCTTTTCCTCATTGTAGAGCTTCATAGAGGCTAGGTTTGAAGCCTATTTCTCACAACAGCTGGGGTTAAAGGAAAGCAGTAATGAGTGGATGACATGGCCACATATGGTAGGGATATGATGAAAGAGGCAACAAGTATGGTGAGGGTGCTCAAAAGGTGGTAGAGAATGGGGAGATGTCAAAAGATGAGGTTGCATGGCATGATGAAGCTAGGGTGATTTTCACCATGGATGGTCAGGTGATTGTGATTAATGCAAACTAAATTAATCACCACAAGGATCACTAGTACAACAACAAAGTTGATGAACATTATTATGACAACTTGGCCATTTATTTATAATGTACAATGATCATTGTATGTCTCCCTCTCTCTCTTTAATAACAAATTGTAGTTAATGAGCTGAGTTTGTGGCCTTTGTGTACATTAAGAAATACTCATAACGGTGCATAACACAACAATGGGACTGTGACATCGCAAGCTCAAGGAATAGTGCATGGAGCCAGCAATGGAGACAAGCACTGTGTGTGTGTGTGTGTGTGTGTGTGTGTGTGTGTGTGTGTGTGAGAGAGAGAGAGAGAGAGAGAGAGAGAGAGAGAGAGAGGGAGAGGGAGGGAGTGTAAGGAAGGAAGAGATAGGGAGAGAGAGAGTGTGTGTGTATATTACAAGTAACCTCGTCTTCAATGCCAACCTTCCTAAAGTTCTTTCATTTATTCATCTTTTAGAAAAATAAAAGGGGGGGAAGGGAGGGCAATAACGCCAATGCTGTTACCCTCCCTTCCCTAAAAAAAACCACCAAGATCACACATTGGTGGTTTTAAAATAAATATAAATGTTTCGTTGCAACAACTCGTCTCCCTCTCCCTCACACACACTCTCCCTCTCTTTCTCTCTCTCATACAGATCTTCTCTCTCTCTCTCTCTATCTCTCTCTCTCTCTCTCTCTCTCTCTCTCTCTCTCTCTCTCTCCAAATTCTAACTGTAGGTTGAGGGATTGCACAAGTTCAAAGTGCAAGCTCAGAAATGGAGGCAACAATTTCATTTGCAGATCCATATGGCACGTGTATAGAGTTACTCAAAGGGAAGGCCATAGCTTCTAGAACATCTTTGGAGTAGAGGATGGGGCCAACTCAAAGGTTCAAAGACTTGTGTGCAATGTTGCAAACTGGTAGATGGGACTATACCACAATAGATTTACCATGATAGAAGGACCTTGATAGATAGGGAATATTCAATCTTAGAAGGAGTTGTTTCTTACCTTCGTTTCTTATAAGGAGAGCATTGATTTGTGGTGGACATAGTTGAATGAATTGCTCCCCAAACATTAGACTTGGAATCACCCATCTGGGGGAAGACAAAGCATTGCATTGGTGGTGGACATAGTTGAACATGTTGCTCCCCAAATAGTAGACTTGGAATCAAAGAATCGCAAGTAGGATCAACATTTTGGCAATAATTAAGTTTGATTCCCCCTCTCATGATGTGTTAGTGAAGGCACGTTGCACAAAGGAAGTCACAATAGACATAGACATACCTCCAATGCACTTAGATAATGGCAAAGATATATTCATTGCTCAAAGCATTGTACCAAAGATTTTATATCAATGTAAACTGACATCCTAACAAAGGTGCAATGTGTGGGAGCTCCAAAGGATGTTACAAAAGATACCAAGGTTTTTAATGGGGATCTTGCCTTAGAGTTCCCATCGACATTGGGTCAAAGTATCTCCTATGATGCAATTGTTATGGGAATATATTTTAAGCCCTCTTAAAAATATTATTCTACCCTCTTAGATAATTTAGGGACGCTTGGATTATCTTTGCGTCATGCCAAATTATGTTAATATCATGGGTGATACCATTATAAATATTAATATGTTTGGTGGATATTGACGTATGCTTGGGGTCTCCAATGTTTGTTTCAGTTGTTTTGTATGTAGGGGTGATTCTCGGGTTACTTACGCCTAGCAAATATGTGTGATGATGGTTTGTATGCTTGTGGAATATTTATTTCACCGATTTATTGTTGGTTATTCTATAGGTGAAGAGGATTTCGAGGATTAACAAGAAGTCGCTGTTAGAAGTCATCTCCTGTCTAGTTTTATACACCAGGGCCTTTGTTGTGGGTGTGCCCGCCCTTATGAGGTGTTTTCCCATTTTTCCCCACACTCCGTATTTTTCCCCTATTTTTTCCCATTTTTCTGAGGCTTGGGAGGGCTGCCAGGTGATGCCAGGAGCACTCTGAAGCTGGCCGACTGGATCTACATCAGTCGTGGGCTATCAGAGTGCTGGCCGACTTGTTCTGTCTAGGCGGAGGCATCTGTAGCTGGCCGACTGCTATTTTCAGCAGTCGTGGACATATTCCTCAGTCGTGGGCTTTCCTGATGCTGGCCGATTGCCCTCTAGGGGAGTATATATAGGTCCTCAGCCCCCATGCCTCATTTGTATCATATTCGGGATCTTCTTGTGTATATCAGAGCAGAGTTACACGCCTACATCTCTCTCTTTTTTGTGCTGTTTTTTCTGCCTGCGTTTTTGCTCTTGTGTTCCCAGATTTGGTCATCATCTCCGCTGCATATTCTGACATGGTATCAGAGCCTAGGCTCTAGATAGGTCTTGGGATTTGTGTGAGCAAGAGGGGGGCTGTTTTGTGGCTGATTGGTGGACTGTTCTGGACTGTTCGGGAAGAGGAGAAGCAAGAGGAAGGCGGGCTGATTTGCTGGACAGCCACTTGCAGGTATCAGTTCTTCTTTGTTCCCACCCACCCAGCCTTTTCAGAGTACATCCCCGCTATGGCAGATCTGTTTGAGATGGCCGAGAGACATGTGAAGATCCCGACACTCCCCACGTTTCCGGTGGACCGTCAGTTGGACGGGAGCAACTACGGCATATGGAAGGTGATGATGGAATCCGTTCTGGAGTCCTACGATCTCGCCGATTTCGTTGTTGTTGGTGTTCCACGGCCGGAAGTAGAGGAAGGGGAGTTACCGTCAACCCGAAAGGACCGGGAGGCCCAGACGCAGATGTGGGATCGCGTCAACGCCAGGGTCCGTTCGTTTATTTTCCTCAACTGCACACCGCAGGTAATCAATCATGTCAAGCACATGACGCTGGCCAGAGGTATATGGCAGCATTTGGCCTCACTTTATAACAGGGTATCGCCCATGAAGAGGATTTCCTTGGAAGTACAGATGCGCGTTATGAGCCCTGCAAAGTCGTCGATGATGCGGGAGCATATTAACAAGCTACAGGCTCTTCAGCAGGAAGTTCTTCAGGCTGGGAAGGAGATATCGTCAGAGGACATGGCCATCACGTTGCTGTCACATTTGCCCTCTTCGTACTCAGCATTTTACTCCTCTTTGATTACCAGTGGCAGGCTCAGCACCATCACGTGGGAGGAGCTTGTGCCCATGGTCCTGGACCAGGAGGAACGATTTACGAACCCTCCTCAGGGTGGAGGTTCGGAGGCCTTTACTGGCCAACGGTCGAAAGGCCGTAACACGGGCAAGGGGAAGGCTTCGTCGGAGAAGTCTTCTGAGAAGATGTCCGTTAGTGACCGCGAGAAATTGAAGGCAGAGAGGACCTGTAATGATTGTGGCGAGAAAGGCCACTACTGGAGGCAGTGTCCCAAGCGGAAGACCGAGAAGGGTGAAGACTCCTCAGCAATCATGAAGACTCCGGCTTTTGTGCACCTGGAGGTGATGGACACCGATGCTTCATTTTCTTCAGGCAGGGAGGAGATTGGAGGATTCTCCGCAACGGATACTCGGGAGTGGATTCTCGACAGTGGTGCTTCCAGGCACATGACTCCTTCCCGTTCCGGTTTACAGGATCTCTGCAGGCTTTCTGGTCATATTCTTACTGGTGATACGTCCACTATCCCAGTTCACAGTGAGGGCAGGATGGAGATAGTTCCCGATGGCAGAGGGGGGAAGCATTCCTCCCAGGTGTTGTATGTTCCGGCACTTGGTTTTCATCTGTTTGTCAGTGCATCAGGTTTGCAAGACTGGCGTACGGGTGGAGTTTGATGAGCATTTTGTTGCTCTTCGGGACAAAGCAACAGGCCAAGTGGTTTGGGAAGGTGGAGTGGAGAATGGAGTCTACAGGCTTTCAGCACTCTCTCTCCCAGGTCCTCAGGATTGTGATGAGTGGCAGTCTAGTAATGGCTACTCAAGTGTGGATACGCTGCAGGTGCGAGCTTTCCGAGACCAGGTGGTGGATAGCTTGCCAGTAGATGGCAGCAGTTGGCAGGAACTTTCCAGTACTGAGGTTGGTAGTTCTTGTGTTCGTGAGTCAGAGGAAGCCGAACAGGTCACTTATGCTCTGATGTCTTGTAGTGTTCGGGACATAGAACTTCCAGTAGTTGAGGATGTTCTTTCCACGGGGACCTTTCGGAAAGCCAGGCAGGTGACAGGTGATTACTTGCAGAAGGAGGTGGTTTCTCCAGGCTTTGTGGTTCCGGAGTCAGAGGGGGTGGTTGACAGGTTTCAGTTGCGTGGTCTTCAGAAGGTTTCCAGGACTTGCTTGTGCACCGTAACAGGTGTTGATCCTTGTGAGCAGTGTGATGTCTCTGTGATTCAGAAGCTGTATGGTTCATGGATCTGGTTGATGGACACCGGATTGGACGGGAGCTTCCTGATGAGGCAGTTGAGCTCTTGGTTGCAGACGTCTCTTTGTGAGGCAGGATTGCGTTTCCTGTGGTTTTTGCGGCATGCGAAGGATCATGGACTCTTGTACACAGGAGGGGGATTGTTGGATGGAGTCCGACTCCACGGTTGGAGTGACTCGGTTTGGGGAGGAGATCCGGACACGAGGAGATCTACTTATGCCCGAGGAGCAGTTTTACGGAGCATGAGGAGGTTACATTGCAGGTTTGGGCTTCCACTGGAGGAACCCTTGGTCATCCAGACGCACTTTGTTCGTGAACAGATTTTTGCTGATGACATCTTGCTGGAGTTCTGTTCGATGGAGGACAGTACGGTGGACCTCTTCACGAAGTCGCTCTCAGGATTTGCTCAGGCGGCACCCCAGCTCCCAGTGGTTGGTTACACAGCCAGGAGCTGAGAGGGGGTGTTAGAAGTCATCTCCTGTCTAGTTTTATACACCAGGGCCTTTGTTGTGGGTGTGCCCGCCCTTATGAGGTGTTTTCCAATTTTTCCCCACACTCCGTATTTTTTCCCTATTTTTTTCCATTTTTCTGAGGCTTGGGAGGGCTGCCAGGTGATGCCAGGAGCACTCTGAAGCTGGCCGATTGGATCTACATCAGTCGTGGGCTATCTGAGTGCTGGCCGACTTGTTCTGTCTAGGCGGAGGCATCTGTATAGCTGGCCGACTGCTATTTTCAGCAGTCGTGGACATATTCCTCAGTCGTGGGCTTTCCTGATGCTGGCCGACTGCCCTCTAGGGGAGTATATATAGGTCCTCAGCCCCCATGCCTCATTTGTATCATATTTGGGATCTTCTTGTGTATATCAGAGCAGAGTTACATGCCTACATCTCTCTCTTTTTTGTGCTGTTTTTTCTGCCTGCGTTTTTGCTCTTGTGTTCCCACATTTGGTCATCATTTCCGCTGCATATTCTGACAGTCGCACCAATTTATTACTTGGCACACCATTTTTGTAAACAAGCTTTGTAAATACATGTGCTAGCTTGTGCACATTTTGATTTATTTTGTAAAAGCTATAGTTTATCAAGCATAAACTTCATCTTTAATATTTGGTAAAGCGTGATATGCTTTAAACCCAAGCCTCAATTTATGGGCACTCTATTTTTGAAGATAAGAGAGTGTCATGCAAGAAAAGCACCCCTTTTTGTGTTTTTGGAGGCTATGGCCTAATTGGGAATAAAATATCTCTTAAATACTCATGTGTGGGGGAAAATAGGCCATACACACATGGGGGGGATGATTGTACCCAATCTTGGAGCCGAATCTTTGTGAGCTAAGTATTTTCATTTGTTTTTGAATATTTTAATCATGGTCATGGTCATGGTCATGTGATGTTTGATGAATTGTTGAATTTAAATCAATTTCTTACAATTTATTTGATTTCTATCTCCCTAGAAATCAAATAATCATGGTCATGTGATGTTTGATGAATTGATGGTCATGTGATGTTTTATGAATTGATGAATTTAAATCAATTTCTTACAATTTATTTGATTTCTATCTCCCTAGAAATTTAGATCCAATGACAGTGGTATCGGTATCAGAGCTAGACACCTAGGGAGAAGGGGATAAAATTGAGGGGTAGAAAGCTAAGTTCAAAGGTTTTTGAAGGATTGTCTCTATTAACCAAAGGGTAATAACCAAGGTTAAGAGGAGGAAGGTAAACCACTTTCATAAAACCATGAAACCACTCTAAAATTGAAAAGCGGTTTTGCTAGATTCTTGACCTCTTTCTGATCCGTCTATCTGGATGAATTCTAAAATTGAGAACAAATCTTGCTTAGCTTTTAGGTTGCTAAACCGCCGCTCTGGAATCCTATAATGGACGGCGTGTGAATCTCCAAGAGTCAATTTATGGGAGTATATGCACTCTGGAAAACTTTCAGAAAATAGATTTAGTTAATTACAAAATTTTTCCTTCTTCCTTCCCTTTTCAATTGACGACCACGGGTTGTCAAATTCAAGGGGAAATCTTTCCTCTCTCAACACACAGCGGCCTGGCCTGCGCTGTGAATCCAAGGGAGGATGGGTTGTTAGCGTGCCGATTTGCACTTAGTGAACCTCAAAAGCTTTCTAAGCTTTAGCTAATAAAGCTTACATTAAATAAAAGCTTGGTAAGCTTTTAATAATAAATCAAGCTGCGCTAGATTATTACATAAAAGCTTTGTAAGCTTTTATTAAAGCTGCGCTGATCATTTTAATCAAAAGCTTTCTTAAGCTTTAAGACTAAAGCTTTGATAAGCTTTTTACAACAAGCTTTAAATATATATACACCTTATCCCATTACCATCTACCTCTCTCTCTCTTTTTTTTTTGGGTGCATTTTTGTGACCAAAAATTCAAAGAGAGAAAATTTCACAATTTCTCTTATAGAAGAGAGAAAACCCACAAAACCCACAGCTTCTTTAAAGCAAGTTTCTACTAAAAGGTTTTAAAAATCCTATCCTCATCACTCCCCACAAAGGGCAACAATTTAGAAAGAAAGGTTACAATGGCTGCTTTACCCATTCCGCCCCCACGGTTCAAGAACAAATCTCAGCGCTTCAAGAACAAATTGCTAATGAACGAGAACTCCGACGAAAATTAGAACATCAAGTCAAGCGTACCAAATGCAAACGCGATGCTTCTGATTCTTCCAACTCAGATGATGAGGAAAGCGATCAAGTTAGATGCACTGTTAAAGTTACATTGCTCAAAATTCTAAGAAAGACTCACGAATCAGTCGAAAGGCATTCCCTTTCCAAAATTATGAGTCCAAAATTATGATGGCAAAAAGGATGCACGAGTTCTCATTGCTTGGATTAGCCAACTAGATTACTATTTCTCTGGTGGTGGCGAGGAGAAGTTCTCCGAAAAAGATAAAATTAAATGTGCTTGTAATTATTTAATTGAGAGTGCGGCTTTATGGTGGAACATGATTAAGCAAGGTAAACATCGAACTTCAACTTGGAAAGAGTTTCAAAAACTCTTAAAGAAACATTTTCTATCATCGCAGTACAAAGCTAAAGCATGTCACGATGGGACACTCTGCGCGCCAGATTGATAAAGAGAATGTCCAAGCTTATATCGACAAGTTTTGGGATATTATTTTAGAGGTTCAAGTCATTGAAAAAGTGAAGGAAAAGAGCAACGTAGAAAATTCATTGCAGGACTTAAGTCTACCGTTAGGGCTGATGTTAACATGTTTCATCCACATAACCTTAGCACTGCTATGGACCTTGCCCTAAATTCAGAACGTAAAATAGCTATATCTAGAGATTTCAAGATTTAGGATAAATCTTTTACAAAATCCACTAAATCTTCTTTTCTTGCTAGTACTTTTGATAACTCCAGGATGCAAAAGGGTAAATATGTGGCTAAAGGAGGTTTTTGGAAGGACAACAACAACAAAGCTTCAAATGGACAACCAAAAAATCGAATCTTTAGATGCTATAATTGTCATAAGGAAGGATGTCTCGCGCAAGATTGCCCTGACAAAAAGAAGAATTCCACATTGATGGCTCGACTCAACGTTATTGAAGAAGACAACGAAGATTCTTTCAAGCAAGAGGGTAACTCTGATCCCAACTATTCAAATCCAGGT
The DNA here is from genome assembly GCF_041138505.1 of Cibotium barometz. NCBI lineage: Eukaryota > Viridiplantae > Streptophyta > Polypodiopsida > Cyatheales > Cibotiaceae > Cibotium > Cibotium barometz. The sequence goes on along the minus strand of NC_141062.1, from coordinate 26,941,633 downwards.
AAGCTTTCAATTCATGCTTTATTGAAAATTCAAGGAAAAATAAAAGGAAAATCAATTTCTATATTGCATGATGATGGTACTTCGCATTATCTCATTTTTGAGAGAAAGCATTGAAATCATTCAACCTAGATGCATCGTACTCTAGTTACAAAGTAAAGGCTGCATTTTAAGGTACTAAGTACAACTGCACCAGGGAGGTTCGAGATTTAGAACTACAAATGGGTTCACTAAAAGAAAAGCGAACATTCCTAGTGGCACCTTTACAAGGTGTGGATGTCATCTTAGGTATGCCATGGAGACATGAGCATAACCCCCATATTGACTATGACACCCATACCATGTGGTTAATAAAAGATGACCAAGAAATTTGTCTTCAATGCCAAAACAAAGGTGAGTTAGGCCCATTTTTTACTCATACTCAAGTAAAAAGAGCTGTACGAAAAAAGGAGAAGATATATATGATTTTTGTCAACCAACTTACTATCGAGGATGACTCTAAATCAAATATGTCTCATGACCCTTTCATCTCTAAATTCTCTAATTGCTTCATACACGACTTACCACCAAGCTTACCTAGACCACGTCCAGAAGACCATAAAATTGAAATAATTCCTGGTAGCTCACCGCCTTGTAAAGCTCCTTATAGAGTTAACATGTTAGAACAAAAGGAAATTCAAACACAAGTTGAAGAACTATTAGATAAGGAATTGATTCGACCCAGTAGTTCTCCATTTGGTGCTACAGTTCTTCTCGTTAAAAAGAAGAATGGTACATATCGATTGTGTGTCGATTATCGTGCACTAAACAAAATTACTGTTAAGAATCGATATTATCCAATACCTCGAGTAGATAAGGAATTGATTCGACCCAGTAGTTCTCCATTTGGTGCTACAGTTCTTCTCGTACATATCGATTGTGTATCGATTATCGTGCACTAAACAAAATTACTGTTAAGAATCGATATTATCCAATACCTCGAGTAGATGACTTGCTAGACAAACTTAAAGGAGCCCGAGTCTTTAGCAAGATCGACCTAAAGTCTAGTTATCATTAGATTCGAATGGACGAAGGAGATATCTACAAAATTGCCTTCAGAACGACCCAAACTGGCCATTATGAGTTTTTAGTTATGCCATTCGGTTTGACTAATTCTCCAGCTACTTTTAACATAATGAGTGATGAATAGGATATTCTTGAAAAATCAAAACTTTGTTGTAGTGTTTTTCAATGATATCTTAATTTTCAGTAAGAATCGTGAAGAACATGAACAACATTTAGAAAAAATATTCTCACTTCTTCAAGAGAATCAACTCTATGTCAATCCTAAAAAGAGCAAATTCTTCCAAGAAGAAATTGAATATCTAGGACACATAGTCTTTGCTGATGGTATTTGAGTAGATCCCAAAAAGATCAAAAGCATTACTAATTGACCTAAACCACGTGATATTCACGAACTCCGATCTTTTCTTGGATTATGTAGCTACTACAGGAAGTTCGTTAAAAATTTTGCATATATTGTACATCCTTTGATCGAACTTTTTAAGAAAGCTAAACATTTTGATTGGACTAGTTGCGACACAGGATCATTCTTTCGCTAGAACTTAAGAAAGCATTGACCCATGCACCAATTCTTACATTACCAGATTTTCAACGACCATTCTTTGTTGTAGTTACTGATGCTAGTGGACAAGGCTTTGGTGCTGTTCTTATGCAAGATGGACATCCAATTGCTTATGAAAGTTGTAAGCAGCAGAAAGAAATTATAATACATTTGACAAAGAATTAGGTGCAGTTGTCCATGCTTTAAGACTTTGGAAATATTATTTAATGGGATCTGAATTCTTAGTTAAGACAGACCAACAAAGCATTCGTCATTTGTTGACTTAACTACATTGATTTCTGATCGACATATCAAATGGACTTCATTTATCCAAAGTTTCCAACCCATGATTCAATATCAACCAGGCAAATAAAATGTTGTGGCTGATGCTTTAAGTAGACGTCCCAATATTCACAACATTTTTGTTATTCAAAGTCAACCATTTAGTCCTATGAGAGAATCCTATGATACAAACCCAATTTTTTTTTAAATTTGCACTAAGCTTAGAAACAATAATTGGAACTCTATTGGTGATTACTCATGCCATGATAGTTATCTTTTCTTCCATAAATGATTGTGTATTACACAACCTTTCAAACAATCCATACTGGAGGAAATGCATCAACCACCATACATGGGTCATCGAGGTGTTTCAGCTACCTTACAACTAGTATCTAGGAAATTCTTTTGGCCTCATCTCAAACAAGATATAGCAAAATTTATGGCTGAATGTTCTGTTTGTGTCAAAAGATTAAAAGCTACAAAGGCAAAACTCAAGGACTCCTTACCCCCTACCAATTCCTAATGGTACTTGGGAACAAATATGCATGGACTTCATCACAGGTTTGCCTACTACATCGAGTCATAACGATATGATTTGGACAATAATTGACCGTTTTAGTAAGCAAGCATACTCCTTACATTGTAAGAAAACTTTGACTTGCCGCAAAATATGTTTATCAAACAAATCTTTGTACATCACGGCTTAACCAAAGTCATTGTTTTTGACAAAGATTTAAGATTTTGTAGTAATTTTTAGATCACATTATTCACCAACTTAGGCACTAAAGTAGATTTCTCAACAGCTTTCCATCCAGAAACAAATGGACAAATTGAGGTTACTAATAACACTATCTTAGATCTACTCTCAGAGCCTATGTTGCCCAACAACCTAACTCCTGGGATAAGTACATTCATCTTCTCTAATTTGGTTACAATAATACTCCTCATCGAGCACCTTTCAAAATTGTATATGGAAAACCTTTGCCTATTCCGGTAAGTAGACTTCCTCACAAAATCAAAGCTTCTAATCAATTCACTATTGATTTTACGACCATTCTAAATGATGTAAAACATTCCATTACTCATGCTAAAGAAAAGTATGTTAAGCAAGCAAATCGTAAACATAAAGCTATATCCTTTGAACTTAAAGAGTATGTACTTCTGAAAATTAAAAAACGTCGACTTAAAAGTGTTGAAAAATTCATAGCTCTGTTAAACTTGCACCAAGATTTTATGGACCTTTTAAAGTGATCCACAAATTTAATGATGTTGCATACAAACTTGAATTACCTTCTCACTCGAACATTCACAATTCATTTCATGTTAGCTTATTAAAACCTTTCAAAGGACAACTCCCCACTCATCTAGTATATGAAGAACCACCTCTTATTGAAGGAGACCAAGAAATCTTACTCCCAGATACCATCATTGACTATTAAATTACACCAACTCGTACTGAAATCTAATATAGCAAATATTTAATAACTTTCAAAAATCATCCTCATGAAGATGCAAGATAGGTGTCTCCGAAATATTTTCGTGCTTTCCCTGAGATCCTCCATTCTTTTCAACAAACTAGTAATTGTGAGGGCAATTGCAAACTCAAGCAAGAGGGAATGTTATGGGAATATATTTTAAGCCCTCTTAAAAATATTATTCTACCCTCTTAGATAATTCGGAGACGCTTGGATTATCTTTGCGTCATGCCAAATTATGTTAATATCATGGGTGATACCATTATAAATATTAATATGTTTGGTGGATATTGACATATTCTTAGGGTCTCCAATGTTTGTTTCAGTTGGCTCATATGTAGGGGTGATTCCCAGGTTACTTACACCTGGCAAACATGTGTGTGATGATGGTTTGTATTCTTGTGGAATATTTATTTCACCAATTTATTGTTGGTTATTTTATAGGTGAAGAGGATTCCGAGGATTGAGGAGAAGTCGCACCAATTTATTACTTGGCACACCATTTTTGTAAACAAGCTTTGTAAATACATGTGCTAGCTTGTGTACATTTTGATTTATTTTGTAAAAGCTATAGTTTATCAAGCATAGACTTGATCTTTAATATTTGGTAAAGCATGATATGCTTTAAACCCAAGCCTCAATTTATGGGCACTTTATTTTTGAAGATAAGAGAGTGTCATGCAAGAAAAGTATCCCTTTTTGTATTTTTGGAGGCTATGGCCTAATTGGGAATAAAATATCTCGTAAATACTCGTGTGGGAAAAAACAGGCCGTACACACATGGGGGGGGAGGGGGGGATGATTGTACCCAATCTTGGAGCTGAATCTTTGTGAGCTAAGTATTTTCATTTGTTTTTGAATATTTTAATCATGGTCATGTGATGTTTGATGAATTGTTGAATTTAAATCAATTTCTTGCAATTGATTTCTATCTCCCTAGAAATTTAGATCCCGTGACATCAATGGAAGCACGGTATGATTGTCTATATGGATGAAAGCCACGACTATAAATGTATCATTTGATGGCACTACGAGGATCAATTATTATGTTGGGGATCAATTATTATGTTGGGGATCTCCCCAATACTTAAGCGGTAGCAGTGCACACTTTGTCAAAGTAGGGAGAAGAAATGGAATAGCCTTCAGAGAGATGAGGAGGAAAAGACGTGTCTTGGGATAATCAACAAATGAAGATGGACAAGTCAATTGCAACTATTACAAGGGACATGCATGGCAAGCCATACATACACTATGTTATGCCTCATGATGTTACCTTCATGTGCCTATGATTCACCTAGGAAACTACACCACCACAGAAAGAGAAGGGTTGGCCACGTCTATACAGTTAAAAAGTTTCGTCACATTACCTTTTGGAAACCACCATGAGGTCCATCTAGGCACATCAAAGGTGTTAATAGAATGGACTTGAGAGATGGTGAGAAGGGTGCTCACCATGGACATGAATGGTGCAACCAAAAAGGTTTAGATGTCATGAACTCCAAAGTCATTCCAAACAAGCCAAAAACGGAGGTGGTGGGCAAGCTAAAGTTGGGTGACTACCTTGAGGAGATCTTTCCCTTCATCCAAAGCAAAGGGTATGCACATTATCCCATTGTCCCTGGACCTTACGCGTTAATCCATATTTCTATTTCTATCCCATGGTCAAGCTGGGTATTAGCATTGATGCCATCACTAGGAATCAGATGCAGATTCAAACCCGTTGCTTAATTGTTTGTTGGCTTTTACATGTGCAAACTAAGGCTAGAATGGTCTTCTACTTGTGAGGGACTGCATAGCTCCTCATTTGGATATGATGACCTCCTAAGATTGAAGAGGGATCTGTCGAAAGTATGAACTGACCAACCAAAATCTGCGATCTTCAGAAAAAATAATACAACTGAAGGCTCGCCTCTCCAAGTGCTCGCTGAAGCTCCTGCCCCTCCCTGCTCACGCTACCTGCACTCCTGCGCCCCCCGCCTACCTGCCTGCTCGTCCCCTCGCACCCCCCTCATTCCTTGCGCCTCCCCTTGCCCCCCCGCCTGCCTTCGCTATTGTGCCCCTCCCTCGCTGCACTGCCCGCCGCCTCTCCTATTGCCCCCCCCACCTGCCTTCGCTACTGTGCCCCCCTCCCTTGTTGCTGCACTGCCCGCCGCCCCTCCTCGCCTTCGCGCCTCCCCCCCTTCTTTCGCGCCCACCTCCCCTCTGCAGCGCCCCGACCCCTCCCCTCCGCCGGCTCTTTCTCCACCCCACCCCTCTTGCGCGTAGCTTCCCCCCCCCCTCTAGGGCTTCTCCTTCGCCGTTTCACCCCCCCTCCCTTTTCTTGCTGACTTCCGCCCCCAGGGGGTTTTTCCTCTTTCTCCGGCCTTCGTCTTCCGCCTCTCTATGTGCAGCTCGGTTCTTGCAGGATTTCCGCTTTCGCCTCGCCTTCGCCATAGCTTCACACTATGATGGAGGCTCCTCCCGCCCAGATGGGGACTCATCCGCAGCCCCCTCGCCCGCCCCTGAGGACACCCCCATCAGGCTTTCTTTTTCGCCAGAAGAGGAAGCGAGCCTCATCGCAGAGGTGGAATGCCTCCAGGCTCATTCCACCATCTGCCGTATAGTCGGCACTCGCCCCAACAGAGGGGAGATCCGGGATCTTCTTCAGGCCCGCCTTCTTGCAGATGTGGGCAAGATCCTGGGGACGTACAGCTACTGGGCCGTGGACATTACCAGATCGAGTTCGAGACCGTGGCCAAGGTCCTTGCCATGAGTCCCCTTGACATCAGGGGTGCTCGGGCTTTCTTCAGACCTTGGCAGCGTGGCTTTGACCCAGCAGCGGGGCTGAGCAGGGAGAGCGTCTTTTCCATGTTACAGTTTGCTTCCCTGGACTCCGCCGGGAGTATCTTCCGCTCCTCTCTAGGCTAGGAGCATTGGTGGGCTCGGTACTAGAGACTGGCCCCATAGCAGCTTCAGTGGTGGCCAGAGCAGCTGGGCTACCTTCGGTCAGAGTTTTGGTGTCTGACATCTCCTCCCTTCCTAAGGTCATTCAGCTACCTAGGATAGGGGGGGATGGATTGATCAGAGAGTGGAGTTCTCAGGGCTCCCGAACCAGTGCTTCATTTGCAGGCAGGTCGTTCAACTGGCCAAGGCCTGCCCTCGCAGGAGACCCCGACCCTCACCACCACAGTAGCAGAGCAGGCCCCTGATGGCCCGCCCCCACAGATGCGGCTCGGCAGGCTACCTCTGGGACACCTGCTCAGGCCACAAAGACCTCGGAGTGGCAGCCTGGACAGGGGCGCCGCCGAGGGAGATAGCCGCAGTAGCACGCCCAGAGACCGCTGCAATTGCAGCCACAGTCTCAGCCTCACTGGGTTCCCGTGAGGAACAGCTTTGCTCCCCTCCAGGAGGAGACCCCTGCGGCGACGACTGAGGACCAGGAGATGCCAGCACCCCCTCCTTCACCCCCCCACCCCCGTCACCTCCCACCGCCTCGCTTCCACCTTCGCCTCCTCCCGTCCCCGCTCCGGTTTTGACAGCGGCTCCCTCTCCACCCCCCTCGCCCCCCCTCCTCCCCCCCCGCCGCCTCACCTTCCCGGGAGGCCCTGGCAGTCCCCTGGTGTTCACCTGCAGTCCGGAGGGTGCTAAGCACCAACCTCGCTCGAGCACCACAAAGGAGACCCACCATGCCGATTCGGGCTTCACGGATATCATCTATCCGCAGTCGGCTGAGTCGCCTCGGCATTAGACAACGCTCGGAGGCTTTTGATTACGCCTTCACACGGCTTTTTGGAGCAGAGGGCCCCCATGAGCCAGCACCCATCCGAGTTCATGTAGTGATACCTCCGGCCCGCGGGGAGGAGGCACTTGATTCAGCGGTGGCCTTCTCGTTCCCTCTATGTGGCCCTTGCGACCGGGAGTGGACTCTAGAGCTCGCTCTGACTCAGGCAGTTGAGTTTTCTCATCATGTGAGCGATCTGGAGGTGACAGATGTGATAGGCCGACTATGGGAGTTGGCTCATTTTTTCTTGGATCCCGGGAGTGTGGATGCCTCAGGGATTCGTCATTTGGTCGTTCGCATAGTGGCAGACTTAGCACACGACCCTGGATATGTATGTATACACGAGGTTGCTCTGTCAGAGTGGGAGGCAGTCGCCATGGGCCACAGCCACCACTGGCGCCTGATCCGTGACTCTTGCAGTACACCGAGTGGGCAGATTCGTAGCCGCTCGGATGGGGACTACTCTCCATCCAAGCCGCTTGCGAAGGCCCGCCGTACGGCTGAGACAACATCCACCTCAGCAGGTCATCCATGAGGATCATCTCATGGAATGTACAGGGCCTTGGCGGAGCACATTTTATACGCTATCGTGGTTGCTTAAGGCAGGAGCTTTAGAGATGCCTGGTTGGTGGCAACATTGATATTTTGATGATGCAGGAGCACCACTTGCGTGAGAGCAAGATCCGGAGATATGGTTCGGTGATGCCTGGTAGATGCCTGGTAGATGGGACACCTTTTGCGAGCGGGAGCATCGGCTGAGACGCAGCCTTGCTTCGCTACAGCGCCTTCAGGAGCAGCAGCCTGCATGTGAGTGGGTGGCGTCACAGCTGAGCCAGGCACGCCAGGAGATTAGAGAGGCAGAGGAGCAGAGACATGAGTTTTACTATCGTCGAGACAGGCCTCTCAGTGGACACAGTTTGGTGATAGAGTGACTCGGGAGTTTTTTGAGATCACTGGACCCCGCCATGCTCGAGCAGGAGTTCGTCAGCTTGGTAGACCGGATGGATCGGTAGCTACTGAGCCCGGGGAGATCAGAGCCATTTCCACTGCATTCTATAGAGACCTGCTTTCAACGGAGCCAGCCACCACCACTGAGGGTCGAGATGCTTGCAGACAGACTGTGTGGGCCCATGTGCAGAGGAGGGTCACAGATCGTATGCGTACAGTTCTTGGTGCACCTCTTTCAGAGATTGAGCTTGCCGAGGCCTTGAGGGTCCTGTCGTGACATAGTTGCCCAGGGGAGGACGGCGGCCTTTTTTATGCGCTATTGGGACCTTTTGGGGCTAGGCCTCCCGCAGGGGCTTTTAGTATGTTTTGGACACTGGAGTGATGCCAGAGAGCTTTTCAGAGGGCTTGATCTTTCTTATCCCCAAGGGGGAGGGAGTATCAGATGATATTCGGCATTGGAGGCCTATTACGATCCTCAATAGTGTCTACAAGGTCTTAGCAAAGGCCTTGCGTTTGAGGATCTAGCCCTTCCTGGGGGAGTTGATTCATGCTACCCAGACAGGATTCGTCAAGGAGCGCAGTATCCTTGACAACATCTTTACTTTCTGGGAGGCGAGCTAGCGAGGACTTGGTCGTGATGCTTCTCGATTTTGAGAAGGCATACGACAGAGTTGATTGGGGTTTCTTAGAGGGCACTATGCTTCGCCTGGGCTTTGAGCCAGGGTGGATCAGAGGGGTGGCAGCTCTGTATTCCACAGCTCGTAGCCAGGTGTTGATTGCAGGAGGATGGGGGCCGAGTTTTGAGCTGACCAGATCAGTCCGTCTCAGGGGTGTCCCCTCGCCCCTTTTATTTTTCTCTTCTTTGCGGAGAGGCTATGAGCATGTATTTGACGGCAGAGGAGGTTGGTTTGAGAGGACTCCAGCTCCCAGTCCGGGGGGAGGACCTGCTCGATTATGCTGAGTTTGCAGACGACACAGGCTTATTTTTGCATGGCCAAGAGGCCAATCTTCTTCGGGTAGAGCAGTCGCTCCAGGTTTTTAGTGCAGTTTCGGGAGCATTGATCAATTGGCGCAAGACAGTGGCCTTTTGGATCAGTAGTGCTCCCACTCCGGCATGGAGCCCAGACCCCGGTTTTAGATGGATTCCTCTTGGCACAGCAGTGCAGTATTTGGGATGCCAGATTGGACTAGATTTGTCACCTGAGTAGCAGATTGCCCCGCTTCTTCTGAGCATTCGGAAGAAGCTTTTGTATTGGAGTACAGCTCGACTATCCTTGGCTGGGAGGGTGGTGGTGGCAAATCAGGTGCTGTTAGCAACCATGTGGTACATTACGTCTTGCTGGATCTTCTCGAGCTCTTGCATCAGCCACGTACAGAGGCTGATCAGGAACTTTCTTTGGTCTGGGCGGGACGGTCAGCCAGCCCGGGCAAAGGTTGCATGGGCAGTTATTACACTTCTGCTGGCTCAGGGAGGCTTGGGCATTATAGATCCAGTCGATCAGAGTAGAGCCTTATTGGGGAAGCTTATTGTTCGAGGGCTGCTTCCAGGCGCTGAGCCTTGGAAAGAGCTTCTCTTGCAGCGGCTGCAGGCTCAGGCTCCCCCAGCAGGGGGCACTTGGGCACCAGAGATTCGCTGGATCTTCATAGAGGAGGAAGACAGGCCTCAGTAGAGGATGGGAGGACAGATTTGCTTTGAGCATCCTCAGAGCTTGGGAGCTGCTGAGACCGGGGCTCTCTCAGACCTCCTTCTTGTGATGAGGAGCGGGCCAGACAGCCGCTCATCTGGAGCCCATCGGTTCGCACAGAGCAGGGTCATGCTAGGTTCTCGGCCTCGTCTAGCCTGGGGACCTTTAGCAGCAGGCCCAGCACGTAGTTTTGGAGACTGGCAGGCCTTCTGCAGTCTCCCAGAGGAGATCCACGTGGAGAGGCTGAGTCACTTCAGAGGGGGGTTGATTATGAGGGATGATATTCAGGAGGCACTCACAGAGGAGTGGTTCACGCCTTTCGAGCTAGTGGCCCCACGGTGGATGGGAGCCTTTACACAGTTGGAGATCCTGATTACTGTCAGAGCTTGCACTGAGGATGGCAGATGCCTCTACTATGAGATTCAGGATTAGGGCAGACTTCAGAGAGTGGAGGTGGAGTCGCCTTTGGTTGCAAAGTGCACCTTTCAGAGGATACGGGTAGTGGCCGCCGCTTCTCGGAAGTGGCATATTGACCCCGACCCTGCAGATGTGCTCCCGGATTGGCGCATATGGGCATATGCAGCACGCCCCTTGGCCCGGCTATAGTGGGACCCTGGGGAGTACGAGTGGCATGATCCTTATGCATCCCTTGAGGCCACACAGATCACCTTTTTCCAGTATACTGTTCGGCTGGGGCGGCATATAAGGACGGCGAGGAGGATGGTCTCTCCAGCTGCAGCGGGGCATTGGCGGCTACAGGGACTCTCACAGGAGTTCCTGGAGGATTTTTGGGCTCGGCTCTGGGCTAGTCGACAGGCCCGCAGGATCTCGACTTTCCAGTGGGGCTGGTCGCCCCCACAGGGGCTCAGCAGTTGGCACCTGGCTTGTTTACAGCGGTCTTCCGGCAGCCTGCGTCCGATGCGGCCACCCTATGGAGACATAGAGACATTGCCTTTGGGATTGCCCTCTGGCGCACCAGATTTGGCTACGGATGCTGTTGGAAATATCACCCAAATCCATTCAAAGGTTAAAAGGGGCTGTATTACCTTGACAACTTTACTCAAGAAGCATCTTCAAATGGGCGCCTATTTCAAATGGCCTAGGAGGGCATCTAGCTCATTTATGAGAGAAGCCCACATGGGGGGGAGATGGCATTTTATGCATGTCTTACATCATTGATGATGTCAACTACATCTTGTACTCTTTGCCTATATAAGAGGCCACTCCTAATGAAGAAGTACACGATTCTCTTTGATTAGTCCACATTATGTTTGTTTAGCCTCTCTTTGATTAGCATTAAGCTCTCTTCTAATCATGTCTTAATCATGGGCCTAATTACTTTTGAGCCTCCATAGCCTTGTTCAATCTCTTCAAAACCATCAATTGGTATCAGAGCTGAGGTTAATACAACCTAATCCATCATTAGTCCCACTATTAATATTTAACTAGCTTAATCCTAATATTATCCCCTCCACTTTCATAGCCTGAAATATAGGCTGGCCTTGGAGCATCCACAGCTCACCATTGTCTCCACGAAATCGTACGAGCTTCAATCTGCAGATTCTCAACACACTGACGACGCGGCAGCTCGGCGGAATTAGGCGGAGAACGCTCGCAGACGCCGGCATTACAGAAGAAAACAGCGCTACTTATTTTGGGGAAAATCAGTCTACCGACGCCATCTGTGCAAGATTTACTAATTCCTCTCGGCTTTGGGGGTTTTCACAAGCTGCAAACACGCTTGTGCAGTCAATTTTTTGAATGGTTCAGTGGTTCAGTGGTTTACTGCAAGTTCATTTGATAACAGTAAAAGCATGAATGATTAGCCCACTTAATCATTGATATTTTGTGCTTAATCTGGCCTCAAGTCACTGCTATTGAAGGTCCTTAAGGCATTTGGTGTTTAGACCAAGGCTTCTACTTCATTCAAGGACACCTAGTGACACAATTTTCAGAAATTGTTCGAGCATCATGTATGTGGTGATATTACTTTATGTTGATGATGTTATAATTTACATCATTGTTTAATCACAATGGCTGAACCATTTGATGCTGAATCATCAAATATTCAACATTTGAAGCCTAAGAAGAAAAGCAGAAAGCCGAGGAGACGGGTAAGAAACAATGTCTACAACCCAAGAGCAAACAATGTTTCAAGAGGGTATGACTGGTCTGAATTTTTCATAAATAATCTTCATCTATTTGGTGAAGGTATCTAATCTTGTTAAAGCATTAGACACTGTCCTTGAGTGATACTCAAGTGGTAAGACCTTGCTTTATCATCATGTCTACATCCTCATTTCATATTGATAAGTTTAATGGGGTAGGCTTTCATACCTGGCAAGTTAGAGTAAGATTTATTCTCATGAAGAAAGGTCTTTGGGGGGTTGCTAGTGGAAAGGAGAAAAAACCTACCACTAGAGATGGTGAGCAAGGATGGGTACGTAGGGATGAGAAGGCTTTTGCCATAATTGCATTAGGTCTAAGTGACAACTACATACATCATATCTCTAATGCAAATAACTCCGCTGAAGCATGGGAAATCCTAGAGAAATTATTTGGGGCAAAAGGGAAGCATTCCAAGATAGGGCTGAAAATCCAATTTTTTAAACTTGAAATGAAAGCTTTTGAGTCTTTACCTTCTCATCTTAATTATATGAAAAGCCTAATGTCACAACTTGCAACAATAGGAGCACCAATAGATGAGGAAGATGCCATTGCAGTTTTGTTAAAAGCATGCCTTATGATGAGTATGGACATTTAGTGTCAACTCTCATGAATCTTCCGGACCCTACTTTAGAAGCCATTGAAGCTGCACTCCTTGAGGAGTACAAGAAGAAGCAAGAGAAGATAGGGATAATTGAAGGGGCATACTTCTCCAACAACAAGTCACACTTCAAGAAGAAGAACTTCATCGACACAAAAGGAAAGAAGAAGGCTTGTGGATTCTGCGACAAGGACAATCACATTGAAGAAAATTGTTTCTTCAAACAAAAGGCACAAAAGGCATTCCTCGCAAGTCAAGACAAAGAAGAGCTTCAAGAAGAGGCCTCCGAAGAGGCCAATTTTATCCAAGATGAATGGGCCTTTTGAGTAAAATCAAGGGATTGCCCGTACCATGTTTAAAACCTCTCCATCCTAAACATAACTATCTCATTGTAAGCTTTACTATGGTATTCTAGCATCATCCATCATTGCTAGCATTGTAAACCTAACTGGAATAAGACCTACGGGCACCAGCATGGTCATCATAACTAGTTTTTGTAAGTTGTAACTAGAGCCTAGAATTGCCATCATAAAGGTAGCATTGTCATGGATTTGGTTGAAGGAGGGTTTGTTGGAAATATCACCCAAATCCATTCAAAGGTTAAAAGGGGTTGTATTACCTTGACAACTTTACTCAAGAAGCATCTTCAAATGGGCGCCTATTTCAAATGGCCTAGGAGGGCATCTAGCTCATTTATGAGAAGCCCACATGGGGGGGAGATGGCATTTTATGCCTGTCTTACATCATTGATGATGTCAACTACATCTTGTACTCTTTGCCTATATAAGAGGCCACTCCTAATGAAGAAGTACACGATTCTCTTTGATTAGTCCACATTATGTTTGTTTAGCCTCTCTTTGATTAGCATTAAGCTCTCTTCTAATCATGTCTTAATCATGGGCCTAATTACTTTTGAGCCTCCATAGCCTTGTTCAATCTCTTCAAAACCATCAGATGCTGCGTATTCTGGCCCCCCTCTCTCCAGAGGGTATGTTTACATGGGGTGCCGCTGCTTGGTCGACTTCGTGAGGGCCTGCTATGGGCTATGAGATGGAGCAGGACAGTCAGGCCATCAGATTCATTAGGGGCCAGCCTCGCCTGGTTCCGGCACCGGATTTCTCGTCCGCCAGCTGGACACGGGAGAGGGATTTACGATGGGAGCTCCTCAGCAGCCTCACCATCTGGTTCACCTGGAGGGCCCGGTGTTTCACGGCCTTTGAGGGGAGACTGGAGCCACCAGCAGAGACTGTACGGGGGATTTGGCAGGAGTTGATCCACACCCTGCGAGGATAGTATGACCGCATCTAGGGCGACTCGGATGAGGCGATCTTGCAGCGCCAGGCCTTTCACACCACCTAGCGCTGCGGCCCCTTCTATACCTTACACACGGGATCCTCCCGTTGGCATTACAGGCCACCTGTTTGGCCTTTCCCCCCCCTATTGTATGATTTAGCCCTTCAGTCCTTTGTACTGATGCTTGTATTTTGCAGCACCTAGGGAGAGTCTCCCGGGCTGCCTTGCTGTATTCACTGCTCTGTTTCTCTTATGAGCAGGAGAGATCTTTTGTAGCCCTACGGGCGTTTTTATATAACTAATAAAAGGATCTTTTCTCGAAAAAAAAAAGATTGAAGAGGGATAACACTTACTAATTCTTTTATGGCAACCTCTTTCTCGGGGTTAAATGGAGAGTCTTGCTATGTGTTCAAAATGTCAATGATGGACCCACCTCTAGACTAGATCTTATCAATGAAGGGGCCCGCCGCCGCTGGAGTAGATCTTGTCAAAAGGATGCGATGCACACACGATGGAGATCTCTGTCATTCATGGATATGTTTTGACCACCCATCGAGTCAAATATTGGGTGACACTGGCCTACCCCAAGTACGTAGCAAAACGAGCTCTATAGACTACACCTTTGGGCAAGATAGATGAAGTAAACCATTGGTCATTAACGTTGGTGCATAGATGTAACAAACCATTGGTCATTGCCATTTATGCACTGTAGCTTGCAAGACATACTTAATATTGCGACTTGTGAGATGAAATTCGAAGATACAGCTACACAAGTGAAATTCTGGCAATCCCTTAATGAAGTGATGATGAGAAATGGGTTTCCAATAGTCGATTTTTGAGGGTTTATGATGGACGAGGCCCAAGCCAATTGCAATGAGGTTAAACTAGTGTTCAATGGTGGCAAGGAGATACCACAAGGAGCGTTCTTATTATTTCCACTTTACATAGAGTCTCAACCACCACACAATAAGGTATGTTGTGAGAAAAGAGCAAGTAACACACAATGTAACGTGCAAGGAGTGGAGGAAGGCAGTGAGCGAGAAAGAAGCACTAGTCGAGAGTGAAGGCTGCGACAATGGTGGTAGAGTGGAGTTGTTCAGCCTATTGACATCCCAAGCATGGACTCATGGCTTAGCTAGTTCGGAGCTAGAGTCAACCGGGTGACATCCCAATGGTAATGGGCAACACCATCTTTCTTTGTCCTTGTGTGAAATGAACAATAGCATCGTGCAAGAGGCTCATCTCATTGAACTAATATCTAGACCAACAATAATGGCATTGACATTCCATTGTGTAGGAGGGTGATCTCATTGATATTCCATCGTGCAAGAGGGTGATCTCATTGAATTGGCATCTATACCAACACCCATCTCTTGGAATCCAAGCTCTTCAAATGTAGAAGTTGCTCTTTGTTTATTGTTTACAAATCCTCCAAGAGCTAAATGACAACCACACTTCACAAAAAGTCGTCTCCATCTTAAACAATTCAACAATAGCTTGTATAAGGTCTTGTTTGACCATTTAAAATCATGTACTAGTTCGAAATTAAAGGCATGCATTGTTCAAACCCTAGCATGAGTATCTAGGCTCAAATGATTGTCAATAAAAGGAACCCTAGTTGATTTAGCGAGACTATGTGCATTACATGCTTTTATTTTGGCAAGCATTATAATTGTGCGTAGTACTCCCTCATCCAGTTACCAAATTCATTTTCCTTTCATCCATTCCAATTAATTAATGTATCAAAATATCTTTCTTTTAAGGGGTATGTGTGTAACTTGAGAGAGAGAGAGAGAGAGAGAGAGAGAGAGAGAGAGAATTTCATAGATTACTATAAAAGATGTGGGATTGCATAGAGACTAATTTCGTTTCATGTATCGTTAAGAGTCTTAGAGGGAAAAAAACCTACCCTTCCTCTCTATCAATTTGGTCTTGTATGTGTGACATGTCAAGGTCATGTTTTCAATTATTGCATGCATCCAACAAAGTAAATAATCATAGTGGGAGCCTAGGACTAAGTCTTTTGAGCATATTCCATAGGGAGTTAATCCCTTATGCTAATCTGTGTGCACACATGCTAAAACCATTGGCTTACGTCTATTTTTGTATTTGGGTAATGGTTGGTGCAAATACAGTCTCAAAGTTGCATAAGACGGCCCAACCCATAAGGGTAGTGAGCATGCGTACAAGGTAATCTTGCTTTGACCATAACTTGTTACTTGATTTAAGTAAAGAGGATTTCTGAGGCATATTGAAGGATAATCATAGATGTATGGAACCATATTTTAGAAACAAATTTCAAGTTACAAAGCAATAATTTAAAGCACCTGCCTGCACTTGTTGGTTCTTTTATATTTAGTTATGTATTTTTCATGCAATGTAATTAGTTTTTAGAGGAGTTGCTGCATTGTGCACTAAATAAGGCTGAATTAAGAGTGCGCGAATGCTCAGGCATACTACTGAATGGCAGGTGAGTAGGGTCAATAAAGATGATACATGTGAGTAGGGTCAATAAAGCTGAAGGCCTCATCCTTGGTTTTCGAAAATTATATTATAGATCTAATTACATTGCATGTCTAATAGCCTCCACAGCAGCCAATCTGGCCTTCAGTACACCGTGTGTAGCTGCAAACTTTATGTCAAGTAACCACACAACCATAGTCCAGATATTGAGAATCATTATGTACATGCTTTTCTACCTATCCAGGATCTTTAAATAAAAGGAGCGTGGTTGTGAAAGTAAACAGATCGTGGGATGCAAACTTATCCTCGAGAAGAACACATGATCTATACAAGAAGCTAAGTTTCTGGCAAGATCCCAAGATAACTTGCCTATAATGCAATAGTAGGACACCCTCAAGAGCCACTACTCCCTGGGGGAAGAGTTTAATGTCGCATACATGCAATAACAAAACTGCGCAGCTTCTTGGACCCACATCACTTCTCGATCATGACTAAACCTATTGAACAAGCCGACTGATTTCCAAGCTTTTGGTATTAATCTGCTTGAAAGCCACCCTAAAGCTACTTGCTGGATCAAGAGCCACGCTAACCTACTAGCTGGATCGAGCGCCTTTGAAGAAGGGGTTCTGAAACTTTAGCTCTCGCATCTTCCTGCAGCCAAATGAAAAAGCCATTTGTTATTCCAGCTTGGCTCATCCGTCCTGTGACACCAGAGCTGTCACAGGAAGGACCTTCAAACAAGCATGAGAGAAATACTATAGTTTCTGGGGTAGGGTCACAGCCCAAAAGATGAGAATAACAAAGCCAAAAACTTGCCTTTGATATTCCTTTGTTCGCACTCGGAATTCGGCAGGGATATCATGACCACTGTATGAAGCCAAAACGGGTCTAATATCTGCTGGGCGATAGCGAGCAACATCTGAGCAGAAACAAATCAATTGAAAGCTTCATACCACCATGCTTCATCTAGAGGTGCATGTGCATACAGACAAAGAGTATGCAAAGTTAGCGAGAATTGGTGTCTTACATTCGAAAAATGGAAGAAGATCCAACAGGATTGTGTCTTCCATTTCGAGCTTCCAAGGTTTCACGATTACCGCATTTTCAGGTTGCAGACACATCTCGGTTGCATGAGCACTCAGGTATATAACACGAGCAGGATTCCGATTTAGCTTTGACAGATCCTGGCACAACAATGATCTGTCAAAACAAAAAATACATATACACAAGCAGGCGCGCACACTCCTTTCATGAATCAATATTAACCTTGAAATGAGGAGGCTTACTGTTAACCTTAAAGTGAAGAGGCTTACTCTGTAGTGCTTCCCATTAACATAATGGGTGGCCTCTCGGGACAGCCGGTAGCGGATGTACCCTTTTTGGTCTAATCTCTCCAGAATTGGGTCGACATACTGAACCAGAGATACCACAAACACATTGTGCAAGTTATATAGCCAAAACATGGTTAGAATCAGCTTTGATGGTGCCAGCTATCTCAGAAGGGATTTGACTTACAAAGGGCAATTGGTCCGTGTATATCACCAGCTCATAATACTGTGCAAGGTGCTCCAAAAATGCATCCACTCCAGGACGTTTGAATGTCCGCCATCCCCTGTCTCTCTACAGACTTCACACGAATTAGGGGACAACGCTGAAGGTTGACCATCAAAACACTTCCATTACACTTGATTATTGTTATAGAAAAGGTATAAAAAGACATTGAAGCATTCAGAAACATGTAGCTCTCTCTCTCATGAAGGGTATTGAAGCAACTACTCAATGGATAGAAGTTGCTAAGGACATAACAGCCACCTCCCAATGGCTGGAGGCGGCATGTAAACTACGCCTAAATGCAGACCAAAGTGCCATCACCCAGGCAAAATTGGAAGAGGAAAAGCGCCAACAATCTCGTCCATTGAGTGTACAAGAGAATGAGCTTCCCGCAAAAGCTTCCCCCAATTTCCAAAGCAGACAGGGAAAAACTATGTAGACAGATGGGCACCAGGACGGCATGCCATTCATTGATGTGTGGCGAGTAGGGAAAGACATGACTAGGAAAAGGCCTCTTTTGTTCCAATTCATCAATGCTCTTGCTCATCGGGCTTTAATGGCCAAACAGATTTCCTTGATAGGCACCAAGATCTACATAGGGGCTGAACTCACCCCTTCAAGGATTGAACAAGATAAGTGTTGTCTTTTATGGTAGAGCTGCCTCGACTAAGGTCTCACCACCTTCGCTTTGAAGGGGGGTTTGTTGGGTATTCAGAATCTCAAGTGTGTGAAAAAGCCCTTGTATGTGTGTGTAAACACTCACTTATGTAACTGTAAGAGTGTGTGAACAACCTCTTGTAGCCACGTATGTGTGTGTATGTGATAAGCAATGATGTCATGGTCAATTGCCATGTGTCATTGCCCCAGTGTGTGGTGTGTCAAAAGATAACGCTCTAAAAGTCTAAAACATATTGTACTCTTTGAAGCTTTAGAATCATCAATCAAAGTACCATTGTGTCATGCAATTTCTCCTTTCAGTTTGTTACATCTCTCACTCTCTCTCTCTACTACACACACCACCATGGATTTTCTTGATCCCCTTACGCTAGAAACGATGCTACCATCTACCTCATCCATGCTGCCTAAGAGCAAGCAGAGCAAGGCTCACCATGCATCACCTTCCGTACCATGGTCACAACATCTCTTTGGTCCGGTTTTTGGACCGAGATAGCGAGGCGAACACTTTGTCACACCCACCCCAAACGCCCCTCCCCCAAAAAAACAAAAAAAAAACCTCCTAACAAGGATTTATATGAGAAAGGAACCTTTTATAACATTAAGTCCCTTTAACACACACATTAAGGCCCTTTAACACACACATGAAAAACGCAAAGGATTATTACATTTCATTTCAGGGGACATCCCGAGTAGAGAACCCAACAAAACTCACAACATAAACATATCTAAAATGCCCAGTCATAGTCTTCCTCACTGAGGGAGACGGGGGCGGTTGTAGCATTGATTTCTTCGATCGGCTCCTCTTCTTTAGCTATCACGTTTACATGGTGCTTCTCCTGCTCTTTCTCAAGCTTTTTAAAACATTGTGACTCCTTGTGTCCCAAGCGTTGACCCTATATGTACTTTATCTTTTTGTTGGACCTCCGGTTATGTGCTCCAGCAAAGGCCTTATCGTCCCCAAGGCTGTTGCTAGATGCTTTGCCATCTTTGATTCTCCGGTCTTTTTCAATAAACACTGCTACCATGCCCTCGAATGTCGTTGAAGCTAGGCGTCGTACTTCGAGGGATGGTTGGAATCGAGTAAACATCTTGCATACTTTTTGTAAGAACAACCATTTCATCTTCATTATCAAGCTCACACTTCAAGCTAGTGAGCAATTGAACTAATGAGTAGAACTTTGCAAGATGGTCACTTAGCTCTTCATTATTTTCCATCTTAAGACCATAAAATTTAAGCTTCAAAAATGCTTGATGAATTGGCCCGATCCATTCTGCAAAGCATACAAGATCAAGAAGCAGAAGCAGGCAGGAAAAGACTTTGCAAGTGAGCTCAAAGTGAGATGAAGCAAAGGAGGAGCATTAGAGGGCATCGATGGAAGAGATGCTGCAGAGGGCGATATTTGTGCTGAAAATTCTAATTTCAGCCATCCTTTCTTAAATAGAACCATAGAGGAAGATTTCTCAAGGTTCCCTCCAATTGCTTGAACACTTTTGTCTCGAAGGATTGTGACAAATTAAAGATTTTAGCCTTCCAGACACTTTCATCACGAGACTTCTACTGCTGTCGACTCTACTTGCAATTGGTAAACTCACATGACCAATTATGGTAGCAAGTAGCAAGAGAAAAGGGCAGGATTGTGTTCTCACATACCATGTGTAGTGTTCTCTTGTCCTACGTGCTCTCCTAAAGATTGTTTCTACCATGTTTAGGTGGAACAATACAGAGCAGATGGAAGGAAACATAGGCACTTGAGAGAGTAGTGTGAGAAGGCAACTCCTTGGAGATCTTCATCGACAACCATATTGTTTGCAGTACTATTTTCATATCCATTGGTATGGAAATCTGGTTAGAAATGCTTGTGATGCTATGTACTTGATTCTCCCAAGATTAATATATATTATTTGAGGGAGGGGCCGGCCATTCTAGCTCATTGTGCGTCTCTTGTCAATTCAGTAAATTACATTTTGTATTGTGCTTCTTGTTACATGCCCGGAAGTCCTGTGTTTTCTTTCAGCCCTAAACATTTTTCATAGGAACATCTTGATGCAAAATGCAAAGAAGAGATGGAGAGGAGAGAGAGAGAGAGAGAGAGAGAGAGCTGTATTTTCACTATATTCATCTAGTACAAAAAGGTACCTATCTTGGGCAGCCATAGGCAGGCCCCAAAAAGGTTATCTTGTCTATGAAAATAATCCTGCATATGTCCTAGTCTATGATCTATCCCAAAAGGGATTGAGATGATCAACACAATAAAGTGCCTTGGCTTATATAGGTCCCAAATGTTCCACTCGGTCATCTATTCTGCTGATGGCAAATACTGCCCGCCATAATCCAGCATTTATTGCACACGTTTTCCACACATGTGAGCCTGGATGACCAACCGATCGAGTCCTTTGTTGCAGACTGCCTTCTAAGTCTTCTACTAAGCCTAATCAAGCCCTAACAATGTCTTAAGTCTTTGCTACAAATCTAGATTAGCATGACCATGTGGCATACACATGACATTAAATCTTAGTGTATTTAAGTATATTGATTAGCATTGTGTTCAAACAAACATTCTACACCAACCGGTGGAATTACACGCACCGTTTGAAATAGGTAGCAAAGATGGCAGTGCCGCCGATGGTCGGGGCTAAGATGGTGCGCCCAGCACTAGCGCCGCCTGAGAGCTGGCGGCAATAACACTGGGGCGGCGACGCTTTAGGCGACAAATAGCAGGCTCTGATACCATGTTGTCGTTTATGGTAAAGCTGTCTCACCTAAGGTTACGCTATGGTGGATAAAGAAAATCCATGGTGGTGTGTGTAGTAGAGAGAGTGAGAGATGTAAGGAGAGATTGCACAACTCAATGGTTCTTTGATTGATCCACCATAGCCTAACCTTAGTACAATGCTTTTACAGGCTTTTAGAGCCTTATCTTTTAACACACCACACACTAGGGCAACGACACATGGCAAGTGCCATGAAATCATTGCTTATCACACACACACATAAGTGGCTACAAGAGGTTGTTCACACACTCTTACACACTTACTCACAAGTGAGCATTTACACACACATACAAGGGTTTTTTCACAAACATGAGACTCGCCCAACAGGAAGGTTGACATGATACATGTTCATGAGGCACGCAAAAGCAAGGAAATGGGATATCTATCATGATGATCGGGTCATCATAATAGAGAGACGCCCTGCATGGGCCGGGTCTATGAGACCAAGGATATGCTTCACCTATCCACATCTATCTTTGTAATGTCTTATTGTTATGAAAGGCTCCATCATTCTCTTCATGCCTGTTAAATGCGCGGAAGCTTGTTGTACTGATCCACGGCCCCAAGCATGATTAAGAACAAGATGCTGAAATAAACATGATTAAGACAAAGGAAAGAGAAGAAGAGAGAGATAGTTGGTGTTAGAATTTTCTTTATTCATATGGCACAAAAAGGTGCTTATATGTCTGTACATGGTATAGGTGTCAAAACCCCAAAGATCTCCTCGTGATCGTTCCTGGTACGAGACTCGAATCCTGCAAACAAACGAATAAACAACAAGGGGGGTGCAGGCCTGACTCACCTCCCAACCATGACAACCGTGGGCAAGCCCACAATCTTGGCTGTCCCCACCGAGCCACAAGCTGAGCTAACTAGGTTGATGTACCGACCAATCTCCTCCTCGCGACGTCCCATACCGCCACGAAGCTACCCTCGCGGGCCTCGAGATTGCTGCCGGCCTCGGCTGCGTAAAGCAGGTGCACGTCTGCACTAGATCCAGGCTCCAAGACCATAGAGCTCTCACAAACTCGCGAGACTCTCTATATCACAATAACTAACCTTGGCCACCCTTTTATAGGCTCTTGACCGGTCATCGGGCGTCCACACTTGGACGCCCGCCCGTCCATACTTGGGTGCCCGCCCGTTAGTCTATCCCTAACTCAGCTCGTCAATCAGCCTGCCTAGCTCCAAGCTTCCCCAAACCTCGAAGCTAGTCTTGCGTGCGTGTAGCACACGGTATGTTGGGGTAAAGGCATTATGCCCACCCTTATAGTGTGTACTAGCCCATAAGTTTTATAGTACATAGTACACTTAGTACTTTTAATGTACTAAGTGCACTATGTGTACTAGAGCAAATATACATGTGTGATAGGGGAGTCACACACTCATACTGTGAGTTGACTTATCCCCACATGTCTCTCTCTCTCTCTCTCTCTTCTTCTCTGTGTGTGTCTCCCACATGAAACCCTAACTCTCTACAGCTGAGCTTCCACAGCTCCTTCAACTGGTATCAGAGCCATTGCATAGTCGCTGAAGCTACTGCTTCTCCAGCAGCCTGCATCACTTGTAGCTTTCACTCCTATTTGCTGAGATCGTCAGGCTCACGACCAACGTGCATAGATGCCACAAGCGAGCCTTTGATGGTAACCAGCAGCACTGCACCACTACTGCCTATGCGCTGCGTAAGACTGGCCAGCGGTCGGCCAAGAGGCAAGGGACCGACGAGAGGAAGAGCAAACCGCCGCGGACGTTGGTCAGCAGCGGGAGCAGCATAACTTAGAGTGGTCTAGGGCTGGGGCAGTCTGGTCCCTGATCAAATCGTGGTCAGCAGCGGGAGCAGCATAACTTAGAGTGGTCTAGGGCTGGGGCAGTCTGCAAACCTCAAAACCCAGTTGCTGTTAACTGCAACGCCAACAATAAGCTTGTGTTTGCGGCCGCCTCTCTAATATTGTCTACAGTCGCATCTGACATCTGCAGCCACGTACTCCGACAACGGGCTCGTCACCAGCGCTTCTTTCTGACGGTACCACGTCAATCACCTCTCAACGCCTGGCAGCCAAGGCGGTTCTGATCTACGCGGCCCTGCCAACACGACTACAAACTTCAAAGGTCAACGTAGACACGTGTAGTCGTTTGCAGTTTGCTAGAGCCTGGATCCGCAGCATCCGTACCTTTTCAGACAACAGCAGCAAACACGACACCCCCCCCTTTTCTGCAATAGAAATTGTTAAAGGTATTTGCTTCAATTTTGGGATTTGCATGTCCATTTATCATCAATTGAGCAGGTACAGGTCCTAATGGCTCAGATTTTGAGCACAATTGGCAACATTGGGTGACATTGGTCACATTCCGCATCAATTTGCAGGAAATTGGGTGTCAACATTTGGGGCTTTTGATGTAATTGTGCCATTGGGCATTCATACATGCTGTATGATGTGAGCAATCTCACATTCGGGGCAAAATTGCAGGAAATTGGAGTGCAAATCAAAGGGCTTTTGTGCCAATTGGGTTGTTTTGCATGCAGGCACTGGCATTTGATGCTTTGGGCAATGTGTTGATGCCTATCAAGCACTCAATGTGCCAGTAAATCAAGGGGCTTTTATGTATTGGATGTATATGTGGCCAGGGGGAAGCATTGTGAAGACTCTGGATGCCTTCATGTGCATTAATGTACCATTCATGATCAGAAATTGATCTTGAATCAAGGGGCTTTTCAAGATTTTTGTGCTTGTTGAGCTTGGCAAAGCAGCAGGGAAGACTTTTATGCCTTGAACCCTCAGAAATCCACTTGCAGTCAAGGGGCTTTTGCTCAATTTCTGTCCGGGACTGTTGTATGCAGTGGTGAGGACTGTCAAGGTCTGATTTTCACTCATTTGGACAGCCGGGAGAGCATTTATTGCTGCTGTACTTGCTGGTACAGATTTGGTACAACTTTGTACAAGTTTTGGCATGGCTGTACATTGATTTGAGTGAGGAAAAGGTTCATTTTCAGCTGCTGTACTTGCCGGTACAGATTTGGTACATCATTGGTGAGCACTTAGTATTGTTGTACAGTACTTTGGAAGGGGAACAGAGCACATCTAACGTGCTGTCATAAATCTGCAGCAACCAGATTTTGGTGATTTTATCACATTCAGTGGGAGGAGAGTTGCATTCGTGCTTCCGCAGTGGGAGATAAACTTTGGGAGAACAACTGTGAGCATTTTGTGTGCTTTTGGTGCAGTGTTTGCACATCTTGCAGGGAGTCAGGCATTGACTGTGTCAAAGGTTGCATATTGCTATGGCAACCACAGGTGAGAGCTCTTCATTGCTTCACATCAAAAAGCTTGAAGGCTCACATAATTATGACATTTGGCAAACCCAGTGCTATAATGTGTTGCTCCAGAAGAAGCAGCACAAGCCCATCAAAGAAAAGCTGAAGAATGGGAAGATATGGATGAGCTGGCAAGATCCACCATCATGTTGTCTGTGTCAGACACTTTACTTTTCACCATACGTGAAGAGAAGACAACTTGGGGAATGTGGCAAAGATTGCAGGACTTGTATGCCCAGCAAAGTGCCTCAAGCAAAGTGTATTGGTTGAAGAAACTCATAGGTCTTCAAATGAAGGAAGGGGCGTCTATGACAGCCCATCTAAATGAGTTTAATGGTGTTGTCAGCCAGGTCATCAATCAAAAGTTGGCAATGGACGATGAGTGCAAAGCCACCTTTCTCTTATGCACTTTGCCAGAGAGTTGGGACACATTCAGGACAGCCACTAGCAATTCAAATGCTATGCTGTCATATGCAAATGTGGAGGGTGCTCTCCTTCAAGAGGAGATGAACAGGAAGAACAACTCTGTTGGAAAGTCCAATGCAATGAATGCACGTCGGAGATCCCAGCAAAGGGGTAAAAGCCAAGAACGGGGAAGGAGCAAGTCCTGCTCCAAAAAGGACTTGGAATGCCATTATTGTGGCAAGAAGGGACATATCAAAAAGCAATGCTACAAATGGAAGAATGATCAAAAGGAAAAGGGCAAAGGAAAAGACAAAGACAAAGATGAAGCCAAAGATGCAAAGCCAAAGGGCAAAAGTGGAGTCAAGATTGAAGAAGTCAATGTGTCACATGCAGGTGACAGCAGTGAGGATGAAGTCCTATTCACGTCTTCACTTGATGCCCATTCACTCCTTGCAGGAGATGGTCATGGTATACACTCGTGGATCATTGATTCAGGTGCCTCCTTTCATGTCACAGGTTGCAGAGACTTGTTTGCCAGGTATACTGCTGGCAATGAAGGAGTAGTTTATTCGGGTGACAACCATGCATGCAAGATTCTTGGCAGAGGTGATGTGAGGCTTGTGCTTTCAGATGGCTCACAGCTTATGCTCCATGATGTCAGGCATGTGCCTGAGATCAAGAAGAACCTGCTTTCTACTGGACAGCTTGATGATGCTGATTATGTTACCACATTTGGTCGTGGAAAGTGGAAGATTAGTAAGGGCTCACTGGTTGTTGCCAGAGGCTCTAAGGTGGAGACTCTTTACTTCATGCATGCTAATGTTTGTCACCATGCTAATGTAAATGCAATCGAGCTGCCGGAAATCTCTATGTGGCATAGCCGGTTGGGACACATGAGTGTCAAAGGAATGGAGCAATTGTTTCGTTTTGGTTACTTGCCTTCTCTAAAGTTCTCAAGTTTTCAGTTTTGTTAGCATTGTATATATGGCAGGCAACTCCAGTGCCCCCACAAGAAAGCTCTTGGACAGAAAGATGCTCAGTTAGAGATTGTGCATACAGATGTATGTGAGATGCCTCAGCTTTCTTTGGGAGGGGCAAAATATTTTGTGTCCTTTATTGATGATGCCACACGCAAGGTGTGGGTTTATCCTCTTCGTTTGAAGAGTGACACATTCTCAGTGTTTGAGAAGTTTGTTGCTCATGTTGAGAATCAAACTGGCAATACACTGAAGGCTTTGCGTTCCGACAATGGTGGAGAATATATGTCCAAACAGTTTCAGGACTTTTGTGATGCTAAAGGCATCAAGAGGGAGCTCTCTACTCCTTATGATCCTCCACAAAACGGGACAGCAGAGAGGATGAACAGGACCATTCAGGAGAAGGTCCGTTCTATGTTGTCACATGCTGCGTTACCTCATGGTTTTTGGGCTGAAGCTGTTATGACAGCCGTTCATAAGCCAAGATACAAAGCCAGGTTAGTGGCTAAGGGCTTCAAGCAGGAATATGGTGTGGACTTTGATGAGATCTTCTCTCCAATGGTCAAAATGACCACACTTAGAGCTGTATTAGCTTTGGTTGCTCATGATGATCTGGCTTTGATTCAGATGGATGTGAAGACTGCTTTTCTTCACGGTGATCTCCATGAGGAGATATATATGCAACAGCCAGAGGGTTATGCAGTGAATGGAAAGGAGAAGCTTGTATGCAAGCTGAAAAAGAGTCTTTATGGGCTCAAACAGGCACCAAGGGAACGGTATCATAAATTTGATACATTCATGAAATCCCAGGATTTTAGGAGAAGTGACATAGATCACTGCTTATACACCAAGAAAGCTTCGGATGGCAATCTATTGATCCTCATCTTGTATGTTGATGATATGTTGATTGCCAGGAAATCTCGTAAAAAGATGGATGCCTTGAAGAAGAGGCTGCATCAGACCTTTGATATGAAGGATTTGGGTGATGCAAATCACATTTTGGGTATGCGGATACTTCGGGACAGAAATCAGCATGTGTTGTATTTGTCTCAGAAGGAATACATTGGCAAAGTTTTGCAGAGGTTCAATATGGAAGGGGGGAAGAAGACTAGTACTCCTTTGCCTCCATATGTGAAACTCAGTGCTATGGACAGCCCACAATCGGATAGTGACAGGGCTGATATGGCCAAGATTCCGTATGCTTCAGCTTGTGGCAGTCTCATGTATGCCATGGTTGCTACCAGGCCGGACATTGCATTTGCAGTGGGAGTGGTTACTAGATACATGGCCAAACCTGGCAAGAAGCATTGGGAAGCAGTGAAAGGTGTCATGAGATACCTGAAGGGCGCACAGGATATGTGCATCTACTTTGGCAAACAGGATGCATTAGTGCATGGTTACACGGATTCGGATTATGCCGGTCATCCAGATAACCGGAAGTCTACTACCGGTTATGTGTTTACATTCACAGGAGGTGCTGTGTCATGGATATCCAAGATGCAGAAGTGCACTGCCTTATCTACTACAGAGGCCGAGTATATTGCAGCCACAGAGGCTTGCAAGGAGGCATTATGGCTATCTCGGTTAGTGGTTGATTTGGGTTATACAGGGGATATTCCATTGTTGCATTGTGACAGTCAGAGTGCCATCCAGTTGGCAAAGAACCCTGTCTTTCATGCAAAGACGAAGCATGTGGATGTGAAGTATCACTTCATCAGAGAGGTGATAGAGAACAAGCTAATTCAGCTTGTTAAGATTCATACGGATGACAACCCGGCTAATCTGTTGACAAAGAGTTTGCCTGCAGAGCGGTTTGCTCATTGCAGACACTTGATGGGCATTGGATGAGGCCAGTTTCAGCCTTGATATGGCCTTGTATATTATCATGTACATGCTGATTTTTCTTTTCCTTCATTTAAGGGCACTTTGCCTTTAAGTGGGAGGTTGTTGGGGTAAAGGCATTATGCCCACCCTTATAGTGTGTACTAGCCCATAAGTTTTATAGTACATAGTACACTTAGTACTTTTAATGTACTAAGTGCACTATGTGTACTAGAGCAAATATACATGTGTGATAGGGGAGTCACACACTCATACTGTGAGTTGACTTATCCCCACATGTCTCTCTCTCTCTCTCTCTCCCTTCTTCTCTGTGTGTGTCTCCCACATGAAACACTAACTCTCTACAGCTGAGCTTCCACAGCTCCTTCACGGTAGATACACACTGTGCACATGACATACTCCCCTTCCTCTAAGAGCTCACTCCTGAACTCACTAAAAAGCCAGGGTAATCTCCCTGAAGAGTAGTCAATGTCTCCCTTGTAGCGTCCTCCTCAACACGATCCTTCCACTTGATCTTGTATTCCGTGATAAGCGTATTACGCAATCTTCTTTCACGAAATCCAAGAATCTTTTTAGGTTCATGCGGAACAAATGTCATGTCCTCGACATCTATAATTTCTTGAGGAGTAACTAAGTGATCTGCTCCACCCAGTACTTCCTTAAGTCTACTGACATGAAATACAGGATGAACTTTCACATGAGAAGGCAAATCCAATTCATATGCAACTGAACCAATCCGTCGTGTAATACGAAATGGTCCACAATATCGAGGGGATAATTTTGGAGATCGACCTGTCCGTAAAGTCTCGGAATCTTTCGGAACTCGCAAATACACCATCGTTTCTTCAGAGAACTCTCTGGGTGAACGATGTCTATTAGAATAAAATCTATCTCGGTTAGATTCCTTTGCAACTTGTAACATTTCCTCCATATCTTGCAAAAAATTACGTGCTGCATCATGCTGAAGTCCTGAGAATCCTACTGTAACAGGTGATCTAGGTTGAAAACCATACATAAGCATGAAAGAACTAAACCCTGTACTCGTATGCTTAGTACTGTTATATGCAAATTCTAACATAGGAAGATAATCCTCCCATGAACTCTGTCTTTTGGATACATATGCTCCAAGCATATCCTCCAAAATCTGATTCACTCTTTCAATCTGGCCATCAAATTGAGGATGATCTGAGGAACTCAAATTCAAAGTTGTTTTCAACTTCTCAAAAACAAGTTTCCAAAAATCACTCGTAAACTTAGAGTCCCTATCACTGACTATGTCCTGCGGTAACCCGTACAGTCTAAACAATTACTCGATAAACTGTCGTGCTAATTGCGTAGCTGTAATAGTCTTCCGGGTTGATAAAAATCTAGCCATTTTTGTCAAGCGATCTACCACAACCCAAATAGAATCGTAGCCTTGATGTGTTCTTGGCAATCCGGTAATAAAATCCATGGAAATACTTTCCCATTTATTACCTGGGATTTGCAAAGGATGCAACAACCCAGCCTGTCTAAAGCGTTCAGCTTTATTTGCCTGACAAATCTGACACTCGAGAACATAATCTTCTACATACTCTTTCATCTTTGGCCAATAAAAAGTGTGTTTCACTAACGATAGTGTCCTATGTATCCCAGGGTGTCCAGCAGAAGGGGTGTCGTGACACTTCTTAAGAATCTTGGACCTAATGTCCGAGATCTGTGGTACACAAATTTTGTCATTACGGAATAGTAAACGATTCCGAATCATCCACTGGCCTCCTGCAGCATGAATGGTAGACTGCTCAGTCATTGAGTCTTGGTCAATCAATGAGCTCCCGTCCTGGATCTTCTGCCAAAATGGACCAAATAACTATCAGTCCTGCAAAGCCCTCTCAATAACTGAAATAAGTCAGTAGAAATCTCGGTGAATGACAAAGAATTCACCTCTCTAATTCGACTAAGCGCATCTGCAACACTATTCATGGACCCTTTCCGATAACGGATCTCAAAATCAAAATCTTGCATTAACTCCACCCAACGAGCTTTCCTTCCTCTCAAATCATCCGCATCACACACATACTTGATTGACCGATGATCAGTCAATACCACAAACTTGGAGCCATATAAATAATGTCTCCAAACCTTGAGAGCATGAATCACAGCATAAAGTTCCTTCTCAAGGGTTGGCCGACGAGATTGAGTGTCGTCTAGCTTTTTACTTTCAAAAGCAACCGGTCTGCCATCTTGAAATAGAGCAGCCCCGATAGCATAGTCACTGGCATCAGTTTCAAGAACATAAGGCCGACTAGGATCAGTTAATGCTAAGATAGGTGCTTCCTTGACTTTATCTTTCAAAAGTCTGAAGGCCATATCCAAATCGTTATTCCAAGTGATAGGCTGATTTGACTTACGTCCACGACCTTTCAATAAGTCGGTCATCGGTAGTGTGAGCTGAGAGTACTCCCGCACAGATTTCCGAAGAAAAACTACAAAACCGAGAAAAGAACGAAGTTGTTTCACTGTTCGCGGTATAGGCCAGTCCAGAACCTTTTGAACTTGGTCATAGTCAATGCTCAATCCATCTCTAGTGATCTTGTGTCCCAAGTAAATGATGTCGGTCATAAAGAACTCACATTTACTTAATTTGGCATATAGTCGATTCTGTCTTAAAATAGATAAGACAATCGTGCGGTGTCTAACATGATCCTCAAGAGTACGACTATATATCAAAATATCATCCAGGAACACCACCACAAATTTCCCCAAATGTTCACGAAAAAGATCGTTCATCATTTGCTGGAAAGTGGCTGGAGCATTGGTTAACCCAAAAGGTAATACGAGAAACTCGTAATGGCCATAACTAGTCCGAAAGGCGGTTCTTTCGACATGCCTTTCATGAATACGTATCTGGTGATAGCCAGTACATAAATCTATCTTCGTGAAATATTTCGCTCCTGCTAACCGGTCAATCAGGTCATCTGATCTAGGGAGAGGATAACGGTTCTTAATTGTCAGCTTGTTCAATCTCTTGTAATCGATACACATTCTCCAGGTGTTGTCCTTCTTTCTCCTAAGCAACACAGGTGCACCCCAAGGTGATTTACTTGGACGGATCTGGCCCATCCTCAAATAATCTTCGACTTGGAATACTGGCAGGATGAGTACCAGGGATCAAGTCAATACGATGATCTATTGCCCGTTCAGGTGGTAAACCCGATGGCAGTTCCTTAGGAAATACATCTTGAAACGAATCAAGTATCTTCTGTAATTCTTTGCTTTCAAACACACTTAATTCATTTACATCCATGGAAGGGATGAGAAAGGAAGAAAGTGGAATCAATACATAATGGAAAGCGGTATACAAAAAAGAATCCATTATATTTCCAAAATCAACTGTATTTACAAGAGGTCCCTGAGAGGGATGAATACAATCACCTAAAATACTATACTGGATGTCCCTATGCTGAAAAGAAAAAATATGACTAGACCAATCTATCTGGACTTGAAGAGTCTTAAGCCACTCAATCCCTAATAACAAGTCTACATTTTCTAGGTGCATAACATAGCATTCCAGAGTATCTTTGTAGTCCTAAATCTGGATTGGAAGCATCTCCACCTTTCGATCCCATACTTGCCTTCCAGCAGGTAGGCGTACCTCATAGGTATGATCGTTGGGTGTCGTATCAAGACTCAATTTCTGCACAAGTTTGTAGTTAACAAAGTTGTGTGAGCTGCCAGGGTCTAGAAGAATGTGAATCTTATGGCCATTTACTTCTCCATAAACGCGGAGAAGATCATGCAAGCCAAATACTTTAGAATTGAACAGACAATCAGAACATGTACTAGGGCGAGAAAGTACAGTAATTGACGTACCTGTCAAAGACAACTGATTAGCTGCCTTTGGCTTGGGTCCTGCATTGGTCTTTGCACCCTTTTGCTTTGGGCACTCGTTACGCATGTGTCCTTTTTCTTCGCAGATAAAACAACGTCCTTCCTTCTTGAGCTTTAAAGCCCTAAGGAGTCGTTTCTTCTTCGCTGGTGTCGAATTTGAATTCTTCGAAGGTTGGTCCGAAGACTTTCCTTCAGTCGTGTTAGCCATAGGTGCCGAGAACTTCCTTTTATGCTTGTTCCCCTGCTCGGTAATTGGTTTAGACTTGGAAGAAACCATTGTATCATCATAGATACGAGCTGAATGAATGGCTTCGTCCAATGTTTTGCGTTTGTTATTTTTAACTTGTAAACGATATGAGTCTGGTAAACCAGCTACGAAGAACCCCAAAAGAGTAATGGGATCCACCTTTGTAGCTTTCATCTGCAAGTCCCTAAACTTCTGGAGGTAGACCTCATAAGTGAGATGCTGCGAGGTCATGGTCAAAGCTGAAAACCGGGCAACAACATCATAATCATCCTCTTTCTTGAGGAATTCCTTCTTGAAGACATCTTCGAATTGTGCCCAAGTTGTTGGCTTAGGGTTGAGTTCCTTCCACCAAAGCAAAGCTTTGCCGGACAGGAAACCTGCTGCTAACTGGATCTTTTTCCCATCATCATATGGATGAAACTGAAAGTGAACTTGCCACTTATGTAGCCAAGTGTCCACGATCTCCTTGGTGCGCTGCTTTTGCTCGCCCCCGAACGGTTCCGGAGTAATGTTGGGACCTAAAGCAGAGGCCAAGGTATCCATACCCGATAAAGTAGAGAGGGTAGTGGTCAATAGAGCGATGGAGTTTTGCAAAGCTTAGATCTGGGCTGCGATTTGTGCCTGACGTTCCGCCGAAGAAGCTTCGAGAGCTACTTTGAACTCTTGGAAATCTGATTTTGACACACAATCGTCAAAAAGATACCCTGAACACAACGGCGGGTCTCCTGCTCGAACTGATCATGCCTGTTGCTAGGCCTTTGGAACTGATCTAAGAGATTAATGATGTACTAGTTTTGAGTACATACCCTCGGAGAATGCTTTCCTCTAGCTTCGCCTGTTGCAAACTACTCCATCTACTACCCTGCTACATTCTTCTAATGGAACTATGCACCTCCTTGGGACTTTGCTTTTAGTGGCTAAGCCTAAATGCTCTAATACCAATGTTGCATGCGCGGAAGCCTTGCTATACTGATCCACAGTCCTAAGCCTGATTAAGAACAAGATGCTGAAATAAACATGAATAAGACAGAGGAGAGAGAAGAAGAAAGAGATAGCTGGTGTCAAAGTTTTCTTTATTCATATGGTACAAAAAGGTGACTTTATGTCTAGACATGGTATAGGCCCTTGGTCAACCACTAGGGGTGACCTTTGGCCCCCTACATGCTTGATAATGACTGCAATGCGAATGCATTGAATGTGAATGTTGCAAATGATGCCTTTGCTTATATATATGTTGAGGTGGCTGGTCAGAATGCTGCTGGACAAATAAAATGCCTATAATGATGTTTAAATGCTGCGCTTAATTCCAATATTTGCCCCTCCTGCTACCCTTCACACTAGTGCTCGGCCGATGCTGCCTGAGTCCCCTAGAAGGCTGCCGACTGGATGCTCCAGATGGCTGCCAACTGGGTCCCATATCCTCCATGCTGATGATGCTGAGATGGTGATGCTGATGCTGATGCTGATGATGATGGTGATGATGCTACTGATGATGATAATGTCCTACATGCTGTCTAACTGGTGTCCTAATTGATGTCCTAATCAGGGATTATGCTGTTCATGTTGGAGAGTAGCCATGGCACGGGCGTGCACGTGACAATACCCCTGCTTAGAGCAAGGGGGAGTTGTTTTTGGATAAACTGATGTAGGTTTTCATGACTGGTCAAGCTCTTATATCAGGCCTGGTGTAATTGTGTTTTTTTTTTTGAGCACATGACACAGACTAGAGTCCAAATCACCATGGCTATTGAAGGTTTCTCAGACAACACCTCCTTCACTTCGAGGGGGTTTTTGTTGGGATTCGGGGCTCAATAGGAGTGAACACCCTCTTAGGTGTGGATAGGATAAGTGTGCCACGTGTCAATCGAGTTTATTAGTGTGATTTCTATGGGTCAAGAAAATAAGGCTGCTAGCCCATAAAACTATGTAGACTCTACTCTATAGAAAGGACAAGACATTGCAAGAGAGGACAAGACATGTAGACTCTAATCTATAGAAGTCAAGATGGAGGAGCACTACCTTTGTGATGCCCAGCATATTATGTGATTCACTGCAACCTGCGAGTGGGATTTGGTCCATTGTTCAGGACCATTGATTTTCTCGACAAGCGATGCTTGGGACTTTATCTGATAGAGGTCAACATGCACAAAGACTCATTCCTCGGTGATAGAAGAGCCCAACCTCGCGATATCTCAGAGCTGCCCATTACTTGCTTCTTCCAGGTAAAGAATGGTAGCACCAGTCGACGACACAGAGAGGTACTTGACCCCAGAGACCCATCAAGGAGGTCCAACTGCCATACGTCGACCACCTGGAGTCACTTTGGACCACACTCGCCAGCTACAGCGCACTTGACGTCCACAGGTCCTCGGTCCGCAGAAACCCTCCATGGGGAGATTCTCCAACAACGTAGGGATAGTCTCCCACTCATGGTGGACATGGTGAGCCTCTTGACGCTAATGCTCACTATGATTTTGCTTAGGATGATGATATGATGGGATAGGCACACAACTAGACTATCCTTATGTAGCAGTTTTTTAAGTTTTTTTTTAGTGTTTCCATGGCTCCGTATCAAATGGAACCCTACTTTTGGTCTCATCATTGACCCTTTGGTCTTTTGTAGAGACCTTTTGGTCTTCTGTAGACGCTAATAGAACTTTCTTCCTTTTTCTCTCTCAAGAGGGGGTGATAAATTGTGTTTATGAAGCAAAAAAGTTCTCGACATACCTTCCAATCAGAATACACCAGAGTTTCATTAAGATCCAAGACCAAAGTAAAGACATGCTGCTCTTGTGGAGCAAGATCGGGTAAAAGTTTGTCTGATGTAGGAGCAGCAAAACCCTGGAAATGTGCAGAAGTATATTAGCCAACTTAATTGCTTCTTGAAATACATATTCAGACTTTCTTAGGCCTTCGACCCTTCCTGCAGTCACAAAATCTTGATAGCAAGTGATGTCTGGAACCTAATGTGGACAAAAGATTGTTCCAAAAAAGCATGGAGTACAACAATCCCTTGAAGCTTGACTACAAAACTGAGACTGATGAGGTTCTAAGCAATTTCATACGACCTGACTTGCCTCCCAAAACGTTAACTCACCATAATTTGATCCTCGATAGCCTTTCGTATCTCTAGATACAGTCCAGCAACACTGGCTGCAGCTGCCATAACAAACAGTACATAGATTGAGGTGATGTCCCTCCTGAAAGTGAACAATTGTTCAGATATATTTTCTGTAGAGCATGAATTTAAGCATGCCATAAAAACATGGCCACAATGCAATACCGAAACTCTCAAAACACTGTGTAGATGAGTTACTGTGAATCAAGACCTAAACCATTGTAAGAAGAGTCAAGACACCTTAATTGCAGGACCCACATGTAGTAGTTGTACATCTTAACATGGTAATATACAGGAAGAAGTGTTTCAGGTGTCCAACACACACACGCACTGCACGCGCACACAGACACAGCCAGCTGGAGTGCCCCACAATTGGTACCACAAGTGAATCAGCCCAGTACAGAAGGTACAATCAGCTGGTATGCATGTACCCAAAACATATACCGCAGGTACAAATTGTCAGGATCAGGTACAAATGGCAATATCAACAACCACCACAGGTACCAGCCATTTTTGTCAAGCGATCTACCACACCCCAAATAGAATCGTGGCCTTGATGTATTCTTGGCAATCCGATAATAAAATCCATGGAAATAGAACGGAAAAAACCTCTTCGAGCTGTAGACTTCGTGCTCGCTGAAGCTTCTCCCCCCCCTCCTCGAGCTGCCGCCTGCTCGCACCCCCCCTCCCCGCCCTCGTGACTGCCTCTCCCCGCCTGCTCGCACCCCCCCCTCCACGCCCCTGTACTTCTCGCGCCCCCCGCCCCCCCCCCCCCTTCCTCCGCGTCCCGCCCCCCTGCCTGCCCCGACCCTCCCTCCCCTTTTCGCCCCCCCACCCCCCCCCCCCCCCCCCTTGAGTTCGAGACAGCCCAGAGCGTGGCCCAGGTCCTAGCCATGAGTCCCCTTGACATCAAGGGCGCTCGGGCCTTCTTCAGACCTTGGCAGCACGGTTTCGACCCGGCAGCGGCCAAGCAGGGAGAGCGCCTATTCCATGTCACAGTTTGCTTTCCTGGACTCCGCCGCAAGTACCTTCCGCTCCTTTCTAGGATAAGATTATTGGTGGGCTCGGTGCTTGAGACTAACCCCACAGTAGCTTCAGTGGTGGCTAGAGCAATTGGCCTGCCTTCGGTCAGAGTTTTGGTTCCTGACATCTCCTCCCTTCCGAAGGTCATTCAGTTACCTAGGATAGGGGGGGGGGGGGGATGGATCGATCAGAGAGTGGAGTTTTTGGGGCTCCCGAACCAGTGCTTTATATGCAGGCAGGTCGGCCACCTGCCCAAGGCCTGCCCTCGCACGAGACCCCGACCTTCACCGCAGCAGAGCAGACCCCCGATGGCCCGCCCACAGATGCGGCTCGGCAGACAGCCTCCGGGACACCTGCTCATCCCACAGAGACCTCAGATTGGCAGCCTAGACAGGGGCGCCGTAGAGGGAGACAGCCACAGCAGCATGCCCAGAGACCGACGCAGCAGCAAGCACAGCCTCAGCATCACTGGGTTCCAGTGAGGAACAGCTTTGCTCCCCTCCAAGAGGAGACCCCAGCGCCGACTGAGGATCAGGAGATGCTAGCACCCCCCCCTTCGCCCCCACCCCCCCCTCCCCCGTCCCCCCCTCCCGCCTCACTTCCACCTTCGCCTCCTCTCGTTCCCGCTCCCGCTTTTCAGCGGCTCCTTCCCCACCCCCTTCTCCCCCCCCTCCGCTCGCCTCAACTCCCCGGGAGGCACTGGCAGTACCCTGGCGCTCACCTGCAGTCCGGCGGGCAGTGAGCACCGACCTTGCTCGAGCACCGCAGAGAAGACCTACCATGCCGATTCGTGCTTCACGGATATCCTCTATCCGCAGTCGGCTGAGTAGTCTCGACACTAGACAACGCTCAGCGGCTTTCGACTACTCCTTCACACGTCTTTTTGGAGCGGAGGGCCCCCATGAGCTAGCACCCATCAGAGTTCATGTGGTGATACCTCCGGCCCGAGGGGAGGAGGCACTTGATTCAGCGGTGGCCTTCTCCTTCCCTCTCTGCGGCACTAGCGACCGGGAGTGGGGACTCTGGATCTCACTCTTAGTATTTTGAAGACTCAGGCAGTTGAGTTTTCTCACCATGTGAGCGATCTGGAGATGACAGACATGATAGGCCGACTTTGGGAGTTGGCACATTTCTTTGATACCGAGAGTGCGGATGCCTCCGGGATTCGACATTTGGTGGTTCGCATAGTGGCAGACCTAGCACGAGACCCTGGCTATGTATGCATACATGAGGTTTCTCTCTCTAAGCGGGAGGCAGTCACCATGGGACACAGCCCACTGGCGCCTGGTCCGAGACTCTTGCAGCACACTGGGTGGGCAGATTCGTAGCTGCTCGGATGGAGACTACTCTCCATCCAAGCCGCTTGCGAAGGCCCGCCGTATGGCTGAGACAGCCTCCACCTCAGCAGGTCATCCATGAGGATCATCTCATGGAATGTACAGGGCCTGGGCGGCGCACAATATGTACGTTATCGGGGTTGCTTGAGGCAGGAGCTTCAGAGATGCCTGGTTGGGGGCAGTATTGATATTCTGGTGATGCAGGAGCACCATTTGAGTGAGAGCAGGATTCGGAGATATGGTTCGGTGATGCCTGGTAGATGGGACACATTTTAGGTTTTGGCCCCTTGGGTGGGCACGGAGGAGTATCTATGGTCATTGCAGATGTATGGCGGCCGGCCATTGTGGATCGCGGGGTCATTGTGCCTGGTAAAGCACAGTATGTTATTTTGAGGATGCACGATGAGCACTTTGGTGTGCTCAATGTCTATGCGCCCAACCATGCTAGTGCCAGAGCAGAGTTCTGGACCCTTGCTACAGATGCATTGCCCGAGACCGCACATTGGTGTGTCGGGGGAGACTTCAACATGCTTGAGGACCCGGCCGATAGGGTGGAAGGCAGTCATGTTACAGTGCACGGCACGGAGCTTGCAGCTTGGGAGCAATTTTGTATGACACTGCGGATCACTGATGCATGCGGCTTTCTCCCGGTAGATTACCCTGATGAGAGATCAATGACTCTCGTTAAGAAAATATGGATTAGTTTTTCTCGGTCGGATCGCCAGCAGGGAGGAACTAATCTATCACGGATTGATCGCTTCTATGTGGGCGACAGGTTCTTGGAGCGTGGTGGCTCCGTTGGCATTCTCGCTGGCACCTCTTTTTCAGACCATACGCCAGTTATTTTGACACTTGAGGAGAGGACACGGGAGACCAGCTTGCAGTTGAGGATCCCAGAGAGGATACTTACAGATCCCAGTCTTTCTGAGGACATTGAGAGGATATGGCATGATAGCCAGAGCTCTGACCTGGATGCAGCAGGCCAGTGTTGAACGGGAGTTAGAGTTAGAGATTCATGTGGGAGACATACACAGAGAAGCAAGGGAGAGAGAGAGACAGTTGTGGGGATAAGTCAACTCAATAGCATTGAGTGTGTGACTCCCCTATCACACATGTATATTGCACTAGTACACATAGTGCACTTAGTACATTAAAAGTACTAAGTGTACTATGTACTATAACTTATGGGCTTGTACACACTATAAGGGTGGGCATTATGCCTTTACCCCAACAACCTCCCACTTAAAGGCAAGGTGCCCTTAAATGAAGGAAAAGAAAAAAAAAATCAGCATGTACATGATAATATACAAGGCCATATCAAGGCTGAAACTGGCCACATCCAATGCCCATCAAGTGTCTGCAATGAGCAAACC
The DNA here is from genome assembly GCF_041138505.1 of Cibotium barometz. NCBI lineage: Eukaryota > Viridiplantae > Streptophyta > Polypodiopsida > Cyatheales > Cibotiaceae > Cibotium > Cibotium barometz. The sequence continues at coordinate 26,902,854 of NC_141062.1, read as the reverse complement.
GCTCCGCAGGCAAACTCTTTGTCAACACATCAGCCGGGTTGTCATCCGTATGAATCTTAACAAGCTGAATTTGCTTGTTCTCTATCACCTCTCTGATGAAGTGATACTTCACATCCACATGCTTAGTCTTTGCATGAAAGACAGGGTTCTTTGCCAACTGGATGGCACTCTGACTGTCACAATGCAACAATGGAATATCCCCTGTATAACCCAAATCAACCACTAACCTAGATAGCCATAATGCCTCTTTGCAAGCCTCTGTGGCTGCAATATACTCGGCCTCTGTAGTAGATAAGGCAGTGCACTTCTGCATCCTGGATATCCATGACACAGCACCTCCTGTGAATGTAAACACATGTTACGGTAGTAGACTTCCGGTTATCTGGATGACCGGCATAATCCGAATCCGTGTAGCCATGCACTAATGCATCCTGTTTGCCAAAACAAATGCACATATCATGTGTGCCCTTCAGGTATCTCATGACACCTTTCACTGCTTCCCAATGCTTCTTGCCAGGGTTGGCCATGTATCTAGAAACCACTCCCACTGCAAATGCAATGTCCGGCCTAGTAGCAACCATGGCATACATGAGACTGCCACAAGTTGAAGCATACGGAATCTTGGCCATATCAGCCCTGTCTCTATCCGACTGTGGGCTGTCTATAGCACTGAGTTTCACATATGGAGGCAAAGGAGTACTAGTCTTCTTCCCCCCATCCATATTGAACCTCTGCAAAACTTTGCCAATGTATTCCTTCTGAGACAAATACAACACATGCTGATTTCTGTCCCAAAGTATCCGCATACCCAAAATGTGATTTGCATCACCCAAATCCTTCATATCAAAGGTTTGATGCAGCCTCTTCTTCAAGGCATCCATCTCTTTACGAGATTTCCCGGCAATCAACATATCATCAACATACAAGATGAGGATCAATAGACTGCCATCCAAAGCTTTCTTGGTGTATAAGCAGTGATCTATGTCACTTCTCCTGAATTTCTGGGATTTCATGAATGTATCAAATTTATGATACCATTCCCTTGGTGCCTGTTTGAGCCCATAAAGACTCTTTTTCAGCTTGCATACAAGCTTCTCCTTTCCACTCACTGCATAACCCTCTGGCTGTTGCATGTATATCTCCTCATGGAGATCACCGTGAAGAAAAGCTGTCTTCACATCCATCTGAATCAAGTCCAGATCATCATGTGCAACCAAAGCTAACACAGCTCTAAGTGTGGTCATTTTGACCACTGGAGAGAAGATCTCATCAAAGTCCACACCATATTCCTGCTTGAAGCCCTTAGCCACTAACCTGGCTTTGTATCTTGGCTTTGCATCTGACGCAACTTTGAGCCTGTAAACCCACTTGCATGGCAAAACCTTCTTGCTTTAAGGCAAATACACCAACTTCCATGTTCCATTTTTGTGCAGAGAATCCATCTCTGACTTCATGGCACACTCCCAAAGAGCCTTGTCTGCCCTCTGTAAAGCCTCCTTATAACATGAGGGCTCCCCACAATCAGTGAGCATCAAGTAGTCAACCCCTGGAACAAACCTGTCAGGGGCTCTGGAAGGTCTAGTGGACCTCCGTACCCAATGACCATCATTTGCAGGTTGCTGTCCAGCCTGCATATCACCTATTGGTGGCTCCTGTTCCATGCCATAAGGCTGAAAAATCATGCCCGGTATCTCCTCTAACTGTGGGATATCCATAGGGATATCTTCTGCAATCTCTGGCTGTCCATTTGGACCATTTTCAGCACCATTTAAGGGCTGGTTTTGCTGCTGTAATGGCTGATTTACAGCCCTTTGTTGTTGTCCATGATGTCCATCATCATCAAAGATGACTCTGCTAGGCTCCTGTTGCCTTGCAGGCTCCTTATACATGCATGTTTCATCAAAAATGACATCATTGCTGCGTATAATCTTTCTATTCACGGGATCCCAAAGTCTATACCCCATTTCACCTCTGTCACCATATCCTAGGAATATGCATTTGTGAGACTTAGGATCAAGTTTGGTGCGCATTTCCCTGCGTATGTGCACGTACGCAACGCAACCAAACACTCTCAAGTGCTTGTATAACGGAGGCTTCCCTGTCCATACTTCCTCTGGCACTTTCCCACCAAGCCTCGTGTTAGGTGACCTGTTTATAAGATGAACGGCTGTCATAACATCTTCAGCCCAAAAACCATGAGGTAATGCAGCATGTGACAACATAGAACGGACCTTCTCCTGAATGGTCCTGTTCATCCTCTCTGCTGTCCCCTTTTGTGGAGGATCATAAGGAGTAGAGAGCTCCCTCTTGATGCCTTTAGCATCACAAAAGTCCTGAAACTGTTTGGACATATACTCTCCACCATTGTCGGAACGCAAAGCCTTCAGTGTTTTGCCAGTTTGATTCTCAACAAGAGCAACAAACTTCTCAAACACTGAGAATGTATCACTCTTCAAACGAAGAGGATAAACCCACACCTTGCGTGTGGCATCATCTATAAAAGACACAAAGTATTTTGCCCCTCCCAAAGAAAGCTGAGGCATCTCACATACATCTGTATGCACAAGCTCTAACTGAGCATCTTTCTGTCCAAGAGCTTTCTTGTGGGGGCACTGGAGTTGCCTGCCATATATACAATGCTCACAAAACTGAAAACTTGAAAACTTTAGAGAAGGCAACTAACCCAAACGAGACAATTGCTCCATTCCCTTGACACTCATGTGTCCCAACCGGCTATGCCACATAGAAATTTTCGGCAGCTCGGTTGCATTTACATTAGCATGGTGACAAACACCTGCATGCATGAAATAAAGAGTGTCCACCTTAGAACCTCTGGCAACAACCAGTGAGCCCTTACTAATTTTCCACTTTCCACGACCAAATGTGGTAACATAATCAGCATCATCAAGCTGTCCAATAGAAAGCAGGTTCTTCTTGATCTCAGGCACATGCCTCACATCATGGAGCATAAGCTGTGAGCCATCTGAAAACACAAGCCTCACATCACCTCTGCCAAGAATCTTGCATGCATGGTTATCACCCAAATAAAGTACTCCTTCATTGCCAGCAGTATACCTGACAAACAAGTCTCTGCAACCTGTGACATGAAAGGAGGCACCTGAATCAATGATCCATGAGTGCATACCATGACCATCTCCTGTAAGAAGTGAATGGGCATCAAGTGAAGACGTGAATAGGACCTCATCCTCACTGTCACCTGCATGTGACACATTGATTTCTTCAATCTTGACTCCACTTTTGCCCTTTGGCTTTACATCTTTGGCTTCATCTTTGTCTTTGTCTTTGCCTTTTCCCTTTTCCTTTTGATCATTCTTCCATTTGTAGCATTGCTTTTTGATGTGTCCCTTCTTGCCACAATAATGGCATTCCAAGTCCTTTTTGGAGCGAGACTTGCTCCTTCCCCGTTCTTGGCTTTTACCCCTTTGTTGGGATCTCCTACGTGCATTCATTGCATTGGACTTTCCAACAGAGTTGTTTTTCCTGTTCATCTCTTCTTGAAGAAGAGCACCCTCAACATCTGCATATGACAGCATAGCATTCGAATTGCTAGTGGCTGTCCTGAATGTGTCCCAACTCTCTGGCAAAGTGCATAAGAGAAAAGTGGCTTTGAACTCATCGTCCATTGCCAACTTTTGATTTATAACTTGGCTGACAATACCATTAAACTCATTTAGATGGGCTGTCATAGACGCCCCTTCCTTCATCTGAAGACCTATGAGTTTCTTCAACCAATACACTTTGCTTGAGGCACTTTGCTGGGCATACAGGTCCTGCAATCTCTGCCACATTCCCCAAGCTGTCTTCTCTTCACGAATGCTGAAAAGTAAAGAGTCTGACACAGACAACATGATAGTAGATCTTGCCAGCTCATCCATATCTTCCCACTCTTCAGCAGTAAGAGAAGCGGGCATTACACCCCTTTCTTTGATAGGCTTGTGCTGCTTCTTCTGGAGCAACACATTATAGCACTGGGTTTGCCAAATATCATAGTTATTTGAGCCTTCAAGCTTCTTGATGTGAAGCAGTGAAGAGCTCTCACCTGTGGTTGCCATAGCAATATGCAACCTGTCAATGCCTGACTCCCTGCAAAATGTGCAAACACTGCACCAAAAGCACACAAAGTGCTCACAGTTATTCTCCCAAGCTTTATCTCCCACTGAGGAAGCAGGAATGCAACTTTTCTCCCACTGTATGTGATGAAATCACCAAAATCTGGTTGCTGCAGATTTAGGACAGCACCTTAAATGTGCTCTGTTCCCCTTCGAAAGTACTGTACAGCAGTACTAAGTGCTCACCAATGATGTACCAAACCTGTACCGGCAAGTACAGCAGCTGAAATTGAACCTTTTTCTCACTCAAATCAATGTACAGCCATGCCAAAACTTGCACAAAGCTGTGCCAAATCTGTACCAACAAGTACAGTAGCAATAAATGCTCTCCTGGCTGTCCAAATGAGTGAAAATCAGACTTTTACAGTCCCGAACACTGCATACAACAGTCCCGAACAGAAATTGGGCAAAAGCCCCTTGACTGCAAGCTGATTTCTGAGGATTCAAGCCATAAATGTCTTGCCTGCTGCTTTGCCAAGCTCAACAAGCATAAAATCTTGAAAAGCCCCTTGATTTAAGATCAATTGCTGATCATACATGGTACATTGACGCACATGAAGGCATCCAAAGTCTTCACGATGCTTCCCCCTGGCCACATATACATCCAATACATGAAAGCCCCTTGATTTACAGGCACATTGAGTGCTTGACAGGCATCAACACGTTGCCCAAAGCATCAAATGCGAGTGCCTGCATGCAAATCAATCCAATCGGCACAAAAGCCCCTTGATTTGCATTGCAATTTGCTGCAATTTTGCCCGAATGTGCGATTTCTCACATCATACAGCATGTATGAATGCTTAATTGCACAATTACATCAAAAGCCCCAAATTTCGACATCCAATTTCCTGCAAATTGATCCTGATTGTGACCAATGTCACCCAATTTTGCCAATTTTGCTCAAAATTGAGCAATTCGGCACCTGTACCACCTGCTCAATTGATGATTGTACTTGCTCAATTGCAAATCCCAAAAAAAAAAATTGAAGCAGAATACCTTGTAATTTCTGATTTTTTGTTGCAGGAAAGGGGGGGTTTGCTGATGCTACTGCAAAAAAGGGAGCGTCGATTTTTGCTGTTGATGAGGTGCTGCACACACTGACTGTGTGGATGTTGAAGGTACTGCTGATGCGCCTGCTGCTGTACGGATGATCATCTACTGTGCGACTGCTGTGCACTGACAATCTGGCTGTTGGCTACCTGCGCTGCAGCCTAGGCTTCGCTGGTACACGCACGTTTCTGCCTGGCTGTTGGCTACCTGCGTTGCAGCCTGGGCTTCGCTGGTACACGCACCACAGCTACTCCTCACATGCCTATCTCGCCTTCGTAGGGAGTATGACGCCTTATAGAAGGTGACGTGGAGCTCAGCGCATAGCACGTGTCAAACAGCGAGAAGCTGCCTGCCAGGGATGCCCGCCTGCCTTCGCCTAGTAGCGCTACGCTTTTAGCGACCAACGCCTTGCGTGTTCTGACTCATAGACGTGTTCGCCTGGCTGTTGCGACTGTTTCCACGCCTGAGTATGGACACCCGCCACCTGCTGCGAGCCTACGACTGGCTGTTGGCTACCTGCGCTAGGCAGCTTGAGCTTCTTCCTCATCCCAGATATGCCACCACGGCCTCTGCGCCAGGTGTGGGTTGCTATGCTGCGCTGCCTGTCATGGCAGCTTCTGACACCTGCAAGCTACTCAAGTCCGGCTGTGGGAAATCCTTTGCACCTTTTCCTCCCGGTTGTTGGCTACCTCTCCAGCAACATGGGCCTGCGAAGCTATGAGCACCCTTGAGAACAAAACCCTAAAACCAGGGCTCTGATACCAGTTGAATGGGAGTTAGGGTTAGAGATTCATGTGGGAGACATACACAGAGAAGCAAGGGAGAGAGAGAGTGTTGTGGGGATAAGTCAACTCAATAGCATTGAGTGTGTGACTCCCCTATCACACATGTATATTGCACTAGTACACATAGTGCACTTAGTACATTAAAAGTACTAAGTGTACTATGTACTATAACTTATGGGCTTGTACACACTATAAGGGTGGGCATTATGCCTTTACCCCAACAAGTGTGCCCGGGGACTCATCGAGCTCAGCTCTTTTTTGCACGCTACAGCCTTGACACGGCTGGGAGAGACACGAGAGTGGGAGCGTCGCTTGAGACGTAGCCTTGCTTCGCTCCAGCGTCTTCAGGAGCAACTGCCTACATGTGAGTGGGTGGCGTCCCAGCTGAGCCAGGCACGCCAGGAGGTTAGAGAGGCAGAGGAGCAGAGACATGAGTTCTACTATCATCGCCAGGCCTCTCAGTGGACGCAGCTTGGTGATAGAGTGACTGGGGAGTATTTTGAGATCACCGGACCCCGCCATGCTCGAGCAGGAGTACGCCAGCTCAGGAGGCAGGACGGATCGTTAGCCACTGAGCCCGAGGAGATTAGAGCCATTGCCACTGAGTTCTATAGAGACCTGCTTTCAGCGGAGCCAGCCACGGAGGCACGTGATGCTTGCAGACAGACTGGCCCATGTGCAGAGGAGGGTCACAGATCATATGCGCACAGTTTTGGGTGAGCCCCTTTCAGAGGATGAGCTTGTTGAGGCTTTGAGGGTCCTTCCGCGTCATAGTTGCCCTTGGGAGGACGGATTGACGCCTATCTTTTTTATGCGCTATTGGGATCTTTTGGGGCCAAGCCGCAAGGGCTTTCAGTATGTTTTGGATACTGGGGTGATGCCACAGAGCTTTTCAGAGGGCTTGATCTTTCTTATCCCCAAGGGGGAGGGAGTGTCAGATGATATTCGGCATTGGAGGCCTATTACGATCCTCAATACTGTCTACAAGGTCCTAGCAAAGGACTTGAGTTTGAGGATCCAGCTCTTCCTTGGGGAGTTGATTCATGCTACCCAGACAGGATTCGCCAAGGAGCGCAATATCCTTGACAACATTTTCACCTTCTGGGAGGCGACGGCCCGAGCTAGATTTCTCGGTGAGGACTTGGTCGAGATGCTTCTCGATTTTGAGAAGGCATACGATAGAGTCGATTGGGGTTTCCTAGAGGGCACTATGCTTCGCCTGGGTTTTGAGCCCGACTGGATTCGAGGAGTGGCGGCTCTATACTCCACAGTTCGTAGCCAGGTGTTGATGGCACGAGGACGGGGGCCGAGTTTTGAGTTGACCAGATCAGTCCGTCAGGGATGCCCTCTCGCCCCGTTCCTTTTTCTCTTCTTTGCAGAGGCTATGAGCATGTATTTGACAGCAGAGGAGGTTGGTTTGAGAGGACTCCAGCTCCCAGTCCCCGGGGTGAGGACCTACTCGATTCTGAGGTTGCTGATGACACGGGATTGTTTCTGCATGGCCAGGAGGCCAATCTACAGAGGGCAGAGCAGTCGCTACAGGGTTTTGGTGTGGCTTCGGGAGCATTGATCAATTGGCGCAAGACAGTGGCTTTTTGGATTAGTAGCGCTCCCGCTCCGGCATGGAGCCCAGACCCGGGTTTTAGATGGATTCCTCCTGGCACAGCAGTGCGGTATCTGGGATGCCAGATTGGACTTGATTTGTCACCTGAGCAGCAGATCGCCCCGCTTCTTCTGAGCATTCGGAAGAAGCTTTTATATTGGAGTACAGCTCGGCTATCCTTGGCTGGGAGGGTGGTGGTGACAAATCAGGTGCTTTTAGCGACTATGTGGTACATCATGTCTTGCTGGATCTTCTCGAGCTCTTGCATCAGCCAGGTACAGAGGCTGATCAGGAACTTTCTTTGGTCTGGGCGGGATGGTCAGCCGGCCCGGGCTAAGGTTGCTTGGGCAGTTATTACTCTTCCGCTGGCCCAGGGGGGCTTGGGCATTATAGATCCAGCTGATCAGAGTAGAGCCTTGTTGGGGAAGCTTATTGTTCGGGGGCTGCTTCAGGCGCTGAGCCTTGGAAGGAGCTTCTATTTCAGCGGCTGCAGGCTAGAGCTCCCCGAGCAGGGGGCACTTGGGCACCTGAGATACGGTGGATCTTCATAGAGATGAGGAGGACAAGCCTTAGTAGAGGATGGGAGGACAGATTTGCCTTGAGCATCCTGCGAGCTTGGGAGCTGCTCAGACCGGGGCTTTCTCAGAGACCTCCCACTTGTGATGAGGAGCGGGCCAGACAGCCGCTCATTTGGAGCCCCGCGGCACAGAGCAGGGTCATATGCTGGGTTCTCGGCCTCGTCTAGCCTGGGGACAGTTGGCGGCAGGCCCAGCACGCAGTTTTAGAGATTGGTAGGCCTTTTGCAGTCTCCCGGAGGAGATCCAGGCGGAGAGGCTGAGTCACTTCAGAGGGGGGCTGATTATGAGGGATGACATTCAGGAGGCACTCACTGAGGAGTGATTCACGCCTTTCGAGCCAGCGGCCCCACGGTGGATGGGAGCCTTTACACAGTTGGAGATCCTGATTGCTGTCAGAGCTTGCACTGAGGATGGTAGATGCCTCTACTATGAGATACAGGATGAGGGCAAACTTCAGAGAGTGGAGGCGGAGTCGCCTTTGGTTGCAGAGTGCATCTTTCAGAGGATACGGGTAGTGGCCGCCGCTTCTCAGAAGTGGCATATTGATCCAGACCCTGCAGATGTGGACTCTGATTGGCGCATATGGGCATATGCTGCCCGCCCCTTGGCCCGGCTCCAGTGGGACTCTGGCGAGTACGAGTGGCATGATCCTTATGCATCCCCGGAGGCCACAGAGATCACCTTTTTCCAATACACTATTCGGTTGGGGAGGCATATTTTGACTGCGAGGAGGATGGTCTCTCCAGCTACATCGGAGCATTGGCGGCTACAGGGACTCTCATAGGAGTTCCTGGAGGATTTTTGGACCAGGCTCTGGGCTAGCCGACAGGCACGCAGGATCTCGACTTTCCAGTGGCTGGTTGCCCACAGGGGCTCTGCAGTTGGCACCTGGCTTGTCTACAGTGGCCTTCTGTCGGCCTGCGTCCGATGCGGCCACCTATTGGAGACACAGAGACATTGCCTATGGGATTGTCCACAGGCGCAGCAGATTTGGCTGAGGATGCTGCGCATTTTGGCCCCCCTCTCTCCAGAGGGCATGTATACGTGGGGAGCCGCTGCTTGGTCAACTTCGTCAGGGCCTGCTCTGGGATACGAGACGAAGCAGGACAGCCAGGCCATCAGATTCATAAGGGGCCAGCCTCGCCTTGTTCCTTTACCGGATTTCTCGTCCGCCGGCAAGCTGGACACAGGAGAGGGATCTACAATGGGAGCTCCTCAGCAGCCTCACCATATGGTTCACCTGGAGAGCCCGTTGTTTCAAAGCCTTTGAGGGGAGACTGGCGCCACCAGCAGAGACTGTTCGGGGCATCTACCAGGAGTTGATTCACACCTTGCGAGGATAGTATGACCGCATCCCGGGCGACTCGGATCGAGCGATCTTGCGGCGCCAAGCCTTCCACACCACTTGGCGCAACGGCCCCTTCTATACTCTACACGCGCTGGCACTACACGCCACTTGTTTGGATTTTCCCCCCTCCTATTGTATGATATAGCCTCTCAGTTATTTCTACTGTTATTTGTACTTTTTTGCACCTAGGGAGAGTCTCCCTAGCTGCCTTGATTGGCTCTCTGCTCTGCCTTCTTATGAGCAGGAGAGGGTTTTGTAGCCCAGTGGGCGTTTTTTTATAACTAATGAGAGGATCTTTTCTCGGAAAAAAAAAATCCATGGAAATACTTTCCCATTTATTACCTGGGATTTGCAAAGGATGCAACAACCCAGCCTGTCTAAAGCGTTCAGCTTTATTTGCTTGACAAATTTGACACTTGAGAACATAATCTTCTGCATACCCTTTCATTTTTGGCCAATAAAAAGTGTGTTTCACTAACAATAGTGTCCTGTGTACCCCAGGGTGTCCAGCAGAAGGGGTGTCGTCACACTCCTTAAGAATCTTGGACCTAATGTCCGGGATCTGTGGTACACAAATTTTGTCATTACGGAATAGTAAACCATTCCGAATCATCCACTGGCCTCATGCAGCCTGGATGATAGGCTGTCCAGTCATCAAGTCTTGGTCAATCAATGAGCTCTCGTCCGGATCTTCTGCCAATATGGACCAAAATAACTATCAGTCCTGCAAAGCCCTCTCAATGACTGAAATAAGTCAGTAGAAATCTCGGTGAACGACAAAGTATTCACCTCTCTAATTCGACTAAGCGCATCCGCAACACTATTCATGGACCCTTTACGATAACGAATCTCAAAATCAAAATCTTGCATTAACTCAACCCAACGAGCTTTCCTTTCTCTCAAATCATCCGCATTACACACATACTTGATTGATTGATAATCAGTCAATACCACAAACTTGGAGCCATATAAATAATGTCTCTAAACCTTGAGAGCGTGAATCATAGCATAAAGCTCCTTCTCAAGGGTTGGTCAACGAGATTGAGTGTCGTCTAGCTTTTTACTTTCAAAAGCAACAGGTCTACCATCTTGAAATAAAGGAGCCCCGATGACATAGTCACTGGCATCAGTTTCAAGAACATAAGGCCGACTAGGATCGGGTAATGCTAAGATAGGTGCTTCCTTGACTTTATCTTTCAAAAGTCTAAACGCCATATCCAAATGGTTATTCCAAGGGATAGGCTGATTTGACTTACGTCCACGACCTTTCAACAAGTCGGTCTCGGTAGTGTGAGCTGAGAGTACTCCCGCACAGATTTCCGAAGAAAAACAACAAAACCGAGAAAAGAACGAAGTTGTTTCACTGTTCGTGGTATAGGCCAGTCCAAAACCTTCTGAACTCGGTCATAGTCAATGCTCAATCCATCTCTAGTAATCTTGTGTCCCAAGTAAATGATGTCTGTAAAAAAAAACACACATTTACTTAACTTAGCATATAGTCGATTCTGTCTTAAAATAGATAAGACAATCGTGAGGTGTCTAATATGATCCTCAAGAGTACGACTATGTATCAAAATATCATCCAGAAACACAACCACAAATTTTCCCAGATGTTCACGAAAAAGATCGTTCATTATTTGCTCGAAAGTGACTGGACCATTGGTTAACCCAAAAGGTAATACGAGAAACTCGTAATGGCCATACCTAGTCCGAAAGGGATCTTTTTCCCATCGTTATATGGATGGAATTGAAAATGGACTTACCACTTATGTAGCCAAGTGTCCACTATCTCTTTGGTACGCTCCTTGTGCTCGCCCCCGAACTATTCCGGAGTAATGTTGGGGCCTAAAGTAGAGGCCAAGGTATCCATACCCGAAAGAGTAGATAGGGTAGTGGTCAAAAGAGAGATGGAGTTCTGCAAAGCCTCAATCTGCGCGGCGATTTGTGCCTGACATTCCGAAGAAGTAGCTTCAAGAGCCACTTTAAACTCTTGGAAATCTAATTTTGACACATAATCGTAAAAAAGATCAGCATCGATATCTTCCGTAGCCGGCAAGCCTTCGCGTTCAATAAGGGGCTCCAACTCGGATTCTTGGGTCGACATCTTGAAGAGGGCTAGGTGAGAGAAAAATTAATCTTGCACAAATAAGAGTGCTAGGGAGCTCGAGAGCTTGAGAGCTTGAAAACTTGAGAGATGTGTGGCAAGAAGCCCACTTAAGGGGTTTATATAATCTTCCCCAAAAGCAATCTTGAGCTTTTACTTTTGTGTTATATATATATATATATATATATATATATATATATATATATATATATATATATATATATATATATTCTGGTTTCTTATTTAAAAAAACACTTTTAACACTAAGTGGGGCTTTAAACACTTTTTTTTTTAAGGTTTAATTCATTAAAAAAAACAAAAGCTAGATTCGGCGTTTGAATGCTTTCACTATTTTTTTTTCCCACCCACCTGGATTCGGCGCTGCCTGACGCCTGCGTGGCCTGAAATTTTCACCGCCTGCGTCCTGCTTTGCTACCTACGAAAAACTGTGGCCGCCTGCGCACGGCTGCCGGCCTACGTAGGCCTGGCCGCCTGACTGCCCAGGCTTGGGCGCCCGCCTTCCTAGGCTTAGGCGCCTACCTATACGTATGCCCACAACAGTCGGCAGCACCAACCTGTACCCGGCCAGCAACACGCGACCAGCAGCACCCGGCCAGCATCCGACTGCGCATACACAGCCAGCGAACTTCTCTCTCTTCCTCTCTCTCTCTCTCTCTCTCTTACCAACAAAAGCCGCCATGCTTTTTTCTTTTTTCTTTTTTCTCTCTCAACAGTTCATACGACTGCAAAACACATCTAACCTTCTTCATGTTAAACAAATCAAGCCTTCCTAGACCACCATCTCCATCATCACGGGTTTCTTCGATGAAAAAAGCACATACTAATCTGAAAAATTAGCAGTATGCATAAACAAAACAGCAAGCTTCTTGAACACATACCTATCTTCGACCTCATCATCTCTACCTACCGACTTGCTCGTTCACGAGGCATGCTCTGATACCACTATCAAATCCCCATCGGATCTCCTCGTGGAACGCTCCTGGTACAAGACTCAAAACCTGCAAACAAACAAAACAAACAAGAAGGGGGTGCAAGCCTGACTCACCTCCCAACCTCAACAGCCATGGGCAAGCCCACAAGACTTGGCTGTCCCCACCGAGCCACAAGCTGAGCTAACTAGATGGACGTACCGACCAATCTCTACCTCGTGACCTCCCATACCGCCACGAAGCTACCTTCGCGGGCCTCGAGAGTGCTGCCGGCCTCGGCTGCATGAAGCAGGTGCACGTCTGCACTAGATCCAAGCTCCAGACCATAGAGCTCTCACAAATCATGCGAGACTCTATATGACTAATGACTAACCTTGGCCACCCTTTTATAGGCTCTTGGCCAGTCATCGAGCGTCCACACTTGGGCGCCCGCCCATCCATACTTGGGTGCCTGCTCGTTAGTCTTGTCACGTGCATCCCGCACTTGGATGCCACGTAGACATTTCTGTACAGAAGGTGCAGGACCTGGGATGGTGAACTGGTCCCATGTGAGCCCAGTCCGGGATGAGTCAGCCAGGGATCCATCTCAGTTGTCCGAGGTCACGTGTGCATTGTCCTGCACAGGAGTCTAAGGTCAGGTGTGCACTGTCCTGCACATGAAACAGTGCCAGTCCGCGCTCTGAGTCTCCCTCTGGAATGATGTAAGTGATTCTGTGTATCTGGTATGGTACCGGATGCCAGATCACTAAGTAGTTAGTTAGGGTTTGCCTTTAGAACAAGGGGCCAGCCCATAGGGCTACCCCGGGTCTTTGTGTGGGCATGGGGATAGTGTGGAACCACCCCCATGAGGGCCAGGAAGGCCCTGGCTGAACCCACCAGCCATGGAGGGGCTGTAGGACAGCCCTAGGGGCAGGCCAGGGGTAGCCGACTGATTATCCAGCCATGGGAGGGGTATAGGGCAAGTATGGGGCAGCCCATACATGCTGCCCAGCCCCCAAACAGCCTAGAAAAGGTGCCCAAACTTGACTTAAAAGCAGGCGCCTGATGTCCAGCCAGCCAGGAAGAGATGCGCATACTTTATGGGATTTTTTCCAGCATTTAATGGGATTTTTCCAGCATTTAATGCTGGATTTACAATCATGGGACAGAATATTGCTGGCCACCTGGATTTACAGCTGGCCGACTGCCCTTTATGGAGTAGTATAAATAGGGAGCCCACAATCCCATTGTTTCATCTCATTTTTCACCTAGAGCTCAAGCAAATCAAGGGCTAGATAAGCCAAGGGAATTGCTAAGCAAAGGGGTGGAGAACTGAAGGTCAAGGGCAGGGATTTTCCAGCCAAGAAAAGGTCCAAGATTGCTGTATTTTCTTTCAGATTTCTATCATTCTAATAAAGCAAATACACCATCCGTGGTGGGGGCCCTACACAGGGTAATTGGGACCCAATACTGTGTACTCTCCACCTCTTCCTCTCTCTCTCTATTTTCTGCACTTCTCCTTTCAGTTTGTGCGTTAATTTCCGTCGCCCGCGAAAAGAGTGCTGAATTCTGAGTATTGAAGTTATCGATTCTTCTCCGAAGCTTCCGCATATTACAAGTCTGTCCCTAACTCAGCTCGCCAATCTGCCTGCCTAGCTCCAAGCTTCCCCAAACCTCGAAGCTAGTCTTGTGTGCGTGTAGCACACGGTAGATACACACTGTGCACATGACAGTTAGGGCAGTAATTAGAGCATCAAGAGCAGTAGCATCATTATCATCAGTAAGAGCATCAGCATCATTACCATCAGTATCATCATCATCAGCATAAGAGGGCATTGGAACCCAGTAGGCAGCCATCAGGAGCTTTCAGCAAGCAGTCGGCAGCCCATGCAGCCAGTCGGGCTAGTGTCAATGTGAAGGCCAGCACAAGGGGCAGTATTGAAGGAAAGCGCAGCATTTATCAGAATATATAATGATTATTTGTCCAAGCAGCAGGCCAACAGCAACAGCAGCTGCCGACCAGCACCTCAATCATATATATAAGCATTACCCATCATTTGCATCATCATATTCAGCATTCAGCATATTCAGAAGTAGCATTCAGCATCTAGCATGTAGAAGGGGCCAGAGGTCAACCCTTTGGGGGTAGACCAAGGGCCTAAATTATGTACAGACTTTCATGTCACCTTTTTTAACCATACGAATAAAGAAAACCCTGACACCAACTATCTCTCTCTTGTTCTCTCATGCAACATATTGCGCCTTGGACAATCCCATAGGGAATGCCGCTGAAACTCGAGAGAATGTCCACATCTAGAACAGAGAGCTGGCCGACCAACTGTCAGTCAGGTGCCCACTACCAAGCTCCTGTGAGCTATCTGCCAAAGGAAAAGAGTAATCTTCCTTGGCCAGAAGCTGTCCCACAGCTGCTTCCGAAAATCACGATGGAAATGCATGGGGATGCCCTGAGTCTGCCAGTGT
This sequence comes from Cibotium barometz, assembly GCF_041138505.1. NCBI lineage: Eukaryota > Viridiplantae > Streptophyta > Polypodiopsida > Cyatheales > Cibotiaceae > Cibotium > Cibotium barometz. Next base: position 26,887,846 of record NC_141062.1, on the reverse strand, counting down.
AGTTATGCCGACTGGTGTACTATCAACCTCTCGCATTTGAATCCTGTAGCCCAAACGGACTGTGTACTCAAAGAAGGGGATGTCAGGGCATCCGTGGGGGCATAGGGATCATGCCACTGCCACTCACCAGGAGTCCACTGTAGCCGCATCAGCGGCCAGCCCTCCCATAACCATAATCTCCATAATCTCTCTCTGGCCACTTTCGCCAAGAGTGGGTCAACGTGCCTATCTATGGTCATGGAACCCGATCACTCTCACCCTCTGTAAGTGCAGCTGTTGAGGTCTTATGTCGGGCGCGCGCGGAGGGGGGGGGAGGATCAGTTCAATCTGCCGTGTGGCCCTATAGCGCGAGTCATGAGGGTGCCTCCCTCTGCACCATGGGCTGCCATCAGGATATCATGTCTGGTAAAAAACCCTACCCACTCAAGGGGGAGGCGGGTCCTGGACCAGTGCGCAACCACTCAGGAGGGAGGGAGGGATTCACACACATACATAGGGACACACATACATGAATCCCAACACATGAGGACATGTGTCGAGAGGCAGATCAGCCATTACGGCTCCTTTCGCTAGAGCACATCTGGAGCACATGAGTGTGGACCTTACAGCCATTCATAGTATCATTGGATGTAATTTATTATCACACAAGTTATGCACCTCCATAGCTGCTCAGAAAGTATCAAATCCTGGCTGTCACTCAAAGAGGCTAAATATTCTATCAACTCACTACATGCTGGGAAATAGGCACCCGTTTACTTGTATGAGCATATATTAGTTTTAAGTAACTAGAAAGCACAAGATAGCAAAAACCCTACAGTAGCCAATCTAGGGTATATCCTTGTAAACACTATCAAACAACTCTGGGGCAAGGCCCTGTAAAAGCAAACATGACGTATGAAGAACAGGATTCATGACATAAATTCATAGTGTTGTTCCCTGGCCAGCACCATCATATGCCAGGTTGCAGTCAACATGTTACTTACTCTACACAACAGTTTTCAATGTTCATGATAGAAAATTGCAGGGACTATGTATCATACCTTTCAAAGATGTAGAATGCAGCACATCTTGAACTCGCTACAATCCATAAAACAAACCACAAAAGAAAAGTAGGTGTCAAGAATCTGCAAAAATTTGATGGCAATTCACACCAGCTGATTCACGTCTGTTCTGTGTACAGTACATTTGCAATCGAGTAAATAGATTTTCATTTTAGCAGGTGCACTGAAAATGGAAGACGCAATGCTCCTCTTGCTATGCCCACCGTGTATTCCAAAGGTATCTCAGTATTACTTGTTTATTCGACTGGTGTAGAACACAAGAGTCTAGGGTTGGGGCGAACATGAACAAGACAGCTTGTATAAAAGACAGTGTCTCAAAATTTCATTAATTTACTTCAAGTACACAACAGAGAAATAAGACCATATAGTTCACAAATAACACACGCAAATATATGCATGCAGTGCACTGCATAGGGACCAAGATTGGGCTCCCCTCTCCCCTTCCCCTTTCCATTTAGGAGTACTTTATTTCTTTGCTTGGTGTCTCATGTCTTTTCGTGTATTTCCTTACTCAACAGAGAAATAAGACCATATAGTTCACAAATAATTTATTTCTTTGCTTGGTGTCTCATGTCTTTTCGTGTATTTCCTAAGACTTCTGAATTATTGTATGCAAACCCCACTAATGGAAGATACTTCTCCCAAGCTTTCTTTAATCATGTGCACAAGATTTCAGAAAATCTCAAGTACTAGAGCTTGCAATCTCACTCTCACCATTCATTTAAAGGTGGCCTGCCAAAGAAAACTCTAGTTTGGTTGTCCAAAATCTTAAATAGAGCTCTTCAAAAGTGAGTGGCGTGATATCTTGATGGCATGAATCATTCCTAGACATTCCTTCCCATAGATTCCACAAGTGATCTCTGCAGCTTGCAACTATCTACTTTCATGGTCTATCACGGCCCACATGTCCTTCCTGATTCAGAGAAACTTCAACACAATCACCACAAAGAGAAGAACAAAGACACAAAGCCTGGGCCCCGAGATCAAGCTAGCAAGCAAAGAGTGAGTTTGTCCAAGGATTTGAAGGAATCCTATCAAGAAAGGCAGATGCTTCAAGTGTAGTTGCAAGGTTCAGAAGTACACTAAATGCCCAGCGCAAATTGTGCATAGCATTCTGCTATGTGTAGTACTGCTTTCAATTTATGGTCATGAAGAATTGATTGCTTGCTTTTGTCTGCAAATTCACGATTTATTGAATAATTCAGATCTTTCATGAGGGTGAATAATTCAGATCTTTCGTGAGGACAAACCTACCACAGATAGGATGAATTATACCACAACTTTCTGCTAAACCAACAAAGTTAACATACACTCAAAGCAAATGAGATCAACCATGGTTTATGACTTACAAGGTCCTATAGAGACTTCTTCCACTTTAGATATGGTGGTTGCCACTAAAGTCAGCAAACACACTTGAATGCCATCCCATGGTTTGATCTGGAGTTCTTTTAGTTTATGAAGGGAAGGCAACAAAAACTAAATAGAATACTGCAGGTAAAGTACATAGAGAAGAGTGTCCACCTATGTGTTTCTTGTGTGTATGGGTGTATCGTTGCTAAGGGGGCAAGCTTGAGGGTGGCAAACGGGCACCCACTAGTCCCTCGTATGGCGTCCACGCCCAGTCAGACAGCATTACTTGTTCTTTGTCAACACTTCCCTTTAGCTTGAGAAGCTTTGGAATCTTATCAGGAGCTTAGTTTTTCTTTTTTTTCATGAGGAGATGAAAAACTAAGTGCTAAAAGGAAACATAGAGAAACAAAACCACAAGATTGCTCCACTTCAAAGCCTCCAAAGATTCCAATCCTCATGTTGTGTAAAGATAATATAAATTACTATGTATGTTTTTACACAATACTCAATACCAGCACTGCCTTCTCATTTTGTTCCTTGTTTATGAATACTGAAAGTATAATTCCACGCTTCACAATGGAGAAGAAAAAGATTACATGGAGGAGAAAGAGCCCATCAGTAATTAGAACATGAAAAATTACATGGAGAAAGAGCCTATCAGTAATTAGAAAATGAAAAGTACTATGTGTGTTTTTACACAATACCCAAAACGAGCAGTGCCTTCTCATTTTGTTCCTTGTGTATTGAAAATACAGTTCCACACTTCTCAGTAAAGAAGAAAAAGATTACATGGAGAAAGACCCCATCAGTAATTAAGTATAGGCTCCAATTGTTTTAAAAGTCCAACACTACAAAGCTATCCTGGGCTTAGCACCAACAACAGTGTTAACACCCACACACCCATAAACCCATATAATGGTACTGATATAAAAGCACCATTGACATTGGCAACAGGAACAAAAATATGAGCATTTCCATTAGCATTTCAATTGACACATCTTGACAAAACATGCCAATATCCCTCAATGTCAAAGAAAGGATCGCAAGAAAAGAAGCTTCAACTGGCAAAATACTTACTCGTAGAAGTCCATCGTGTTCAGTAGAGCTTTCGTTTGCTGAAAGTCGCATGGCTGCTACTTTCTTATCGACTTGTTCAGAGGTAAAAGCTACAAAACACATTTGAGACCAACAAAGAAGTCAGCTCAAACAACCAACAAAAAATCTGGCTCAAAACAGCTGGTATAGTTTTAACACAGTTGAAATTGCATGCAACATCATCTACTGCATCAGGATAATGCACAAACGGGGTTTACACAAGTGGTAAGGGGATTGCACATGTAAATTGTGCAAATTGTTACATGCAACACACATTTGGGTGCCACATGGCATATTAATCACCATTATGTACCAATTTGGGGTTAATGATGTGCATTGCGCCCCATTCTAAGCCTTGGTCCATGGACACGTCAAGCGAGTCATCATCAGGTTAGGCTTGGGCAGATCCAGATTTTAATGCGCGAATCATGTTATGTCCTAAACTGCACTGTGTCCAGTATTAATGTAAGCCCATCGGGGCATGCCGCGACAAATTCAACCACTTGTCCAAGAGATAAAGATAGAGAGAGAGGGGAGAGAGAGAAGGGTATAGGGAACTTGCACAGTACACCACACTGAGCGGGGAACAGGCCCCGCCCCCTTTCAGGAATTTATTTAGGAAAACAATCCACGGGCACAATGGCCAGGATCAATACAACAATGAATACAAAAGCAAACAAATATGCCGATGTAGCTTAGCTCAGGATGGTCCCTAACATATTTGGGTGTTTTATGTTGAAAGGGATAGTAAGTTGACATGGCTATTGAGAGACTCTCTTGGTGGAAGAACCAAAACTTGCATAATTGCAACTGTCTCTCCATCTGTTCATTGTCTTGAAGAAACTATGAGTACTTTGGACTATGCTCAACGAGCTAATAGCATTAAGAACAAGCCAGAGGTGTGGATCCTCTGTGATATGCTGTCTGTTTTGTCTGTCTTTGCCGTGGAGTTTGACTCCTTAGCTTGATTGTTTCAGGTAAACCAAAAACTGATGAAGACAACTCTCATCAAAGAGCTTTATGGTGAGATTGAGCGACTCAAGGCAGGTAAACACAATTATCTAAGCCCAGACATCCTCTTTCATTTCTTCCTCCGTTAAGTCATCAGTTTGAGGCTTTCTTAGATGATGATCTGCAAACTAAACAGACAAATGCAATCTTCAAAAAAATTACGAAGCTTCTTGGGGGGGGGGGGGAATCTACTTGCAGAGTTACATGCTGCGCGTGAAAAAAATGGGGTCTACATTCAAGTTGATGTCGATGTCGAGGCACATCACCATGGGGATGACCCACAAGAATCTCTCACCGGGCTAGTAACAGATCCAAAATCCAAATCCAAGTCCAAAATCTGGTATCAAGTCCCTTGCCGAAAGGCTGAAATGTACACGTGGCAACGCCGGCAACTGGGGGCGGTGCTACTTGCGCTGCTAAGTGGCAAGGAGCACCACAAGGCAGCAGGGCCGGTGGCGCAACCGGCGGACCTGGGCGGCGGAGGCTGGTGCAGGCGACTATCCACAATGGCGATGGCGACGATTGGTGGCAAGGAGATGATGAAGACGATGGTGATGATAACCTTGCTGTTCACAACCTTGATGCCAAAAGAGAGGCTCAAGGTTCCTTTTTATACTTGGGGAGAGCCCCACTTTTTACCAAAAAAAGCTCTACCCAAGCTTTTTGCTTTGCTTTACTATTTTAATAATAATCAAATATTTCTCATCTTTTGCCTAAGTTCTTGAATTATTGCTTTTCTAGCTTCAGGGCCTTGCTTTTTGGACCTAGAGCTGCTTTTAGCTTTTTGATCCGGCTTAGTCTCCTCTTTCCAATGCTACCTTAGCTCACGGTCAACTTAGTTTGACTCTTTGTTTTTCCTACTTTTTGTCCAAAACTGGTGCTTTTTCCTGAGCCAACTTCATGATCCATGTTCCCATGCTTTCATGACCCTGTCCATGTTTCCGGGCATGTGTTCCATCATGTGAAATAGAACTAGGAGGGCTAAATAGTTACATTCCCTCCCTCTATATCGCAGTTGTCCTCAACTGCAACAGCAGACTGCAAGTGTTCCAAGCACATCAATATGTTCCATGTATATCCATGTGTTCCAAATACATTAAGTACATCCATATGTTTCAAATATTTCCCAGTACTAGTCCTGTAGGGTGAGCTTGTGCATCTGGTCGTTCCCCATATTTGTGGTGTCGTCTCCTCATCTGGCAACATCTCTATGCCTTCTCTTTGACCAATGTCTTTGTTCTTGACGGTACGTCTTCATGGCCTGTCACATGTGTTAGATAAAATAAATGCATACTTAGACAGAAGCTAGTCAACAAACAAGTATGCATTATTTGCATCTACTAGGTATTCCAAGTACTGGCCAGGTAGTGTGGAGCCAATGACTATCAAATGCCATAAATCTAAGCATTGCCCATACATCAAAAACAGCACACAAAGTCAAAGAAATTCAAACATACATCAGTATGTAGTGAACAAGTAATGATCCTCCTGTTCATGGATTGTCCTGTCGTACTCAGCTATATGGCTCCCAAGGGAAACCGCTCAAACTATCGCTCAAGGCCATCTCGTCACTAGGACCGCCCGAGAGTTCATCAATAATCATTTGGGCCATCTGGTCACACTGACCGCCGGACTATGAAATCCAATACAAACATCTGAGCCATCTGGTCTCAATGACTGCCCGACAGTGAAATCCAATACAGTCATCTCGACCATTTGGTCGCAATGACCCCCCGACTGTGAAGTCCAAGATATCTGACATCATTGCCATTCAACGGGTCATCTAGTATCGTTGCCTCCCATATATAAATCTTGCTCCTTGGGCTATTGGGCATCATTGCTGTCACCATTTGGCCAACCAATTGGTCCACCCGTGCTTTCTCATTATGTATGTACATTGGACTGGCGTCCATGGCAATTGCATATGCCAGGGATTGATGTCATTCATGTGATACTGTGGACTTGGCTTTCTGTTGGGCCTTGTGCCTGTGTGTACATGCCCAGAAATGCCTTGAGGATTAGTGTTCCATTGGGTCTGGTACCTCGTGTACTTGCTTGGAGCATGTCCATTTTGGTATAGTTTCGTGAACAAGGATTGTCATACCAATTCTACAATGCATAGCATCTTTATGTGCTTGCTTGCAATTGAAATTGCATGTTGTTTTCATGCTTGCCTGACCAATGTGTAGTTCCGAGTAGGGGGACGCCCGCCCGTGAACCGTGTGTGTGCAACTGTCTGTTGACATGGTTATGTGGCATGTGACAAGTGGTAAGTATTGGTCATAGACCTAGCCTTAGGAATTAGCACTAATTTATAAGTGAGTGTGTACACACTTCATTAAATTTTGGGCGACCAAAACTCACTTATAAGTTATGGCCAGCCCTCTGTTCGCACACACTGATGTCCCGAGATGGACAATACTAATGCCCACCGCCCAAACCTTATCCCCTTTGTACAAAGGGAGCAACCAGCCATGTGTCCGTTTAGCTTGCACCACAATGCACTTGTCCTCTCTACTTGACACCTAGAGTGGACAACTCACCATCTCTCTTCCCTCTCTCTCTAGAAGTAGGCACCCCCTTCATGAGACCTCTTTGGCTGTATTTTCTGCACTTTCTCCTTCCCAACTCCATGATCAAGCTTGCTAGTGTGTTTTCCAAGCTTCCAAGAGTGTTTCCAGGCGGTGTTCACTCTCCCACACACTCCCAATGACTGAAATTCAGCAAAACAGCTCTTATTTTGCTGTAATTTCTGGTCTTTTATATATATATATACCTAGATGAAATTCAGCAAAACAGCTCTTATTTTGCTGTAATTTTTTGTCTTTTAGTTGAAAACCCTAATTTCAGCCTTCCTTTCTCAAGTTGAACCATAGAGGAAGCTTTCCTAGGGTTCCCTTCATCCTCTTGAAGACTTTTGTTACGAAGGATCGCGACAAATCGAAGATTTCAACACTCCAAACCCTTCCATCACGAAGACTTCCGCTATCATCGCAATTGGTAAACTTTGATGCTTAAATATGGAAGCAAGTAGCAAGTAGCAAGTAGCAGGAGGGAGAAACCGGACTCCATGATCACATACCCTATGTAGTATTCTCTTGTCCTACGTGCTCTCTTGCAGATTGTTGCTACCATGTGTTGGTGGAACAATAGAGAGCAGATGGTAAGGAACATGGGCATTTGAGAGGGTAGTGTGAGTTGCAAGTCTACACCAACAACCACATTGTTTGCAATACTATATTCATATGCATTGGAATGGAAATCTGGTCAAAAATGCCCATGACACTATATACTTGATTCTCCCAAGATCAATATACTTTATTTGAGAGAGGGGCCAGTCGTTCCGGCTCATTGTGCGTCTCTTGTTAATTCAGCAAATTACTTCTTGTATTGAGCATGTTGTCCATTAAATCTTGGTATATTTAAGTGTATTGATTAGCTTTGTGTTCAACCAAGTTACAGTTTTGCCACCCAAACTAGAGCATATCCAAGTAATCATTATATAAGCAGAATAATGATCAATTCCAATCCAATATATATATATACAATGAAGAGGGCTAGAGGTACAATCCCTCTCTCTTGAATCTGTCTTGATCGCAAGATGTCTATATACCTATACTTCAAATATATTTGAACCAACCACTTCCTCATAAACTCAAAGTATATCTCGATATTCTTTGAAGTACTTTTTCTATTCAGAAAAATTGTGTATCCGGTTTTTCTCTGAATCTGGATCCTCCAGTCCAAACGCCTTATGGCCTGTTCCAGCCACCTTGAAACCCGATGGGGACCAGGAACAATATACAACGGGGACCCGTAACAATATACAGACACTTCAAATGCCACTAAAGATATGAAAACACTTCGGAAATAACCATAAACAATATCAAAACACAGCACTAAGCTTGAACAGCCGGCCCCTCATAGGAACTGCTTTATTCCAATGAGTAAACACATTCATATAAACCAAGGTACGGTGCAGTCTTGCACCAGATATTCCACAAAGCTCAGCAAACACTTGCTCCTCAAAGATCCGGGGTACTAATCAACACCACAACTAGTGCAAATCAACTCTTGAACAACAGCCTGGTACGGTGCCAAATCCAGCCACGAAATCTGTGCCAAAACAACCCCCAGAACGGAGCCTCAAATCTGCCCCACAAGAGCTCTCAAATCAGTCCCTGATGTCTCCAAAATAATCCCAGAAAAGCTCTCAAATCACTGTCCCAGATTCCTCCAAAAATAGCCCTTGAACCGATGGCGAGGAGAGAGTGGTGAAGAGAGAGGAGGGCTGTTGTACGGACAGCACGAGAGGAAAACCTACTGGTTGCTGTACCATTGTACAGCCAACGAATCTAAGAGGAGGAGAAGCTGCCCAATTGCCGTACCACTGTACGGCCTATGCTAGAAAGAGACAAAAAGGGTGCCCTGCTGCTATAATATACAGCCTGTACAGAGAGGAGGAGGACTGCCCAGCTGCTGTCGGCTGTATGGCCAACGCATGGGGGAGAGGAGAAACTGCCCAACTTACTGTCCACCGTACAGGCAGCACAAGGGGGAGAGGAAAAGCACTACTGTCCACCTGTACGGCCAATGCAAGGGGAAGAGAGAGCTGCCCGGCCTGCTGTCCAGAGTCCACCTCTACAGTCAGCATAGAGAGAGAGAGAGAGAGAGAGAGAACCAGCTGTACGGTCTACGCAAGAAAGAGGAAAAGGTTGCCCGTCTCTATGTGTGTCTGATGCGCATCACTCCTCCTTTTTATAGAGTCGGCCAGCCCCAAATATAGTTGTGCTTTTTCCCCTTTTTGCCAAAAGTGGCTGATGGGCCAAAAATGCCAGTTTTTTTGCTCCACTAGCACTATTTTTTAAGTGCTTTTTCCCCCTTTTTGGTCAAATATAAGGGATGTGCCAAAAATATCGGTTTTATGCTTTTCACAAGTTTGATGGCCAAGTTTGTTATAGGTGCCTCCTTCTGTCCATATTTGCATGCCCAAAATAATAATAAGCCCAGTCAGTCTTTAGTGATGTGTGAACACACCATCTTAAAAATGTTGTAAGTCACTTTATATGCTAAAGATCCCATGCTGTTTCTGCTCAGAAGCCCTCTTTCAGGCCAAACTTTGCCAATAAATGCTCCAGCTTTCTTTTGTGGAAAATCCCCATTTGCACAAACACTGTTCAAGACTGGTGAGAGGACCAAATTGGTGACATCCACTCAGTCTTATAAGACAGTTGTCCATAGCTGTATAAGCATGATACCACTGAAATATCCTTCAAATATAGCAGATCCACAGTCCATTAGTAGTATTACATAATTCCAAATCCACAGAAACAAGAGCCAATTGTGTCCCAAATATTCATAAATCCATAAGCCGCTTTTCTAAATGTTCAGGGATGTTGAATTCTTCCCAAAACATGGGTACGAAGTGAGCACCAGGGTTGCTAGTCTTGAGAAAAATCAAACCATGTTAGGTTGCATCTGCCATACATGTACTGTCATGTCAAGCTGTACAAGCCACACATGTTCTTTCATGTCAGGGTTCATAAGCCACAAATGTTCTGTCATGTCAAGCCTCACAAGCCATACATGTTCTGTCATGTCAAGCCTCAAAAGCCACTGTCATGTCAAGCCTCACAAGCCGTACATGTTCTGTCATGTCAAGCCTCAGAAGCCACGCATGTTCTCTTGCCATGCCAATGGGCTCACACCAGAGTCCTTCCTAGGGATCCATCCCATGCAAAAGACAAACTCCTGTTAAGATGTCAGTGGGTTCACACCGGAGTCCTTTTCCAGGGAACCATCCACATACATGCAAAAGGAATGTGCCATGGCATGATTGATGTGAGAAATTCTTCTCCGCAAATCCGCCAAAACAAGCACATGTTCAAACAAACCAGGAAAGCTCAACTGGCACTCTGTTGTCCAAGACAGCCCTGCATATCTTCGACCAACCATATGAGCGCAAAATACCTGCCTTGTTGGCTTCAAAACAACTCATAGACTAGAATCAGCCAATCCATGATATTAATAAATAATTCATAGTTTTGTAACCGCATATGCAACATATTCTAGCATCCCATACCACTAGAATACTCCCCATATGAGATCCTTGTGTAGGCGACAATTCTAGCATCCCATGGGCCATATTGCTAGGAGCCTCCCACACACAAAACCAAAACCATCAACTATTCATCAAAACCATAGAGAAGCCTTTTCCACATTCAAAATGTTTTCCAACCCCTTTCAAAAAAATAACTTTCATAAAACACATCTCAAGATAGCCATGAGAAACATTCTCCACTTGCGTCAGCAAGGGAGTTCAACATGTACAAAATTCCAAATATTGGCAAAAAGTATTATACTTAGCTTTTCTTTGCCAGGTTCGTCGTGAAGCCAAAGTAAATATCTCCTCAGCATACACATAAGATACCTTGAGATATAGCTCCATATAACTCGCTTGACCAAAATTTGAATTAAAATCCAGAATAGTACATATGGAACGAGTGCTGAACACGGGCACATAAAACCAACTCCATACTTCAAGAATAAATTATGTGAACCATAAATCCTTATGCCAAGTTGTCTATTGCTCATGCTCTGGACACATGACTGCTTCCTTAAGCCCAATAGCCAAACTGTTGATCACAGAAGTCCCCACTTCTGATCTTTTCTCTTTCTCATTGTTTGAAGGAAGCCTCTGCTTCCAAGAAAGCCTAAGCTCTGATAAGAGAAGGTAGGATTTGTACTCAGCCTCGGTGGAATAAGCAGAAAGCGTCCTCTGCTTCTGAGACTTCCAAGAAACCAATCTTGTACCAAGCATGAAGCAATATCCAAATGTAGACCTTCGAGTATCAATGCAGCCTACCCAATCAGAAGCTGTGAAACCAACCAAATCAACACCATTAGAATCGGTGATGCCATAATCTGAAGTACCTCGAAGATAACAAAGAACTCTCAAGGTTGCCTGCCAATGAGTCCTTCGAGCGGATGATGAGAACTTGCTGAGAACACTCATAGCATAGGATATATCCGGACAGGTGTTGGCAAGGTAAAGCAATGAACCAACAATCTGTCGGTACTCCGTGGAATCCACCAAGGGTGTATCATCCTGCTTCAATGACTTGGCATTGGGATCCATGGAACAAGAGAGAGGTGTACGGTCTCACAACCCATAAAGTGAGAGCAACTTCTTCACATACTTCTGCTGAGAAATGAAGATACAATCAGCTTTCTGCCAAACCTCCAATCCAAGGCCAAGATCAGTCATCTCAAATGTCTTTGGAAGCTTGGACTGAACCTGTGTGACCAACTCAGTATCTAAGCCAGAAAGGATGAGGTCATCAACATACAAAACAATGACACAAATATCCCCATCAAAAAGAAGCACGTAGAGATTGATGGCTGCATATGCCCTCTTAAAGCCAACAGATAACAAGAAGGCATCAATCTTCTGATACCATGCACGGGGTGCCTATTTGAGACCATAAAGAGCCTTCTTCAGAAGATACACATGGGTGTCTTGTCCCTGAATCACAAAACCAGGAGGCTGCTCAAGATAAACTTCCACCTCTAAATCTCCATTCAGAAAAGCGGATTTGACATCCATCTCGAACATGGGCCATCTGAAGTGTGCAGCCAGAGCCAAAACAATTCTGATGGTGGTATACCCGGCTGTAAGAGAAAAATGTCTCATCAAAGTCTTCACCTGCCTTCTAAGCATATCCTCGAGCAACAAGGCGGGCTTTGTTAGAATGCACAGCGGAAATGAAGACAACTGCTGTAGAGAGCAAGACAAAGATGAAAGAGAGAGAGAGAAGCTGTGTAACTCTGCTATATACACTAGAGAAAATCCCGGAAAATACAATGTGAAGTGTGGGAGCAAGGGGCCATTTTATATGGCCCCAGGCTGCTGGTCGGCCAGCCTAAAACAGGCGGACAACAGCCCATGCTCACGACCAGCCTATGGACAGCCCCCTAACCAGAAACAAGCAAGTCAGCCAGGTGCTGGAGAGAGAGAAAAAATGGAAAAACACTAAAACGGGCAGGCACACCCACAACAGAGGCCCTGGTATAGTGTGCAGACAGGAGATGACTGCTAACACCCCCTCTCAACTGCTGGATGTGGAACGAACCCCAATGAGCTAGAGTGTCGCCAGCGCATAGCCTGAGGTAGAGACTTCGTGAAGAGGTCAACCGCATTGTCCTCCGTTGAACAATAAAGAAGCAAGATGTCACCAACCAAGATCTTCTCACGAACAAAGTGATATTGTATCTCTAGGTGCTTGGTCGGAGCATGAAAGACCGGGTTCCGAGCAATAGCAATACAGCTCTAGTTATCGCACTAGATGATCGTGGGCTCCTTCTGTGGAAACCCAATCTCACTGAGCAACCTTCACAGCCACACAACCTCGCAAGCAGCACCACAAGCAGCCCGGTACTCTACCTCTATAGACGACAAGGCAATAGTTGGCTGCCTCTTGCTGCTCCATGAAACAGCTCTTCAGCCGAGGGTAGAACTGTAGCCTGATGTAGATCTCGTGTCTGGATCTCCTCCCCAATCTGAGTCACTCCAACCTTGGAATCGAACTCGGTCCTTCGTTTCACCTCCAGTGTCGTAGAAGAGTCCAAGATCCTTCGTACCTTGCAGATACCACAAGATCTGCAATCCTACATCCCAATGAGACTTCAACGGCGTCTTAGCCACAAGTCTCGCTTTGTGTTTGTTCACCGACCCATCTAATGTATACTTGGTCTTAAAGACCCACTTGACACCAATGACAGACCATTTCAACGGCCTCGGAACCAACTCCCAAGTTTTATTCTTCTCTATGGCATCCAGTTCCACCTGCATGGCTTTCCTCCAAGTATCCTGTTTGGTATGATAAGATACATGCTCATCTAACCAGCCAAGGTTATGAGAATAGTCCAGCTGAAAGCACATTGTATGTGAAGAAAACCGATGCCGATATTCTCATAGTCATCTTGTATGTAGATGACATGCTCATGACAGGTACAAGCAAAGCACAAATTTCAGATTTCAAAGCTGATTTGAAAGCTGAATTTGATATGTCAGATTTGGGGCCTTTACACTACTATCTCGGCATACAGTTTATGCATACAGATGATGGCATTGTTATGCAGCAAACTAAGTACATAAAAAGTTTGCTAAAAAGGTTTCACATGGATGAATGTAAGCCCATTTCTACTCCGGTAGAACCAGGTGTACGGCTTACTATGCATGATATTGGAGAGCCTTTTGAGGCCGGCATTTACAGCCAGGCAGTGGGATGTCTCATTTACTTGTGTAACACGAGGCCAGACATATCTTTTGGAGTGTCTTTGTTGAGCAAATTCATGCACAGCCCAGGCACAAAGCATTGGCAAGCAGTCAAACGCATTTTTCGTTATCTTAAGGGTACCCTGGATCTTGGTTTATTCTATCCCAAGGGAGGCAGCTTGCAGGTTTATGCATACAGTGATTCAGATTGGGCTGGTGATTATGATACCAGGCAATCCACCAGTAGGAATTGTTTTTTTCTTGGCAGTTCATGCATATCTTGGTTGAGTAAAAAGCAACCCACTGTTGCTACATCTACTTGTGAGGCTGAGTACAGGGCAGTCTTTACAGCTACAGTAGATTGTGTATGGTTGAGGAGACTATTGGCTGATCTTCGTGAGTCTCAGCAGACACCCACCACCATTGCTCCTCCACACTCTGCACAAATCTTGCTGCCTCGTTCAACCACCAGCCTGCAGCTCGTTGAGGCTCCACCTGCAACGACTCCACCTACTGTGCTTCCGTACTTCATAAGGTACCTTTGTTTCAGCAAATAGAAAAAAATAAACATTTGGTTTGCAGGGAGATTTTGCCAGGAAGATTTGAAAGCTTGCAGGTGGTACAGGATTCAGGCAAATTTGGGGGTTTTTGAAATTGAGGTCAAAATCAGCAAATTGAACCTCTCTCATTTGCAGAAATTTGGGGGTTTTCAAAATTGAGGTCAAAATTGGCAAATTGAACCTCTTTCACTTGCAGAAATTTGGGGCTTTTCTGAAAATTGGCCAATTAGATGCACATTGAAGCGATTGGAGTGCATAAAAATTGGGGATTTTCTGATTGGAGCATGTAATTGGGCATTACAACTGTGATTTGTGGCGCATGTATACACATTGTGTGTAATTGGACAATTTGGTGCAGGTTTACACTTGCTTTGGTTTGCAGGCATACATTTGCACAGGACATTTGGTTGCCTGGCAGTGCACATTGGTGCTTGGTTTGCTTGCAGTTATACTTTGTTGACATGGCACAGAATGCTACAGATGTATTTGGTGTGCTCACCCAGGAGGACAAGCTGGATGGATCTAACTACTCCCTCTGGAGTTTTATGATCCGTAATTTGCTGGTAGCCAAAGGGCTTTGGGGTATCGTGTGTGGTGATGACACACGCCCACTTACCATACAGCCAGCCACGCCTCAAAGGGGAGGTGCTCAAAGAGCTCCTGATGTAGATCCTGCTCCCACACAAGAGCAGAAGAGATGGGACTCTAGAGATGCACAGGCCATGTCATTGATAGCCCTTTCAGTGAAAAGGACTATTATTCCGCACATTCGTTCGTGCAAGACATCGAAGCTTGCATGGGACACATTGGAAGCAATGTATCAAGTATGCAACGAGGCAAGAGTTGCCTACTTGAAGAGGCAATTGGATCTTCTTTCTATGGATGAGGGTGACTCTATGGCAGATCATCTCACCAAAGTGAAAGATTTGCAGGAACAATTGCTCAACATTGATGAGGTTATCCCAGACTGACAGATGGTTACCAACACTCTTCATTCTTTACCGCCTTCCTACTTGGGCTTTCACACCTCTCTCAACCTCTCAATGAGAGGAGGTGGTGATCCCGTCACCTTTGAAGAGCTCGTGGGTTTACTCTTGCAGGAAGAGCAAACAAGAGCAAACTTATCGAGCAACCGTGGTGGAGAAAAAGCATTTACAGCCAAGGATAAGGGTAAAGCAAAGAGCTTTAAGCATGGGGGACAACAGTCTAGCAAGGCTGGTCATGGACAGCCCTCTTCTAGTGGTGAAAAGTCTGACAAAGGGGATGCAAACAAGCCCAAAAAGAAGGGCAAATGTCACTCCTGCCATAAGCCTGGACACTACATCAGTGAATGTAGGAAGCGGATTGCAAAAGAGAAAAAGAAAGAAGCAGGCAATGCAGTAGCAGACTCTTCGGATGACAAAACACAGCAATCAGCTAATGTAATCCAGGAAGAGGACACTTTTTTGGTCACATGCACTAGTGACACACCAGGTGCTTCATACACTGATATGTCTTGCATTGCATCTGACAGACAGAATGCATCATGGTATTTTGATAGTGGTGCTTCGAGCCACATCACTTCATGCAAAGATGTATTTTAGCACTTGGTTTATGCTTCAAATGGCCGCACTGTATCATGTGCAGATCATACCACATATCCAGTAAAGGGAATTGGTAATGTCATACTTATTGCAGCCAATGGTGCCAATATATGTATGAAAAATGTCTTGTATGTTCCAAGAATAAAGAAAAATCTGCTCTCCATCTCAGCCATAAACGACCAAGGTTTAAAGGTTGAATTTGAAGATGGGAAATGTTTGGTAAAAGACCCATCAAAGGGTTATGAAATAGTCACTTCTGGAACATGATACAAAGGCTTGTATAAGCTGGACAGCTATGACAAGCGCACTTATGATGCAAATACAGTGGCTGTCCACACTCCTGCTATGCATGATGCAGAGCTATGGCATGCTCGTTTTGGGCATGTAAATTTTCAGAGTTTGATGCTTTTGCAGAAGCATCATATGGTTGATAATATGCCGCCTCTTGAGTCTCCACCAAGACATGTATGTGAGGGGTGTATTTTGGGAAAGATGCAATGAAAACCATTCCCCAACGATGGAGCTGTTAGAGCTGAAAGTAAATTACAGCTCATACATAGTGATGTATGTGGTCCAATGCGGACACCATCCATAGTAGGGGGGCATCTTTACTTTGTCACATTCATTGATGACTACTCCAGGTTTGCTTGGGCTTACCCTTTGAAAGCGAAAGCAGATGTGTTTACATGCTTTCGACACTTTGTAGCAATGGCTGAAAATATGTGTAAATGTAAAATCCAAACACTCCGCTCAGATAGAGGTGGAGAATACATGTCAAATGCATTCAAGGATTATATGCTTCAAAAGGGCATCAAACACCAATGTACTGTGCCTTATACACCGCAGCAGAATGGTGTAGCTGAAAGGAAAAATAGATCTCTCATGGAGATGGCAAGATGCATGGTGAAAGCACAAAAGTTGCCTCACAAATTTTGGATGGAAGCTATAATGTGTGCAACTCATGTGTTGAACAGGTGTCCAACAAAAGCTTTGAAAACCATAACACCATTTGAGGCTTGGTATAGCCGAAAGCCAACTGTGGATTATATGCGTACATTTGGGTGTTTGGCATATGCACATGTGCCAGAACAACTCCGAACAAAGCTTGATGACAAAGCAATTAAATGCATTTTTGTGGGCTACAGCAATGAAAGCAAAGGATACCGTCTTTATAATCCAACTACACGAAGGATTTTTGTGAGTAGAGATGTGGTATTTGCTGAAAATTCAAAACAGCCCATGGTCAGCTTGTATAAAAGCAATGATACAGGCTTACAGGACATGTTTGATGGACTTTTACCCATTGCAATTAGAGGGGATTCAGATCAGCCAGCCCCTACACAAGAAAATCCACATGTAGAACATGTGGACCAGCCAGCCATTCAACCCCCTTCTATGGAAGAAGTGGAAGATCTTGTCAGGGAAGAGCAAACAGCCATAGACACAACCAAGTCAGTGCCAAGATGGTTGCTGAAAACTTTGCAAGAAAGCAAACTTGCAGCTCCTCTCACAGGTAGAACAAGGGCTAGTTCCAGCCATGCTTTGAATGTACATCATGGGGAGTCTGCATTCGCAATGGGTGGTCTCTTTGATTCAGAAGAGCCTTCTTCTTATGAAGAAGCACATGAGAATGAGCATTGGTTGCAAGCTATGCAAGCTGAAATTTCTTCTATCATGAAGAATAATACATGGGATCTTGTGGAATTGCCTAAAGGCAAGCATGTAATTGGCACAAAGTGGGTGTACAAAGTCAAAAGAAAGTCTGATGGTACTATTGACAGGTACAAAGCAAGACTTGTGGCTAAAGGCTACTCCCAGAAAAAGGGAATAGATTATGAAGAGACTTTTGCTCCTACTTCGAGAATGACCACAATAAGATCTGTGATTGCACTGGCTGCCCATAAAGGGTGGAAAGTGCATCAATTGGATATCAAAACTGCATTCTTAAATGGGGATTTACAGGAGGAAGTATATGTAAATCAGCCCATTGGTTTTGTAGTTTTTGGTGAGGAACATAAAGTATGCAGGTTGCACAAAGCATTGTATGGGTTAAAGCATATGGGATGAGACCATGTCGGATGAGAACATGTTTGGATGGCCCACATATCTAAAAGAGTCCTTAATCATGGCTTATTTCAATAAATTATGATTAATTATTAATGATCTAAACTAGTGGAAACTTTTTTCTGATCGAAATCAAGTTTTGTCCAAAATTAGTTTCTAAAATAGAAATGCCAACCATGTCTGCAAACCTAAGAATAATTCCAAGTTCTTGAAAAGATATAATTAAGCCTAGTGAAAGCCCAACTATTGGGATGAGACCTTAGGGGTGGATAACCATGTTTGGATCACCCACATGTATGTAAGAGTCCAAAAGGATGCTTTATTTTAATAAATTATGATTAAGAATTTAATGATCCAGCCAATGGATACATAGCCTGGTGGTAAGGTGTTGAAGTTCCATGCGTGAGGTGTTGGGTTCAAAACTTGTTGGTTGTTGATGGCATGAAAGCACGCACGCACATGAGCACAGTGAAAAATAATCTTTGTCCCGCATGATACGAGACATCAAAGCATAGTTTACCTTTAAGAGCTCCGCTGAATGACTTTTGTCACGAACTCTATGCGATCTTCGAGGTCCGTCCTTTGTGGTCCATTCAGAGGGAAGCTCTGTAACACCCGACTCCCAAAGGGTGTCTAACAGAACGCGGAGCCTCTTGCTGCTATCGGGACTCATCTCCAGCCACGAACTCAACCTCCTCAACTGATTGAGGTTGTCCAGCTACTAGAACTATCGACTGGGAATCATCATCAGACTCGTCTGGGTCTCCAAGAAGTGGCGGCTCATCAACAGTGGAAGCCAGGACATGCTCATCAAAAACCACATCTCTACTGACGACGACCTCGTTCCTCTCCGAATCATACAACCTGTATCCCTTGGAAAGAGAGTTATATCCCACAAATATAAGCTTTTGGGACTTTGAGTCAAGCTTCCCCCTCTTCTTCTTTGGAATGTGAACATATGCATCACTCCCAAACACACGGAAATGGGAGACATCCGGTTTCTTGCCAAAATACGCCTCAAAGGGAGTCATGTTCGGTACTGAAGTCGTCGGAGAACGGTTGAGGATATGGACAACCGTAGCCACAGCCTCTCCCCAAAGTGGACGAGGAAATCACGATGCTCCAACATCGTCCTCGCCATCTCCACCACAGTCCTGTTCTTATGCTCAACTACTCCATATTCTCTGAAGGCGAACCTGGCCAGCTCCCGCTTGATGCCATGTTCCGCACAAAACTGCACAAATGCATTGGAAGAAAATTCTCCTCCTTTGTCAACCCTAAGAGTCTTTATCTGCAAGCCAGACTCTTTCTCCACCATCACATGCCACTCCTTGAACCGAGCAAAAGCTTGGTCCTTCTGGGAAAGAAAATAAACCCAAGTGAATCTGCTACAATCATCAAGCAGCAGCATAAAATACAAAGAACCTCCCAAGGATGGCATCTGCATAGGTCCACACAAGTCAGTGTGTACCAACTCCAAAGGTTTTGAAGCCCACCTAGAAGCGTGCTTCGGAAATTGCTTACCACGAATGCAAGAACTACAGCGTTCCTGCCTGTTGCCAACATCTTGCAAGCCAACCACCATCTAGTCCCGAAAAGCTTGCCGCAACGCATCCACATTCAAGTGACCAAACCGAAAGTGCCACAAGTCACCAATCTGAGAGCCTGTAAGAGAGGGGAGTGCTCAGAGTTTGTATATACCGTTCTCGACTCCGTCTTCCCGAATAACCTGGCTTGTCTCTCGGTCCCGTAGAGCAACAGAAGGCTCCTCAAACTCCACCCGGAAGCCAGTCTTGCAAACCTCATGCATTGACAACAGATGAAAACCAAGTGTGGGGACGTAAAGAACACGAGAGAAATGCTCCCCCCCTCCACCATCGGGAATGATCTCCATCTGGCCCTCACTGTGAATCGGTATGGTGGAACTGTCACCAATGAACATGCTGTCGTTTAAGACCCTGTAAGAAGCAGGTAACAGGCGCTCAAGTCGGTAGCTGAAACAGCGTTGGAGTCGGCTTGTCGAGCAGGCGGGAGCCGTTACGATGACTGTGGGCCGCCAACGGGTAGAAATTGTAGCTGGGCAGGTGGCGAGCTAGGTGGCTAGCGCGAACAGCAGAGGCGACAAGGCAGGCGCTCAGAGCAAGGCGAGCACGGAGGGCGTAGGGAGCGCTGGGCGCGGACAGAGACACAGGACGGAGCAGACGGCGCGAGCTGCGTGCGGAGGAGACAGACGGAGGAGCGGGTACAGAACACATCGACGGCAAGTGGTAGGCCAGCTGCAGGCCGGGACGGAACGGGAGAGGCCAGGTCGGCGGTGGCGGCCGTGAGACGAAGGCCTGACGGGAGCAGCACGCCGACGTGCGTCTTGGCGACCGGATGGACCGCTGACGGCGAGGGTGCCCGGACGCGTGACGGAGCTGGGCGGCGCCGGCTGCAGAGGAGGTGCCGCCCAGGAGGCTAGGCGGAGGTGATGGGCTCCCCACTAGTGCCGCCCGTCTCTGGCGACCGGACGGCTGAGCTCCGACGGACGGAAAAACACAGTGGCGACGGAATTTCGCAGGAATTTTTCGAGCAGCAGAATATCAGGGCCAGCTCCCAGCTACCAGCTCTGATACCAAATGTTGGGTGTTGGACTCACGCACTCACACACACAAACCTGCACATTAGGGTTAGGTGCAGGGTAGAGAAGCTCACACAAAAAAATGAGAGAGAGAGAGAGAGAGAGAGAGCCAAAAGTGTGGTATCCACAAAATGCAAGTCAACCCTTGCATGTGTGCCACATCCATATAATATAGAAGTACAAAATATTATAAGTGTCCTTTCACACTTGATGTCCAAGGGAAAAACCACATGGGAAAAAGTGCCCTTGGTTAAGCCCTGTTCACACATAGCACTACCATAAGTGAGCATATGCCTACAGGGGGTGGTTCTATACCTCCCCCATGCCCACATTAATAATCTTGGGATAGCCCGATGGGTTGGCCCCATCTCTACATGCAAAGCCTACATGCCTACACAGAGGTCTGGCATCCAGTAGCAAACCAGATACACAGAACATCTGACATCATTCCAGAGGGAGACTCACAGCACGGACTGGCACGGACTCATGTGCAGGACAATGCACACCTGACCTTGGACCATAGTCACACGGGACGGAAGGGACAAGGGCTTGGAACGGAGGGACGCCAAACGGGACCGGTGACGGGGATGAGGACAGTAGGGGACGGACGGATGTCCCCTAGGAATCGTCACTCACAAGGAACGGGGACGCCTGTGGGGGACGGCACTGTGGGGGGACGGCAGGGAGCCGTTGCGCCACAGTCCGCCAATTTTTTGCCCGTTTTTTCTGCCCGTTTCTAGCCGTTTGGGGACGTTCGCCGTTTATGGCTGTTGGCTTGGCCGTTTGGGGATGGCTTGGGCCTTGGCCCTTGAGGCTTGGCCCTCTCTCTCTCTCTCTTGCCCTTGAGGCTTGGCCCTCTCTCTCTCTCTCTTGCCTATCTAATATCTACATAAGAACAAGCCTCTACAAGGCTACAAGCACACACACACCCCTTCAACTTTCAAGGCTTCAAGCCTTCAAAGTTCAAAACTTCAAGCAACTCTCTCTCAACTTTCAAGCCTCAAGCCACACTCTATGAGACTTGAGTGTATCTACTCTCTCTAGTCTCTCTCCCTCAACTTTCAAGCTTCTTCTAGCTTCCAACTTCCAAGTTCCAAGCCTCTCACACAAGGCCCTACTCTCTACTATCTAGACTCTCTCTCTCTCTCATAGGTCATTATGGCCTTTTGAAGACGTTAATATAACATTTCATTTCATTTCATTTCTCTCTCTCTCTCTCTCTCTCTCTCTCTCAAGCCTCTTGACTCTTCCAACTTCCAAGCCTCTAGGCCCTAGGCCCCTCTCTCTCTCTCTCTCTCTCTCTCTCTCTCTCTCTCTCTCTCTCTCTCTCTCTCTCTCTCTCTCTCTCTCACGCCCACGACTACGGAGGAGGGCATCCCAGCATAGACGGAGGTTGCAGCGGCAGATTCGGATTATTCTTGCGAGGCATGCGGGACACCCAGTCAGGGTGCTGACCACAGAGGATATTGAGGAGATCCGCCAGTGTCCGATGCGGCACATATTATGAGATGGAGGCACCTCCATAGTGTACCTTCCAGTTCCAGTTTCATTTTCTAGGTGCCAGTAGTATCATCTTTATTTTTCATTTTTTGGGTTTTTTTATCTAGAAATTGTATCAGATCCACCATGATGTAACTTTTGGTCTCATAGGTCATTATGGCCTTTTGAAGACGTTAATATAACATTTCATTTCATTTCATTTCTCTCTCTCTCATTGCTCAAGGCTCAAGAGTCCAGCCATCTTCAACCATGGCATCCTCCTCACGTGCCAGGGCTTCCCGTAGAAGGACAACGGGATGGACATGTTGGGAGGAGGTTAACTACACCCCATCCACTCATGGAGGCGATTCTCGGCCATGGGCATGCAAACTTTGCCCGTACCGGCGAACAGGTGGCGCCGACAAACTGCAAGCCCACCTCTTGCATGAGAGTGGGCATGAGGTGAGGTTTTGCACGAATGTCACACCCGAGAAGAGACGGGAACTTCTTGACAAGCTTCATGTGGTGGATCGGGATCATGTATACCATCACCTTCACCATCGAGTCGGAATGTTACTCCATCCACGACGCCGGCACCACCTCCATCTCCACGGCCTCTCAACCATCATGTGGCCCACGAGGACAATCTACACTTGGGGAGAATTGGAACCCCAAGTTGAAGGAGGTGGATATGGCAGTGGCCTGCTTCTTCTTCCACGACCACATTGCCTTTCAAGCGGCTAAGTAAGTGCAATCGATCATTGCCAATTCATCATTCATGTTTTCATCATTCTAGTCCCCTTCTCATTAGTAAATTACTTTCTTGAATAGGTCGGAATACTTCAAGGTCATGGTTAAGAAGATTGGGAAGTATGGCTCAACCTATACGCCCCCTGTCACCAGCCTGGACATTTCCCAGTGTGAAAGGGGTCTGGTGGACTCCAGGATGTTTAAATATTTGGAAAGTACAAGCTTTGGGAATGGGGGATTATCCTAGAATACAAAGGACCACACTCCTAAAATTTAAGAGAGTTGCTATTTTTGGCCCGACTCCGATGGAAATTCTGTTCGCATCATTACATCTGGAATTGAGGAGATACCAAGAGTTGGCAAAGTGCCTATGACAGAATGTCTACCAGTTGGGATATTTTTAGAGAAAGTTTATGGAAGGACCCATCTCTTAGATTGGGACATGTGGCAAGAAAGTGGACCAAAGTGAGACAAGTGGCCTGACACTTGTTAGAAAGTGGATCAAAGTGAGACAAGTGGCCTCACACTTGTCACTTCAGCTATTGTGTGGCTCTCCACTTGTCATTGTAGCCTTCTTTTGCCATTTTAGCTCATGGGAGGCCCAAATCTATAAATTGGATCCCTCTCTCTTCATTAAGAGAGACTCTCTTGCTGCACACTAGCCTCTACCACCGTTGAAGGCTGCCCTAATGATGGCTACTCTCTTTCTCTCTCTCTTGAAGACTGCCCATGAAGAATACCGGCTGTTGGGGACTGTTTTGGAGGCTTCCATCACGAAGAAATACTGAAGGCAAGGGAATTTTATCATTTATTATGATTTCTAGCCATTGTACTTGTTGCACCAGCATTTGTACTTGCTGTACCTGTTATACCAGCCACCGTACCGGCTGTACCAGCCTCTGTACCTGCTGTACCAGCGACCGTACCGACTGCACCACCATCTGTACTTGTTGTACCAACCATTGTACCTGCTGTACCAGCATTTATACTTGCTGTACCTGCTGTACCAGCCACTGTACCTGCTGTACTAGTCATTGTACCTGCTGTACCAGCATTTGTACTTGTTGTACCTGTTATACCAGCTGAATGGAGAGTTGTACTTGCTGTACCAGCTCTATTGCATGAAGACCCGTGGTTTTTGGGGAAGAATCAGTACCCACACGGAGGTATATGGATTATATTGTTGGCCCGGCATTTCTACAGCCTATGTTCCGGCTTGGTAGCCTTGTGTTGGGCTGTGTTATGGCATTTGTATAGGGATAATCCAGCATCTCGAGTGGGGAGAGTAAGGCCCTCAAAGCTTGTACATGATATTATTCTCCTTGGGTAATAAAATACTCCAAGGGGGGGGTCGGCCCATTCCGGCCTCTATGCGGTGTCACACGTGCAAGCTCCATTTTCAACATTTGTGGATGTTTTGTCCAGCTTTATGTTTTATGCAAAGTGATGATGGATATGTGTTAAGGCTGTGGCCATGTTTAAGTGTTTTAACATGCATTGATGGTATCAACAAGTGTGTAAAAGGCCCTAGTTCCCCGGGCACCCGCCGCGAGTTACATTGGTATCAGAGCATAGACTTCCTTGGAAGCGGAGGCTTCCTTCTATCAATAAGGAATAGAAAAGATCTCAAGTGGGGACCACACTTACCATCATTGCTGTTAAGCATGGCCAACCACTTCATAGCTTATGAAGCAAGAGCATGAGCAGTAGATAGCTTGTTGATCTAAGGATTTATGAATTCACAAAATTTATCTTGGAAGTATGGAGTTGGCTTTATGTGCACACGTTTAGCACTCTTTCCATATGGATATTGTGGATTATATTATCAAGCTTACAGGCAAGCTATATGGAGATATATCTCGGGATATCTTAAGGATATGGTGAGGAGATATTTCTTTTGGCTTCATGATCAACCTGGCAAAGAACAGCCAAGTATACTTTGAGTTTGCAAAGTTGGTGCTTTTGCTATTTACTATGAAGTGTTTTTGATGTTCACTAACCCTTGTATAGCTATGCAAGGAGAAAGGTGTTGTTGTTTGCCTTGAGATGGTTTCAGGGAAACATTGTTTATGGCTCCCTTTATTGGGATGGATTATATCTATGGAGATTTCTTTCGTGGACGAGATTTATATAGATATTGGGCTTCACAAGCAATTTCTATGGACGAATCTGTCCGAGTTTATAGAGAAGAAATCTTTGGATATCTCATGGATATGATGCTTTTATGGATAAAGTCCACCTGTACTCCAAGGTGTGTGGTTAGCACAGAGTATGTGGTAAGAGTTATGGTATACAAGGATTATGGTATACAGGTCTATGGATTCTTCGACTTCTTTTCTAGGGCTTTGGATCCATCCTCAGGTTTATGGATTATGTTTATGACTCCCTTTTACTGGGATGGATTATTCTTTATGGCTCCCTTTATTTGGGATGCATTGGACTTATGGAACTCATGGTTAACATACCTTGTGTAGTGTTCTCTTGTCCTACGTGCTCTACCATGTGTGGGTGGAACAATAGAGAGCAGATGGAAGGGAACATGGGCACTTCAAAGGGTAGTGACAAGCACAACATACCCTGTGTAGTGTTCTCTTGTCCTACGTGCTCTCTTGAAGATTGTTTCTACCATGTGTGGGTGGAACAATAGAGAGCAGATGGAAGGGAACATGGGCACTTGAGAGGGTAGTGTGAGTTGGTGGCCGAAATGCCTACAAACTATTGCTGGCCGAAATGCCTATAAACTATGTGTAGCAGAAATGCTTATGGAACACCAAGTTATCTATGCCTGCGAGTGATTGTTTTATCTTGTTACTTGAGCCCACCTCTCATCCAAGGTGTGTGGTCAGAGTACCAACACGGAGTGCAAGTGGTAAAGTGGACATGACGGGACTTATGTCTATGCCAAGGGTCATGTGGGCCGATGTCTTGTTGGCAGGAGACTTATTTTGTCTCGCCCATTTACTTGGGACATGGATTATGATATCTGGACTTATGGGACTGTTTTGTCTCGCCCATTTACTTGGGACATGGATTAAGATATCTGGACTTATGGGACTATTTTGTCTCGCCCATTTACTTGGGACATGATTATGATATCTATATTCCGACACCCGGTTTGCCTACAACTTTCTCATGTTGGGCCGGTTGAAGGATTGTAGCGGTGCTTTGAGGGGGCTTTTCCTTAGAAGCGACGAGTTTGTCGCCATGCAAGAGTCCCGTACAAACACCGGCCAAGAGTGTAGGTTACGGGCAGATGACGCCTCTTGGTGGGAGCGTGTGAAGACCACAGATGCTATGGTGAGGCCCATAGTCCACCTATTGAGGATTGTAGACGCTATGCAACCATGCATAGGCAAGGTCTACGAGGCCATGGATCGCATGACAGAGAAGTTGAAAGACTTCGTGCCTGACGAAGACAGATACGAGGAGATCCATGCCTTGTGTCTAGGAAGGTGGAATTCCTACTACTCTCCATTGCATGCAGCAGCTTATGTGGTGGACCCAGATTTCCAAGGCAACAAGCAGGAGAGCGACCGGGAGGTAAGCGCTGGATAGAGGATCATCTTGGATCGTCTTGTAGCTGATGCATCGGTTAGGCGCAAGATCAGGGACCAGCTTTCCATGTAGAGGTCATTTCATGGCTCCTATGGCTGTCATGATGCGCAGGTTGACCATTCCAAAGTTGGTGCTGCTCTATGGTGGGAGGACTTTGGTTCGGATGGACCGGAGCTACAGCAGCTTGCCATCCACATACTTAGCTAGGCCGTCAGCTCCTCTTGCTTGGAGCAACTTTGGAGTACCTACAACCACATTGCCTCTAGGAAGAGGAACCAACTCGGGGTGAAGCGTGCCAATGACCTTGTCTTCGTTAGCGCGAACTTGTGAATGCTTTGCAAGAGCGTGACCAAGAAGGCAGATCCCTTCACCGAGTGGGAGATGAGTCAACAAGAAGAGCAACAAGAGGATGAGGACCATGCGGTGCAGGAGCAGCATGCCAGTGAGGATGAGAGTGAGGATGAGCTTGATGCTTCTTTGGCACAAGCTACCCATGACCATAAGGTGAGCACTTCACGTGGATGATCATTCATGGATCATGATTCATGGCCTTACTACTTAGCTCTAGCCTCTAGCCTCTAGACTTTAGCACTTTTTGTCACTGACTCATTTGAGTCCGTCCATGTATTCTGCCTCCTTAAGCCTTAGTCCTGACTCTTAAGTCATGACTCATTTTGTATCTACTTAATTATTAATACAATCAACCGTGAATGCCTTTAGTCTTTGATTGGCGTATTTTGTTAATATGACTCAAAAACTTACCATTTTAGTCCAAAGTAGAATAAGTGTAGAGTAGAAAAACTTTTAAAAAAAGTATTTTTTGAGTGCCGTTCCTCCCCCATCCCCGTTTCCTACTTAGGCCGTCCCCCGTCCCTTGTGACTATGCCTTGGACGCATAGACTGGAACCCTGGCTCACTCGTCCCAGACTAGGCTCACATGGAACCAATTTCCACTCCAAGTCCTGCACCTTCTTGTTCATATATGTCCACGTGGCGTCCAAGTGCGGGATGCACATGACATCCCCTTCTGCTTAACTTGACGGAAGCTGCATAGCCTCCAAATAGTCCATCAATAAAGCCAGATAGTTGTCGAAGAACTCTTTGTCAAGCCAGACCACTTTGTGTGTCCCTCAGTCTTGAAACTTTATGAGGAACTGTGTTTGTCTTCGGCCTGAGCCATGCTTGACTACTCTGGAACCATCACTTCAGCTTCATCGATGATATTTGGTTCCGCTTCGTCTTTCACTTCTGAAGGGATTGGACCTATATACAGTTTTAGCCAACTAACATGGAACACATCATGCATAGTCTAGCTCGGAGATAGCTTCAACTTCATTGAAACCTCATTAATCTTTCTCTGGATGGGGAGACTACTCGCTGAAGCTCCCGCCTCCACCCTGCTCTGCGCGCCATCGCTCCCCCCCCTTCCTCGCGTCCTTTCCTTCCGCCCCCCGTTTGCTCCACTCTGCTCGCCATTGCGCCCCCCCCTCCTTCCTCGCTGCTGCGCCTCCCCCCCTCTTCGCCAGTTCGCCCCCCTCCCCTCTTCGCCAGTTCGCCCTCCCTCCCCTCTGCCGCCAGTTCGCCCCCCCGCCTCTTCGCCTCTTCGCGCCCACCTCCTTTCAGCAGCGCCCCGCCCCCCTCCCTCTCGCGTTGTTGCCGTCCCCCCCCTCAGGGCCTCTCCTCCTTTTTTTCGCCCCCTCCCTCTTTCGTGCTGCTTTTCACCCCTTGGGGGTTTTTGTTTTTTCCTCATCTTCACCCGGCCTTCCGCTTCTTGGTGTGCAGCCCGCTTCTTGCAGGTTTTCCGCTTTCGCCTCGCCTTCGCTTGAGCTTCAGACTCTGATGGAGACTCCTCCCGCCTCGCCTCAGAGGGACTCTTCCGCAGCCCCCTCGCCCGCCCCTGAGGACATCCCCATCAGGCTTTCTCTTTCGCCGGAAGAGGAAGCGAGCCTCACCGCAGAGGTGGAACGCCTCCAGGCTCACTCCACCATCTGCCGTATAGTCGGCACTCGCCCCAGCAGAGAGGAGATCAGGGATCTTCTTCAGGCCCGCCTTCTAGCAGATGTGGGCAAGATCCTGGATGTACAGCTCTTGGGCCGGGGACATTATCAGATCGAGTTCGAGGCCGCCCAGAGCGTTGCCAAGGTCCTTGCCATGAGTCCTCTGGACATCAGGGGTGCTCGGGCTTTCTTCAGGCCTTGGCAGCATGGATTTGACCCAGCTGCGGCGGAGCAGGGAGAGCGCCTCTTCCATATTACAGTTTGTTTCCCTGGTCTCCGCCGGGAGTATCTTCCGCTCCTCTCCAGGCTCGGAGCATTGGTGGGATCGGTTCTTGAGACGGGCCCCTCAGCAGCTTCAGTGGTGGCCAGAGCAGCTGGGCTACCTTCGGTCAGAGTGTTGGTATCTGACATCTCCTCCCTTCCTAAGGTCATTCAGCTACCTAGGATAGGGGGGGTTGGATAGATCAGAGAGTGGAGTTCTCGGGGCTCCCGAACCAGTGCTTCATTTGCAGGCAGGTCGGTCATCTGGCCAAGGCCTGCCCTCGCAGGAGACCCCGACCCTCACCACCACAGCAGCAGGCTACTGATGGCCCGCCCACAGATTCGGCTCGGCAGGCTGCCTCCGGGGCACCTGCTCAGGCCACAGAGACCTCGGAGTGGCAGCCTGGACAGGGGCGCCGCCGAGGGAGACAGCCACAGCAGCACGCCCAGAGACCGCTGCAGCAGCAGCCACAGTCTCAGCCTCACTGGGTTCCCGTGAGGAACAGCTTTGCTCCCCTTCAGGAGGAGACCCCTGCAGCGACTGAGGACCAGGAGATGCCAGCTCCCCCTTCTTCACCCCCCCCACCCCCGTCCCCTCCCACCGCCTCGTCTCCACCGTCGCCTCCTCCCGCCTCCGCTCCGATTTCGGCAGCGGCTCCCTCTCCACCTCCCTCGCCTCCCCTTCCTCCCCCTCCGCCCGCCTCACCTTCCCGGGAGACTCTGGCAGTTCCCTGGCGCTCACCTGCAGTCCGGAGAGCGCTGAGCACTGACCTCGCTCGAGCATCACAGAGGAGACCTATGCCGATTAGGGCCTCACGGATTTCATCTATCCGCAGTCGGCTGAGTCGCCTTGGCATTAGACAGCGCTCGGAGGCCTTTGATTATACCTTTACACGGCTTTTTGGAGCAGAGGGCCCCCATGAGCCAGCACCCATTCGAGTTCATGTAGTGATACCTCCGGCCCGCGGGGAGGAGGCACTAGACTCAGCGGTGGCTTTCTCGTTCCCTCTATGTGGACCTTGTGATCGGGAGTGGACTCTAGAGCTCGCTCTCAGCACTTTGAAGACTCAAGCAGTTGAGTTTTCTCACCACATGAGCGATCTGGAGGTGACTGATGTGATAGGCCGACTTTGGGAGTTGGCTCATTTTTTCTTGGATCCCGGGAGTGTGGATACCTCAGGGATTCGGCATTTGGTCGTGCGCATAGTGGCAGACTTGGCGCGCGACCCTGGATATGTGAGTATACACGAGGTTTCTCTGTCAGAGCAGGAGGCAGTCGCCATGGGCCACAGCCACTGGCGCCTGATCCGGGATTCTTGCAGTACACCGGGTGGGCAGATTCGCAGCCGTTCGGATGGGGACTACTCTCCATCCAAGCCGCTTGCGAAGGCCCGCCGTACGGCTGAGACAGCATCCACCTCAGCAGGGCATCCATGAGGATCATCTCATGGAATGTACAGGGCCTTGGCGGAGCACACTTTATACGCTATCGAGGTTGCTTGAGGCAGGAGCTTCAGAGATGCCTGGTTGGTGGCAGCATTGACATTTTGATGATGCAGGAGCACCACTTGGGTGAGAGCAGGATCCGGAGATATGGTTCGGTGATGCCTGGTAGATGGGACACTTTTTGGTCTGCAGGGTTTGGTCCTTTGGGTGGACAGGGAGGAGTATGCATGGTTATTGCAGATGTATGGCGGCAGGCCATTGTGGATCGAGGGATCATTGTGCCTGGTAGAGCACAGTATGTCATTCTGAGGATGCATGATGAGCTATTGGGTGTGCTCAACATCTATGCGCCCAATCATGCTAGTGCCAGAGCAGAGTTCTGGACTCAGGTTACAGATGCATTGCCAGAGGCCGCACATTGGTGTGTTGGGGGAGACTTCAACATGCTCGAGGACCCGGCAGATAGGGTGGGAGGCAGTCATGTTACAGTGCATGGCACGGAGCTTGCAGCTTGGGACCGGTTTTGCATGTCACTGAGGATCACTGATGCATGGCAGCATGGGGCTTTCTCCCGGTCTCAGGACAGTCTTAGTTTCTCTCGGTCGGATCGCCGGCAGGGAGGGACTAATCTATCTCGGATTGATCGCTTTTATGTGGGCGATTGGTTAGGGGAGCGAGGGGGCTCCGTCGGCATTCTTGCTGGCACCTCATTTTCAGATCATGCGCCAAGTATTGACATTGGAGGAGGGGACACGGGAGCCCAGCTTGCAGTTGAGGATCCCAGAGAGGGTACTTGCAGATCCCAGTCTCGCTGAGGACATTGAGAGGATCTGGCATGATAGTCAGTGCTCTGACCAGGATGCAGCGGGCCAGTGTGCCCAGGGACTCATTGATCTTAGCTCTTTTCTACATGCTGCAGCTTTGTCACGACTGGGAGAGATTCGCGAGCAGGAGCAACGGCTGAGACACAGCCTTGCTTCGCTACAGCGCCTTCAGGAGCAGCAGCCTGCATGTGAGTGGGTGGCGTCCCAGCTGAGCCAGGCACGCCAGGAGGTTAGAGAGGTAGAGGAGCAGAGACATGAGTTTTACTATCGTCGTCAGGCCTCTCAGTGGACGCAGCTTGGTGATAGAGTGACTGGGGAGTTTTTTGAGATCACTGGACCCCGTCATGCGCGAGCAGGAGTTCGCCAGCTTGGTAGACCGGATGGATCGATAGCTACTGAGCTCGGGAAGATCAGAGCCATTGCCACTGCTTTTTATAGTGACCTGCTTTCAGCGGAGCCAGCCACTGAGGATCGAGATGTGTGCAGACAGACTGTGTGGGCCCATGTGCAGAGGAGGGTCACAGACCATATGCGCACAGTTCTAGGTGCGCCTCTGTCAGAGATTGAGCTTGCCGAGGCCTTGAGGGTCCTGCCGCGACATAGTTGCCCAGGGGAGGACGGACTGACGCCGGCCTTTTTTATGCGCTATTGGGACCTTTTGGGGCCAGGCCTCCGCAGGGGCTTTCAGCATGTTTTGGACACTGGGGTGATGCCGCAGAGCTTTTCAGAGGGCTTGATCTATCTTATCCCCAAGGGGGAGGGAGTATCGGATGACATTCGGCATTGGAGGCCTATTACGATCCTCAATACTGTCTACAAGGTCTTAGCAAAGGCCTTGAGTTTGAGGATCCAGCCCTTCCTGGGGGAGTTGATTCATGCTACTCAGACAGGATTTGTCAAGGAGCGCAGTATCCTTGACAACATCTTTACTTTCTGGGAGGCGACGGCCCGAGCTAGGTTTCTTGGCGAGGACTTGGTCGTGATGCTTCTCGATTTTGAGAAGGCATATGATAGAGTTGATTGGGCATTCTTAGAGGGCACTATGCTTCGCCTGGGCTTTGAGCCAGGATGGATCAGAGGGGTGGCAGCTTTGTATTCCACAGCTCGCAGCCAGGTGCTGATTGCAGGAGGTCGGGGGCCGAGTTTTGAGCTGACCAGATCAGTCCGTCGGGGGTGTCCTCTCGCCCCTTTCCTTTTTCTCTTCTTTGCGGAGGCTATGAGTATGTATTTGACGGCAGAGGAGGTTGGTTTGAGAGGACTCCAGCTCCCAGTCCGGGGGGAGGATTTGCTTGATGCTGAGTTTGCAGACGACACGGGCTTATTTTTGCATGGCCAAGAGGCCAATCTTATTCGGGCAGAGCAGTCGCTCCAGGTTTTCAGTGCAGCTTCGGGAGCATTGATCAATTGGCGCAAGACAGTGGCCTTTTGGATCAGTAGTGCTCCCACTCCGGCATGGAGCCCGGACCCCGGTTTTAGATGGATTCCTCCAGGCACAGCAGTGCGGTATTTGGGATGCCAGATTGGCCTCGATTTGTCACCTGAGCAGCAGATTGCCCCGCTTCTTCTATGAGCATTCGGAAGAAGCTATTGTATTGGAGTACAGCTCGACTATCCTTGGCTGGGAGGGTGGTGGTGGCAAATCAGGTGATGTTAGCGACTATGTGGTACATTACGTCTTGCTGGATTTTCTCGAGCTCTTGCATCAGCCAGGTACAGAGGCTGATCAGGAACTTTCTGTGGTCTGGGCGGGACGGTCAGCCAGCTCGGGCAAAGGTTGCATGGGCAGTTATTACACTTCCGCTGGCTCAGGGCGGTTTGGGCATTATAGATCCAGTCGATCAGAGTAGAGCCTTATTGGGGAAGCTTATTGTTCGGGGGTTGCTTCCACGCGCTGAGCCTTGGAAAGAGCTCCTCTTGCAGCGACGACTACAGGCCCGGGCGCCTCCTGCAGGGGGTACTTGGGCACCAGAGATTCGCTGGATCTTCATAGAGATGAGGAGGACAGGCCTCAGTAGAGGATGGGAGGACAGATTTGCTTTGAGTATCCTGAGAGCTTGGGAGCTGCTGAGACCGGGGCTCTCTCAGCGGCCTCCTTCTTGTGTTGAGGAGCGGGCCAGGCAGCCGCTCATCTGGAGCCCAGCGGTTCGTACAGAGCAGGGTCATATGCTGGGTTCTCGGCCTCGTCTAGCCTGGGGACCTTTAGCGGCAGGCCCAGCTCGTAGTTTTGGAGACTGGCAGGCTTTCTGCAGTCTACCAGAGGAGACCCAGGTGGAGAGGCTGAGTCACTTCAGAGGGGGGTTGATTATGAGGGATGATATTCAGGAGGCACTTACAGAGGAGTGGTTCACACCTCTCGAGCCAGTGGCCCCACGGTGGATGGGAGCCTTTACACAGTTGGAGATCCTGATTGCTGTCAGAGCTAGCACTGAGGATGGCAGATGCCTATACTATGAGATTCAGGATGAGGGCAGACTCCAGAGAGTGGAGGTGGAGTCGCCTTTGGTTGCAGAGTGCACCTTTCAGAGGATTCGGGTAGTGGCTGCCGCTTCTCGGAAGTGGCATATTGACCCCGACCCTGCTGACGTGCTCCCGGATTGGCGTATATGGGCATATGCAGCGCGCCCCTTGGCCCGGCTACAGTGGGACCCCGGGGAGTACGAGTGGCATGATCCTTATGCATCCCTTGAGGCCACAGAGATCACCTTTTTCCAGTATACTGTTCGGCTGGGACGGCATATTTTGACGGCGAGGAGGACGGTTTCTCCAGCGGCAGCGGGGCATTGGCGATTGCAGGGACTATCACAGGAGTTCCTGGAGGATTTCTGGGCTCGGCTCTGGGCTAGTCGACAGGCCCGCAGGATCTCGGCTTTTCAGTGGCTGGTCGCCCACAGGGGCTCAGCAGTTGGCACTTGGCTTGTTTACAACGGTCTTCCGGCGGCCTGCGTCCGATGCGGCCACCCTATGGAGACACAGAGACATTGCCTATGGGACTGCCCTCGGGCACAGCAGATTTGGCTGCGGATGCTGCGTATTCTGGCCCCCCTCTCTCCAGAGGGTATGTTTACGTGGGGTGCCGCTGCTTGGTCGACTTCGTCAGGGCCTGCTATGGGCTATGAGATGGAGCAGGGCAGTCAGGCCATCAGATTTATTAGGGGCCAGCCTCGCCTGGTTCCGGCACCGGATTTCTCGTCCGCCAGCTGGACACAGGAGAGGGATTTACGATGGGAGCTCCTCAGCAGCCTCACCATCTGGTTCACCTGGAGGGCCCGGTGCTTTACGGCCTTTGAGGGGAGATTAGAGCCACCAGCAGAGACTGTTCGGGGGATTTGGCAGGAGTTGATCCACACCCTGCGAGGACAGTACGACCGCATCCGGGGAGACTCGGATGAGGCGATCTTACGGCGCCAGGCCTTTCATACCACTTGGCGCTGTGGCCCGTTCTACACCTTACACACGGGATCCCCCCGTTGGCACTACAGGCCACCTGTTTGGCTCTTCCCCCCCCCCTATTGTATGATTTAGCCGCTCAGTTCTTTATACTGATGCTTGTACTTTGCAGCACCTAGGGAGAGTCTCCCGGGCTGCCATGATGTATTCACTGCTCTTCTCTCTTAGGAGCAGGAGAGATCTTTTGTAGCCCTACGGGCGTTTTTTTTTATAACTAATGAAAGGATCTTTTCTCGGAAAAAAAAAACCTTTCTCTGGATGGAAAAAGGTCCGAAGCTCCTGAATGATAGCTTTGGGCATTGCTTGCCCACTTGTTTCAATCTTTGCTTCATGATCCAAAATAAGCCCAATCTCCTTCCAAGAACTTCATGTCCCTTTGGTCTTTGTTGGCCTGTCGAGTGTAGGCCTCCTGTGCTTTAGCCAAGCTGTCCTTCACTGACTCCAAAATCTCCTGGTAAGACTTCGTCATTCTGTTCGCTTCACGGTACTGAAGCCGAGGTTCTTGTCAATAGCGACTGGAATGGTCTTCCAAACGCTGCTTCATAAGTAGTCCTGCCAATAGCTGAAGAAAAGGAATCATTCAAAACAACTTAAACTAAAGGCAAATATGATTCCCACTTACCTTGCTGATCGTGGACATAACACTTCAGCACATCAAAGGCCAACTAGTTGTAGATTTATGTCCAGCCATCAGTCTGTGGGTGAAATGCACTGGAAAATTTGAATTTAGTACCAAAGTTATCAAACAATGCCCTCCAAAAATGATTGGTAAACTTGGCATCTCGATTTGACACTATGATCCTAGGGATCCCGCCAATCGGATACCAATGCCGAATGAACAAATGGGCAACATCCTCGGCGGTTACATTGGCTCTACAAAGTATAAGCATAATAAATTTGCTAAATCTATCAACAATAGTCAAGCACTGAGTATTACCCTTACCCAGACTGGGAGGCAGATTCGTGACAAAATCCATCGATATATCTTAGAAAGGTCCTTCGGGAATTGGTAAGGGTTGTAACAACCCTATCTTCTTCCCACGAAGAGCTTTCACTTTTTGACAAATGTCACATTGTTGCACATGTGCAAACACATCTCACCTCATTCTTGACCAATAATATTGCCTTTCTAACTTCTCCAACGTCGAATTCATGCCCCGATGACCACCAGTGATGGTGTCACGAGCATCATGGAGAAGAACTTTCCTGAACAACTTCGTGACACAGAGGCGGCCTTTGTAGAAAAGCCAACCATCGCGTATCAAAAAGTGGCATGGTCCTGTGGCATCCAACGCCTGTTCCCACTACGTACCGAATTCTTCGGAATCTGTGTACGTGTGCTTCATGTCATCTAGTCCCGTACCAAAACGAGTTGTTGGGGTAAAGGCATTATGCCCACCCTTATAGTGTGTACTAGCCCATAAGTTATAGTACATAGTACACTTAGTACTTTTAATGTACTAAGTGCACTATGTGTACTAGTGCAATATACATGTGTGATAGGGGAGTCACACACTCATTCCCATGAGTTGACTTATCCCCACAACTCTCTCCCTCTCTCTCCCTTGCTACTGGTATCAGAGCTTGGGTCGCTTCACACACCTCCAGTGCAGGGCAGCAGCGCTCGCAGCAAGTCGTAGGCAGTGTAAGCAGCAAGGCGCTGGTGGCCACAAAGCGTAACAAAGAAGCGAGGCTGGAATTCACCACTCGTGCGCTTGCAGCTTTCAAGCGTTGGTCGGCTGGCTACTAGGCGAGTGGCACTCAGCAGCGAGCGAACGCAGGCGAAAGCACGCGGACACGTAACTGGCTGCGGACACGTAGTCAGGCGCCTACAGCAACCAGGTGGACACGTAGGCTTTAGTCGTTGGCTGGCTACTAGGCGAAGTCGAAGGCGGGCATCCATCGAACGCGCCAGCTTCGGTGAGGGCCAACGCGTGTAGCGCAAGCCACTAAACGGAGGCGGCAACATTGAGTCGCCAGCTGCAGCACCGGCTCGCCTTCGCTTGTGTAGACCCCACGCCTGTGAAGCTCGACTACAAAGCAGCCCAACCAGGCAACATACGTGTATCACTGTAGCAGTGTAGCCGGTCACACAAGCTGGTGGTAGATGCAGCCATCCGTACAACTGCAGCACTGCAGGCACATCAGCAAGAAGCGCCCCCCCCCGCCCCCCCCCCCTTCTGCATCAGATTTCTGCAACAGAATCACAAAGAAATTCAGCCTGCAGATCAGAGAAATTCAAAAAAAAAATTAAGAGGTATTTGCCTTCAATTTTGGGAATTTCTTGTCAATTCAATCAATTGAGCAGGTACAGGTGCTGAATTGCTCAATTTTGAGCAAAATTGGCAAAATTGGGTGACATTGGTCACAATCAGGATCAATTTGCAGGAAATTGGATGTCGAAATTTGGGGCTTTTGATGAAATTGTGCAATTAAGCATTCATACATGCTGTATGATGTGAGAAATCGCACATTTGGGCAAAATTGCAGCCAATTGCAGTGCAAATCAAGGGGCTTTTATGCCGATTGGATTGATTTAAATGCAGGCAATCGCATTTGATGCTTTGGGCAACGTGTTGATGCCTGGCAAGCACTCAATGTGCCTGTAAATCAAGGGGCTTTCATGTATTGGATGTATATGTGGCCAGGGGGAAGCATCGCGAAGACTCTGGATGCCTTCATGTGCGTCAATGTACCATGTATGATCAGCAATTGATCTTAAATCAAGGGGCTTTTCAAGATTTTATGCTTGTTGAGCTTGGCAAAGCAGCAGGCAAGACTCTTATGCCTTGAATCCTCAGAAATCAGCTTGCAGTCAAGGGGCTTTTGCCCAATTTCTGTTCGGGACTGTTGTATGCAGTGTTCGGGACTGTAAAAGTCTGATTTTCACTCATTTGGACAGCCAGGAGAGCATTTATTGCCACTGTACCTGTCGGTACAGATTTGGTACAGCTTTGTACAAGTTTTGGCATGGCTGTACATTGATTTGAGTGAGCAAAAGGTTCATTTTTAGCTGCTGTACTTGCCGGTACAGGTTTGGTACATCACAGGTGAGCACTTAGTACTGCTGTACAGTACCTTGGAAGGGCAACAAAGCACATTTAAGGTGCTGTCCTAAATCTGCAGCAACCAGATTTTGGTGATTTCATCACATACAGTGGGAGAAAAGTTGCATTCTTGCTTCCGCAGTGGGAGATAAAGCTTGGGAGAACAACTGTGAGCACTTTGTGTGCTTTTGGTGCAGTAATTGCACATTTTGCAGGGAGTCAGGCATTGACAGGTTGCATATTACTATGGCAACCACAGGTGAGAGTTCTTCATTGCTTCACATCAAGAAGCTTGAAGGCTCACATAACTATGATATTTGGCAAACCCAATGCTATAATGTGTTGCTCCAGAAGAAGCAGCACAAGCCTATCAAAGAAAGGGGTGTAATGCCCGCTTCTCTTACTGCTGAAGAGTGGGAAGATATGGATGAGCTGGCAAGATCTACTATCATGTAGTCTGTGTCAGACTCTTTACTTTTCAGCATTCGTGAAGAGAAGACAGCTTGGGGAATGTGGCAAAGATTGCAGGACTCGTATGCCCAGCAAAGTGCCTCAAGCAAAGTGTATTGGTTGAAGAAACTCATAGGTCTTCAGATGAAGGAAGGGGCGTCTATGACAGCCCATCTAAATGAGTTTAATGGTATTGTCAGCCAAGTTATAAATCAAAAGTTGGCAATGGACGATGAGTTCAAAGCCACTTTTCTCTTATGCACTTTGCCAGAGAGTTGGGACACATTCAGGACAGCCACTAGCAATTCGAATGATATGCTGTCATATGCAGATGTTGAGGGTGCTCTTCTTCAAGAAGAGATGAACAAGAAAAACAACTCTGTTGGAAAGTCCAATGCAATGAATGCACGTGGGAGATCCCAACAAAGGGGTAAAAGCCAAGAACGGGGAAGGAGCAAGTCTCGCTCCAAAAAGGACTTGGAATGCCATTATTGTGGCAAGAAGGGACACATCAAAAAGCAATGCTACAAATGGAAAAATGATCAAAAGAAAAAGGGAAAAGGCAAAGACAAGGACAAAGAAGAAGCCAAAGATGTAAAGCCAAAGGGCAAAAGTGGAGTCAAGATTGAAGAAATCAATGTGTCACATGCAGGTGACAGTGAGGATGAGGTCCTATTCACGTCTTCACCTGATGCCCATTCACTTCTTACAGGAGATGGTCATGGTATGCATTCATGAAGGAGTAGTTTATTTGGGTGATAACCATGCATGCAAGATTCTTGGCAGAGGTGATGTGAGGCTTGTATTTTCAGATGGCTACACAGCTTATGCTCCATGATGTCAGGCATGTGCCTGAGATCAAGAAGAACCTGCTTTCTCCTGGACAGCTTGATGATGCTGATTATGTTACCACATTTGGTCGTGGAAAGTGGAAAATTAGTAAGGGCTCACTGGTTGTTGCCAGAGGCTCTAAGGTGGACACTCTTTATTTCATGCATGCAGGTGTTTGTCACCATGCTAATGTAAATGCAACCGAGCTGCCGGAAATATCTCTGTGGCATAGCCGGTTGGGACACATGAGTGTCAAGGGAATGGAGCAATTGTCTCGTTTGGGTTACTTGCCTTCTCTAAAGTTTTCAAGTTTTCAGTTTTGTGAGCATTGTATATATGGCAGGCAACTCCAGTGCCCCCACAAGAAAGCTCTTGGACAGAAAGATGCTGAGTTAGAGCTTGTGCATACAGATGTATGTGAGATGCCTCAGCTTTCTTTGGGAGGGGCAAAATACTTTGTGTCTTTTATTGATGATGCCACACGCAAGGTGTGGGTTTATCCTCTTCGTTTGAAGAGTGATACTTTCTCAGTGTTTGAGAAGTTTGTTGCTCTTGTTGAGAATCAAACTGGCAAAACACTGAAGGCTTTGCGTTCCGACAATGGTGGAGAGTATATGTCCAAACAGTTTCAGGACTTTTGTGATGCTAAAGGCATCAAGAGGGAGCTCTCTACTCCTTATGATCCTCCACAAAACGGGACAGCAGAGAGGATGAACAGGACCATTCAGGAGAAGGTCCGTTCTATGTTGTCACATGCTGCATTACCTCATGGTTTTTGGGCTGAAGCTGTTATGACAGCCGTTCACCTTATAAACAGGTCACCTAACACGAGGCTTGGTGGGAAAGTGCCAGAAGAAGTATGGACAGGGAAGCCTCCGTCATACAAGCACTTGAGAGTGTTTGGTTGCGTTGCGTATGTGCACATACGCAGGGAAATGCGCACCAAACTTGATCCTAAGTCTCACAAATGCATATTCCTAGGATATGGTGACAGAGGTGAAATGGGGTATAAACTTTGGGATCCCGTGAATAGAAAGATTATACGCAACAATGATGTCATTTTTGATGAAACATGCATGTATAAGGAGCCTGCAAGGCAACAGGAGCCTAGCAGAGTCATCTTTGATGATGATGGACATCATGGACAACAACCAAGGGCTGTAAATCAACCATTACAGCAGCAAAACCAGCCCTTAAATGGTGCTGAAAATGGTCCAAATGGACAGCCAGAGATGGCAGAAGATATCCCTATGGATATACCACAGTTAGAGGAGATACCGGGCATGATATTTCAGCCTTATGGCATGGAACAGGAGCCACCAATGGGTGATATGCAGGCTGGACAGCAACCTGCAAATGATGGTCATTGGGTACGGAGGTCCACAAGACCCTCCAGAGCCCCTAATAGGTTTGTTCCAGGGGTTGACTACTTGATGCTTACTGACTGTGGGGAGCCCTCATGTTATAAGGAGGCTTTACAGAGGGCAGACAAGGCTCTTTGGGAGCGTGCCATGAAGTCAGAGATGGATTCTCTGCACAAAAATGGAACATGGAAGTTGGTGCATTTGCCTGCAGGCAAGAAGGTTTTACCATGCAAGTGGGTTTACAGGCTCAAAGTTGCACCTGATGCAAAGCCAAGATACAAAGCCAGGTTAGTGGCTAAGGGCTTCAAGCAGGAATATGGTGTGGACTTTGATGAGATCTTCTCTCCAGTGGTCAAAATGACCACACTTAGAGCTGTGTTAGCTTTGGTTGCACATGATGATCTGGACTTGATTCAGATGGATGTGAAGACAGCTTTTCTTCACGGTGATCTCCATGAGGAGATATACATGCAACAGCCAGAGGGTTATGCAGTGAGTGGAAAGGAGAAGCTTGTATGCAAGCTGAAAAAGAGTCTTTATGGGCTCAAACAGGCACCAAGGGAATGGTATCATAAATTTGATACATTCATGAAATCCCAGAAATTCAAGAGAAGTGACATAGATCACTGCTTCTACACCAAGAAAGTTTTGGATGGCAGTCTATTGATCCTCATCTTGTATGTTGATGATATGTTGATGGCCGGGAAATCTCGTAAAGAGATGGATGCCTTGAAGAAGAGACTGCATCAAACCTTTGATATGAAGGATTTGGGTGATGCAAATCACATTTTGGGTATGCGGATACTTCGGGACAGAAATCAGCATGTGTTGTATTTGTCTCAGAAGGAATACATTGACAAAGTTTTGCAGAGGTTCAATATGGATGGGGGGAAGAAGACTAGTACTCCTTTGCCTCCATATGTGAAACTCAGTGCTATGGACAGCCCACAGTCGGATAGAGACAGGGCTGACATGGCCAAGATTCCGTATGCTTCAGCTTGTGGCAGTCTCATGTATGCCATGGTTGCTACTAGGCCGGACATTGCATTTGCAGTGGGAGTGGTTTCTAGATACATGGCCAACCCTGGCAAGAAGCATTGGGAAGCAGTGAAAGGTGTCATGAGATACCTGAAGGGCACACAGGATATGTGCATTTGTTTGCAAACAGGATGCATTAGTGCATGGTTACACGGATTCGGATTATGCCGGTCATCCAGATAACCGGAAGTCTACTACCGGTTATGTGTTTACATTCACAGGAGGTGCTGTGTCATGGATATCCAGGATGCAGAAGTGCACTGCCTTATCTACTACAGAGGCCGAGACTCGAGTATATTGCAGCCACAGAGGCTTGCAAAGAGGCATTATGGCTATCTCGGTTAGTGGTTGATTTGGGTTATACAGGGGATATTCCATTGTTGCATTGTGACAGTCAGAGTGCCATCCAGTTGGCAAAGAACCATGTCTTTCATGCAAAGACGAAGCATGTGGATGTGAAGTATCACTTCATCAGAGAGGTGATAGAGAACAAGCAAATTCAGCTTGTTAAGATTCATACGGATGACAACCCGGCTGATGTGTTGACAAAGAGTTTGCCTCCGGAGCGGTTTGCTCATTGCAGACACTTGATGGGCATTGGATGAGGCCAGTTTCAGCCTTGATATGGCCTTGTATATTATCATGTACATGCTGATTTTTTTTTTCCTTCATTTAAGGGCACTTTGCCTTTAAGTGGGAGGTTGTTGGGGTAAAGGCATTATGCCCACCCTTATAGTGTGTACTAGCCCATAAGTTATAGTACATAGTACACTTAGTACTTTTAATGTACTAAGTGCACTATGTGTACTAGTGCAATATACATGTGTGATAGGGGAGTCACACACTCATTCCCATGAGTTGACTTATCCCCACAACTCTCTCCCTCTCTCTCCCTTGCTCGAGATGGAGTCTAGTGGTCTCAATCAAAGTCACTTGTCCCTTCCTACTCAAAGCATCAGCCACTGGGTTGGCCTTTCCTCGAAGGTACTCGATCATGCCACCAAATTGCTGGAAGATCTGGCTCCAACGGTGATGTCGGTCACTCTACTATGCACGTGGCATTGTCTGAATCCAACGTAATGCCTGATGGTCAATGCAAACCTCAAATTCATGACCATAAAGGAAATGTTTCCAATGTTTCAAGGCTTGAATGACTGCTAGGAGTTCCCGATAGTAGACCGAGTTATTCTTTTTTGCGGGCAATAACTTACGAGACATGTAAGCCACTAGATGGCCATTCTATTGGAATACACCTCCAATTGCGATGTTACTCGCATCG
The DNA here is from genome assembly GCF_041138505.1 of Cibotium barometz. Lineage (NCBI taxonomy): Eukaryota > Viridiplantae > Streptophyta > Polypodiopsida > Cyatheales > Cibotiaceae > Cibotium > Cibotium barometz. Next base: position 26,845,457 of record NC_141062.1, on the reverse strand, counting down.
CTGATCACTTGGAACGGATCATCCCACGAGGCAATCGCTAGACAAGGCGCTTCTGACAAAGCCACCTTGAGGTTCTTGAATGCCTCCAATGCTTGTGGAGCCATTCGAATCCGCTCTCTTCTAGTCTTGACACCCTTTAGCAGATCGGTGAGATCCGCCGAGAGGTCAGATAACTTGTCTATATAGGTGGAGTATGTCTGGCATATACCCACAAAGGATCGGATGTCAAACGCCGTCTATGGTACTTCCCAATTGACAATCTCGGCCACCTTGGCCGGATCAAGTCGGATGCCCTCAGCTCTGATAATGTATCCAAGGTAGTGAACCTCCAACAAACATAATTCAAACTTCTTCTCATTGACGTAGAGCTCGTTGCTTTCCAGCAACTTTAGGACTTTCTCCACATCAATGTCATGTTGCTCAATGGTAGCTGAAAATACTAGTATGTCGTCCAGAAATATGAACACACTTTCCTATTAAGTCCTTGAACACACGCATCATCATGCGGTTGAATGTGGCTGGGACATTCGTCAAGCCAAAAGGCATGACAACAAATTCATAGTGGGCCCGTTCCATACGGAAGGCTATCTTGGGGATGTCCCCCTCAACAATTCTCACCTGGTGGTACCCACTCTTCAAGTCTGGTTTCAAGAACACCTTGGCCCCATTCAGCCTCTCGAGAATGTAATCTATTCGAGGCATCGGGAACTTACTCTTGATAGTCGACTTATTGAGTGCACGATAATCGACACATAATCGAGAAGACCCATCCTTCTTCTTAACAAACACGATCAGAGCTGGAAATGGCGACACTAGGACGTATGAAGCCAGATTGCAACAGTTCTCGGAGTTGACGGTCCGCCGACTCCGATTCCATTGCCTTGGAAAGGCGGGATGGAAACTTGCTCGAGGGATCCGAACCTGGAAAGAGGTCTATTCTACGGTCCTCCAGTTTGAACGGGGGGAGCTGGGGAGGGAGATTGTCCTGAAGAAAAATCTTATGAAACTTGTCATGGAGAACCTGGTACTTCTCTGAAGCCTTGGCCACAGTCTGGGCAGGATGGATGTAAATCATCGCACACTGCGCCTTTCCTGATTTCTCTTTTAGCGTGTAAATGGCTTATGAGAAGAAAGTTCGGGATTCCTGGCTCACACTTAATGGTCATTGGGGCTTTAGACATTCCGATTAATCACAAAAGTGTACTTGTCCCACTTGATATCTAGCTGGAACTTGTGAAACCACTGAATGCCCAAAATTATGTTGGGTTTTATGCTGTGTATGCACCCAGAGGAGTGCTAGTGATCATCAGTAGATTACTGGGGCACTTTTTACTTCAGTTAGTGGAGGTTTTTTCCCCCAGTTTAGCTTAGTTTCACTTATAAGCAGTTTATAGGTGTTTTGGTCCACCCGGCACATTTTATGGCCGGACGTGTGAACACATCACTTTAGGTCACTTATTATGTGGCTATTGTACTTCACATTTTTATCAACTGAATACACTGAAGTCGTGTTCTCTCTCTGTTGCTCTCCACGCCTGTTTGCAGCATCTCTAAACCCTAACCCTAACTCTCCATTGGCCTTCATTTGGTATCAGAGCTGTGTTGGCCTGCCATTGCCCAGCTTGTACACAGCCGCCTTTTGTTTCTGTTCGTACTGCACTATCCGTACATCTGCCCGTACACTGTGCGCCGTCTACAGTATCCGTACAGCCTCGCCAGCAACAGCTTCGCCTGCAACTGCCGTACCTGTTCGCCGCCGTACTGCAGCTTCAGTTCCTGTCAGCGCCGCCTTCCACTGGTATCGTACTGTACCAGCCCGTACAGCACCTGTCAGCGCCGACAAAACCAATCAACTATCAACGCTGACTGCATCTGTCAGAGCCCCTCGTACTGTACCTGCCTTCCTGCATACAGTCAACTGCACCAGCTGTACCTGGTCGCCTTGCTCCATACTGTGCTCAGTACAGTAAACGTACCTGCACAGTACTTGCTACGACTATCCATCTGCAGTCTCCTTCTGTTCCGTACAGTAGAAGTCGACTGTACCTGCACAGTACAGTCAACTGTACTTGTTCTTTTGGTGGACTGTACCTGCATATGCTCATTTACTCAGTCAACTTGTGGTAAGCATTACAAATTTTGTTTTTTGGGCAATTCTATTTTCTTTGTGAAAATCTACAGGCACTACAGGCAAACTTTCTTGCAAAGAAGTCTACAGGTTTTTAGCACAGTTTTGGGTGCAGTAAATTTGGGCATTTTTGGGGCATTTTGGCATTGTGTACGCCATTTTTGCTGCTCTACTCAGTCATTGGTGCATTGAGCTGCACATTCAGAGGATTGAGAGTGCAGGCATATTTGGGTGAACTGTATTCAGTGGAGTACAGTTGTTTTCAAGGTTCTTGCTATTGGGTTTTTTGATACACAGGTACAACATTGTGCATAGGCATAATGGCAAATCAACAGCAGAGTGATGTATTCACATATTTGTCTAAGGAAGACAAATTGGACGGCACGAACTACTCCTTATGGAGTTTTATGCTGAAAAATGTGCTTGTGGCAAAAGGTCTTTGGGATTTTGTTAGTGGTGATGAACCACGTCCAAGTCCATTGGCTCCAGAGACTCCTCCCCAAGGGGGTGCTCGTGGACGAGGACAACAAGTCCAGGCTCCAGGGCAGCCATTGCCTGTTCAAAGAACAAATGCTCAAAAGACATGGGATGCCAGGGATGCACAAGCTTTGTCACTCATTGCATTGTCAGTACAGAGGTCTATTATACCTCATATTCGTTCAGCTGGCACTTCACAGAATGCATGGGTGACTTTGGAGCAGATGTATGCTGCTCGTAATGAGGCTCGGATCTCATTTTTGAAAAGAGAGCTGGAAAATCAGAAAATGAATGAAGGAGATGATATGTCTAGCCACTTAAACAAGCTGCAGGATTTGAGAGAGCAACTCATCAATGTGGATGAGATAATTCTTGAGACACAGCTTGTGTCCACCATCTTGCACTCTTTGCCAAGATCTTACTTGGCTTTTCATACCTCTTTGAACCTCAGCATTGTTGAACCCCTCAAATATCATGAACTTGTTGCTCTCTTGCTACAAGAAGAGCAAATGAGGAAGAATATGAATATGAACACAAGTGCTGAACAAGCGTTTACTACAGGTCAAAAGGGGAAAGGAAAAACTCAGCCAAAGAGTTCAAATCAGAATTCAAGTGATGGTGGTTCATCTCAGGATACCAAGAAAGGTGATGGACAGCCCAAGAAGAAGGGCAAATGTCATTACTCTAAGAAGCCAGGTCACTTCATCACTGAATGTAGGAAGAGGATTGCCAAAGAGCAGGCAAAGGAAGCTGGGATGTCTGTAAATGATGCTTCTAAAGCTCCTCCAGAGACTGCTTCTTTTGTTGAGGACAGGGATTACTGTTTCTATACATGGAGCTATGATGCCTCTTGGTCTTCACAGGCACTCAGTATGACAGAGCATGCATGTACTTGGTATTTTGATAGTGGTGCCTCAAAGCATATCACATCTCGCAGGGATTTGTTTAGTCATGTTGGCCCTGCCCCTGTTGGCAAAACTGTTCAGTGTGCCAACAATGCTTCATATCCAGTTCGTGGCATTGGGGAAATTCAGCTCACAGCCATTGATGGCTCCATTCTCCGCCTTACAGATGCCTTATATATACCAGGGATAAAGAAGAATTTGTTGTCCATTTCTTCTTTAGCACATTGTGGTATGCAAGTCCACTTTGATGATGATAAATGCATGGTCAGAGACAAAGCTAATGCTTTGACCTTGATGCTTACTGGTACATTATGTCATGGACTTTATCAGTTGGATGCATTTCAGCCAGTGGATCAGTCTGCTTATAATGCATTCACTCTTACTCCAGCTATGGTTGATGCGGAGTTATGGCATGCTCGCATGGGGCATGTAAATTTTGGTAGTCTTATGCTTATGCAGCGACATAACATGTTTACAGATCTACCTCTCATGGAGAAGCCTCCAGATCACATTTGTGAAGGATGTATTTTGGGAAAAATGCATAGGTTTTCCTTCCCACGTGATCAGGCTCTAAGAGCGACTGCAAAGTTGCAGCTTATACACAGTGATCTTTGTGGTCCCATGCAGACGAAGTCATTAGGTGGTTGCTTCTATTTTGCAACATTCATTGATGACTTCTCTCGTATATGCTGGGTCTATCCTTTGACACAGAAATCACAGGTATATGATGCATTTTTGGCCTTTGTAGCACTTGCTGAGACAGAGTCAGGATGCAAGGTTAAGACTCTCCGTTCTGACCGAGGGGGGGAATATATGTCACACATGCTGAATTCCTTTCTTGGGAGTAGAGGTATAAAACATCAGTATACTACTCCTTATACTCCACAGCAGAATGGGGTTGCAGAAAGGAAGAATCGGTCACTCATGGAGATGGCCAGATGTATGCTAAAGGCAAAGAGGCTACCACGTATCTTTTGGGTGGAAGCTGTCATGTGTGCTTGTCATATTTTGAATCGATGTCCCACAAAGGCATTGGTTTCCATTACTCCTTTTGAGGCTTGGCATGGCCGCAAGCCTTCTGTATCACATTTTCGTATCTTTGGGTGTCTTGCATATGCACACATACCAAAAGAGTTGAGGAGGAAGTTGGATGATAAAGCCACAAAATGCATTTTTGTTGGGTATAGCCGTGAGAGCAAGGGCTACCGGTTATATGACCCACTATCCAGGAAGATATTCACTAGTCGGAAGTGATTTTTGATGAAAAATCAGAAATATCCATGGCTGGTTATGATGCAAATCAGGCTGAAAATGATGTGTTTGAAGGTCTACTACCTATGGAGTTTCATTCCACAGTTGGTGATCCAACTCATGAGGGTGCAAGACAGCCAGCAAATGATGAAGGTGGTGCAGAAATTCAGCAGCAAATTGAGCCAGAAGCTGAACCAAATTTGGGGCAGCAGGCACCACAGGTTAGACACATACCTAGATGGTATTTGAGGACATTACAGGACAGCCATTTAGAGGGTCCTCTTGCTGGTCGTACTCGTAGGGAGACACGGACCAATAAGCATGCACACATCATGGATTTGAATCTGGTTATGGCAGCCAGTTTACAGGATGATGATGAGCCTGATTCATTTGTGGATGCACAAGACAATGTGCATTGGAACAAAGCCATGCAGGATGAGCTTGATTCTATTAAAAGGAATCAAACATGGGATTTGGTTGATCTGCCCAAAGGCAAGAAAGCAATTGGTACTAAGTGGGTCTATAAGTTGAAAAGACATGCAGATGGATCCATTGACAGGTACAAAGCCCGTCTAGTTGCAAAGGGCTATGCACAGAAGAAGGGCATTGATTATGAGGAGACATTTGCTCCTACATCCAGTATGTCGACACTTAGGTGTGTCATTGCATTGGCTGCACATCGTGGTTGGGTTGTTCACCAGTTGGACATAAAGACCGCATTCCTACATGGGGACCTCGAGGAGGAAGTTTATGTATATCAGCCCATGGGTTTTGCAGAACATGGTCATGAGGGGAAAGTATGCAGGCTGAAAAAGGCCTTGTATGGTTTGAAACAAGCTCCACGAGCTTGGTATGCAAAAATAGATGCTTTCCTACTCACTCGGGGTTTTGTGAACAGTCCATCAGAAGCCACTCTGTATGTAAAGAAAGAAGAGACAGATCTGCTGGTCATCAGTCTTTATGTAGATGATCTCTTGCTCATGGGATCAAATGATGACAAAATTGCAGCTTTTAAAGAGATACTGCAACAGACATTTGACATGTCTGACTTGGGGCTTGTACACTACTATTTGGGCATTCAGTTTGTGCAAGATAACAGAGGCATTGGGTTGTTGCAATCTCGGTATGTTGCTAAACTTCTGGAAAAGTTTAAATTTCAGGATTGCAAGCCTATTAGTACTCCTATGGAGCCTGGGATGAAACTGTCACTACAAGATGACAGTATTTCCTCTGATGCCACTACTTATGCTCAGGCTGTTGGGTGCCTTATTTACTTGTGTAATACAAGGCCAGATATTCAGTATGCAATTTCTCAGTTGAGCAGATTCATGCACAGCCCGCGGTTGTCACATTGGCAAGCTGTGAAGCGTGTATTCCGTTATTTGCAGGGTACCTTGTCTCATGGATTGCTTTATCCTGAGGGGGGTGACATGCAGTTATACGCTTACAATGATTCAGATTGGGCTGGTGATTATGATACCAGACATTCCACTAGTGGAAATTGTTTCTTCCTTGGCTCTTCATGCATTTCTTGGCTAAGCAAGAAACAGACCACAGTGGCCACTTCATCTTGTGAGGCAGAGTACAGAGCAGCCTACACCACTACTGTTGAGTGTGTTTGGCTGCGTCGTCTCATGACTGATATGGATATTTCAGTGGAGGAGCCTACACCTATCTATACTGATAGTCAGAGTGCCATTGCTGTGGCCAGGAATCCTGTGTTTCATGCTCGCACGAAACACATTGAGATTCACTATCATTTTGTTCGGGAGAGACTCCAGGCAGGAGATATCAGTCTGATCTACTGTCCTACAGATCAGAATGTGGCAGACATCTTCACCAAGGCATTACCACGTCCGAAATTCGAAGCATTCCACACTGCTTTGAATTTGTTTCCTTTTGGTGGATGATGTACAGTGATCACATATCACTCCAAGGGGGTTTGTTGGGTTTTATGCTGTGTATGCACCCAAAGGAGTGCTAGTGATCATCAGTAGATTACTGGGGCACTTTTTACTTCAGTTAGTGGAGGTTTTTTCCCCCAGTTTAGCTTAGTTTCACTTATAAGCACTTTATAGGTGTTTTGGTCCACCCGGCACATTTTATGGCCGGACATGTGAACACATCACTTTAGGTCACTTATTATGTGGCTATTGTACTTCACATTTTTATCAACTGAATACACTGAAGTCGTGTTCTCTCTCTATTGCTCTCCACGCCTGTTTGCAGCATCTCTAAACCCTAACCCTAACTCTCCATTGGCCTTCAAATTATGTCTGCTCCTACAAGAGGAGCAACCGTAAAATCACGCACAAACTCTATGCCCTAAATGACTAGCCTAGCACTCTGAGCTTCAAACTTCATGCTCGTCGCCATGCCTGTGCTAAATCCCTCAACTTTCTTGTCCACCGAAGTCAAGACAAAACAAGCTCGCCGAGCAGCCTCTTCCATGACCACATTCTCCGTGCTGCCGCTGTCAAACAAGATGGCGACTCTCTGGCCACCTATGTAACCAAAGGTCTTGAGCAATTCGTTGCGCTCATACTCCTGGTCATGGGCACCCTTCTATTATCTTCGAGCTCCCAACTAATGATTGCTCCAACCGAAGCACTGGGATCCAAAGAACTAGGGACTGCCATTGGGGTTTGTGTGGGAGCTGGGCTCACCACTGAACCCGTGGAGGCTAGGGTGGTTATCTGTGGAGTGGTAGTCTTCTTAGGGCACTCCCTAGAAGTGTGTCCTTTTGTATGACAAAAGAAGCACCTACCCTTCTTCTTGTACTGAGCTGTCTCCTCAGCACTTAATTTACCACCTGTCTTGCCTGCCTAAGCTTTCTGGTCTAGAGTAAGCTTGGGCGCATTGGTCGAGTTCTTCGAGCCACAGGCTCCCGTGCTCTGTCTTGGAGAAGACTCCGTTTGGTTCTAGCCAAGGCGTTAGCAAGTTGGGGAGTCTTGGGCTTTCCGCCATTATGCTTCATTTCAGCATTCTGCACAAGCGAGAGTGCGTCTTCGAAGGTGGCTGGCCTAAACATACACACCTCCCACTGGATTTGCGTGTCAAGGCCATTAAGGAACTGCCCTTTCTTGTCCTTGTCAAATAAGCCCAACTGCAAACATAAGTTTGAAATCCTGTTCACAAAGTACAAGACTGGTTACGCGCTCCCCTAAACTCGTCTTCGAGTCGCTCAAGGTAATGGGGTGGTAGAAACCGCCGCTTAAGGTCAAGAACAAAATCGTCCCAGACATAAGCTGCCATACCTAATCCGGTGTGGGCATAAGCCCACTGGGTCCACCAAGGAATGGCCTCACCTTCCAAATACCAACTAGCCAAGATCACTCTGTCAACATCACTTTTTCTAATTGCAGCAAAGTAAGCTTCAAACTGATGCAACTAGGAATAAAGAGTTATGGGATCAAGTTTACCATTATACTTATTGAAGTTCATTTTCTCGAGAAATGACTCGAGGAAGCCACTAGTGTCATTCTTGCATCCAAAGCTGCACAGTATTTTTCGTGTTCCACACGTTGCCTGGTGTCGTCTTGTGCAGCAGCATGGGCTACTTCCGCATGGTCTCTCATATGTCGAATCTCCAATGCACGCATTTGCACCTCGAGCGTAGAACTCAGCTGCGGTCGTGACCCCTCAAAAGGGTCATTTTGTAGAGGATCTGGAATCTAGGAAACGGAAGGAGAGAGAGGAGGAGTCGGAAAAAGAGGAACTCGAGAATCGGTGCACTCTTCCAGGGCCAAGGTCTACGCCTTCTGCTCTTCCAATTTGGTACCCTGTTCTGCGATTGCTTGCACCATCTGTTGGAACATCTCCGATACACTCATGCCTGATGCCTTAGATGGACCGCCTGGTGCACTTTGGTCCCAAGGTTGTCGTTCTCTCTCTTCATCGTAGCTCACCATAGCAAGAAAATGCACTTCCTTTCCGGACAATCCACTATGTGTGGGGAAGACTTCCAGAGGTTCCGGAGGCTGAAAAAAACCGTCCTTTGAGGGACAAGAGTCACACCGAAAGGGGGTGGTCCACTAGAGTCTAGAAACCAACAACACAAGCGAGAAATATGGTTTTTCTGGCTGAATCTTCACACTTGAAGAAGACTCTGATACCAATGTAACATACAGAAGCTTCATGGTCAAATCAATAACTTCAATGCTCTGAATTCAGCAATCTTTCATGACGAACATAACGCACAAAACTGAAGTAGATGTGCAAAAAATATATATATATATATATATATAGAGAGAGAGAGAGAGAGAGAGAGAGGGAGGGAGGGGGGGGAGAAGAGGACACAATATTGGGTCCCGAATACCCTCTATAGGGTCCCCACCACGAATGGTGTATTTGCTTTATTAGAATGATGCAAATCAAAAAATAAAGACTGAAACTTGACCTTCTTTGGCTGAGGTAAAACCCCTGCCCTTGACCTTCAGCTTTCACCCTTTGCGTTAGCTTCTCCCTTGGCTGTCCGGGCCCTTGAGATGCTTCAGCACTTTGTGATTGATGAGATAATAGAATCATTTTCTTGGCTAGGTTTATATACCCTTCTCTAGCCCTGGTCAGCCAGTAGCCTGAAGTCGGCCAGCAACATTGAATGCTCACGACCAACAAAAATAGTAATAAAATGCTTTAAATCAGTGTTTTCACACTATGCATGGGCTGGCCACTCTGTGCATGGCCAAGGACATTGTCCAAGCTGCTGGGCACATGGTCACAGGGAATGGGCATTTTTAGACTCGGGAATGTTGGGGATGGTAGCATCTCGTTCCCATATCCCTTCCATGTCACTCTATAGTCACAGGGAATGGCCATTCTGAGGTCTTTTCCGTCCCCGTTCCCCGTCCCCATTTCGCGTCCCATGTGACTATGGCTGGGCAGCCTGTGTGGGCTGTCCCACACTTGGCCAACAGCCCCTCTAGGGCCTGGGGCCAGTCGGCTGGCTGTCTACAGGCCATAGGACTGGCCGCCGACAGCCCCTTCCAGCCCAACTCATGTGGCTGGTGGGCACAGCTGGGGCCCTCCTAGCCCCTTGGGGGTGGTTCTATATCTCCCCCATGCCCACATTAATAATCTTGGGGTAGCCCTATGGGCTAGCCCCATCTCTACATGCAAAACCTACATGCCTACACAGAGGTCTGGCATCCAGTAGCAAACCAGATACACAGAACATCTGGCATCATTTCAGAGGGAGACTCACAGCGGACTGGCATTGCTCCATGTGCAGGACAGTGCACACCTGACCTTGGACGCATAGAGTGGAACCCTAGCAGACTCGTCCCAGACTGGGCTCACATGGGACCAGTTTCCACTCCAGGTCCTGCACCTTCTTGTTAAGATATGTCCAAGTGGCATCCAATTGCGGGATGCACGTGACAACCGAAAACACGTAGGTGAGATACAGAAGGCTTGTGTCATGTAAAGTCTCCTCCGGAGTCATTCCCTCAACCAAAGGGGAAAGAGAGAAGCGTATAGGAAACTTGCACAGTACACCACATTGAGCAAGAAACAGGCCCCACCCCCTTTTAGGAATTTATTCAAGAACAATCCACGGGCACAAGATGAATATAACAATGAATACAAACGCAAACAAATATGCCAATGTAGTATATCCAAGTCGATGTCGATGTCGAGGCACGTGATCTCTGATGCCGAGCACACCATAGGGATGACCCACAAGAGTCTCTCACCGAGCTAGTACCAAATCCAAAATCCAAATCCAAGTCTAGATCCAAATCCAAGTCCAAGTCCAAAATCTGGTATCAATTCTCTTGCCAAAAGGCTGAAATGTACACATGGCAACGCTGACAGCCGAGGGCAGCACTGGCGGTGCTGCTAGCGGCAAGGAGCACCACAGGGCGACAGCGGTAAGCGGAGCGGGGTGGGGCGAGGCGGGGCGCCGGCGGATCTGGGCAGCACAGGCAGCAATCAATGGCGCAACCGGCAACAAGGAGGCTAGTGCAGGCGGTTGTCCACAACAGCAATGGCGACAATCGGCGGCGAGGAGATAATGAAGACGATGGTGATGATTACCTTGCTCTTCACAACCTTGATGCCAAAAGAGAGGCTCAAGGCTCCTTTTTATACTTAGGGAGAGCCCCACTTTTTGCCAGAAAAGCTCAAGCCAAGCTTTTCGCTTTGCTTTTGTCTTTTTGCTTTTATATTTTAATAATAATAAAATATTACTCATCTTTTGCCAAAGTTCTTGAATTTTTGCTTTTCTAGCTTCAAGGCCTTGCTTTTTGGCCCTGGAGTTGCTTTTTGGAAAAGCGGCTTTTAGCTTTTTGATCCAACTCAGTCTCCTCTTTCCAATGGTGCCCTTAGATCGCAGTCAACTTAGTTTGACTTTTTGCTTTTTCTTTCTTTTTGTCCAAAACTGGTGCTTTTTCCTGAACCAACTTCATGATCCCTATTCGCATGTGATATTTGATTGGTTGGGATCTTTAGAATAATGATTGATGGCATAGGAAGTGCATCGCCTGCCTTTCCATCCATGTTGCAAGATCTCTACCAAGAATTTCCACAAGAACTAAACTTGCACCTTTTGATGTGTGAGGACAATTTCAGGTGGAAAGGAGGAGGTCATGACAAGAGAAAAAGGGCTGATTGACTGGAAAATGCCACGGGAAGTGCTTTTTCAGTCATTGCTTTTCTACCGACATTGCAATATCACCTCCAAGAACTCTTGCAAGAGCTCAATTTACATGAGGGCATATTCAGATGGAAACGAGGAGGTCCTCCCGAGAAGTAGATGGTCGACTGTTTTTTTTTTCAAAAGCAGGCTGTTTTTTGGTATTCTTGTGGCACAATCACGTGTTGCAGGGCTGTTTGTACAGGCAGCACACCGTACGGATCAGCGCAGCAGGCTATTTAGGCAGCAATCGTATAAGTTGTACAACCCGTACAGTTTTTGGATGGCCGTACATTGTGTGGACGCTTGAACACCTGAATTTGGTTGAGTAAAAGCAGCATGGATAAGGATAGCCATGTCATGTGCATCATAGATGCCATGGACAATCTCAGGGCTAGATCCAGAGGGGGCAAACACATAAATAGTATGAACCAGATAGAGTCAGAGTGTGGAGCACAAGATACAGAAGTGGCCAGGTTGGACTTGGAGAAGCACCAGGGGGCAGTCGGCTGAGTGCAGGAGCTGTCGGCTGTACCAGGAAGCAAGGTGGCTGAAGGCGCATGATGACAAGGCAAGATAACCAGTCGGCTGAATTAAGAGGCATTTAATTCATGTATGACTGGCCGACCAGCAGTCGGCCAGTTTACCAACAGCCCAAGAAGTCCAAAAGGAGGTATAAAAGGCAAAGGGTGCTCCTCATTGTAGGCATTCAATCCCACTAGGGGTTTGGATCCTTAGAGGTCCCATAGGGGACAGATTTTAGGGTTAACCACCTTTTTATGAAGGCAGCCAAGGGCTGCAAGATATGTACCCTTTTTGTACCATAGTATATACTGAATTTCCAGCACTTCTCACTCTCTCTCTCTCTCTCTCTACTCTCTCTCTACTTGCGTTTTTGCATCAGATGGTGGTTTTTGCATCAGAAGGTTTCCAAGAGTGTTTAGGGCTGAAAGAAGACTCCCCAGAGCTTCCGCATGTTACATGATAAAAAACAGAAGCAGGATGTAACACACACACAAAGGAGAACACAACATAGTGTTATGTCCACACTACAAAGTAAACCTAATGTAATGTCCACACACACTATGACCAGCTGGACACGCGGTCATTTATGTCTCACACATGTTCCTACCTAATCTGCCAGCACATAGCATAGCTGGCTCACACTGACATTGAGCTTGAATCTCAACAGCCCCTCTCAAGCTCATGATGTACTGCCGATGAAGATGTAGATGAGCTTGGGATATCAACACTCTCAACACTCCCCCTCAAGCTCATCCCATGTACTCCCAACATAGTCCGGAAGTACTCAAACTTCTCCCTGCTAAGTGGCTTCGTGAAGATATCAGCCACCTGCTCATCAGTCTTCACATAGTGAAGATCAACTGTACCATCCAGCACCTTTTCTCTGACAAAGTGATAATGGACCTCTATGTGTTTGGTCCTCGCATGAAATACTGGATTCTTTGCCAACTGCATACTGCTCATGTTGTCACAATGTATGACAACTTTGCCATCAAGAGGCTCACATAAATCTGCCAAGAGACTCTTTAACCATATAGCCTCACAAGTAGCAATGGCTGCACCTCTGTACTCAGCCTCTGTACTGGATAAAGCAACTGTAGGTTGCTTTTTGCTACTCCAACTCACCACAGCACTGCCAAGTGTAAAAGCATATCCACTAGTAGACCTCCTGTCATATGCGCTACCTGCCCAATCAGCATCTGTGTAGCCATGTATGTCCAAGCTTTTACCACTCTCATAGAATAAACCATAATGTGCTGTGGTTTTCACATATCTCATGATGCGTCTCACTGCATCCAAATGTGGTTTCCTGGGGCTCTGCATAAACTGGCTCACTAGCCCCACTGCATAACTCAAATCTGGGCGTGTGATAGTCATGTATATGAGACTACCAACCATCTTCCTGTACATAGAAGGATCATCCAATTCCTCGCCATAATCAGCCCGCAATTTCACATTTTGCTCCAATGGTGTACTCATAGGCTTACACCCTGTCATGCCATACTTTGCCAACATATCCAAGGCATATTGGCGCTGTACTAACCAAGTACCTCCATGATCTTTCACCACTTCAATGCCAAGGAAGTATCTCAACTCACCAAGATCTTTCATGTCAAATTGCCCACTCAAAGCTTTCTTGACATGCATCACATCTGCACTATGATCACCTGTAATAATCAAGTCATCCACATAGATGACTAGTAAAACAATCCCATGCTGTGTCTTCTTCACATACAGTGAAGAATCTGCTGTAGAAGTCTGAAAACCAAGTGAGATAAGATATCTGCTCATCTTATCACTCCAAGCACGAGGTGCTTGCTTTAGACCATACAATGCCTTTTTCAACCTGCATACGTGAGTGGGATATCTAGGGTGTACATACCCTTCTGGCTGTGCCATGTATACTTCCTCTTGTAAATCTCCATTCAGAAATGCATTCTTAACATCCATCTGATGCATTTCCCAGCCATTAGCTGCAGCCATAGCAATGACTGCTCTCACTGTGCCCATCTTAGCCACTGGGCTAAACGTCTCATCATAATCCAATCCATGGGTCTGTGCATAACCCTTTGCTACCAATCTTGCCTTATGTCTTTCAATAGAACCATCAGATTTGCACTTCACTTTGTAAACCCATTTACATCCAATAACATTCTTATCCTTTGGTAGTGCAACCAAGTCCCATGTATCATTATGGACCAATGCGTCCATTTCCACATCCATTGCTTTTTCCCATACATGCTCTCCAACAGCCTCTGTATAGCATGTAGGTTCCACATGCTTCACCATAGATGTCATGTATGCATAGTGCATAGCAAAATCTCTGTATGTCAACCTGTCAACAGGATATCTGACCCTCTGGGATCTCCGCAATGCATGCGGGTCACTCTGTACACCTGTAACTCGAGCATGTGGTGGCACATATCTGTCCTGCCTAACACCAGGTGTGCGTACAACAGGTATCCCTAGCTCCTCATCCAAACTCTCTGAGCTAGAGGACTCATAACCTGTGATCCCAATTCCCTCGACTTTCTTCTTGCCTTTATCCATAGCACTACTCCCAGTGCTGCTCACACTCTCATGTCTCAGACGTCCTGACCATGGACGTACACTGCTACTACTCTCAGCTTCTGCTGCTGGCCCAGACATAGTAGTAGAACTAGAACTTGCTTGTGATGGCAAGTTCACAGGCACATTCGCCTCAAGTGTGTCAATGACTCCCTCATCTTTGGCTTTATACCAACTAGCAAGCTCATCGAATACAACATCTCGTGAGATGACTACTTGTCTAGTTTGAGGGTTATAGCATTTGTAAGCTTTGCGATCCTGTGCATATCCAACAAATACACATTTCTCTGCCTTAGGATCCAATTTCCGTCTTCTTTCATCAGGCACATGAACATAAGCTACACATCCAAAGACTTTAAGATGTCCAATGTCTGGCCTATAACCTGTGAGCCGCATCTCTGGCGTGCTTCCATGAATGGCTGCTGTAGGTGTTTTGTTCAATATATAAACTGCAGTAGCACATGCTTCTGCCCAATAGTAATCTGGCATGCTCTTTTCATTAAGCATCGCCCTTGCCACTTCACATATAACTCTATTCTTCCTCTCAGCCACACCATTCTGCTGAGGTGTATACCTGCATGTCAATTGTCTCCTTATTCCATGCTTCCTCAAGAAATGCTCAAAGGCCTTTGAGGTGTATTCACCACCTCCATCTGTCCTCAGACATTTAATCCAACAGCCATACTGCTTTTCTGCAAAAGCTTTGAAATCCATGAATTTTTCCAATACTTCACTCTTCTCCCTGAGAAAGTATATCCATGTCATCCTGCTAAAGTCATCAATGAATGTAACATAGTATAAACTGCCTTTGATAGATGGGTTTTGTGCAGGACCCCATACATCACTATGTACGATCTCAAGTGGCCTGTTACTCATATTTCCTTCTCTAGGAAATCTCAATCTTGCCTGCTTCCCAAACTGACAGGCTTCACAAACATGCATATGTCCATCATATTTGAACCTAGGCAATCCATTGACTATGCCTCTTGTTTGCATGTTCTTTAATCTCTGTATATTTACATGGCCAATCCTCTTGTGCCACATATCAATATCCTGTACCACATTCCTGCTCTTTGAGAACATGGCTGATTTTAGCTCAGGAATTCCAGCATCCAGCTTAAACAGTCTTCCTTCTTTCTTGCCTTTAGCAATCACTCTACATCCATGTTTAAAGTCTTCAACGAAGCATCCATGCTCATTGAATCTAACCTGTAATCCCTGTTCTACCATTTGACCAACTGAGGCCAAGCTTTTAGTGATCGAAGGCACATACAGCACATCTGACATAGACTTTGTCTGACCATTATGCATGACCAATGGTACACTTCCAACATGTGTAATGACATGCTGGGTATCATCACCTGTTTCCACATAGCCCTTCACATCCATTGGCTTCATGTGCTCAAACCATTCTCCATGACATGTCATATGGTTTGATGCTCCTGAGTCCATGTACCATGTATCATCATTCTCAGCATTTGTTGTCATAGAACCCACAACATGCTTCATGGCAAACAAATGATTTGCAGTTCCATCATTGCTACTTGATGCATAGTTGCCACCATGTTGTGCATAGTTTCCACCATAATGACCACCACGTTGTGCTCTTCCCCCTCTCAAATCATTCTGTTTGCGAAAGCAATCTCTCGCCATATGACCATATTTGCCACAATAATGGCATTCCACATCTTGCATAGAATTTTGTTGGCCTTGCCAACGTCCTCGTCCACGGGGGTTACCTCTGCCTCGCTGAGGTGCATAACCACGACCACCTCGAGCACCATATGAAGGCTGAAAATTCTGCTGTGGAGGCCTATCCTGCCATCCACGACCATTACCACCACGTCCACGTGATGCGAATCTCCCCCTGCCTCGAAAGCCTCTAGATGAGTAAAAAGCTTGATTTCTTGCATGTTCATCATTGCTTGACGAGGATGCACCACCTGTAACACTCATACCACCAAGGCCAAGCTTCAATTCTTCCACAATGAGCAATGACACAAGCTCATTAAAGTCTGGCATTCCTCCCAACCTTACTGAGATGGAAGTGTCAAAAGATTTGTATTCTTTGCCTAAACCACGCAACGTGAGTGCAACCAAATCATCATCATCCATTGGGGCATGGATTGATGACAAGGAATCAGCATAACCCTTGATTTCCTGAACATACTCATGTATACTCCGATTCCTTCGTGTTACACTGTGAATCTGTTGCTTTAGTTGTATCTTCCTGGCACCAGTGTCTGTCTCATACATTCTGCACAAGATACCCCATGCTTCTTTCGGTGTATCTGCATCTTGGATGTGAATAAGCAAGGCATCTGTTACACATATTGAAAAATAATGCAACACCTTCGAGGACCGCTCTACCCATTGCTTGTGAGCCAGTAACTGAGCATTATTTGGTTGAGGAGGTAGGTATGGCTCCGGGTCTTCCTCCGAGACAAGACTCCACAACCCTTTGCCTTTCAAAAAACTCTTCATTCGAAACTTCCATACTTGAAAGTTAGTGCGATCAAGCTTCTCTCCAACAATCTGTACCGGACCATCTCCCATTGTTGCAAAAAAATAGAGTAGATGTACCCTTTCGATCACAATGTACGAAGTACCTGTAATGCTCCAAATCTCTTCAAATCACATCAAATGCTTGCAAATTGTGTGCATTAACATCCCACAATGGTTCACCAACAATGTACACTCGATTAAAGTTGAAATCAAATGAAACTCCTTCACAAAAAATTTTCTGGTTTTTTTTTCGCCAGTAAATTCTCGCCAGTAACCAGTCAAGATTATGCTCTAAATCCTTCAAATCTTGTCCAAATGCAATGATTCAACTTGCATTAGCTTCCCAACACATTGCTCCAACATATCCTAGAAGGGTTTGATCCAATTCTTCAAGGGGAATGAGAACCACCAAGTTTTGTAACCTCTGGTTTGAATTTTTCTGCACCTGTCAGGTACCACCTCTCACTAAAATTGCTCTATCTCCTTCAAATCTTCTCCAAATCCAAAACTTTTTGATTCAAAAGTTTAGCAACTCATAGGACTTTACTTGTACCAAAGGAATTAGGCCAATTTGATATAGACAAAGATTAATGCTTTGATTAAAAATGCTCTGTTTCTGGACAGAATTTCTGCAAACCTGCACACCTCTGATAAATCACTTCAATGAGCTCCAAATACATGAAATGAGCTGCAACCAAGCATCACAAGGCCTTAGCAATGTCTTTGCTAAACTCCCCAAGCTTTAAAGCATTCACTTTGGTGACCAAATGAGTGAATTAGATGAAATCTAATCAAATTCTTCAGAAATCTGCACAGAAAAACGCCGCCTGCTGTTGTGGGCTGTAGAGAGAGGGGAAATCTCAATTGACTTGATAGGCTTGTTAGCAATGACCTAATCTACCTTGGGTATGAAGGGTTTAGCTCAATTTTGCCTCTAGCTCTTGCAATTGATCCTCCACGGGGGGTATGTCCACTGGTTTTGTGAAAAACCAGAAACTTTTACATAAATTCACTTTCTCTTGATTTTAATCAAATCTGTATGCATCAATCTGCTTCAAGATTCTGTATGTTGCTTGTGCCCCACTTTGTTAATGCATTTCCAAGCCAAAATACATGTGCCTTTGTGTATACATTTGCCAAGAGTATACATTCACTTCAAGCTTTCCATGAAAGCTTAGAGAAAAAAAAACCAGAATTTTTCCTTTGCTTTGTGCCCTTCAATCTTCACTTAACTTGCTCTTTGGTACCTGCAATCCGCAGAGTGGGTCTTGCTACACTCACCAATGGTCCTTAGCTCTCAGATCTGATGCCGGTGTGTGCTCCACAGCTTTTCCTTTGCTCCAAGCTCCAATGGCTTCCTTCACAGCTTTTTCTTCTTCTTCTCTCTTCTCTCACTCACTCTCACAACTCAGCTAATGAGCTCTTGGCTCTGATACCATGATAAAAAACAGAAGCAGGATGTAACACACACACAAAGGAGAACACAACATAGTGTTATGTCCACACTACAAAGTAAACCTAATGTAATGTCCACACACACTATGACCAGCTGGACACGCGGTCATTTATGTCTCACACATGTTCCTACCTAATCTGCCAGCACATAGCATAGCTGGCTCACACTGACATCGAGCTTGAATCTCAACAACATTGGTATCAGAGCATCAGGCTCAGCAAAGCTAAACGCTGAATCAGTCCCAGATGATGGTGTACAGGTCCAAGGTACAGGCGAAGCCCAAGGCGAGGAGCACAGAAGCGGGAAGAACTCCCAGGAGGTTTGTTGGTGGTGTTCCACAGTGCCAGATGGGGATGGCAGTTCCGTGAGCCAGATAGGTTCTCAGGTAACGGTCCCAAGGGAGGTTGATCCTCCAAGGGTGATGTGAGAGTGCCAGACTCAGTTCCAGGAATGAAGACCAAGACGGTGTTAAAAGTCAGGGCAAGAATGGATTGTGGACTAGAGGAAGACCAGATGCATAGATCTTCATCAGAGACAGAGTGGTTTGGAGAACAGACCGGATTTTCAGAGAAAAAGGTTTTGCCAGGGATGGATGATGACAGAGGGACTTCGGAACAGGATTGGGATGATGACAGTCATCCAAGAGCAGGTTGGATTCCCGTCATCAAGTTTAGCAGAGGGGGATGTCATGTGCATCATAGATGCCATGGACAATCTCAGGGCTAGATCCAGAGGGGGCAAACACATAAATAGTATGAACCAGATAGAGTCAGAGTGTGGAGCACAAGATACAGAAGTGGCCAGGTTGGACTTGGAGAAGCACCAGGGGGGCAGTCGGCTGAGTACAGGAGCTGTCGGCTGTACCAGGAAGCAAGGTGGCTGAAGGCGCATGATGACAAGGCAAGATAACCAGTCGGCTGAATTAAGAGGCATTTAATTCATGTATGACTGGCCGACCAGCAGTCGGCCAGTTTACCAACAAACCAAGAAGTCCAAAAGGAGGTATAAAAGGCAAAGGGTGCTCCTCATTGTAGGCATTCAATCCCACTAGGGGTTTGGATCCTTAGAGGTCCCATAGGGGACAGATTTTAGGGTTAACCACCTTTTTATGAAGGCAGCCAAGGGCTGCAAGATATGTACCCTTTTTGTACCATAGTATATACTGAATTTCCAGCACTTCTCACTCTCTCTCTCTACTCTCTCTCTACCTGCGTTTTTGCATCAGATGGTGCGTTTTGGCATCAGAAGGTTTCCAAGAGTGTTTAGGGCTGAAAGAAGACTCCCCAGAGCTTCCGCATGTTACAAGCCATGAACTCACACATTTGTAGGGGGAATATTACTTTTGCTCCCAGATGGGAAGTGAAAGTTGCACCCACATTTGTTGGGGGAAAGTTGCTCCCACATTTGTAGGCGGGAAAGTGCTCCAATTTGTAGGGGGAAATTAACCAAGCATGAAGTGTGCATGCTTTTTTGGGTTGTTTTTTGATGCCCATACAACTCCCATATCTACCTATATTACCCTGTATGGCCTGTGTACCTGCTATACCAGTATGAACCAGCCCATAAGTACCTGTTGTACCTATTCTGCAGCTGCTGATTAGACTTCTATACCGACTGTACCATATACTTAATGTACCGGTTGCTGGGCTGGTGAATGCTCTGTTCGTGTTGTAAGGTTGGACGATGTTAGTATACAAGAGTTCACAAGCACAAGTTATTATTGATGATGTTTGAGCATGATTAAATGCTAGTTATACATATGTACCTAGAAGGTTGTAAATGTTCGTCTCTTATGTTTTGGACAAGTGTTAGATGCCCTGTTGTATTCAGAACATCACGGATTGTATGGGGATAAATCTAGCCAAGCAAAGGCCTCCAAAGCTTGTCCTATTGAAAAACTCCTTGATAATATAGAATTCCAAGGGGGGGGGTCTGTAAATCAGAGTTGGGCACAAGGGGTTTCACAAAACACTTGACCATTAATGCAATTAAACTCTTAAATTGGCCACAACCTTAAACATATGCCACTTAATTCCACCAAACTGTTAAAAAAACACTTAAATTGGCCACAACCTTAAACATATGCCATTTAAAAGAGAGATATCCACATCTGACACCACATAGAGGCCAGAATGAGTCGAAACCCCAACCCGTTGGAGTATTTTATTACAGAAGGAGAATAATATCATGTACAAGCTTTGGGGGAGCTCACACTCCACATTTATCGACATACAACCATGAATAATTCATATACACACACTGTTATCAAAAAGGCCCATGAAAATGCCAAGAATATGTATATTCCATGTGGATACCGGCCAACATAGCTTATCCAATAGCCGACATAGCTGTCCATAAACCCATATGGCTGAATCATAAGCCCATAAAACTGTCCATGAACCCATATGGCTGAATCATAAGCCCATAAAGCTGTCCATAAACCAATAAGGCTCATCCATAGACCCATAAAGCTGTCCATAAGCCAATATGGCTGAGATACAATACCCCATGGCAATAGCAAGTGCCCAATGGCTCAATTTCCATGCCCAATGGCAATAGCAAGTGACCAATGGCTCAAATACATGCCCAATTGCTATAGCAAGTGTCCAATGGCTGTCCATATTTAACCAATTAAAAAGACAAATGCCCAATGGCTGAAAATCATAACACAATGATCAAATTCATATCATATGGAGCCAAGAATTTCAATAGATAAAATATATGGACTAAGCATCTTTTGCTCGTGATTTTTACGAGTTTTTATACATGCTGATCCATGGTTGAAAAGACTCCTTCGGGGGTTAGTTTCTATGGTCGAAATGCCTATAACTATTCATGATCGCAAAGCTGATAACTACGAATTTCTAGATTCTTTGATTAGCACTTGAGGACTTGTCTCTAAAATTAAGGGCAAGGAAAAAAGATTCAGCGAAAGACCTAAAACTTGGAACACAACTTGACTTTTTGAGTTAAGGTGAAAGACCCCAAACATAGATATTGTATGAGTATAATCCGACAAGAACCCTAGTTATTGGGTGAACCAAAAAGTTTTTGTAATAAAGTTATCAAAGGGTGAGGTCAACCCATTCCAACCCCAATGCGGAGTCTCGTCGCATATATATCATTTTTCAGTATTGTCGATGTTTCGAGTTAATATGTTTTATGCAAAGTGAAATGTGGATTGTGGTTGAGTAGTTGTTAATGTTTAATATGCATTGACAGGACATTAAGTGTGCCAAAGGCCCTAGTCCCCCGGGGGAGTTCCCCACAAGGCAATTCCATGCATCACATCAACACTCAAATCTCGGTAGTCAATCTAGTTATCACATTGCTATAAGGTGCGTGCACCGCCAAAACCACTTGTGCATCCGGCCACAATGCAAGCTCCCAATTGATTGCTTCGTTCCCCAAGAACTTTGATCCTTGTGTTTGGTACCCAGTACCAATGCATGTTCAATGAATCACTTTTTCACGGACCTAGTCTATTAAAACGATTCGAGTTGGTCACTATTTTTAGTTTTTAGCTTTAATCGCTCTTACTTTACGAAACTCGATGAGTAAGCGAGTTTGGACCATGTTCTCATGCATCAATGAAGTTTCACCCCCATACTTATGCAATTGGCAACACATATAACTCATTAGTCCTTCAATCTAAACCAAATCACATTGTTGATTTGCAAATGTAAGGAGGGAAATCCGCTTAGAACCATATTCACAAGAAATATTTCATCTGTTTCATCATTTCGCAAGGTTTCGTTTCGTTTCATTTTCTCTTTGGATGAAACGAAGAGGTTTCAAAGTGACTTGTTACATAAACATACTGGTAATTGAAACAAATCACATTTACGTCTATAACATAGAAAGAGAAACATTCAAGAAACATTCTCCATAAAATTTCCAAACGATACATTTTGTGCCAAAAGTCGAATCCGCCCAAATGTCATGCTAATTAGGCAATTTGCGGAGAAGCATGATGGAGAAGGGGTTGGAGGTGGAAAATAAATTTAAAAAGTAAGAAACTAGGCTCCTGGTGAAGAATTTCAACACTTGAAATTGAAAAGCTAAATGAGAAATTGGGCATAACTGGAAGTGAAATTGATCATAATTTGACTTCAATTAAAGTCATCTTTCTCATTGTGAGATTGATTTCATGAAACAAAGAATAAAGTCTTCAAAAAATGAAAGATGATAATTCTCCCGAATCTCGAATAAACTATCGATTTGGGACACTCATCCTATGGCCCACTTACATGTGATAATTGTGAGTGGCTCTTTCTGTTCCAGTTACAAGAAATTTTGCACAAACAGGTTTGAGGACACTCTAGTGCTCAACTTCAACATCAGATTTTCTGCCTTGGGAAATGAATGTGTGTATGTATGTGTAAACATGTAAATACACTTCAACTAGAGGGATAGGTAAAAGAAGTATACATGACATGTCTCTTGAGTTTTCAAAAAGGATGTGTTACCACGCATGTTTGAAGGCAAGAACTCATAGTTCAGGATACAATGTCTCTATATATGTCTGGGCCCATAGTTTCAGTATGCGTACACACGCATGTCATAATTCAAAGGTCCGCAGCTAAGCATCAGGAGAAATCACAGACTTTTATCTTGAGCTATGTATAAAATTCCAATCACCATTAATTAAAGGCGTGTATTTGCTATTTGAATCATAATCTTATCAAGAAAATGAAGGTGAGACTGACCGTAGGTAGCGTAGGCCGATACAGCAGTTCCAGCAATGAGAGCTCCAGCAAAGACAGCCTTGAAGACAGTCCAGAGACCGCTCTGCTTCTTGTCACAGGCCGCCTCAGTTTCGGAATCAGGCGGGATTGAGTCCAAACCCGCGGCCGCGGCAGAGGCAGAAAAAATGGAATCATCAGTTGAGGGCGGACTGCCATTCGGTGCTTGTGGTGCCGATGAAGAAGAAGAAGACCTTGTCTCTGCTTGTCCTGCCTCTCCATGTGTGGAAGACCCTATCTCTGCTGATGCTGATGCTGATGCTGATGCTGATGACGTATCGCATGCAGGGGTTTCTGCAAAGGAGGCAGAAGAAGAAGAAGAAGAAGAATCAGTTGAGTTCTGCGCAGTCCCTCTTTGGAGAGGACTGCGCGACAAGCGCGCAGCAACAGACAGGTAGCTCAATCCTTGTCGCTTCATCATGTAACTGTAGAGAGAGAGAGAGAGAGAGCGTCGCGTGCGTGCAGACCAAAATGCGGTTTAGGTCACACGGCTTTAAATGTGGGTTTTACACTGACGGGACGCCGACGGAATCTACTGTCCAGCGCTCGATGTGCTGTGGTCGGCCGGACAAGCCTGGAGATCATCAGGCTTGATTTTTGACAAATCGCCTTGCCCTTATGTTTATAGAAAATTTTGCCACCAAAAAACAATTTAAAAGCTACATGTCAAACGCTTGTCAAAAATCAGCTTGTTGGAGATCAACAATTTAAAAGCTACATGTCAAACGCTTGTCAAAAATCAGCTTGTTGGAGATCAGCATGTCAAACGCTTGTGAAAAATCAAGCATGTTGGAGATTCTATTGGTAATAAGCAGAATAGCCACCATTTTCCCATTTCCTCATATATGATGATTTGAGCTTGTCAAAAATCAGGCTTGTCGGAGATGATCATGTCAAACGCTTGTCAAAAATCAAGCATGCTTGAGATTCTACTGGTAATAAGCAGAATAGCCACCAAATTTTCAAAGGACAACTCCCCACTCATCTAGTATATGAAGAACCACCTCTTATTGAAGGAGACCAAGAAATCTTACTCCCAGATACCATCACTGACCATTAAATTACACCAACTTGTACTGAAAACCAATATAGCAAATATTTAATAACTTTCAAAAATCATCCTCATGAAGATGCAAGATAGGTGTCTGCGAAATATTTTCGTGCTTTCCCTGAGATCCTCCATTCTTTTCAACAAACCAGTAATTGTGAGGGCAATTGCAAACTCAAGCAAGAGGGAATGTTATGGGAGTATATTTTAAGCCCTCTTAAAAATATTATTCTACCCTCTTAGATAATTTGGAGACGCTTGAATTATCTTTGCGTCATGCCAAATTATGTTAATATCATGGGTGATACCATTATAAATATTAATACGTTTGGTGGATATTGACATATGCTTAGGGTCTCCAATGTTTGTTTCAGTTGGCTCATATGTAGGGGTGATTCCCGGGTTACTTACACTTGGCAAACATGTGTGTGATGATGGTTTGTATTCTTGTGGAATATTTATTTCACCAATTTACTGTTGGTTATTTTATAAATTCCGAGGATTCCGAGGATTGAGGAGAAGTCGCACCAATTTATTACTTGGCACACCATTTTTGTAAACAAGCTTTGTAAATACATGTGCTAGCTTGTGTACATTTTGATTTATTTTGTAAAAGCTATATTTTATCAAGCATAGACTTGATCTTTAATATTTGGTAAAGCATGATATGCTTTAAACCCAAGCCTCAATTTATGGGCACTTTATTTTTGAAGATAAGAGAGTGTCATGCAAGAAAAGTACCCCTTTTTGTATTTTTGGAGGCTATGGCCTAATTGGGAATAAAATATCTCGTAAATACTCGTGTGGGAAAAAATAGGCCGTACACACGTGGGGGGGGATGATTGTACCCAATCTTGGAGCCGAATCTTTGTGAGCTAAGTATTTTCATTTGTTTTTGAATATTTTAATCATGGTCATGAATTTAAATCAAAGTTAAAAATGGGCCTAACTCACCTTTGTTTTGGCATTGAAGACAAATTTCTTGGTCATCTTTTATTAACCACATGGTATGGGTGTCATAGTCAATATGGGGATTATGCTCATGTCTCCATGGCATACCTAAGATGACATCTATACCTTCTTATAAAGGTGCCATTAGGAATGTTCTCTTTTCTTTTAGTGAACCCATTTGTAGTTCTAAATCTCTAACCTCCCTGGTGCAGTTGTACTTAGTACCTTGAAATGCAGCCTTTACTTTGTAACTAGAGTATGATGCATCTAGGTTAAATGATTTCAATGCTTTCTCTCAGAAATGAGATAATGGGAAGTACCATCATCATGCAATATAGAAATTGATTTTCCTTTTATTTTTCCTTGAATTTTCAATAAAGCATGAATTGAAAGCTTACCTGGATTTGAATAGTTGGGATCAGAGTTACCCTCTTGCTTGAAAGAATCTTCGTTGTCTTCTTCAATAACGTTGAGTCGAGCCGTCAATGTGGAATTCTTCTTTTTTGTCAGGGCAATCTTGCGCGAGACATCCTTCCTTATGACAATTATAGCATCTAAAGATTCGACTCTTTGGTTGTCCATTTGAAGCTTTGTTGTTGTTGTCCTTCCAAAAACCTCCTTTAGCCACATATTTACCCTTTTGCATCCTGGAGTTATCAAAAGTACTAGCAGGAAAAGAAGATTTAGTGGATTTTGTAAAAGATTTATCCTAAATCTTGAAATCTCTAGATATAGCTATTTTACGTTCTGAATTTAGGGCAAGGTCCATAGCAGTGCTAAGGTTATGTGGATGAAACATGTTAACATCAGCCCTAATTGTAGACTTAAGTCCTGCAATGAATTTTCTACGTTGCTCTTTTTCCTTGACTTTTTCAATGACTTGAACCTCTAAAATAATATCCCAAAACTTGTCGATATAAGCTTGGACATTCTCTTTATCAATTTGGCGCGCAGAGTGTCCCATTGTGACATGCTTTAGCTTTGTACTGCGATGATAGAAAATGTTTCTTTAAGAGTTTCTGAAACTCTTTCCAAGTTGAAGTTCGATGTTTACCTTGCTTAATCGTGTTCCACCATAAAGCCGCACTCTCAATTAAATGATTACAAGCACATTTAATTTTATCTTTTTCGGAGAA
The DNA here is from genome assembly GCF_041138505.1 of Cibotium barometz. NCBI lineage: Eukaryota > Viridiplantae > Streptophyta > Polypodiopsida > Cyatheales > Cibotiaceae > Cibotium > Cibotium barometz. The sequence goes on along the minus strand of NC_141062.1, from coordinate 26,819,128 downwards.
CTTCCACCCACCAGAGAAATAGTAATCCAGTTGGCTAATCCAAGCAATGAGAACTCGTGCATCCTTCTTGCCATCATAATTTTGGAAAGGGAATGCCTTTCGACTGATTCGTGAGTCTTTCTTAGAATTTTGAGCAATGTAGCTTTAACAGTGCGTCTAACTTGATCACTTTCCTCATCATTTGAGTTGGAAGAATCAGAAGCATCGCGTTTGCATTTGGTACGCTTGACTTGACGTTCTAATTTGCGTCGGAGTTCTCATTCATTAGCAATTTGTTCTTGAAGAAGCGCTGAGATTTGTTCTTGAACCGTGGGCGGAATGGGTAAAGCAGCCATTGCAACCTTTCTTTCTAAATTGTTGCCCTTTGTGGGGGGGATAGGATTTTTAAAACCTTTTAGCAGAAACTTGCTTTAAAGAAGCTGTGGGTTTTGTGGGTTTTCTCTCTTCTATAAGAGAAATTGTGAAATTTTCTCTCTTTGAATTTTTGGTCACAAAAATGCACTTAAAAAAAAGAGAGAGAGATAGGTAGATGGTAATGGGATAAGGTGTATATATATTTAAAGCTTGTTGTAAAAAGCTTATCAAAGCTTTAGTCTTAAAGCTTAAGAAAACTTTTGATTAAAATGATCAACGCAGCTTTAATAAAAGCTTACAAAGCTTTTATGTAATAATCTAGCACAGCTTAATTCAATCTAAGCTTTATTATTAAAAGCTTACGTAGCTTTAATAAAAGCTTACAAAGCTTTTATGTAATAATCTAGCGCAGCTTAATTCAATCTAAGCTTTATTATTAAAAGCTTACCAAGCTTTTATTTAATGTAAGCTTTATTAGCTAAAGCTTACAAAGCTTTTGAGGTTCACTAAGTGCAAATCGGCGTGCCAACAACCCATCCTCCCTTGGATTCACAGCGCAGGCCAGGCCGTTGTGTGTTGAGAGAGGAAAGATTTCCCCTTGAATTTAACAACCCGTGGTCGTCAATTGAAAAGGGAAGGAAGAAGGAAAAATTTTGTAATTAACTAAATCTATTTTGTGAAAGTTTTTCAGAGTGCATATACTCCCATAAATTGACTCTCGGAGATTCACACACCGTCCATTATAGGTTTCTTCCTCTCTCAGCGGCAGCGGTTTAGCAACCTAAAAGCTAAGCAAGATTTGTTCTCAATTTTAGAATTCATCCAGATAGACGGATCAGAAAGAGGTCAAGAATCTAGCAAAACCACTTTTCAATTTTAGAGTGGTTTCATGGTTTTATGAAAATGGTTTACCTTCCTCCTCTTAACCTTTGGTTATTACCCTTTGGTTAATAGAGGCAATCCTTCAAAAACCTTTGATTTCTACCCCTCAATTTTATCCCCTTCTCCCTAGGTGTCTAGCTCTGATACCGATACCACTGTCATTGGATCTAAATTTCTAGGGAGATAGAAATCAAATAAATTGTAAGAAATTGATTTAAATTCAACAATTCATCACGACACTCTCTTATCTTCAAAAATAGAGTGCCCATAAATTGAGGCTTGGGTTTAAAGCATATCACGCTTTACCAAATATTAAAGATGAAGTTTATGCTTGATAAACTATAGCTTTTACAAAATAAATCAAAATGTACACAAGATAGAACATGTATTTACAAAGCTTGTTTACAAAAATGGTGTGCCAAGTAATAAATTGGTGCGACTTCTTGTTAATCCTTGAAATCCTCTTCACCTATAGAATAACCGACAATAAATTGGTGAAATAAATATTCCACAAGCATACAAACCAACATCACACACATGTTTGCCAGGCGTAAGTAACCCGAGAATCACCCCTACATACAAACTCATGTGCACAAACATTGGAGACCCCAAGCATACGTCAATATCCACCAAACGTATTAATATTTATAATGGTATCACCCATGATATTAACATAATTTGGCATGACGCAAAGATAATCCAAGCGTCCCCGAATTATCTAAGAGGGTAGAATAATATTTTTAAGAGGGCTTAAAATATATTCCCATAACAACTGCATCATAGGAGGTACTTTGACCCAATGTCGACGGGAACTCTAAGGCAAGATCCCCATTAAAAACCTTGGTATCTTTTGTAACATCCTTTGGAGCTCCCACACATTGCACCTTTATTAGGATGTCAGTTTACATTGATATAAAATCTTTGGTACAATGCTTTGAGCAATGAATATATCTTTGCCATTATCTAAGTGCATTGGAGTTATGTCTATGTCTATTGTGACTTCCTTTGTGCAACGTGCCTTCACTAACACATCATGAGAGGGGGAATCAAACTTAATTATTGCCAAAATGTTGATCCTACTTTCGATTCTTTGATTCCAAGTTTACTATTTGGGGAGCAACACGTTCAACTATGTCCACCACCAATGCGATGCTTTGTCTTCCCCCAGATGGGTGATTCCAAGTCTATTGTTTGGGGAGCAATGCGTTCAACTATGTCCACCACCAAATCAATGCTCTCCTTATAAGAAACAACTCCTTCTAAGATTGAATATTCCCTATCTTCAAGGTCCTTCTATCATGGTAAATCTATTGTGGTTATAGTCCCATCTACCAGTTGCAACATTGCACACAAGTCTTTGAACCTTTGAGTTGGCCCCATCCTCTGCTCCAAAGATGTTCTAGAAGCTATGGCCTTCCCTTCGAGTAACTGTATACACGTGCCATATGGATCTGCAAATGAAATTGTTGCCTCCATTTCTGAGCTTGCACTTTGAACTTGTGCAATTCCTCAACCTACAATTAGAATTTGGAGAGAGAGAGAGAGAGAGAGAGAGAGAGAGAGAGAGAGAGAGAGAGAGAGAGAGAGAGAGAGAGAGAAGATCTGTCTGAGAGAGAGAAAGAGAGGGAGAGTGTGTGTGAGGGAGAGGGAGACCAGTTGTTGCAACCAAACATTTATATATATTTTAAAACCACCAATGTGTGATCTTGGTGGTTTTTTTAGGGAAGGGAGGGTAATAGCATTGGTGTTATTGCCCTCCCTTCCCCCCCTTTTATTTTTCTAAAAGATGAATAAATGAAAGAACTTTAGGAAGGTTGGCATTGAAGACGAGGTTACTTGTAATATACACACACACACTCTCTCTCTCCCTATCTCTTCCTTCCTTACACTCCCTCTCTCTCTCTCTCTCTCTCTCTCTCTCTCTCTCTCACACACACACACACACACACACACACACACACACACACAGTGCTTGTCTCCATCGCTGGCTCCATGCACTATTCCTTGAGCTTGCGACGTCACAGTCCCATTGTTGTGTTGTGCACCGTTATAAGTATTTCTTAATGTACACAAAGGCCACAAACTCAACTCATTAACTACAATTTGTTATTAAAGAGAGAGAGGGAGACATACAATGATCATTGTACATTATAAATAAATGGCCAAGTTGTCATAATAATGTTCATCAACTTTGTTGTTGTACTAGTGATCCTTGTGGTGATTAATTTAGTTTGCATTAATCACAATCACCTGACCATCCATGGTGAAAATCACCCTAGCTTCATCATGCCATGCAACCTCATCTTTTGACATCTCCCCATTCTCTACCACCTTTTGAGCACCCTCACCATACTTGTTGCCTCTTTCATCATATCCCTACCATATGTGGCCACGTCATCCACTCATTACTGCTTTCCTTTAACCCCAGTTGTTGTGAGAAATAGGCTTCAAACCTAGCCTCTATGAAGCTCTACAGTGAGGAAAAGGCTTCAAGTATGGCTGTAATGAAGAAAGCTCTGCCATGAGAGAATGCTCTAGGCATGAAAATATAGGTAAGTTTCCCTCATGTGTCTAACATGAGAATGTGTGGTCTTGGTGGTTAAACAAAAAAGGTCGAAAATGGCTACTTGTCACCACCCATAGTCATCGATGAGACCCCCCACCGCCGCCCAGGTCCCTAATTTGTGAGCTTGCCAAATCCAATCCCAACAAGATGTTTTTAGCCTCTTTTTATATGTCTCCTTCTTGGATGGACCACTTTTTAACATATAACATGTGTGTGCATGTTGTGTTCCGTAATGATAGCTTATGGTACATTCATCCGTTTTGCATAGTTATCTCCTTCACAAAAGAGAAGAGCGGAATGGTCTTGGCACTTGACTGCATGAACATGTATGGACCACTTTTTAGCATATAACATGTGTGTGCATGTTGTGTTCCGTAATGATAGCTTATGGTACATTCATCTGTTTTGCATAGTTATCTCCTTCACAAAAGAGAAGAGCGGAATGGTCTTGGCACTTGACTGCATGAACATGTATGGACCACTTTTTAACATATAACATGTGTGTGTGCATGCAATGTTCCCCAACGATAGCTCATAGTACATTTGTATGTTTTGCATAGTTATTTCCTTCATAAAAAAGGAGGAGAGGAAAATGGTCTTGGCACTTGACTACATGAACATGTATGGATTCCCCCACCTAAACTACTATAGTGTTGTGCTTGCATTTTATAGTGAAATGTAAAGGTAACCATGTACATATTTTTTGTAGTGATATGGGGAGCTATTCACCTATTATTTTTGTCTAACCTTCTCAACTTGACAAGAGTACACAACGCGGAAGACTCTCGTAAGTGAGATCTTCCTTATGCAAAGTGCTAATCCCATTTGGACTAACAAAGATGCTCCTCCAATTGAGGACATTAATAAGTGTCATGAAAAGCTACTATAAAAGTTGTATAGAGATTCTGGCCACCCAAGGCCTTAGTTGGTAAGTTTTGGGTGCCCAAGTGTGAATAAGGGCTAGTTGTATATAAGGAAATTCTCATAATGACATGACACAATCCCCCTTTGTGCTATGAGAGCTCTTGTCTTTTGAGAGAGAGAGAGAGAGAGTGCTCTAGTACATGTGCCTCTTTCATGCATGCATAAGTGTGAGAGAGTGAAAGGTTGGTTGCCTTGCATTCGTGGTGGTGTGAGTGACTTTGCGGGTGACAGCATGGAGGTGGTGTTTAGAGGAGTGGAGCTTCCAAGCTTGGGGAGCCTCAATTGGGGAGCCTCAAGGGTAGTGTGAGTGACTTTGCAGGTGACAGCATGGAGGTGGTGTTTAGAGGAGTGGAGCTTCCAAAGCAAGCTCGGGAAGCCTCAAGGGATACGAGCTCGAAGCATTGGTAAGTACCCAATGATTGTTGTGTCTATTGCTTCTCCCATTGACGGTTGTGTGGAATTCCTCATAACATTTTTTGCACCATTGCCGGGGAAACACCTTTGTTTCTTCCACTCTCTTAGATCTTCATCTCCCACAATGCAAGATTCATCATTGCCTTTGCATTTAGAAGGTGCAATGTGTAGAAACTTTGTAGATAAGATTTGAATGGTAGAGAAGAAATTGCTGAAAATCGTGTGTTGAATGTGTGGGTGAGTATTGGGAAGAGCTTAGAGGGAATCTACATTAGTTTTTCCTTTTAATTTTGATACTTTTGTCACCAATCATGCTATCGTGAGCTAGTAGGGGTGACACCTTGTTTTTTGTTTTTCTAAAAATTCACCAAAAATTTATAAAATAAAGAGCCATTGGTCGTGTTAATAACTTGCATTACATCTCCAAACCTTAGCATGACTAATCTGGATCAATTGGATAGGGAATAAACACTCCAAAACATCAATTTGCTGATGTGATAGTCTAACACGTGAAAGTGCAGAAAACAATTCACGATGTAAACCATTTCCTGCTACTTCACTACATGAAACGCACCTGCAATCAGCATTGGGATTTCCGAGATTACCTTGCCAAAAATAGGGTGCCTTATCGTGACACATATGACACCACGCAACTAAAGAATCTTATCACGTGAGATAGTAGTGAATCATTTCATGACGTGAATCATTTTCAATTTCACAGTGTGAAATAGTACCTGCTACTTGATGGGTTAAGCCTTCACGGCCTAACACTTCACACCTTAGCAGTTCATGTGTTAGCAGTTCACGAGTTAACATTTCATAGACTGCTACTTCACGAATTAAGGGTTGTCAAATGACCAGTTGTAAAAGAGGTACTCTAATTACACTATTTGGGTCTATCTAATTTGAATTGAATTAAGGGTTGTCCGATGACCAATTGTAAAAGAGGTACTCTAATTACACTATTTGGGTCTATCTAATTCAAATTGAAGTAATTTTGAGCTTAAAAAATCAAATCTTGAAACCTTAGTTGCCACAATGCGAGGAACAGTTCATGACGTGAACCATTCCTTGCTATTTTGGCATGAACTTCTCCCTACTACTTCACGACATAAAGCATTTTTTATGGTTTCACGGATATCTGTTACTTTACGGCGGCTAGAAAAGAGTGTTCGGTGTAGAAAACCAATTAAAAACATTAGAGCGGTAATTTTGCGTGTCAAACCAGTAAACTCATTAGAGATGACCTTACTCCCGACAATAGTGCATCAAACCACCCAGGTTCTTCCTATCAAGGAGTTTTGGTTCAGGCTACTTGGCGAGCACTTAGCCTTGGAGAGGAAGAAAAACCATCTTTCCCTGCAAGATCCAGTGGAATCTTTGATATGGCTAGGGGATTTTTTAGTCTCCAACATGGCATGGAAGATGACATGCAATTTGCGAGCAACGGGCCCATCAGCCAGCACTACTGGACATGGTCTAAGACGAGAATTACCAACCCAACCTTCTGGCTCTAGGCTTACTAACATAGTAAGGATCAGTGGAACAACCCCCAGGGTTAGGAGGGATAAGGACAGTGTGGCCAGGATAGGACAAGTCTTTTTCCCCACATCGGAGGAAATAGAAACATACTTGAAGAGGGTTGAGGTAGAACAACAATTACAATTATTGAGCTTAAGTAAACAAGAGCTTGATACTTGAAGAACAAGGGCAGAACAGAGGGAAATGGAGAATGTAAATCCATTTTAATCACGTGGCAAAGAACTAGAAACATCTAGAAATGCCACTGATAGCATGTGGACGAGCATAACAGAAGGAGTAATTACAACTCTAAAGAGGTTGGATGAAGGCCTTGAGACGTAAAATGAGGGGGACAATCTACCTAGGGTACCTCCAAAAGGTGAGGATCACCTCTATACTAGAGAAGATATACAAGAAATGATCAATGATCCTACATTCTTGTAGGCTATGGAGCTCTTAATCCAACAAAGGCAAGTTGAAGCTGCTAATAATGAGCCAAGCAATGAGTTCACTGGACCTAGCCATAGACCCGAATTACATAGAGAAGAACCAATGTAGGAAGAGGAAGAGGTCTAGGTAGGGGGGGAGTAGCTCCTCTAAGTGGATCCAAACGCAGATCTGAATGCTGGCAGATCTGTTAAATATGGCTATGGAAATGGGCTGAGGTATGGTCAGGGAACTAGGCCCCGCCCTGGAATCCAGACCATCTCAAATGAAGCCACATATTATTTCCAAGCTTGTGCAAAAGTTCTTAGGTGATAGGGACCAAATCCAACATATAGAGGTCTTTGAGTCTTGTGAAACCTGTGGGGGGCCATTGAGTGATGTAACCATGATCTATGCTTTTTCATTAGCCCTAGAAGGAAAGGCTCACCAATGGTATTGAACCCTAAAGCCAGAGGATAAGGTCAACTTCACTAGGCTTAAAAATGTGTTCATACCAAGCTTTGCTAGAAGTACCCTTAGATGGAGTCCTATGGCTCACCTTCACAATATTAAGCAGAAAGAAAATGAGTCCATGCGAGATTATGTATCTCGACTCAAGTACTTAAATTCAAGATGTAAATTAAGGGAGAGGCTAACTGATGATCAGCTATTTCCTTGCTTCCGGAGAGGAGTGCAAGATCATAAAATGCATGATTATCTAGTTTTAGCTCGACTCACTACTTTGGATGTGTGCTGTAAGCTGGCAATAGAATATGAGGACAATATGCTTGAATTGCCACAACCCGAAGATGCCAAGGCAGCTTCAATAGTAGCGGCAACATCATGGGTCTCAAGTCACCACCAGGACATAGGAGCCCAGAATAAACAAGTTGGAAATATGACAGTAGAAGAGCTCAGCAATGCCATCCTAGAAAATCAAGGTCAGGGATGGGAGAAAAGCATCAAGGCATGCTCATATCTATCCTCGAAGAGATTTAATTTGGTATTCTATTTGCAGACAAAATCACACAACCACCGAATGTCCTCAATTAAGACTAAGGCAGTTACTTTATTGTGCTCAATTTGTCAGATTGGGTAACCATGACACTTCCATGTGCCGATATCTGAGGGCCCAGCCCTTAGCACAATTGCTAGCACCAAGAGTGCCGCTAGCCTTGCCACCACCAACAATGCAAACCATTGCGGGATGCAGGGCAACCAAACCCATCCTACTTACCAAGAGGGATGTTCCGAACACATGACATGTCACTGTTGCCGCCACCTGTTCTACCACCACAACCTCCACATGCTAAAATTAACTAGGTGTAGATCGAGGAGCCCTTGGATGAGGGTGAAGTCATAAGTAAGGTAGAAATCAATAACGATTACTATGAAGAGGCTGCAGAGATCACACCAGAGTTTTATGTCTTATAGAATAACATGCCAGTGCCAGGGTTCCAAACCACGATACAATGGAAAGGTAAAGACATAAACTCAACTATGAGAAGGGAGCCACTATAGTGTTTTGGTTGTGGTAGACCTCATCGAATAGCGGAGTGCCCTAATAAGAATGTCGCTAATGGTGGCGAGCCATGCCCAGCCCTTGGCAACATCAACCAATGCCATGCCAACACTCTCCTGTGTTCAGTGTGGGGTCGATCATTTGATTAAAGACTGTCCATATCGCGCTAGTGGTTCGGTTTCCACTTCTAATGATGCCACTATTAAGACTATAAGTGTGCAGCCTAGGAATATCACGTCGTTGAATGTCCTAACACAAGCGCAAGCAAAACAAGTGGACAAGAGGAAAAACCCAGTACACATCACAACTTCTAAAACTTGGAGAAGAAGAAGAGTGAAGAAAGTGGGCAAGGGTGATACCATGGTCACAATTCAGGATGGGTCCGAAGAAGATACCATTGACACCGAATCCACCCAATCAAAGGAAGGAGATGACCAAGTGCCGAAACATGATGGGCACGACGAGAAACTGCAAAGGAGAGACCGGTAACCCCTAAGGGGATTGGAGAATATCCAAACACTGACGAAGGAATAAGGAAGCTTGAAGAAGCTAAGGCCCTGGTTGAGGAGTGCCAACAAAATCACGAATACAAATTAAGGGCTAACTGGGCTAGGGATATAGTGTATCCAAGACATGAGCTGATAAAGGAAAGGAAATTGGATGTGCCTACTCCAATTCTAGGAGGGTCCAAGGAAGGGACTCATAGTAACCTCATGGAAAGAATGTTTGAGGAAGCAGAGCAAGAATTGTCCATCCCTTCAATCCCTAGGGTTCAATATGGAAGGAACCCTCACTTGCTAGGGAGCCTAGAGACATAGGCAGTCTTCTCGGAACCATATTGTCCACCACCGTCAAAATGCCACTGGGACCATTGTTACACAATATGCCGGCATTATGGACAAATATTAAGGATTGGGTAGAAGGAAGATTAAACCCAATGTCCATTTTTGCAGGAGAGACTCAGTCACCTCTAGTAGAGAAAAATCTAGTACCTAAGGAGGAAGGAACTCCCAGATTCGTCAAAATACCTGTCAGTTAACTGGGCCGGTATTATGAGAGTGACAATACAAATGCTACGATCCCAATTCACCATAATAGATACCAAGCACTGGCTGTCCTAGACGGAGGAGCGGGGGTAAGCATCATTACAAAACGATGTTGCGAAAACTAGGGTAAACCAAAATTGGAAAGAGCATATCTAATCGTCAAAATGGTAGACGAAACATCTTTAAGACCTATGGGGTTATTGAAAAATGTCAGACTTAAGCTCTTTTTGCGCGATTCAGGCGCGTTTTGGGCACCGCAAGGTTTTTGCAGACGTTCTGGAGAGGCATCATTTGGATTGGTTCTACTCGATTTTGGGTGTTTGGGTTGTATATCGGCAAAGAATTGGTGTATAGCAGCATCTATAGTGTCTTCAACAACATCGACCATCATACTTTCGCCAGTAACACTCTATTCTCTACTCTGTGCTAATTTTCATACACTTTACAGGTGATTCAGTCAATTGGCAGCCATCCAAGGTTGCATGAGTACTTGCTGTGTGTTGAAAGATTTTGCATTTGGTAGAAAGTCATGGCTGGCAGTAGTGATGTATTCAACATGTTGTCTACTGAGGACAAACTTGATGGGACTAACTACCCATTGTGGTCCTATATGATGAGGCATGTATTGGTTGTTAAAGACCTTTGGAATGTGGTCAGTGGTAGTGAAACTCGTCCTGTTTCGCAACTAGTGCAACCACGTGCTATAGGTACATTTGAAGTAGAATCTGATACAGATGTGGCTCCTCCACATGCACCACTAGTACCTCTCATTGCTGCTCAAACAAGATGGAATGGAAGAGATGCTCAAGCACATGCATTGCTTGCACTTTCTGTGAAGCGAAGCATTATTCCTCATATTCGGTCATGTAAGACTTCAAAACAGGCATGGGATGCACTTGTTGCATTATACCAAGTGCACAATGAAGCACGTGTTGTATATCTTGCGCAAACAGTTGGAGTCTGAGCATATGAATGAGGGAGACTCAATGGACAGCTTCTTGACCAAGATCAAAGATTTTAAGGAGCAGCTTGCTAGTGTGGATGAGATATATCCTGATAGTACATTGGTGCCCACAGTTCTCAATGCATTTCCGGATTCTTATCAGAGTTTTTCCTCTACCCTTAGACTCATGAGATGAAGGGAAATCCAAATGCCCTTACATTTGATGAGCTGGTTTCAGTACTCTTGCAACATAAGAGCAGTCTAGGCAAAGCAGATCTGTTGTGTGAGAGCTTTTGTTGCCAATCAGAAAGGCAAAGGTAAAGCTTCTTCGCATGGTGGCTATAAGCCAAAATCAGAATCCTCAAGTAAGGATGTAGAGAAAGAAGGTGATAAGCCTAAAAAGAAGGGCAAGTGTCACTATTGCAGGAAACCAGGGCACTACATACATGAGTGCAAGGAAAGGCTAGAGAAGGAGAAAAAGAAATAATCGGGCATGGTTGTGGGCTGATGCATCTGCACCAAGTGTAGAGAAGAAGGAATCTGTAAGTTTTGCTTAAGATGATTGGGCATGGACTGTACATTACAGTTTTATGACCCTTCTATTCATGATGTATGCATGTCAGTGGCAAAATCGGATGCTTGGTACTTTGACAATGGTGCTAGTAAGCACATTACTTCACAAAAAGTTTTGTTCTCATCTCTGGAATCTGTCCCAAGTGTAGGAACCATCACATGTGCAAATGGTTCCTCATATCCTGTCAAAGGAGTTGGTAGAGTTGTACTCACTGCTGCAAATGGGGGTGCATTTACTCTTTCAAAAGTTTTATATGTGCCAAGCATTAAGAAGAACTTGCTGTCAGTTTCAGCCTTAGCCTTGTCAGGCTTAACGGGGTGAAATTTGTGGATGATAGATGTACGGTTCAGGATAGAAATGATGGTTATTCTATCATTGCCTCAGGTACCTTATTTCATGGCCTATACAAGATGAATGTATTTGAGAAGTTGCAGCATGATGCTTGCTCAGTCTCTAATGACTTGTGCTATGAGTGATACAGAATTATGGCATGCACAATTTGGCCATCTAAATTATGGCAGTTTGTTACGCCTTCAAAGGCATGATATGGTGTCTGAGTTGGCAACTCTTGAGACCCCTACTAGACATGTATGTGAGGGGTGTATTCTTGGTAAAATGCATCGAGCATCATTTTCAAATGATGGATCTATGAGAGCTGTTAAGAAATTACAGCTATACATAGTGATGTATGTGGTCCTATGAGGACACCATCTATTGGGGGATATCTCTACTTCATCACTTTTATTGATGATTACTCTAGATATAGCTGGGCGTATCCATTAAAGCAGAAGTCAAATTTTTTTATGTGCTTTAGGCACTTTGTATCCATGGCTGAAAATGCATGTGAATGTAACGTTGGCAACCTTTGTTGTTCAAATCGAGGGGGGGAGTATATGTCCAAGGAATTTCATGCATATATGACTGAAAAAGGCATAAGGCATCAATGTACAATGCCATACACACCTCAACAAAATGGTGTGGCTGAGAGGAAGAACACGTCTCTCATGGAGATGGCACGATATATAGTGAAAGCCCAAGATTTACCTCATGGTTTTGGGTTAGAGGCAACTATGTGCGCAAACTGTGTTGAACAAATGCCCTCCCAAGGCCTTGCAGTCTAAAACTCCTTATGAAGCTTGGCATGGCAGGAAGCCTTCTGTGGCTCATTTGCGTGTTTTTGGTTGTCTTGCTTATGCTCTTGTGCCTTAGCAACAACTCAGTAAACTTGATGATGATAAGGTAGTTAAATGCATATTTGTGGGATACAGTTCAGAAAGCAAGGGATATAAACTCTACCATCCGGCCTCAAAGCAGATTTTGGTAAGTAGAGATGTTGTTTTTGTTGAAAGCTCAATTCATCCCATGATTTCATGCAAAAAAAAAGCAGAATGTATGCTCACAGAACATGTTTGATTCACTCCTACCTTTGTTTAATGAAGGGCAGCCATATGTAAAGCAATTGAATGCTCAGCCAAGTGCTGAAATTTAGCCTTTATAGGTACGAAATCAGCCTGCAAATCAGCCTTTTGATGAGGCAATTATTGAGGATGTAGTGGATGAGGAGAGAGCAGCCATAGAGGAATCTAGGCGTATGCCAAAATGGCTTGTGCAGATATTGAGGGATAGCAAGTTGATAGCTCCTTTACCTAGCAGAACTCGTGCAGGTTCTCATCATGTAAATTATTCTCTTGCGGATCATGTTCTCATTTCTACTTTATGTAATGTGGAGGAATTTGTTTCCTTTGAGGAATCACAAGATGATGATCATTGGATGCATGCTATGCAGGATGAGTATAACTTTATACTCAAGAATGACATCTGGTATATTTGATAGATCTACCTCATGGCAAGAAGGCCATTGGTACTAAGTGGGTTTACAATTTAAAACACAAAGTAGATGGTAGCATTGATCGCTACAAGGCCAGACTTGTTGCAAAGGGGTATGCCCAGAAAAAGGGCATTGATTATGATGAGACCTTTGTACCCACATCTCGTATGAGTACCATTAGGTGTCTCATTGCTTTGGCAGCACATCATGGGTGAAATCTACATCAGTTGGACATTAAGACTACATTCTTGAATGGTGATTTACATGAGGAGGTGTATGTATCGCAGCCTCCTAGTTTTGATGTGAAAGGAGAAGAGTCTAAAGTATGCAGGTTGAAAAAGGCTCTTTATGGCCTTAAGTAGGCTCCTAAAGCATGGTATGAGAACATTCATGCATACTTGGTTGCAAATTATTTTTGCAAGTCCAACAAAGAGTACCCTCTATGTGAAGAGGAGTAAGGACATATTTTTGGTCATCATTCTATACGTTGATGACATGCTGCTCACAGGACCCGATATAAATCATATTTCAGCCTTTAAGGCTGATTTGCAGTCATCGTTTGAGATGTCAAATTTGGGGCCCTTGCATTATTATTTGGGGATTCAGTTTATGCAGCACAATGATGGCATTGCTATGCTGCAGTCTAAATATATACAGAAGCTATTGTGAAGAGGTTTAAACTTGAAGACTGTAAACCTGTGGGGCTACACCTATGGAGACAGGTACTCGACTTAGTCTTCAAGATGTAGGAGACTCTTTTGATGCTAGTTTGTATCAGCAAGCTGTTGGATCCCTTCTTTATGTATGCAACACGAGACCATATATACAGTATGCGATCTCACAATTGAGTAGATTTATGCATAGCCCAGGTACAAAGCATTGGCAGGCTGTCAACAAGCAGGTTTTCCGCTATTTGCAAGGCACTCAGTATTTTGGATTGTTTTATCCAAAGGGGGGTGAGTCACAGCTGCTTGCTTTTAGTGATTCAGATTGGGCTCAATGTTATGACACACGAGTGTCCACTAGCGGTTTTGCTTTCGCCTTGGTGATTCATGTATATCATGGCTCAGCAAGAAGCAGTCTATAGTGGCCACTTCCAGCTATGAAGTTAAGTATAGGGGGCAGCTTTTACAGCTATAGTTGAGTGTGTGTGGCTTAGACGTCTTATGGTTGGCTGATTTGGGTGTTGGACAATCGTCTAGCACTACGATTTTCACTGACACCCAAAGCGCATTAGCAGCGAGGAACCGAGTGTTTCATGCTCGCACTAAGCACATTGAGGTGTATGACTGTTAAAATTACAGCAATGTGATGAGCTATGGTGGATCAAATACTAGAATCAACATCATTAACAAAGTGATTAGCAAATAATTAAGACATGATTAGTGAGTAATTAAGACATGATTATTAAGTAATTAAGAAATAGCTTAATGTAGACATGGGTAATCAAAACCCCAGCAAAATCTCATTAGGCCAATGCCTCAATTTATAGTGTTTACATCCAAGCATCAAATCCCACTGATTTCTCCTTGATTCACTCCACCTCTTTTGCTTGATTCTCTCCACCTCTCCACCTCTCCCAGAATATCTCCACACCTTCCAGAATATCTCCACACTTCCTAAATCTTCTCATGCTACCCTTTATTCTCTCCCAGTAGATTCTTCTCACCTTTTCACAGGTTCTCTCACATTTACAGATTCTCTTTTACAGCCTCTAACCAAGGGCTTGTTCCCGCACACACCCTATTCACTTGTATATTTCAACACCTCCCCTCAAGTGAATACTCCTAGCACACCTGGACCCTATACCAAGTTTCCCTCTTACTTGATAGTCCGCGACGACCAGTGCCTAGCACACCTCCCCTCAAGTTAACTTAGCACACCTGGACCCTGTACCAAGTTTCTCTCTTACTTGATAGCCCGCGAGACCAGTGCCTCAAAAGTGCCCGTGACCTTGACTAAAGTGCTCACACATACATCTACCACGTGGCCTATATCATCGGTGGCTCAGAGGTGGTTTTACTTTGTTGGGGCAGGTTACATTGGGTTGTGGGGTCTCTCTCTCTCTCTCTCAGAGATTTTCACATGGCTCCTCACTCTTTGGAGCCTCACATCTTCTCTTGTCTTCAGTCTTCTTGTCGTGGTGGCAGCTTCTCTCCACGCGTCCATGTCTTCCTCTTCTTTCAGTCTTCTTGTGCCAGCTTCTCTTCACGCGTCCATGTCTTCCTTCAGCTTTTCTTCTTGGTGTGGATCTTCCTCTTAGAAAGAGATGTTCTTCTTCTTTCATGGCTCGGGCCATGAGCTTGTCCGTCAATCCTTCTTGCTCCATGTGAGCAACATGTTTAAACGTTTTGCTAACAGTTCTTTTGGGCTTTTGATGTTTATCTTGTGTCATTATGCAATGCAAACCCAAATCTATGTGGGAGGTCTTACCTCTTGCCTTATTCTAGACAAGGGCAGTGTCTAATCCCATTTTTACACTGATGTAATGTGCCCAATACATATATAGCATTCATTCTTATGCACATTCCCAATTGCAACTCTGGCTCTGTGAATAGTAGGCATTAACCAAGGGTTAAATGCAAAATGATGATATTTACAAATTTATCAGTATAATTTTACCAGAAATTACATTAAATCAAGGGTAACCAATTTGTACGGAATGGTTGGAGTATCAAACCAACTCCAAATTGCAATTTGAAGTTATAGGGATCTGTATCAGATACCTAATGGTTAATTTGAATCCTCAATTGCACCAAAATACAGTGACTAGCATTGATTAATCACTGATTAATAAATTAATCCTCTGTTTTGTGAAACAGAGTATGTGTGGAGCCCAGATCTGGGGCCTTAGACTTCAAATGAGCTCAAATCCTTTCATGGCCCCCATCAATAGCAATTAGTCTAGTAGAGGATTAAGCCAAGAAACACAAGATTTGACCAAACATTGAATGCTTAATCTCTGTTTTACCAAAGTCACCTGTGCAGATTTTATGAAGAGCTTGGATCTCACTGTAGACTTGTTCAAATCAAATTCTGACTTCACCAACTTGTAGAGCATGCTTGAAAACACCTGGGCTAAGAGGAATTAGACCCATTTGATTTGATGAAGTGGAAATCACTGATTTGCTGTAGAAAAACGGTGCTTGATAAAAATGCAATTTCTCCTCATTTCGCTGATGTTTGCGCTTCTAATTCGACTGGCTAGAGCACCTATGGGTTGGCTATGTATGGCTAGAAGCAATGGGGCTAATTTGATGTGTGCAAGGAGAGGGAGCACCTCCACTGGCTGGGGGTACAGAGGTTAGTTGAAAATAACTAAAAATTTTGATTATTTTTTAATTATCTACTAATCCTAATTAACTAGATAATGGGCTCATAAACTTGATGAATTCTAGGCTTGGCTCTGATACCATGTTAAAATTACAGCAATATGATGAGCTATGGTGGATCAAATACTAGAATCAACATCATTAATAAAGTGATTAGTAAATAATTAAGACATGATTAGTGAGTAATTAAGAAATAGCTTAATGTAGGCATGGGTAATCAAAACCCCAGCAAAATCTCATTAGGCCAATGCCTCAATTTATAGTGTTTACATCCAAGCATCAAATCCCACTGATTTCTCCTTGATTCACTCCACCTCTTTTGCTTGATTCTCTCCACCTCTCCACCTCTCCCAGAATATCTCCACACCTCCCAGAATATCTCCACACTTCCTAAATCTTCTCATGCTACCCTTTATTCTCTCCCAGTAGATTCTTCTCACCTTTTCACAGGTTCTCTCACATTTACAGATTCTCTTTTACAGCCTCTAACCAAGGGCTTGTTCCCGCACACACCCTATTCACTTGTATATTTCAACAATGACCACCTTGTCAGGGAAAGACTCTCTATAGCAGCAGAGATCAGCTTAGTCTATGTGCCTACACATGACAACATGGCAGATTTATTCATGAAGGCGCTTCCTCGTTGAAAAGTTTGAAGCTTTTCGTAAAGCTTTGGGCTTACTTCCTTTTCATGATTGATCGGCCATACCCTGTACATGTTCACATTTTTACTCCAAGGGGAATTCGTAGCATTATATGGTAGTGATCACTTAGGACCGCTAGGGCACTTTTTCCCTCAATAGGAGGTTTTTTCCCCTGTGCGTATGTACACCCTCTTATCTACTCATTTTGGGGTGTGTACTTATCTTTTGTATCTAGCACACATTTGTTCATTCTAATCTAGTGAGTTTGTGTGCTCTCAAGCTTCTCTATCTTGTGTGTGTACATTGTTGCAACCCTAACCCTAATTCCAATAACTATCAAGGGAGTAAAATAGTATGGTTACCAAAAACAAATCCTAAAACCAATGCTGTGAGCACCTTTAAGAAAATTGAAGAGACCAAGAACAAACAAAACCAATCCATTGCTAAATCAAGTGCTAAAGAACAACCAACATTGGTTTGGCAAAATAAAGTGGTTCAATCAGGTTAACAGGGGAGTACGCCACCACCAATGTCTTCCATTAGAGAGAAAGAGATGACTTAATTTGTGGACCAAGGTAAAGAAAACGTGCACTCATGTGCACAAGAAACGAAACGGATGCACCACGATTCAGTGGATACACTTCTCAACTAGATGGAAGGAAAAATACGAAGCTCTCACTCTGAGCTAAAGTAGTTACAACAACAAATACCCACAAGTTCCAAGGTACCCCACTGGTTTACGTGGCCATAAAGGAGGAGAATCATAAGAGGCACCCATCCCCAAGTAAGTGGGTGCAAGATAAAAGAGTATGCCTTTCATGCCATGAAACATGTTCCTTCGTTTCACATGTACTAATCTCCTCCTCTGAATGCATAATGTGTGGCTTGGAGTGTTTGAGCATATAGACAGCCATAGGGTATCAATCTATATGCATAAGGGTTTAAACTATTTCATGCCATGAATTGGTATGGGATACTTCATGCCGTGAAACACTCAGAACCATTTCACGCTATGAAACACGTCACCATAGCTCACAACGTGAACCGACTCTAGCACTTCATGCCGTGAAACGGTCACAAGCCCTTCTCCTATCACAAAATGACATGTGGCATCCCTAATTACGCTGGCCGCCTGGGACGGACCGGCTGAGTCATAAATACTATTTCTTTTCCTTTTTTGTGCATTCATTTTTCAACCTACTCCGTTTCATCTCACTACATCCGCTCTTCATCGGCCTTCATCGCCTCTGCTGAATTGCGTCTGAGTTGGTGTGCTTCCATTCTTCCTTGTTTGTGACCATCCCTCCCAGGTAGGAGCCTGTTATCCGCCCTTTTTTGTTTCATTTATATGAAGAAAATCATTGAGGATACATCGTTTGCATATGTTACCTTCCATCTCTTTTGTTGTTGTTGTTGTTTTATTTCTTCTTAATCGATTGCATATGTTACCTTCCATCTCTTTTGTTGTTGTTTTATTTCTTCTTAATCGATTGCATATGTGACATTCCCTTTCTTTTGTCACAATGCATTGCATGTAGAATGGTTCATCTCTTCCCAAATCAAATAGCTTCTAAACCCATGAAATAGTAGTATGCTATTTCACGAGGTTCACGCCAAACCCTTGGAAGGAAATACTGCACCTAACAATTAGTTGTGCATACCACAAAACTTCACTAACCCCTCTTTTCCACTAATAATCATGACACACCAAATCCTACACTCTCACGAATTAATAGCCTGCTATTTCATGGCTTAAGCACTTCACGTGCTAAGCCTTTCATGTGTTAACAACTCACGACTTATGCACTTCACGTGCTAAGCCTTTCATGTGTTAACAATTCACGGCTTAAGCACTTCATGTGTTAATTCCCTCACGAATTAACGTCTGCTATTTCACGGCTTAAGAACTTCACGTGTTAAACCTTTCACGTGTTAACAACTCTCACGGCATAAGCACTTCACGTGCTAAGACTTTCACGTGTTAACAATTCACGACTTAAGCACTTCACGTGTTAAGTCCCTCATGAATTAACGTCTTTTATTTCACGGCGGCTTAAGCACTTCACATGTTAAGCCTTTCACATGCTAAGCCTTTCATGTGTTAATAGTTCACGGCTTAAGCACTTCACATGTTAAGCCCCTCATCACGAATTAATGTTTGTTATTTGACAACTTAAGCACTTCATGTGTTAAGCCTTTCACGTGTTAATAGGTCATGGCTTAAGCACTTCACATGTTAAGCCCCTCACAAATTAACGTCTGTTATTTCACAGCTTAAGCACTTCACGTGTTAAGCCTTTCACGTGCTAAGCCTTTCACGTCTTAACAATTCACGGCTTAAGCACCTCACGTGTTAAGACTTTCACATGCTAAGCCTTCACGTGCTAACATCTCACGGCTTAAGAACTTCACGCACTGTTAATTCACAACCTACACTTTCATGTATTAAAGCTCATACCCACAATTTGTTATTGCTCACCCCACTAACCCTCTTTACATCAACATCCAATACACACACACACACACCCCCCCCTTCTCCACCAAAAAAAGAAAAAAAAAAGAAAAGAAGAAAGAGAAAGGACTACGGGCTCCTACCAGTCAATACAACTAACGCTTTTTTCAATGTTCCAGATGGCTTCCTCTACTACATCAGACCCTGCGGTAGAAGAAAATCCGGCAATAACTCAAGCCAGTACAACAAGGTCACCAGTGGACAAAAGGAAGAGAGCACCTCGCGGCACTAAACTCGGTTATATTGGCCCGTATGCGCAACAGTTTCAGGGCTCTATCATTAGCATAAATATACACATAGCTCATGAAAAGATGTTGCTTCAGTACCACAGCCCAGAATGTTTACAGATATTGCAGGATGCTGAAGTCAAAGACAAGCTGGAAAAGGTGGGCATGGGACGAATGGCAGAGATCCTCCCCCACACCATCAACACAAGATTATGTGCAAAGTACTTGAATACTTATGATAAATCCACCAAGAGGGGTACAATAACAAAGGCAAATGGTACAACTGAGCAAGTACTCATCACATAAGAACTGCTACGTGATGCTTTACAGTTGCCACCATCAATTCCTAAACATGTACACAGCTTGGAGCAAATGCCCATGGAAGACATGCTAAAGCGGGTTTCTTATAACTCTAATGGGGTGGAATATGATAACATCAAGGAGGAGGTGGACGAAAAGGCTTGCAGAGCCATGTCCATTATCATGCAGGTTAAACCAGTGGACAGGTACGACAGGGTCCCCCTAAACAGACTTGCCAAGGTTCATAAAGAAAAAGAAGATGACTGGGCATGGTACATTCATCGAGAGATGGAAGACATGCTAAAGCGGGTTTCTTATAATTCTAATGGGGTGGAATATAATAACATCAAGGAAGAGGTGGACAAAAATGCTTGCAGAGCCATATCCATTATCATGCAGGTCAAACCCGTGGACAGGTACAATAGAGTCCCCCTAAATAGACTTGCCAAGGTTCATAAAGAAAAAGAAGATGTCTGGGCATGGTACATTCATCGGAGATGGAGAATTATCTAAAGTCACACCAGTCCAAGGTGTGTAACCCTTACCTCCTAACAAGGGTGCTAAGACATGCAACTAACCTTCCAGTTCTAGAAGGCACATAGGAAGTATAGGTATCCCATATGCTGCAACACCTTTGGATCCATCTACAAACATTCTTGTCGAGCTGCAACAAGGACAAGTAGTCTTGAAAGAAACAAAAGAGCTCCAACAAGGATAAGAAGTCTTGAACAAAAGAGTTGTTACAAGAATTGAAGAAGGGTAAGAGGACTAAAAAAGATAAAAAGATGAGGGGGATCCTCCAGCAAGTTGAGGCAGAATCCCAGCGCTTGGATGTAGAAGTATCAGAAGAGAGAGCATCATTGAAGCAAGCGCTAGAATAGAAAGAAACACAGGGCACTAAAGGGATGATAACAAGCGTAGTTCCTACAATGACTCTTCACCCACCTCCCTCAAGCCCTGTTCAAATGGTATTCCCGAACCTCTCACCACTTCGAGATCCTATCCTTTCTAATTAGCCACCTTCGGCAGAGATAGGTGCAGAATAGGCCCCAGAGCAACAAGTGTCCCAAATGGATGTGGATACGAGATATGAAGAAGCTACATTAGCATAACCAGCTACCACTGGAGAAGGTCATGATACACTGACAAGAGAAAACGAGCAGAAGAACCTAAAAGCCCTAGTAAGAAGAGGAGAATAAAAGACGTGAGCATTGTTAAAGAAGGTTCTTTCCTGCATAACTTGGAAGTAGATACATTTTTATAGGAAACCATGGAAGGCCTTGAAAGCCTGGTGCACCTTCTCCAGCTGCCCACCACTGGAGAAGGTCACGATACACTGACAAGAGAAAACGAGCAGAAGAACCTAAAAGCCCTATTAAGAAGAGGAGAATAAAAGAAGTGAGCACTGTTAAGGAAGGTTCTTTCCTGCATAACTTAGAAGTAGATACATTTTTATAGGAAACCATGGAAGGCCTTGAAAGCCTGGTGCACCTCTAGTTTCAAGAAACAGAGAACTTGGCATCCACAAGTGCTTTGATGTGGGAACATGAACAAAAGGTATGGTGATGCCACCTACTGACCACTCACATGCTCCATGACAGAAATGCCACCTTATGGAGGCAAGTATAGGAAGTGAATGGTCAATTGCAAGCACTTAAAGAACAAATGGCTACAGTAGATGCAACACATAAGGAAGTGATACTTAAAAGCTTAAAAGTAGCACAAAAACAGGAAAACAGGTTCCAAACATTAGAAGAGCATAGTAGTGTGTTGAGCAAAACAGTTGTTCAAAAAATCAAAGAAAACATGGAGCTCCAAGCAATGGTCGACCAAGCAATGGAGCTCCAAGCAATGATCGACCAAGCTAAAGAATAGCTTCAAATGGAAGTAGCACAAGCAAGAGAGAAAGAAGCCCAACTTACAAAGCAGCTTCAGGATGCCCATACCACTTTCACAGCCAAGGAAGATGGATTTAAAGGGCAAATTACTAAGTTAAAAGAAGCCATTATTGCAACAGAACAAAAGGTGGTCAGTCGTCAAATTGAAAGAGAGCAGCTAAACAAAGCACATGTTGACAAATTAAAGGCTTTAAATGAGGTAATCCAAGAAAAGGAGGAGAAAATTGATCATATGTTGACTAGCCACCAGCAAGTGTTTGAACACGTTAATTAGTAGCTAAGCAGTAGCCAAAGTTTAGCAACAAAAATGCTGAAATAGATTGAAGATGCTCAGCTAGAGCTCACAACGGTGGGAAGGGACCAAGAAGAAGCCACAAAAAGATACAATGAGCTAGCCACTACTAGAGAAGTCCGAGAAGCTACCATCTCCAACCTCCTTTCCATAAAAGATTCAAGGATCCAAGAACTAGAGTGCCAATTAGCAATGCAACAAAGGACTCAAAGGATAGAAGCCCCTGATGAACTACAGTTCCTCATCGAACAAGCCTCAGAAATAGGTTCGTTACCAATAACTCCTCGGGACCCTCCTCAAACACTAACATTGCTTTTATCTACACTAACACTCTCTCTCGTTCAATATGAGATTAACCTAATAGAAGACCTCAACCTAGGAGATCTTACACTCATCCATCAAAATATGGAAAGAAATGCGAACCCCACCATTATCATGGGAATTCTTCGAGGGGATGTAGTACTAACTAACCCCACTAGCATCTTTTTCTATCCCTTACATCCCATAGTGCTCAACCTTCGTAGTTGGTTCCGCGTGCTACAACAATCAGACATCTTGGATAACAGTGTCGATATGCCAGATGATATTCCACATACATCAGCCAACTACGAGGTTGTTTGCAAGAATTTATCAATGGATTATCAGCCATGGGCGGATAGAAGTATATAATACATATCAACATTTGAATCTTTTCGAATCTACTCTATATCATCCTTTTAGTATTATTAAGCTTTATCAAAATATCCATAATTATTTGGAGTCTATGCTTACCATTGTGGTCTATAATTTTGACAAACAACATATTGAATATCCTGATATAACCCCCGAGGATATAAAAGAACTCTAGGAATTTATGAAGACTAACAAGCCAAATCATCCACCCCCAAGTTCAGGAGAGAGTCACGAAGAGACACAAGGTTCATCAATCTCACCTACTTATCCTATGTTCTCTTCAATAACCAGTAAATTATTAAACCCCTTTCCGAGTGTAGCTCCTACTAACCAATCTGAGGCAGAATGCACTTTCTCTCGATTACCTTCTCTTCCTATTGATATTCCCAGTAACCCTTTAGACCCCGAGGACATGTCGGCATCAAACCCTGTCTTCAGCGCACGACCGCTTGATGAGGTACATAATATCAAACCTCAAGATCAAATTGAAGCTTTTACTGATATACAACTATCCTTGAGTCCTTAACAGCCGCTGAATATGAGGGATTTATCAAAAGAGGCAATCCACTCCTAAAGCCGAAGCTCATGTTTAAGTTGTTGATGCAAATCACGACTTTTGAACCGACAAGAAGGATCATGCCAGATGCTTACTCTGTGTAGTGGAGTTAAGAAGGCAGTCTTATGTACCTTATCCTCTCCGTGCCCCAATGCCAGATTTAACAGAGCTGTTACCAATCGCAGGAGAAGGTGCATTATGGGAGAATGTGGCAAAGCGTACAAAGCTGGCAAACCCCCACCCAGCAGACGTGCTTGAGATCAAAATTGTTACATTCATAATTAGTTACTATTTCTATAGGTGGCACAAGGCAAATCCAGTTCATACAAGGGGGGGTTACACAGCCATCACAACAGATCATACCAATCCCCAAATGAAGGATTTTGGTATACAGCCAGAGTGGCGTAAGGAGTATCTCACAATTCCTGAGTATAGTAATCATTTCTAGTGCTCCCTAAGGGTTGATTCGCTCTACATGCCTATCAAGTGGAGGCTCACATCACTACAATTCCATGATGCCAAGAAAAGAGATTCTCATGTTTGCTATAATTTTTTGCAGTTTTCGCCACCCATCAACATTTCCAAATATTGCAAGTCAAAAGCAACAAATGCTCACCTGGATGCGAGCTTGGAACCATATTCCTGATCCAGCTATCGTGGCAGCAGTTAGATTTTAAAGCTGATCGTTGTCCTTATCAATTGATCAAGGAAGTGGTATGGTGGATTTTAAGTAGAACAACTCCTCTTCGACATGAACACATGGCCAAATGAAAGAGGTATGATGTTGTACTATCATTGCCTAAGGTGTCTTCCCGACTACATGCACATCACATTTGAAGATATGGTCGACATTGGGTTATGGACATCCCACTCGACATTCAAAAAAACCATGAAAAAGTTTCAATCACACCGAAACTTCTACAGCATGAGTTCAGCGACCAGGTCTTTCGACCTCGGTAAAGGTTCTGAGGACAGAACCTACATCAGGTAGGGGCGGATGTTAATCCCATTTTGGATTAACAAAGATGCTCCTCCAATTGAGGACATTAATAAGTGTTATGAAAAGGCACTATAAAAGTTGTATTGAGAATCTGGCCACCCAAGGCCTTCGTCGTTAGTAAGTTTTGGGCACCCATGTGTGAATAAGGGCTAGTTGTATATAAGGCAATTCTCATAATGAAATGACACAATCCCCCTTTGTGCTATGAGAGCTCTTGTCTTTGTCTTTGTCGAGAGAGAGAGAGAGAGAGAGAGAGAGAGAGAGAGAGAGAGAGAGAGAGAGAATGCTCTGGTACATGTGACTCTTTCATGCATGCATGTGTGTGAGAGAGTGAAAGGTTGGTTGCCTTGCATTTGTGGTCTTGCATTTGTGGTTTTAGTGACTTCGCTGACAACGTGGAGGTGGTGTTCGGAGGAGTGGAGCTTCCAAAACGAGCTTGGGGAGCCTCAAGGGACATGAGCTCAAAGCATTGGTAAGTACCCAACGATTGTTGTGTCTATTGCTTCTTCCATTGACGGTTGTGTGGAGTTCCTTCTAGGGAGGTGCAGTAGCCCATAATACAAAGGTATGAGACCGACAATCAAATAAGCTTAATAAAGCACTTTCAAAGGAGGACATGCAACAAATCAATGTGAAGTAGCAAAACAAGTGAAAAAGTTCCACAAGAATGTGTAGTGGACTTTACCAATGAAACACTTCTAATGTAGCTTGTATATAAGGTGAGTGAGTAAATGTCTCTTACAGTGTATTGCTTAAACAGTTATATCCATCGTGTATTCTTCTCATGTATACCTTCATAGGATGACTTTGAAAAAATATTGGGCAACAACATTGAGAGTTTGGATCAAAATGTTGGCTCATACATTCAGCACCATACCAAGCCATGCTAAAGACAAAGAATGAGCCCCGTAAAACTGATGGGGCAATAAGCTTGCTATCATCTCAAACCCGATACTTAGTGATAAATGGTTTACCAAGCTGTATGTGCTTGATTGGAACAAAGAGGAACATTGTGGTACCATGGACAAGTTGAAGAGCCTCGTTAAGACACATATGGCTACATGGAGGTAAGGAAAATAAATTATGGATAGATAGTTTGTAGTTGCTTCACAATACGCTTATAACATGCAGTGTTAGATTACGAATTGCATGAGGGTTTCTATACTAGATCAGATCCTCAATAAATAATGGGGGTTTGAGAGTGGTGAGAAGGATTGGCGGGAGTATGTGGCACAACTCTTGTATTAGGAGGCAGTGCCCTAGATCTTACATAGGAGGCGGCCATAGGAGAATATGAACAAACCATGCATTGTTTTAATGGTCTGGCCTCGTTCCTTAGAGATTATTGCCACAAATAGCATATCACCCATGGTTTTTGGCACTTTGATAATCTCTTGACTTTAGGGATGCAAAAGTCAAAGATGCCATTCCTCGACTCAACGATAAAAGCTTTGTGTATAGGTAAAAAGGGTTATAATAACGAGGTTTCACGTGCAATGTGTGAAAATACCCTCCCTTAATCTTTTTTTATTGTTTAAAATTAGAGGTGGTTTTGGTTTTTAGTAGAGGAAGAGGAGATAGAGAGCCTTCCTCTTGCAATCCTGAGATTATATCTCTCGATTAAAGAATCTTAACTCTAGGTGTAAGATCCCAATCTCCACCGCGCAACGGATTCGGTTACTAGCAGCGGAAGTAGCACATCGTGCGCGGGTAGGGGTCTCACACTCAGGGCCTCGTCCACGGATATCCGGACAAGAGACTAATCCATCGGTTTGTCCAAAACCGAAACCGAAAAAAAAAACTTCCTTTACCCGGAAAGCACGGGCGATTCCACCAGGATAACTCTTTACTCTAACGTAGTCAAGATCATTACTGATCAAACTGATCTGACTGCACCTTTAACGGTACTTGGTCAAATCAAGGAAGAAACTTGCACTTGGATCATTGGGATCAACGCTTTTTTCCCCATCAAGAGGCACAGCTGTTGATTCCTATCCATAGAACAATTTCTATCTGGGATTTACTTTATCTATCGTAATAATAGAAATTAAATCTCGATTTACGGATCCATCAATCCAGCCTAACCCCATCCAGTCCCATGGGTTAGCCAACCGCCCAACCACTGTAGTGATGGGATCCAATTAAGAATTTGGTTAGGTTTTGTCTCGGGTACCAAGGAAAAGAGTTCCAAGGCCCCCTAGCCGGAAGTTCATACAAACATAAAACTAGTCACACCACTTACACACCCAATATGAAATTGCCTTTTTCTTAGCATCAACTAGCTTTAAAACAATCCTTTAATAAAACCATTATGTCACTGATGGCAATCCTCAAAGTCTCTAGTTGAATCCTTATTTCCAGTCATTCTTTCATCGGTGTACTTATGGCATCATTGGCAACCAGAATGCTCACCACGTGTTCTCTCAGGGGCCTTTTCCATAGTTCCTAGCTCATAGTAACCGGCAATATATTCATATAATAGAATGGAATCTCCGTGGAAGATCAGCAAGATCAACCCACAGATCCATATAAAAGAGCCATGGACTCATCCGTTTGAGGACCAGCAAGGTTAATCAACTAGATCCATGCCCGGTTTCAGAAAACAACTCTTACTCCTTGTTCCAATATCTTCCACGACGCACGTGTGGGTATCTTCGGCGACCCAGAGCCCGAGCACCGTATGGTCAGCACCCTCTAGGATCCTTAGCAGGTGACCTAGCGCTTCACTCATAGGCCGCTTCCTTGGTCCCTCATCCACCGTACCGGAAGCTCACCATTTAAATCGAACCGAGGCTGGTCAAGACCTCAATCGACCTTGCTACGCGAGACGTCCTCCATTGACTCTCCGTCTCAGCAGTTGCAACTTTATCAGTTCGGTCTTCATGACCTTAATCCTCAAGACGGTCAAAATGCTTCTCCAGCATTCTTGACATAAAACAGTCATTTACAAACAGTCACAAAATATAGTTTCTATAACGAACTCTTGTCTTTCCATATTATCCACTCTCGGACCACATTGCTTATTCCACATTCCATTCAATGTGTACTCTTCTCATCCATTCACTCATATAGACTACACATTATCTTACATACACCTTTATATTCATTATTCTACATACATATCCATGTTCGTACGTCCACATCATACATCTAATTTCACATTCATACATACGCATCTACATGCATACATCCACATCCACATTCATACATCCATACCTCCATTTCCACATCCACATTCATATTCATACATCCACATTCACATACATACATCCACATCCGTATCTACATCCATACATCCACATCCATATTCATACATCCACATTCACATGCATACATCCATTTTCACATCCTCATTCATACATCCACATTCACATACATACATCCACATCTGTATCTACATCCATACATCCACATCCACCTCTTCATTCACATTCACATCCATACATCCACATCTACATACATACATCCACATCTACATACATACATCCATACATCCACATCTACATACATACATCCATTTTCACATCCTCATTCATACATACACATCCACATACATACATACACATCCGTATCTACATCCATACATCCACATCCACATCAACATTCACATTCATACATATACATCTACATGTATACATCCACATCACATTCATACAACTATATTACATCCATTCTCGTCCTAACACATCCCATATACATCTTAACACATCCTAACTCATCTTAACACATTCTATCACATCTCATACACATCTTAACACATCTTTTTACATCTCATACACCTCTTATCACATCCTATCACTTTCCATACGCATCTTTTCAAATCTTATCACATCCTATCACTTTCCATACGCATCTTTTCAAATCTTATCACATCTCATACACCTCTTATCACATCTTATCACATTTCATATCTTTTTAAAGAGAATTCTTATATTTGATATAAGATTTCTCTACACATTTATTTATGCATAAATTCCATTTAAGGAGACTAAAACTTTCGAAATTAAAATCAATCTTCTTATGCATAAATTCAATTTGGTAAGAATTACACTTTTAGAATAAAAAGAATATCTTTTATGCATACCTCTATGCATGAAATCCAATATGATAAAAGTAACACTCTTACAATAAAATAATCAACTTTTATGCATACCTCTATGCATGAAATTCAATTATGATAAAAGTCACACTTTTATAATAAAATAATCAACTTTTATGCATACCTTTATGCATGAAATTCAAATATGATAAAAGTAACACTTTTGAGAAATTTATCCTTTATGCATACTTCTATGCATGAAAATAAAAATTGATAAAAATAACACTTTTGATATAAAAATTTATCCTTTATGCATACTTCTATGCATGAAAATAAAAATTGATAAAAATAACACTTTTGATATAAAAATTTATCCATTATGCATACTTCTATGCATGAAAATAAAAATGGTAAAAGTAACACTTTTGATATAAAAATTTAACCATTATGCATACTTCTATGCATGAAATAAAAATGGTAAAAATAACACTTTTGATATAAAAATTTACCCTTTATGCATACTTCTATGCATGAAAATAAAAATTGATAAAAATAACACTTTTGATATAAAAATTTATCCATTATGCATACTTCTATGCATGAAAATAAAAATGGTAAAAGTAACACTTTTGATATAAAAATTTAACCATTATGCATACTTCTATGCATGAAATAAAAATGGTAAAAATAACACTTTTGATATAAAAATTTATCCTTTATGCATACTTCTATGCATGAAAATAAAAATTGATAAAAATAACACTTTTGATATAAAAATTTATCCATTATGCATACTTCTATGCATGAAAATAAAAATGGTAAAAGTAACACTTTTGATATAAAAATTTAACCATTATGCATACTTCTATGCATGAAATAAAAATGGTAAAAATAACACTTTTGATATAAAAACTTATCCTTTAAAATTCAATTTCTCCATGATTATAATGAAATTCTTTCAATTAATCTAGGATGATAATTCCTAGAATATGGTAGGAAGTCCTCTTTTTATGCTTTGAATGAAATTATTTTATGCATAATTTTTATAAAAATTTTGCCATAGCTCTGCTGCTATGACTGATAAATCTCAATTTTTCTAAGGGATAAAGCTTATCATTAAGGAAATAATTAAAATGATCTCTAATTGGATCATTAATCCATAATGGATTGAATCATCAATATACATAAACTAAAAGCATAGAAAAAAGCTATTAATTTGGCCTCAAGCATAGCTTAATCTTGGGTTAAGGAAAAGCTTTATGAAAAGCTTGATTTGGATTGAGAATGGGTCATGAGTATGACCATTTCTTGAGTGAGAGAGAGAAATTACATAAAAACCATTAGAATTTAAACATAAATAGAATTTAACTTCAATAGCATTTATTAAATTATGTAACTCTTCACTACTATTCATAGCATTTAAAAAACCATACCAATTAAGCTTCTCAAGCTTGAGAGGGGTTGAGAAGAGAGAAACATTGAGAAATTATAGAAAAGATCAATATTCACTAATTACCTTACAAATTGCTTGATTCTTTGTTCACGGTAGAGGCCCCAACCAATCAATTGGTTAAGTATGTTGATGGAGCCACTAATGGGGATTGAAGAAAGAGGGAAGCTCCAAAAACTAGTGAATTATTAAATGAATTCACAGTTCTTGGCTTAGGTGGAGTAGAGTAACGATGCATAAACACTATATATTTTTCAACAAGGGGGAGGCTTCTATTTATAGGAAAAATTGAGCTCCTAACCAAACAAACTGATTCTAGAATTTTCTAAATCAGTTTGGTCAATATTTGACCATTTTTAGGTCAGTTAAGCTAACTTTTTAGAACTAGACTTGAATGAGGAGAGAAGAGAGATGAAATATCTCAATTTTTATGAGTTTAAAACTCATTCAAGCATGTGAAATATGCACCTCCTTTAAAGAACTCCCCTTCCTTACATATGTGTCATAATGGAATCATTATACCCAAAATATCTCATATTTTTAATATTGCTCATAGTTTTTTACTAATAAACCTTGTACATTTTCAACTCTTCATCTTATGTGAAATATGCACCTCCTTTAAAGAACTCCCCTTCCTTACATATGTGTCATAATGGAATCATTTTAATATTGCTCATAGTTTTTTACTAATAAACCTTGTACATTTTCAACTCTTCATCTTATTTGAAATATGCACCTCCTTTAAAGAACTCCCCTTCCTTACATATGTGTCATAATGGAATCATTTTAATATTGCTCAAAGTTTTTTACTAATAAACCTTGTACATTTTCAACTCTTCATCTTATGTGAAATATGCACCTCCTTTAAAGAACTCCCCTTCCTTACATATGTGTCATAATGGAATCATTTTAATATTGCTCAAAGTTTTTTACTAATAAACCTTGTACATTTTCAACTCTTCATCTTATGTGAGCATTTACTCATTTTTGGATACCCAAAATATCTCATATTTTTAATATTGCTCATAGTTTTTTACTAATAAACCTTGTACATTTTCAACTCTTCATCTTATGTGAGCATTTACTCATTTTTGGATATCTTCTTTTACAAATTGGATTTATCTCCTCCCTACACATGGATTGATGCTATTGGCCCATAGGAACCTTAATTGGACCATAATCCAAATTTTTTTGAAAATCTAGACCCTTAGACTAAGGTCCTTTATACCCATTTCCAAAAAATTCTAATTGCACATTGGAAAGTTCTTTTTGAATTTCGGTTTCAGGGGAACTTATTTTAATAAGATGAGATAATTTTCTATCCAAAAATATTAAAAATCTGAATATTCTCTCTCTAGAATATTCTCTCTCTCTAGGTTAAAACAGTTAGAAACAAGGTCTTTATATTTCTGAAGAGGGATTGATTACAGGGGAAGATACTAGACATAAAAAGGGGGGTTGGGGGAGGAATCTTACATTCTACCCCACTTAAAAAACGCGAGATGTCCTCATCTCGCAAATTGGGATAATTTCGCAAGATGCACGAATTATGAGACTTAGAGAAAAATTTAAATCAGGATTAACCACCAAGAAAAGTCTCAAGAGAGCAAGATTCAAGATAAGAACAAGATTTAAACTTTATTCATTCTCGGAACTTATACAGTAAAGATAGAAGAACTCTTTACACTTCCATAAGCCCGTCCATCATATGATCACAAAAGCAGCACTCACAAGCTACGCATGTATAAGGTAACTCATCTATGGGAATGATTCTGTTGGTTATTGCTGCACCTATCTCAGTGGTATGAGGTGATCTAACAAAAGGACCTCTGAGAGGTAAGCCAAAAACGGGGTAAAGGCATATCTTCTCATGAGGAAGAAAACACGCCAGTAAGAAGACCCGCTCAGAAAACCCAAGATGTCTTGATCTCATGACGCAGTAGTATCGGGGACCCAAACCCAAGGCTTCGATAACCATGGCCAAGCGGACATTGTTACAAAAGTGCTACTGACCCCAGGGTGTTACCCTAGTTATGTCTTGATAGGTCCGCCATTTGGTCTGAGCTACAGACGTTCCCAAGTGAGAAAAAAGTGAGCGCTCATACTGTTCTATAAAATCCTTCTTCACAGACTCGCTTGCGTCTTGAAGGTGAGAAATCATCATGGATAAAACTAATTCCTGTTGCCAAGCCATGAAGGAGTTTAAGAAGAAGGGAGATTGATGGAAGTAAGATTACTGTGAGCGATAAGTAAAGTTACGACTTATATAAAGGAAGGAGTTAGCGTAACCTAGAAGCCAACGGTATCTTGCCACTGAAGTTTTACCGTCTTTCCATGATTTGGGTTTGGCACATATTTCTATAGAAGGCATTAAGAACTTTGAGATGAGGAGATAAAAGAAGTTCGTAGGCTAAGTCACTTACTTTCTTTGGTCCACAATATCTGGGGGATAACTACTTATACTCCCCTAGAGATAAAGAAATTCTTTTGGTCCGTATTCAAATGAAGACTATAACTGCTTCTTTGAATTCTCTGACTGTCCTCTTCTTATCTGTATATTGTCTCTGTCAATCCTGGGCAGCGTTTATATCTTTATGAATTGCCTGCATCTGTTGCTCTAAGTCGCCAAGCATTTGACTGGTCATCTCGACCCTAATCAATGGGTCGGACCTAGTTAATGGAGTTAAGCAATCTTGTTCGAGACGGATCCTGATTAGATTGGTATGAAGGAATTGGTCTCTGAATTTGGGTTCTAGACTTCCCTGTGCCCTTTTCATGGTAGGAGTCGGGCAGTCTTTTAACTGATGGTCAAAACCTTGGCATCCAAAACACTGGTTCTCACTTCTGAACTCATCGTTTTGAATCTTTAAAACATGTGGGCTCCTGAGAAGGTATTCTGGGTAAAGTGTCTTCCCTTTTTAAACAGAATCTTTCTTTTATTTAGAGAGGGAATAATTATAAGATCAGAAAAGGAGATTCTTACTCCTGTATACCTCGAAGGTTGGGGGAGGAATCTTACAAACTTCTACCCCACTTAAAAAGGTGCGAGATGTCCTCATCTCGCAAGTAGAGGACAACTCTTTTGCTTAAAATCCAATTTATTCTGGGGTTTCTTATATTCTGGTCAACCCAACAGAATATGGGGATAAATATCCCTTATATAGAACTCATCATTAAATAACAATTCATTCAGATCATATCATTCATATCTTTAACACGATAATGGTCCATTAGACCGAAAAATTTCCTTCTGAACATTCCTCCCACGGGAATTTAAGTTAAGCAAGTTCTCAATTTGTCATCCCTTACCTTGATCTACCGTCTCAAGTATTAACAGTAGCAATTTGACAGCACAATCCACTAATCTCATAGTGATTTGCTGAAATCATTATCATCATTTATCATTACAGGGACTCGTCCCATTCATCCTCATTGTGGTTTTGCTCAGGTTATTATATTTCAACTAAATTTCAAAAATCATCATTTTTCAATCAGAATCCCAATCAATTCATCAGTTCCCAAACAGAATTAAAAATCATATCAACCACATTCGAATTCATCAACTGGATAGCATTAATGCTTATAATTTCAAGTCTTAGATTTACTCGTATATACTGCCGGTAAAGAGCTGCAGTTATACCCTCGGTATATACGGATAGTCATGAAACTCGAAACTATAAGGTACATACCATCATGTCTAGGCCTCAAGCAAGTCAGGGTTCTATACAATTGCGGTACTTCCAATTGAAGACCCAATTACTAATTTACGAATTTCAATTTGAATTAACAATTTGTATTATATCACGCAATTACAACCTTTTTGTGCGTCTTGATAACTTTTGACATAATTGGCTCGTCAGTTGATCTTATTGGAGATCTATGACATAAATCTGATAAACAGATTTTTCTTTATCCGATCGTCCGTAAACAATCACTTAAAAAAAACATTTGTATATTTATATAAAAGTTACAATAAGTACATAGAGCAACTCGGCTCTGAGTTCAAAATCTCCTCGGAAGACATGACCGTACTGAGCCATAGTCATGCCCTGTTACATAAGTTCTCTTATTGCGAAGGGAGCTATTATTTTCTCCTTAGGGATAAATCGACTGAAGAGTCTATAAACTCGGCAAGCAAGTCTGAAATTTTGAGGCGTTGAAAGATATAGAATGACACCACGCGTCATTTTCAGCTTTATCAAAATCATGGCCAATGAGAGGTTCTGCCTCAGCATTGCACGCCGATTGCAAGAGGCGTGGATATATAGCCCTGCAAACCACTTATGCTGTTGTCTCTCCACTAGGTTAGGAAAATATAATTCCTCGAAATGGCGTGCGAGTCTTGCTTGGCTTGCTCGAGTTGAAGCGGAAGAGATGAGATGCTCGAAGGCAAATGCAATCATATCTTGAGATTGGGTAAGGGCGGGAATACCAGATAAATGGGGAACTTCCATCTATAAAAACAATTTCTTTGATTAAAATTTCTGCATTAAAGAAGCTTACGGAATGAAAATACATTATGAAAATGCTGTTTCTGAATTCTTATTACTAATTTCAGATAAGAATTTAATTATCTTTATTAGCTTTCAATTTCGCTCTAATACCAACTGTAAGATCCCAATCTCCACCGCGCAACGGATTCGGTTACTAGCAGTGGAAGTAGCACATCGTGCGCGGGTAGGGGTCTCACACTCAGGGCCTCGCCCACGGATATCCGGACAAGAGACTAATCCATCGGTTTGTCCAAAACCGAAACCGAAAAAAAACTTCCTTTACCCGGAAAGCACGGGCGATTCCACCAGGATAACTCTTTACTCTAACGTAGTCAAGATCATTACTGATCAAACTGATCTGACTGCACCTTTAACGGTACTTGGTCAAATCAAGGAAGAAACTTGCGCTTGGATCATTGGGATCAACGCTTTTTTCCCCATCAAGAGGTACAGCCGTTGATTCCTATCCATAGAACAATTTCTATCTGGGATTTACTTCATCTATCGTAATAATAGAAATTAAATCTCGATTTACGGATCCATCAATACAGCCTAACCCCATCCAGTCCCATGGGTTAGCCAACCGCCCAACCACTGTAGTGATGGGATCCAATTAAGAATTTGGTTAGGTTTTGTCCCGGGTACCAAGGAAAAGAGTTCCAAGGCCCCCTAGCCGGAAGTTCATACAAACATAAAACTAGTCACACCACTTACACACCCAATATGAAATTGCCTTTTTCTTAGCATCAACTAGCTTTAAAACAATCCTTTAATAAAACCATTATGTCACTGATGGCAATCCTCAAAGTCTCTAGTTGAATCCTTATTTCCAGTCATTCTTTCATCGGTGTACTTATGGCATCATTGGCAACCAGAACGCTCACCACCTGTTCTCTCAGGGGCCTTTTCCATAGTTCCTAGCTCATAGTAACCGGCAATATATTCATATAATAGAATGGAATCTCCGTGGAAGATCAGCAAGATCAACCCACAGATCCATATAAAAGAGCCATGGACTCATCCGTTTGAGGACCAGCAAGGTTAATCAACTAGATCCATGCCCGGTTTCAGAAAACAACTCTTACTCCTTGTTCCAATATCTTCCACGACGCACGTGTGGGTATCTTCGGCGACCCAGAGCCCGAGCACCGTATGGTCAGCACCCTCTAGGATCCTTAGCAGGTGACCTAGCGCTTCACTCATAGGCCACTTCCTTGGTCCCTCATCCACCGTACCGGAAGCTCACCATTTAAATCGAACCGAGGCTGGTCAAGACCTCAATCGACCTTGCTACGCGAGACGTCCTCCATTGACTCTCCGTCTCAGCAGTTGCAACTTTATCAGTTCGGTCTTCATGACCTTAATCCTCAAGACGGTCAAAATGCTTCTCCAGCATTCTTGACATAAAACAGTCATTTACAAACAGTCACAAAATATAGTTTCTATAACGAACTCTTGTCTTTCCATATTATCCACTCTCGGACCACATTGCTTATTCCACATTCCATTCAATGTGTACTCTTCTCATCCATTCACTCATATAGACTACACATTATCTTACATACACCTTTATATTCATTATTCTACATACATATCCATGTTCGTACGTCCACATCATACATCCAATTTCACATTCATACATACGCATCTACATGCATACATCCACATCCACATTCATACATCCATACCTCCATTTCCACATCCACATTCATATTCATACATCCACATTCACATACATACATCCACATCCGTATCTACATCCATACATCCACATCCATATTCATACATCCACATTCACATGCATACATCCATTTTCACATCCTCATTCATACATCCACATTCACATACATACATCCACATCTGTATCTACATCCATACATCCACATCCACCTCTTCATTCACATTCACATCCATACATCCACATCTACATACATACATCCACATCTACATACATACATCCATACATCCACATCTACATACATACATCCATTTTCACATCCTCATTCATACATACACATCCACATACATACATACACATCCGTATCTACATCCATACATCCACATCCACATCAACATTCACATTCATACATATACATCTACATGTATACATCCACATCACATTCATACAACTATATTACATCCATTCTCGTCCTAACACATCCCATATACATCTTAACACATCCTAACTCATCTTAACACATTCTATCACATCTCATACACATCTTAACACATCTTTTTACATCTCATACACCTCTTATCACATCCTATCACTTTCCATACGCATCTTTTCAAATCTTATCACATCCTATCACTTTCCATACGCATCTTTTCAAATCTTATCACATCTCATACACCTCTTATCACATCTTATCACATTTCATATCTTTTTAAAGAGAATTCTTATATTTGATATAAGATTTCTCTACACATTTATTTATGCATAAATTCCATTTAAGGAGACTAAAACTTTCGAAATTAAAATCAATCTTTTATGCATAAATTCAATTTGGTAAGAATTACACTTTTAGAATAAAAAGAATATCTTTTATGCATACCTCTATGCATGAAATCCAATATGATAAAAGTAACACTCTTACAATAAAATAATCAACTTTTATGCATACCTCTATGCATGAAATTCAATTATGATAAAAGTCACACTTTTATAATAAAATAATCAACTTTTATGCATACCTTTATGCATGAAATTCAAATATGATAAAAGTAACACTTTTGAGAAATTTATCCTTTATGCATACTTCTATGCATGAAAATAAAAATTGATAAAAATAACACTTTTGATATAAAAATTTATCCTTTATGCATACTTCTATGCATGAAAATAAAAATTGATAAAAATAACACTTTTGATATAAAAATTTATCCATTATGCATACTTCTATGCATGAAAATAAAAATGGTAAAAGTAACACTTTTGATATAAAAATTTAACCATTATGCATACTTCTATGCATGAAATAAAAATGGTAAAAATAACACTTTTGATATAAAAATTTACCCTTTATGCATACTTCTATGCATGAAAATAAAAATTGATAAAAATAACACTTTTGATATAAAAATTTATCCATTATGCATACTTCTATGCATGAAAATAAAAATGGTAAAAGTAACACTTTTGATATAAAAATTTAACCATTATGCATACTTCTATGCATGAAATAAAAATGGTAAAAATAACACTTTTGATATAAAAATTTATCCTTTATGCATACTTCTATGCATGAAAATAAAAATTGATAAAAATAACACTTTTGATATAAAAATTTATCCATTATGCATACTTCTATGCATGAAAATAAAAATGGTAAAAGTAACACTTTTGATATAAAAATTTAACCATTATGCATACTTCTATGCATGAAATAAAAATGGTAAAAATAACACTTTTGATATAAAAACTTATCCTTTAAAATTCAATTTCTCCATGATTATAATGAAATTCTTTCAATTAATCTAGGATGATAATTCCTAGAATATGGTAGGAAGTCCTCTTTTTATGCTTTGAATGAAATTATTTTATGCATAATTTTTATAAAAATTTTGCCATAGCTCTGCTGCTATGACTGATAAATCTCAATTTTTCTAAGGGATAAAGCTTATCATTAAGGAAATAATTAAAATGATCTCTAATTGGATCATTAATCCATAATGGATTGAATCATCAATATACATAAACTAAAAGCATAGAAAAAAGCTATTAATTTGGCCTCAAGCATAGCTTAATCTTGGGTTAAGGAAAAGCTTTATGAAAAGCTTGATTTGGATTGAGAATGGGTCATGAGTATGACCATTTCTTGAGTGAGAGAGAGAAATTACATAAAAACCATTAGAATTTAAACATAAATAGAATTTAACTTCAATAGCATTTATTAAATTATGTAACTCTTCACTACTATTCATAGCATTTAAAAAACCATACCAATTAAGCTTCTCAAGCTTGAGAGGGGTTGAGAAGAGAGAAACATTGAGAAATTATAGAAAAGATCAATATTCACTAATTACCTTACAAATTGCTTGATTCTTTGTTCACGGTAGAGGCCCCAACCAATCAATTGGTTAAGTATGTTGATGGAGCCACTAATGGGGATTGAAGAAAGAGGGAAGCTCCAAAAACTAGTGAATTATTAAATGAATTCACAGTTCTTGGCTTAGGTGGAGTAGAGTAACGATGCATAAACACTATATATTTTTCAACAAGGGGGAGGCTTCTATTTATAGGAAAAATTGAGCTCCTAACCAAACAAACTGATTCTAGAATTTTCTAAATCAGTTTGGTCAATATTTGACCATTTTTAGGTCAGTTAAGCTAACTTTTTGGAACTAGACTTGAATGAGGAGAGAAGAGAGATGAAATATCTCAATTTTTATGAGTTTAAAACTCATTCAAGCATGTGAAATATGCACCTCCTTTAAAGAACTCCCCTTCCTTACATATGTGTCATAATGGAATCATTATACCCAAAATATCTCATATTTTTAATATTGCTCATAGTTTTTTACTAATAAACCTTGTACATTTTCAACTCTTCATCTTATGTGAAATATGCACCTCCTTTAAAGAACTCCCCTTCCTTACATATGTGTCATAATGGAATCATTTTAATATTGCTCATAGTTTTTTACTAATAAACCTTGTACATTTTCAACTCTTCATCTTATTTGAAATATGCACCTCCTTTAAAGAACTCCCCTTCCTTACATATGTGTCATAATGGAATCATTTTAATATTGCTCAAAGTTTTTTACTAATAAACCTTGTACATTTTCAACTCTTCATCTTATGTGAAATATGCACCTCCTTTAAAGAACTCCCCTTCCTTACATATGTGTCATAATGGAATCATTTTAATATTGCTCAAAGTTTTTTACTAATAAACCTTGTACATTTTCAACTCTTCATCTTATGTGAGCATTTACTCATTTTTGGATACCCAAAATATCTCATATTTTTAATATTGCTCATAGTTTTTTACTAATAAACCTTGTACATTTTCAACTCTTCATCTTATGTGAGCATTTACTCATTTTTGGATATCTTCTTTTACAAATTGGATTTATCTCCTCCCTACACATGGATTGATGCTATTGGCCCATAGGAACCTTAATTGGACCATAATCCAAATTTTTTTGAAAATCTAGACCCTTAGACTAAGGTCCTTTATACCCATTTCCAAAAAATTCTAATTGCACATTGGAAAGTTCTTTTTGAATTTCGGTTTCAGGGGAACTTATTTTAATAAGATGAGATAATTTTCTATCCAAAAATATTAAAAATCTGAATATTCTCTCTCTAGAATATTCTCTCTCTCTAGGTTAAAACAGTTAGAAACAAGGTCTTTATATTTCTGAAGAGGGATTGATTACAGGGGAAGATACTAGATATCAA
The DNA here is from genome assembly GCF_041138505.1 of Cibotium barometz. NCBI lineage: Eukaryota > Viridiplantae > Streptophyta > Polypodiopsida > Cyatheales > Cibotiaceae > Cibotium > Cibotium barometz. The sequence continues at coordinate 26,779,303 of NC_141062.1, read as the reverse complement.
AAGGGGGGTTGGGGGAGGAATCTTACATTCTACTCCACTTAAAAAACGCGAGATGTCCTCATCTCGCAAATTGGGATAATTTCGCAAGATGCACGAATTATGAGACTTAGAGAAAAATTTAAATCAGGATTAACCACCAAGAAAAGTCTCAAGAGAGCAAGATTCAAGATAAGAACAAGATTTAAACTTTATTCATTCTCGGAACTTATACAGTAAAGATAGAAGAACTCTTTACACTTCCATAAGCCCGTCCATCATATGATCACAAAAGCAGCACTCACAAGCTGCGCATGTATAAGGTAACTCATCTATGGGAATGATTCTGTTGGTTATTGCTGCACCTATCTCAGTGGTATGAGGTGATCTAACAAAAGGACCTCTGAGAGGTAAGCCAAAAACGGGGTAAAGGCATATCTTCTCATGAGGAAGAAAACACGCCAGTAAGAAGACCCGCTCAGAAAACCCAAGATGTCTTGATCTCATGACGCAGTAGTATCGGGGACCCAAACCCAAGGCTTCGATAACCATGGCCAAGCGGACATTGTTACAAAAGTGCTGCTGACCCCAGGGTGTTACCCTAGTTATGTCTTGATAGGTCCGCCATTTGGTCTGAGCTACAGACGTTCCCAAGTGAGGAAAAAGTGAGCGCTCATACTGTTCTATAAAATCCTTCTTCACAGACTCGCTTGCGTCTTGAAGGTGAGAAATCATCATGGATAAAACTAATTCCTGTTGCCAAGCCATGAAGGAGTTTAAGAAGAAGGGAGATTGATGGAAGTAAGATTACTGTGAGCGATAAGTAAAGTTACGACTTATATAAAGGAAGGAGTTAGCGTAACCTAGAAGCCAACGGTATCTTGCCACTGAAGTTTTACCGTCTTTCCATGATTTGGGTTTGGCACATATTTCTATAGAAGGCATTAAGAACTTTGAGATGAGGAGATAAAAGAAGTTCGTAGGCTAAGTCACTTACTTTCTTTGGTCCACAATATCTGGGGGATAACTACTTATACTCCCCTAGAGATAAAGAAATTCTTTTGGTCCGTATTCAAATGAAGACTATAACTGCTTCTTTGAATTCTCTGACTGTCCTCTTCTTATCTGTATATTGTCTCTGTCAATCCTGGGCAGCGTTTATATCTTTATGAATTGCCTGCATCTGTTGCTCTAAGTCGCCAAGCATTTGACTGGTCATCTCGACCCTAATCAATGGGTCGGACCTAGTTAATGGAGTTAAGCAATCTTGTTCGAGACGGATCCTGATTAGATTGGTATGAAGGAATTGGTCTCTGAATTTGGGTTCTAGACTTCCCTGTGCCCTTTTCATGGTAGGAGTCGGGCAGTCTTTTAACTGATGGTCAAAACCTTGGCATCCAAAACACTGGTTCTCACTTCTGAACTCATCGTTTTGAATCTTTAAAACATGTGGGCTCCTGAGAAGGTATTCTGGGTAAAGTGTCTTCCCTTTTTAAACAGAATCTTTCTTTTATTTAGAGAGGGAATAATTATAAGGTCAGAAAAGGAGATTCTTACTCCTGTATACCTCGAAGGTTGGGGGAGGAATCTTACAAACTTCTACCCCACTTAAAAAGGTGCGAGATGTCCTCATCTCGCAAGTAGAGGACAACTCTTTTGCTTAAAATCCAATTTATTCTGGGGTTCCTTATATTCCGGTCAACCCAACAGAATATGGGAATAAATATCCCTTATATAGAACTCATCATTAAATAACAATTCATTCAGATCATATCATTCATATCTTTAACACGATAATGGTCCATTAGACCGAAAAATTTCCTTCTGAACATTCCTCCCACGGGAATTTAAGTTAAGCAAGTTCTCAATTTGTCATCCCTTACCTTGATCTACCGTCTCAAGTATTAACAGTAGCAATTTGATAGCACAATCCACTAATCTCATAGTGATTTGCTGAAATCATTATCATCATTTATCATTACAGGGACTCGTCCCATTCATCCTCATTGTGGTTTTGCTCAGGTTATTATATTTCAACTAAATTTCAAAAATCATCATTTTTCAATCAGAATCCCAATCAATTCATCAGTTCCCAAACAGAATTAAAAATCATATCAACCACATTCGAATTCATCAACTGGATAGCATTAATGCTTATAATTTCAAGTCTTAGATTTACTCGTATATACTGCCGGTAAAGAGCTGCAGTTATACCCTCGGTATATACGGATAGTCATGAAACTCGAAACTATAAGGTACATACCATCATGTCTAGGCCTCAAGCAAGTCAGGGTTCTATACAATTGCGGTACTTCCAATTGAAGACCCAATTACTAATTTACGAATTTCAATTTGAATTAACAATTTGTATTATATCACGCAATTACAACCTTTTTGTGCGTCTTGATAACTTTTGACATAATTGGCTCGTCAGTTGATCTTATTGGAGATCTATGACATAAATCTGATAAACAGATTTTTCTTTATCCGATCGTCCGTAAACAATCACTTAAAAAAAACATTTGTATATTTATATAAAAGTTACAATAAGTACATAGAGCAACTCGGCTCTGAGTTCAAAATCTCCTCGGAAGACATGACCGTACTGAGCCATAGTCATGCCCTGTTACATAAGTTCTCTTATTGCGAAGGGAGCTATTATTTTCTCCTTAGGGATAGATCGACTGAAGAGTCTATAAACTCGGCAAGCAAGTCTGAAATTTTGAGGCGTTGAAAGATATAGAATGACACCACGCGTCATTTTCAGCTTTATCAAAATCATGGCCAATGAGAGGTTCTGCCTCAGCATTGCACGCCGATTGCAAGAGGCGTGGATATATAGCCCTGCAAACCACTTATGCTGTTGTCTCTCCACTAGGTTAGGAAAATATAATTCCTCGAAATGGCGTGCGAGTCTTGCTTGGCTTGCTCGAGTTGAAGCGGAAGAGATGAGATGCTCGAAGGCAAATGCAATCATATCTTGAGATTGGGTAAGGGCGGGAATACCAGATAAATGGGGAACTTCCATCTATAAAAACAATTTCTTTGATTAAAATTTCTGCATTAAAGAAGCTTACGGAATGAAAATACATTATGAAAATGCTGTTTCTGAATTCTTATTACTAATTTCAGATAAGAATTTAATTATCTTTATTAGCTTTCAATTTCGCTCTAATACCAACTGTAAGATCCCAATCTCCACCGCGCAACGGATTCGGTTACTAGCAGCGGAAGTAGCACATCGTGCGCGGGTAGGGGTCTCACACTCAGGGCCTCGCCCACGGATATCCGGACAAGAGACTAATCCATCGGTTTGTCCAAAACCGAAACCGAAAAAAAACTTCCTTTACCCGGTATATTCATTATTCTACATACATATCCATGTTCGTACGTCCACATCATACATCCAATTTCACATTCATACATACGCATCTACATGCATACATCCACATCCACATTCATACATCCATACCTCCATTTCCACATCCACATTCATATTCATACATCCACATTCACATACATACATCCACATCCGTATCTACATCCATACATCCACATCCATATTCATACATCCACATTCACATGCATACATCCATTTTCACATCCTCATTCATACATCCACATTCACATACATACATCCACATCTGTATCTACATCCATACATCCACATCCACCTCTTCATTCACATTCACATCCATACATCCACATCTACATACATACATCCACATCTACATACATACATCCATACATCCACATCTACATACATACATCCATTTTCACATCCTCATTCATACATACACATCCACATACATACATACACATCCGTATCTACATCCATACACCCACATCCACATCAACATTCACATTCATACATATACATCTACATGTATACATCCACATCACATTCATACAACTATATTACATCCATTCTCGTCCTAACACATCCCATATACATCTTAACACATCCTAACTCATCTTAACACATTCTATCACATCTCATACACATCTTAACACATCTTTTTACATCTCATACACCTCTTATCACATCCTATCACTTTCCATACGCATCTTTTCAAATCTTATCACATCCTATCACTCTCCATACGCATCTTTTCAAATCTTATCACATCTCATACACCTCTTATCACATCTTATCACATTTCATATCTTTTTAAAGAGAATTCTTATATTTGATATAAGATTTCTCTACACATTTATTTATGCATAAATTCCATTTAAGGAGACTAAAACTTTCGAAATTAAAATCAATCTTTTATGCATCTTCTTATGCATAAATTCAATTTGGTAAGAATTACACTTTTAGAATAAAAAGAATATCTTTTATGCATACCTCTATGCATGAAATCCAATATGATAAAAGTAACACTCTTACAATAAAATAATCAACTTTTATGCATACCTCTATGCATGAAATTCAATTATGATAAAAGTCACACTTTTATAATAAAATAATCAACTTTTATGCATACCTTTATGCATGAAATTCAAATATGATAAAAGTAACACTTTTGAGAAATTTATCCTTTATGCATACTTCTATGCATGAAAATAAAAATTGATAAAAATAACACTTTTGATATAAAAATTTATCCTTTATGCATACTTCTATGCATGAAAATAAAAATTGATAAAAATAACACTTTTGATATAAAAATTTATCCATTATGCATACTTCTATGCATGAAAATAAAAATGGTAAAAGTAACACTTTTGATATAAAAATTTAACCATTATGCATACTTCTATGCATGAAATAAAAATGGTAAAAATAACACTTTTGATATAAAAATTTACCCTTTATGCATACTTCTATGCATGAAAATAAAAATTGATAAAAATAACACTTTTGATATAAAAATTTATCCATTATGCATACTTCTATGCATGAAAATAAAAATGGTAAAAGTAACACTTTTGATATAAAAATTTAACCATTATGCATACTTCTATGCATGAAATAAAAATGGTAAAAATAACACTTTTGATATAAAAATTTATCCTTTATGCATACTTCTATGCATGAAAATAAAAATTGATAAAAATAACACTTTTGATATAAAAATTTATCCATTATGCATACTTCTATGCATGAAAATAAAAATGGTAAAAGTAACACTTTTGATATAAAAATTTAACCATTATGCATACTTCTATGCATGAAATAAAAATGGTAAAAATAACACTTTTGATATAAAAACTTATCCTTTAAAATTCAATTTCTCCATGATTATAATGAAATTCTTTCAATTAATCTAGGATGATAATTCCTAGAATATGGTAGGAAGTCCTCTTTTTATGCTTTGAATGAAATTATTTTATGCATAATTTTTATAAAAATTTTGCCATAGCTCTGCTGCTATGACTGATAAATCTCAATTTTTCTAAGGGATAAAGCTTATCATTAAGGAAATAATTAAAATGATCTCTAATTGGATCATTAATCCATAATGGATTGAATCATCAATATACATAAACTAAAAGCATAGAAAAAAGCTATTAATTTGGCCTCAAGCATAGCTTAATCTTGGGTTAAGGAAAAGCTTTATGAAAAGCTTGATTTGGATTGAGAATGGGTCATGAGTATGACCATTTCTTGAGTGAGAGAGAGAAATTACATAAAAACCATTAGAATTTAAACATAAATAGAATTTAACTTCAATAGCATTTATTAAATTATGTAACTCTTCACTACTATTCATAGCATTTAAAAAACCATACCAATTAAGCTTCTCAAGCTTGAGAGGGGTTGAGAAGAGAGAAACATTGAGAAATTATAGAAAAGATCAATATTCACTAATTACCTTACAAATTGCTTGATTCTTTGTTCACGGTAGAGGCCCCCAACCAATCAATTGGTTAAGTATGTTGATGGAGCCACTAATGGGGATTGAAGAAAGAGGGAAGCTCCAAAAACTAGTGAATTATTAAATGAATTCACAGTTCTTGGCTTAGGTGGAGTAGAGTAACGATGCATAAACACTATATATTTTTCAACAAGGGGGAGGCTTCTATTTATAGGAAAAATTGAGCTCCTAACCAAACAAACTGATTCTAGAATTTTCTAAATCAGTTTGGTCAATATTTGACCATTTTTAGGTCAGTTAAGCTAACTTTTTGGAACTAGACTTGAATGAGGAGAGAAGAGAGATGAAATATCTCAATTTTTATGAGTTTAAAACTCATTCAAGCATGTGAAATATGCACCTCCTTTAAAGAACTCCCCTTCCTTACATATGTGTCATAATGGAATCATTATACCCAAAATATCTCATATTTTTAATATTGCTCATAGTTTTTTACTAATAAACCTTGTACATTTTCAACTCTTCATCTTATGTGAAATATGCACCTCCTTTAAAGAACTCCCCTTCCTTACATATGTGTCATAATGGAATCATTTTAATATTGCTCATAGTTTTTTACTAATAAACCTTGTACATTTTCAACTCTTCATCTTATTTGAAATATGCACCTCCTTTAAAGAACTCCCCTTCCTTACATATGTGTCATAATGGAATCATTTTAATATTGCTCAAAGTTTTTTACTAATAAACCTTGTACATTTTCAACTCTTCATCTTATGTGAAATATGCACCTCCTTTAAAGAACTCCCCTTCCTTACATATGTGTCATAATGGAATCATTTTAATATTGCTCAAAGTTTTTTACTAATAAACCTTGTACATTTTCAACTCTTCATCTTATGTGAGCATTTGCTCATTTTTGGATACCCAAAATATCTCATATTTTTAATATTGCTCATAGTTTTTTACTAATAAACCTTGTACATTTTCAACTCTTCATCTTATGTGAGCATTTACTCATTTTTGGATATCTTCTTTTACAAATTGGATTTATCTCCTCCCTACACATGGATTGATGCTATTGGCCCATAGGAACCTTAATTGGACCATAATCCAAATTTTTTTGAAAATCTAGACCCTTAGACTAAGGTCCTTTATACCCATTTCCAAAAAATTCTAATTGCACATTGGAAAGTTCTTTTTGAATTTCTGTTTCAGGGGAACTTATTTTAATAAGATGAGATAATTTTCTATCCAAAAATATTAAAAATCTGAATATTCTCTCTCTAGAATATTCTCTCTCTCTAGGTTAAAACAGTTAGAAACAAGGTCTTTATATTTCTGAAGAGGGATTGATTACAAGGGAAGATACTAGACATCAAAAGGGGGGTTGGGGGAGGAATCTTACATTCTACCCCACTTAAAAAACGCGAGATGTCCTCATCTCGCAAATTGGGATAATTTCGCAAGATGCACGAATTATGAGACTTAGAGAAAAATTTAAATCAGGATTAACCACCAAGAAAAGTCTCAAGAGAGCAAGATTCAAGATAAGAACAAGATTTAAACTTTATTCATTCTCGGAACTTATACAGTAAAGATAGAAGAACTCTTTACACTTCCATAAGCCCGTCCATCATATGATCACAAAAGCAGCACTCACAAGCTGCGCATGTATAAGGTAACTCATCTATGGGAATGATTCTGTTGGTTATTGCTGCACCTATCTCAGTGGTATGAGGTGATCTAACAAAAGGACCTCTGAGAGGTAAGCCAAAAACGGGGTAAAGGCATATCTTCTCATGAGGAAGAAAACACGCCAGTAAGAAGACCCGCTCAGAAAACCCAAGATGTCTTGATCTCATGACGCAGTAGTATCGGGGACCCAAACCCAAGGCTTCGATAACCATGGCCAAGCGGACATTGTTACAAAAGTGCTGCTGACCCCAGGGTGTTACCCTAGTTATGTCTTGATAGGTCCGCCATTTGGTCTGAGCTACAGACGTTCCCAAGTGAGAAAAAAGTGAGCGCTCATACTGTTCTATAAAATCCTTCTTCACAGACTCGCTTGCGTCTTGAAGGTGAGAAATCATCATGGATAAAACTAATTCCTATTGCCAAGCCATGAAGGAGTTTAAGAAGAAGGGAGATTGATGGAAGTAAGATTACTGTGAGCGATAAGTAAAGTTACGACTTATATAAAGGAAGGAGTTAGCGTAACCTAGAAGCCAACGGTATCTTGCCACTGAAGTTTTACCGTCTTTCCATGATTTGGGTTTGGCACATATTTCTATAGAAGGCATTAAGAACTTTGAGATGAGGAGATAAAAGAAGTTCGTAGGCTAAGTCACTTACTTTCTTTGGTCCACAATATCTGGGGGATAACTACTTATACTCCCCTAGAGATAAAGAAATTCTTTTGGTCCGTATTCAAATGAAGACTATAACTGCTTCTTTGAATTCTCTGACTGTCCTCTTCTTATCTGTATATTGTCTCTGTCAATCCTGGGCAGCGTTTATATCTTTATGAATTGCCTGCATCTGTTGCTCTAAGTCGCCAAGCATTTGACTGGTCATCTCGACCCTAATCAATGGGTCGGACCTAGTTAATGGAGTTAAGCAATCTTGTTCGAGACGGATCCTGATTAGATTGGTATGAAGGAATTGGTCTCTGAATTTGGGTTCTAGACTTCCCTGTGCCCTTTTCATGGTAGGAGTCGGGCAGTCTTTTAACTGATGGTCAAAACCTTGGCATCCAAAACACTGGTTCTCACTTCTGAACTCATCGTTTTGAATCTTTAAAACATGTGGGCTCCTGAGAAGGTATTCTGGGTAAAGTGTCTTCCCTTTTTAAACAGAATCTTTCTTTTATTTAGAGAGGGAATAATTATAAGATCAGAAAAGGAGATTCTTACTCCTGTATACCTCGAAGGTTGGGGGAGGAATCTTACAAACTTCTACCCCACTTAAAAAGGTGCGAGATGTCCTCATCTCGCAAGTAGAGGACAACTCTTTTGCTTAAAATCCAATTTATTCTGGGGTTCCTTATATTCCGGTCAACCCAACAGAATATGGGGATAAATATCCCTTATATAGAACTCATCATTAAATAACAATTCATTCAGATCATATCATTCATATCTTTAACACGATAATGGTCCATTAGACCGAAAAATTTCCTTCTGAACATTCCTCCCACGGGAATTTAAGTTAAGCAAGTTCTCAATTTGTCATCCCTTACCTTGATCTACCGTCTCAAGTATTAACAGTAGCAATTTGACAGCACAATCCACTAATCTCATAGTGATTTGCTGAAATCATTATCATCATTTATCATTACAGGGACTCGTCCCATTCATCCTCATTGTGGTTTTGCTTAGGTTATTATATTTCAACTAAATTTCAAAAATCATCATTTTTCAATCAGAATCCCAATCAATTCATCAGTTCCCAAACAGAATTAAAAATCATATCAACCACATTCGAATTCATCAACTGGATAGCATTAATGCTTATAATTTCAAGTCTTAGATTTACTCGTATATACTGCCGGTAAAGAGCTGCAGTTATACCCTCGGTATATACGGATAGTCATGAAACTCGAAACTATAAGGTACATACCATCATGTCTAGGCCTCAAGCAAGTCAGGGTTCTATACAATTGCGGTACTTCCAATTGAAGACCCAATTACTAATTTACGAATTTCAATTTGAATTAACAATTTGTATTATATCACGCAATTACAACCTTTTTGTGCGTCTTGATAACTTTTGACATAATTGGCTCCTCAGTTGATCTTATTGGAGATCTATGACATAAATCTGATAAACAGATTTTTCTTTATCCGATCGTCCGTAAACAATCACTTAAAAAAAACATTTGTATATTTATATAAAAGTTACAATAAGTACATAGAGCAACTCGGCTCTGAGTTCAAAATCTCCTCGGAAGACATGACCGTACTGGGCCATAGTCATGCCCTGTTACATAAGTTCTCTTATTGCGAAGGGAGCTATTATTTTCTCCTTAGGGATAAATCGACTGAAGAGTCTATAAACTCGGCAAGCAAGTCTGAAATTTTGAGGCGTTGAAAGATATAGAATGACACCACGCGTCATTTTCAGCTTTATCAAAATCATGGCCAATGAGAGGTTCTGCCTCAGCATTGCACGCCGATTGCAAGAGGCGTGGATATATAGCCCTGCAAACCACTTATGCTGTTGTCTCTCCACTAGGTTAGGAAAATATAATTCCTCGAAATGGCGTGCGAGTCTTGCTTGGCTTGTTCGAGTTGAAGCGGAAGAGATGAGATGCTCGAAGGCAAATGCAATCATATCTTGAGATTGGGTGAGGTCGGGAATACCAGATAAATGGGAAACTTCCATCTATAAAAACAATTTCTTTGATTAAAATTTCTTCATTAAAGAAGCTTACGGAATGAAAATACATTATGAAAATGCTGTTTCTGAATTCTTATTACTAATTTCAGATAAGAATTTAATTATCTTTATTAGCTTTCAATTTCGCTCTAATACCAACTGTAAGATCCCAATCTCCACCGCGCAACGGATTCGGTTACTAGCAGTGGAAGTAGCACATCGTGCGCGGGTAGGGGTCTCACACTCAGGGCCTCGCCCACGGATATCCGGACAAGAGACTAATCCATCGGTTTGTCCAAAACCGAAACCGAAAAAAAACTTCCTTTACCCGGAAAGCACGGGCGATTTCACCAGGATAACTCTTTACTCTAACGTAGTCAAGATCATTACTGATCAAACTGATCTGACTGCACCTTTAACGGTACTTGGTCAAATCAAGGAAGAAACTTGCACTTGGATCATTGGGATCAACGCTTTTTTCCCCATCAACAGGCACAGCCGTTGATTCCTATCCATAGAACAATTTCTATCTGGGATTTACTTCATCTATCGTAATAATAGAAATTAAATCTCGATTTACGGATCCATCAATCCAGCCTAACCCCATCCAGTCCCATGGGTTAGCCAACCGCCCAACCACTGTAGTGATGGGATCCAATTAAGAATTTGGTTAGGTTTTGTCCCGGGTACCACGGAAAAGAGTTCCAAGGCCCCCTAGCCGGAAGTTCATACAAACATAAAACTAGTCACACCACTTACACACCCAATATGAAATTGCCTTTTTCTTAGCATCAACTAGCTTTAAAACAATCCTTTAATAAAACCATTATGTCACTGATGGCAATCCTCAAAGTCTCTAGTTGAATCCTTATTTCCAGTCATTCTTTCATCGGTGTACTTATGGCATCATTGGCAACCAGAACGCTCACCACCTGTTCTCTCAGGGGCCTTTTCCATAGTTCCTAGCTCATAGTAACCGGCAATATATTCATATAATAGAATGGAATCTCCGTGGAAGATCAGCAAGATCAACCCACAGATCCATATAAAAGAGCCATGGACTCATCCGTTTGAGGACCAGCAAGGTCAATCAACTAGATCCATGCCCGGTTTCAGAAAACAACTCTTACTCCTTGTTCCAATATCTTCCACGACGCACGTGTGGGTATCTTCGGCGACCCAGAGCCCGAGCACCGTATGGTCAGCACCCTCTAGGATCCTTAGCAGGTGACCTAGCGCTTCACTCATAGGCCGCTTCCTTGGTCCCTCATCCACCGTACCGGAAGCTCACCATTTAAATTGAACCGAGGCTGGTCAAGACCTCAATCGACCTTGCTACGCGAGACGTCCTCCATTGACTCTCCGTCAGCAGTTACAACTTTATCAGTTCGGTCTTCATGACCTTAATCCTCAAGACGGTCAAAATGCTTCTCCAGCATTCTTGACATAAAACAGTCATTTACAAACAGTCACAAAATATAGTTTCTATAACGAACTCTTGTCTTTCCATATTATCCACTCTCGGACCACATTGCTTATTCCACATTCCATTCAATGTGTACTCTTCTCATCCATTCACTCATATAGACTACACATTATCTTACATACACCTTTATATTCATTATTCTACATACATATCCATGTTCGTACGTCCACGTCATACATCCAATTTCACATTCATACATACGCATCTACATGCATACATCCACATCCACATTCATACATCCATACCTCCATTTCCACATCCACATTCATATTCATACATCCACATTCACATACATACATCCACATCCGTATCTACATCCATACATCCACATCCATATTCATACATCCACATTCACATGCATACATCCATTTTCACATCCTCATTCATACATCCACATTCACATACATACATCCACATCTGTATCTACATCCATACATCCACATCCACCTCTTCATTCACATTCACATCCATACATCCACATCTACATACATACATCCATACATCCACATCTACATACATACATCCATTTTCACATCCTCATTCATACATACACATCCACATACATACATACACATCCGTATCTACATCCATACATCCACATCCACATCAACATTCACATTCATACATATACATCTACATGTATACATCCACATCACATTCATACAACTATATTACATCCATTCTCGTCCTAACACATCCCATATACATCTTAACACATCCTAACTCATCTTAACACATTCTATCACATCTCATACACATCTTAACACATCTTTTTACATCTCATACACCTCTTATCACATCCTATCACTTTCCATACGCATCTTTTCAAATCTTATCACATCCTATCACTCTCCATACGCATCTTTTCAAATCTTATCACATCTCATACACCTCTTATCACATCTTATCACATTTCATATCTTTTTAAAGAGAATTCTTATATTTGATATAAGATTTCTCTACACATTTATTTATGCATAAATTCCATTTAAGGAGACTAAAACTTTCGAAATTAAAATCAATCTTTTATGCATCTTCTTATGCATAAATTCAATTTGGTAAGAATTACACTTTTAGAATAAAAAGAATATCTTTTATGCATACCTCTATGCATGAAATCCAATATGATAAAAGTAACACTCTTACAATAAAATAATCAACTTTTATGCATACCTCTATGCATGAAATTCAATTATGATAAAAGTCACACTTTTATAATAAAATAATCAACTTTTATGCATACCTTTATGCATGAAATTCAAATATGATAAAAGTAACACTTTTGAGAAATTTATCCTTTATGCATACTTCTATGCATGAAAATAAAAATTGATAAAAATAACACTTTTGATATAAAAATTTATCCTTTATGCATACTTCTATGCATGAAAATAAAAATTGATAAAAATAACACTTTTGATATAAAAATTTATCCATTATGCATACTTCTATGCATGAAAATAAAAATGGTAAAAGTAACACTTTTGATATAAAAATTTAACCATTATGCATACTTCTATGCATGAAATAAAAATGGTAAAAATAACACTTTTGATATAAAAATTTACCCTTTATGCATACTTCTATGCATGAAAATAAAAATTGATAAAAATAACACTTTTGATATAAAAATTTATCCATTATGCATACTTCTATGCATGAAAATAAAAATGGTAAAAGTAACACTTTTGATATAAAAATTTAACCATTATGCATACTTCTATGCATGAAATAAAAATGGTAAAAATAACACTTTTGATATAAAAATTTATCCTTTATGCATACTTCTATGCATGAAAATAAAAATTGATAAAAATAACACTTTTGATATAAAAATTTATCCATTATGCATACTTCTATGCATGAAAATAAAAATGGTAAAAGTAACACTTTTGATATAAAAATTTAACCATTATGCATACTTCTATGCATGAAATAAAAATGGTAAAAATAACACTTTTGATATAAAAACTTATCCTTTAAAATTCAATTTCTCCATGATTATAATGAAATTCTTTCAATTAATCTAGGATGATAATTCCTAGAATATGGTAGGAAGTCCTCTTTTTATGCTTTGAATGAAATTATTTTATGCATAATTTTTATAAAAATTTTGCCATAGCTCTGCTGCTATGACTGATAAATCTCAATTTTTCTAAGGGATAAAGCTTATCATTAAGGAAATAATTAAAATGATCTCTAATTGGATCATTAATCCATAATGGATTGAATCATCAATATACATAAACTAAAAGCATAGAAAAAAGCTATTAATTTGGCCTCAAGCATAGCTTAATCTTGGGTTAAGGAAAAGCTTTATGAAAAGCTTGATTTGGATTGAGAATGGGTCATGAGTATGACCATTTCTTGAGTGAGAGAGAGAAATTACATAAAAACCATTAGAATTTAAACATAAATAGAATTTAACTTCAATAGCATTTATTAAATTATGTAACTCTTCACTACTATTCATAGCATTTAAAAAACCATACCAATTAAGCTTCTCAAGCTTGAGAGGGGTTGAGAAGAGAGAAACATTGAGAAATTATAGAAAAGATCAATATTCACTAATTACCTTACAAATTGCTTGATTCTTTGTTCACGGTAGAGGCCCCCAACCAATCAATTGGTTAAGTATGTTGATGGAGCCACTAATGGGGATTGAAGAAAGAGGGAAGCTCCAAAAACTAGTGAATTATTAAATGAATTCACAGTTCTTGGCTTAGGTGGAGTAGAGTAACGATGCATAAACACTATATATTTTTCAACAAGGAGGAGGCTTCTATTTATAGGAAAAATTGAGCTCCTAACCAAACAAACTGATTCTAGAATTTTCTAAAACAGTTTGGTCAATATTTGACCATTTTTAGGTCAGTTAAGCTAACTTTTTGGAACTAGACTTGAATGAGGAGAGAAGAGAGATGAAATATCTCAATTTTTATGAGTTTAAAACTCATTCAAGCATGTGAAATATGCACCTCCTTTAAAGAACTCCCCTTCCTTACATATGTGTCATAATGGAATCATTATACCCAAAATATCTCATATTTTTAATATTGCTCATAGTTTTTTACTAATAAACCTTGTACATTTTCAACTCTTCATCTTATGTGAAATATGCACCTCCTTTAAAGAACTCCCCTTCCTTACATATGTGTCATAATGGAATCATTTTAATATTGCTCATAGTTTTTTACTAATAAACCTTGTACATTTTCAACTCTTCATCTTATTTGAAATATGCACCTCCTTTAAAGAACTCCCCTTCCTTACATATGTGTCATAATGGAATCATTTTAATATTGCTCAAAGTTTTTTACTAATAAACCTTGTACATTTTCAACTCTTCATCTTATGTGAAATATGCACCTCCTTTAAAGAACTCCCCTTCCTTACATATGTGTCATAATGGAATCATTTTAATATTGCTCAAAGTTTTTTACTAATAAACCTTGTACATTTTCAACTCTTCATCTTATGTGAGCATTTACTCATTTTTGGATACCCAAAATATCTCATATTTTTAATATTGCTCATAGTTTTTTACTAATAAACCTTGTACATTTTCAACTCTTCATCTTATGTGAGCATTTACTCATTTTTGGATATCTTCTTTTACAAATTGGATTTATCTCCTCCCTACACATGGATTGATGCTATTGGCCCATAGGAACCTTAATTGGACCATAATCCAATTTTTTTTGAAAATCTAGACCCTTAGACTAAGGTCCTTTATACCCATTTCCAAAAAATTCTAATTGCACATTGGAAAGTTCTTTTTGAATTTCGGTTTCAGGGGAACTTATTTTAATAAGATGAGATAATTTTCTATCCAAAAATATTAAAAATCTGAATATTCTCTCTCTAGAATATTCTCTCTCTCTAGGTTAAAACAGTTAGAAACAAGGTCTTTATATTTCTGAAGAGGGATTCATTACAGGGGAAGATACTAGACATCAAAAGGGGGGTTGGGGGAGGAATCTTACATTCTACCCCACTTAAAAAACGCGAGATGTCCTCATCTCGCAAATTGGGATAATTTCGCAAGATGCACGAATTATGAGACTTAGAGAAAAATTTAAATCAGGATTAACCACCAAGAAAAGTCTCAAGAGAGCAAGATTCAAGATAAGAACAAGATTTAAACTTTATTCATTCTCGGAACTTATACAGTAAAGATAGAAGAACTCTTTACACTTCCATAAGCCCGTCCATCATATGATCACAAAAGCAGCACTCACAAGCTGCGCATGTATAAGGTAACTCATCTATGGGAATGATTCTGTTGGTTATTGCTGCACCTATCTCAGTGGTATGAGGTGATCTAACAAAAGGACCTCTGAGAGGTAAGCCAAAAACGGGGTAAAGGCATATCTTCTCATGAGGAAGAAAACACGCCAGTAAGAAGACCCGCTCAGAAAACCCAAGATGTCTTGATCTCATGACGCAGTAGTATCGGGGACCCAAACCCAAGGCTTCGATAACCATGGCCAAGCGGACATTGTTACAAAAGTGCTGCTGACCCCAGGGTGTTACCCTAGTTATGTCTTGATAGGTCCGCCATTTGGTCTGAGCTACAGACGTTCCCAAGTGAGGAAAAAGTGAGCGCTCATACTGTTCTATAAAATCCTTCTTCACAGACTCGCTTGCGTCTTGAAGGTGAGAAATCATCATGGATAAAACTAATTCCTGTTGCCAAGCCATGAAGGAGTTTAAGAAGAAGGGAGATTGATGGAAGTAAGATTACTGTGAGCGATAAGTAAAGTTACGACTTATATAAAGGAAGGAGTTAGCGTAACCTAGAAGCCAACGGTATCTTGCCACTGAAGTTTTACCGTCTTTCCATGATTTGGGTTTGGCACATATTTCTATAGAAGGCATTAAGAACTTTGAGATGAGGAGATAAAAGAAGTTCGTAGGCTAAGTCACTTACTTTCTTTGGTCCACAATATCTGGGGGATAACTACTTATACTCCCCTAGAGATAAAGAAATTCTTTTGGTCCGTATTCAAATGAAGACTATAACTGCTTCTTTGAATTCTCTGACTGTCCTCTTCTTATCTGTATATTGTCTCTGTCAATCCTGGGCAGCGTTTATATCTTTATGAATTGCCTGCATCTGTTGCTCTAAGTCGCCAAGCATTTGACTGGTCATCTCGACCCTAATCAATGGGTCGGACCTAGTTAATGGAGTTAAGCAATCTTGTTCGAGACGGATCCTGATTAGATTGGTATGAAGGAATTGGTCTCTGAATTTGGGTTCTAGACTTCCCTGTGCCCTTTTCATGGTAGGAGTCGGGCAGTCTTTTAACTGATGGTCAAAACCTTGGCATCCAAAACACTGGTTCTCACTTCTGAACTCATCGTTTTGAATCTTTAAAACATGTGGGCTCCTGAGAAGGTATTCTGGGTAAAGTGTCTTCCCTTTTTAAACAGAATCTTTCTTTTATTTAGAGAGGGAATAATTATAAGGTCAGAAAAGGAGATTCTTACTCCTGTATACCTCGAAGGTTGGGGGAGGAATCTTACAGACTTCTACCCCACTTAAAAAGAAGCGAGATGTCCTTATCTCGCAAGTAGAGGACAACTCTTTTGCTTAAAATCCAATTTATTCTGGGGTTCCTTATATTCCGGTCAACCCAACAGAATATGGGGATAAATATCCCTTATATAGAACTCATCATTAAATAACAATTCATTCAGATCATATCATTCATATCTTTAACACGATAATGGTCCATTAGACCGAAAAATTTCCTTCTGAACATTCCTCCCACGGGAATTTAAGTTAAGCAAGTTCTCAATTTGTCATCCCTTACCTTGATCTACCGTCTCAAGTATTAACAGTAGCAATTTGACAGCACAATCCACTAATCTCATAGTGATTTGCTGAAATCATTATCATCATTTATCATTACAGGGACTCGTCCCATTCATCCTCATTGTGGTTTTGCTCAGGTTATTATATTTCAACTAAATTTTAAAAATCATCATTTTTCAATCAGAATCCCAATCAATTCATCAGTTCCCAAACAGAATTAAAAATCATATCAACCACATTCGAATTCATCAACTGGATAGCATTAATGCTTATAATTTCAAGTCTTAGATTTACTCGTATATACTGCCGGTAAAGAGCTGCAGTTATACCCTCGGTATATACGGATAGTCATGAAACTCGAAACTATAAGGTACATACCATCATGTCTAGGCCTCAAGCAAGTCAGGGTTCTATACAATTGCGGTACTTCCAATTGAAGACCCAATTACTAATTTACGAATTTCAATTTGAATTAACAATTTGTATTATATCACGCAATTACAACCTTTTTGTGCGTCTTGATAACTTTTGACATAATTGGCTCCTCAGTTGATCTTATTGGAGATCTATGACATAAATCTGATAAACAGATTTTTCTTTATCCGATCGTCCGTAAACAATCACTTAAAAAAAACATTTGTATATTTATATAAAAGTTACAATAAGTACATAGAGCAACTCGGCTCTGAGTTCAAAATCTCCTCGGAAGACATGACCGTACTGGGCCATAGTCATGCCCTGTTACATAAGTTCTCTTATTGCGAAGGGAGCTATTATTTTCTCCTTAGGGATAAATCGACTGAAGAGTCTATAAACTCGGCAAGCAAGTCTGAAATTTTGAGGCGTTGAAAGATATAGAATGACACCACGCGTCATTTTCAGCTTTATCAAAATCATGGCCAATGAGAGGTTCTGCCTCAGCATTGCACGCCGATTGCAAGAGGCGTGGATATATAGCCCTGCAAACCACTTATGCTGTTGTCTCTCCACTAGGTTAGGAAAATATAATTCCTCGAAATGGCGTGCGAGTCTTGCTTGGCTTGTTCGAGTTGAAGCGGAAGAGATGAGATGCTCGAAGGCAAATGCAATCATATCTTGAGATTGGGTGAGGTCGGGAATACCAGATAAATGGGGAACTTCCATCTATAAAAACAATTTCTTTGATTAAAATTTCTTCATTAAAGAAGCTTACGGAATGAAAATACATTATGAAAATGCTGTTTCTGAATTCTTATTACTAATTTCAGATAAGAATTTAATTATCTTTATTAGCTTTCAATTTCGCTCTAATACCAACTGTAAGATCCCAATCTCCACCGCGCAACGGATTCGGTTACTAGCAGCGGAAGTAGCACATCGTGCGCGGGTAGGGGTCTCACACTCAGGGCCTCGCCCACGGATATCCGGACAAGAGACTAATCCATCGGTTTGTCCAAAACCGAAACCGAAAAAAAACTTCCTTTACCCGGAAAGCACGGGCGATTCCACCAGGATAACTCTTTACTCTAACGTAGTCAAGATCATTACTGATCAAACTGATCTGACTGCACCTTTAACGGTACTTGGTCAAATCAAGGAAGAAACTTGCACTTGGATCATTGGGATCAACGCTTTTTTCCCCATCAAGAGGCACAGCCGTTGATTCCTATCCATAGAACAATTTCTATCTGGGATTTACTTCATCTATCGTAATAATAGAAATTAAATCTCGATTTACGGATCCATCAATCCAGCCTAACCCCATCCAGTCCCATGGGTTAGCCAACCGCCCAACCACTGTAGTGATGGGATCCAATTAAGAATTTGGTTAGGTTTTGTCCCAGGTACCAAGGAAAAGAGTTCCAAGGCCCCCTAGCCGGAAGTTCATACAAACATAAAACTAGTCACACCACTTACACACCCAATATGAAATTGCCTTTTTCTTAGCATCAACTAGCTTTAAAACAATCCTTTAATAAAACCATTATGTCACTGATGGCAATCCTCAAAGTCTCTAGTTGAATCCTTATTTCCAGTCATTCTTTCATCGGTGTACTTATGGCATCATTGGCAACCAGAACGCTCACCACCTGTTCTCTCAGGGGCCTTTTCCATAGTTCCTAGCTCATAGTAACCGGCAATATATTCATATAATAGAATGGAATCTCCGTGGAAGATCAGCAAGATCAACCCACAGATCCATATAAAAGAGCCATGGACTCATCCGTTTGAGGACCAGCAAGGTCAATCAACTAGATCCATGCCCGGTTTCAGAAAACAACTCTTACTCCTTGTTCCAATATCTTCCACGATGCACGTGTGGGTATCTTCGGCGACCCAGAGCCCGAGCACCGTATGGTCAGCACCCTCTAGGATCCTTAGCAGGTGACCTAGCGCTTCACTCATAGGCCGCTTCCTTGGTCCCTCATCCACCGTACCGGAAGCTCACCATTTAAATCGAACCGAGGCTGGTCAAGACCTCAATCGACCTTGCTACGCGAGACGTCCTCCATTGACTCTCCGTCTCAGCAGTTGCAACTTTATCAGTTCGGTCTTCATGACCTTAATCCTCAAGACGGTCAAAATGCTTCTCCAGCATTCTTGACATAAAACAGTCATTTACAAACAGTCACAAAATATAGTTTCTATAACGAACTCTTGTCTTTCCATATTATCCACTCTCGGACCACATTGCTTATTCCACATTCCATTCAATGTGTACTCTTCTCATCCATTCACTCATATAGACTACACATTATCTTACATACACCTTTATATTCATTATTCTACATACATATCCATGTTCGTACGTCCACATCATACATCCAATTTCACATTCATACATACGCATCTACATGCATACATCCACATCCACATTCATACATCCATACCTCCATTTCCACATCCACATTCATATTCATACATCCACATTCACATACATTCATCCACATCCGTATCTACATCCATACATCCACATCCATATTCATACATCCACATTCACATGCATACATCCATTTTCACATCCTCATTCATACATCCACATTCACATACATACATCCACATCTGTATCTACATCCATACATCCACATCCACCTCTTCATTCACATTCACATCCATACATCCACATCTACATACATACATCCACATCTACATACATACATCCATACATCCACATCTACATACATACATCCATTTTCACATCCTCATTCATACATACACATCCACATACATACATACACATCCGTATCTACATCCATACATCCACATCCACATCAACATTCACATTCATACATATACATCTACATGTATACATCCACATCACATTCATACAACTATATTACATCCATTCTCGTCCTAACACATCCCATATACATCTTAACACATCCTAACTCATCTTAACACATTCTATCACATCTCATACACATCTTAACACATCTTTTTACATCTCATACACCTCTTATCACATCCTATCACTTTCCATACGCATCTTTTCAAATCTTATCACATCCTATCACTTTCCATACGCATCTTTTCAAATCTTATCACATCTCATACACCTCTTATCACATCTTATCACATTTCATATCTTTTTAAAGAGAATTCTTATATTTGATATAAGATTTCTCTACACATTTATTTATGCATAAATTCCATTTAAGGAGACTAAAACTTTCGAAATTAAAATCAATCTTTTATGCATAAATTCAATTTGGTAAGAATTACACTTTTAGAATAAAAAGAATATCTTTTATGCATACCTCTATGCATGAAATCCAATATGATAAAAGTAACACTCTTACAATAAAATAATCAACTTTTATGCATACCTCTATGCATGAAATTCAATTATGATAAAAGTCACACTTTTATAATAAAATAATCAACTTTTATGCATACCTTTATGCATGAAATTCAAATATGATAAAAGTAACACTTTTGAAAAATTTATCCTTTATGCATACTTCTATGCATGAAAATAAAAATTGATAAAAATAACACTTTTGATATAAAAATTTATCCTTTATGCATACTTCTATGCATGAAAATAAAAATTGATAAAAATAACACTTTTGATATAAAAATTTATCCATTATGCATACTTCTATGCATGAAAATAAAAATGGTAAAAGTAACACTTTTGATATAAAAATTTAACCATTATGCATACTTCTATGCATGAAATAAAAATGGTAAAAATAACACTTTTGATATAAAAATTTACCCTTTATGCATACTTCTATGCATGAAAATAAAAATTGATAAAAATAACACTTTTGATATAAAAATTTATCCATTATGCATACTTCTATGCATGAAAATAAAAATGGTAAAAGTAACACTTTTGATATAAAAATTTAACCATTATGCATACTTCTATGCATGAAATAAAAATGGTAAAAATAACACTTTTGATATAAAAATTTATCCTTTATGCATACTTCTATGCATGAAAATAAAAATTGATAAAAATAACACTTTTGATATAAAAATTTATCCATTATGCATACTTCTATGCATGAAAATAAAAATGGTAAAAGTAACACTTTTGATATAAAAATTTAACCATTATGCATACTTCTATGCATGAAATAAAAATGGTAAAAATAACACTTTTGATATAAAAACTTATCCTTTAAAATTCAATTTCTCCATGATTATAATGAAATTCTTTCAATTAATCTAGGATGATAATTCCTAGAATATGGTAGGAAGTCCTCTTTTTATGCAATGAATGAAATTATTTTATGCATAATTTTTATAAAAATTTTGCCATAGCTCTGCTGCTATGACTGATAAATCTCAATTTTTCTAAGGGATAAAGCTTATCATTAAGGAAATAATTAAAATGATCTCTAATTGGATCATTAATCCATAATGGATTGAATCATCAATATACATAAACTAAAAGCATAGAAAAAAGCTATTAATTTGGCCTCAAGCATAGCTTAATCTTGGGTTAAGGAAAAGCTTTATGAAAAGCTTGATTTGGATTGAGAATGGGTCATGAGTATGACCATTTCTTGAGTGAGAGAGAGAAATTACATAAAAACCATTAGAATTTAAACATAAATAGAATTTAACTTCAATAGCATTTATTAAATTATGTAACTCTTCACTACTATTCATAGCATTTAAAAAACCATACCAATTAAGCTTCTCAAGCTTGAGAGGGGTTGAGAAGAGAGAAACATTGAGAAATTATAGAAAAGATCAATATTCACTAATTACCTTACAAATTGCTTGATTCTTTGTTCACGGTAGAGGCCCCCAACCAATCAATTGGTTAAGTATGTTGATGGAGCCACTAATGGGGATTGAAGAAAGAGGGAAGCTCCAAAAACTAGTGAATTATTAAATGAATTCACAGTTCTTGGCTTAGGTGGAGTAGAGTAACGATGCATAAACACTATATATTTTTCAACAAGGGGGAGGCTTCTATTTATAGGAAAAATTGAGCTCCTAACCAAACAAACTGATTCTAGAATTTTCTAAATCAGTTTGGTCAATATTTGACCATTTTTAGGTCAGTTAAGCTAACTTTTTGGAACTAAACTTGAATGAGGAGAGAAGAGAGATGAAATATCTCAATTTTTATGAGTTTAAAACTCATTCAAGCATGTGAAATATGCACCTCCTTTAAAGAACTCCCCTTCCTTACATATGTGTCATAATGGAATCATTATACCCAAAATATCTCATATTTTTAATATTGCTCATAGTTTTTTACTAATAAACCTTGTACATTTTCAACTCTTCATCTTATGTGAAATATGCACCTCCTTTAAAGAACTCCCCTTCCTTACATATGTGTCATAATGGAATCATTTTAATATTGCTCATAGTTTTTTACTAATAAACCTTGTACATTTTCAACTCTTCATCTTATTTGAAATATGCACCTCCTTTAAAGAACTCCCCTTCCTTACATATGTGTCATAATGGAATCATTTTAATATTGCTCAAAGTTTTTTACTAATAAACCTTGTACATTTTCAACTCTTCATCTTATGTGAAATATGCACCTCCTTTAAAGAACTCCCCTTCCTTACATATGTGTCATAATGGAATCATTTTAATATTGCTCAAAGTTTTTTACTAATAAACCTTGTACATTTTCAACTCTTCATCTTATGTGAGCATTTGCTCATTTTTGGATACCCAAAATATCTCATATTTTTAATATTGCTCATAGTTTTTTACTAATAAACCTTGTACATTTTCAACTCTTCATCTTATGTGAGCACTATGGGAGAAAACTTGGAGGTCCTTGGTCCCACTCCCGCTCCATCATTGGAGCAACACCCAACAGTGGAAAGCCTTCTTCATAAAATTTAAGGTGGTGTTTAATAGAGTGAGTTGTTGGTGGATCGAAGTTTGGAGGATGGTAGCGGCTCCTGTTTCCAAGGATTCCGTTGTTCCTCCACTCACGTGTCTATTTCATTGGCTCATTTCTTCCCAAAGCTCCTCACTTGAGGGGGATCCGAAGGAGTCTACCCTTCTTAACATGGGAGCACTCTATCAATTG
This sequence comes from Cibotium barometz, assembly GCF_041138505.1. Taxonomy (NCBI): domain Eukaryota; kingdom Viridiplantae; phylum Streptophyta; class Polypodiopsida; order Cyatheales; family Cibotiaceae; genus Cibotium; species Cibotium barometz. The sequence goes on along the minus strand of NC_141062.1, from coordinate 26,755,310 downwards.
TTGTTCATTGGCTAAGATCAAAGGCTTGGTAGGTTTGTGGAAGTGTGTCTGGATGCACTATAGTTTTGATTGTATTGTTGTTTCCAACAACTAGTCCAAATCGGGTTTGCATAAAAGGCTTCTAGTGTCTTTGGTGCAAGTCTAAAAATGGTTTCAAACACACACAAATTGGAGTTCTTTTTTTTCTCTTTTTGTTAAGCTCACGAGTCCAAGTTCATGTCTCCAGGTCTAATCTCTAGACTCACGTCTCCCGGCTCGTGCCTCTAGATTCGCGTCTCCAAGCTCACGTCTTATAGGTTCACGTATGTAGATTCACACATGGGTTCACATAAGTTGCCTCACGTATGTAGGTTCATGTTTCTAAACTCACCTCTACATGCTCATGCCTTTTTTGTTTAAACTCAGCTCTCACGTACTTCCCTTGTATGAAAAGAGTCTACACCTGGGGTATGTAAATCTAGGAACTAGGCCTATGCTAGGGTTGGTGTGGGTAATAAGAATTGTGAGAACATGAATTTTCCTTAGACTTTGTAGCTAGTACAGATTGTATGACATGAAAATCTTACAAGAGCAAGGATAGATGTGTTAGTACAAGTCTTTATGGCAATAATTGTACTATAAGAGATATACCTACCAAGGCCAAGGGTAGATGTGTCAGTACGAGTCTTTATGATAGTAATCATTGATCTGTATTATAAGAGGTATAGCTACCTTAGGACTCATGTCTCAAGGCTCACGTCTGCATGTTCACGTACTCACAACTTACATCTATAGGCTCAGGTGTCTAGGCTCACATGTCATTTTATGTGGGATTGTGGACTCACAATGTCTAGGCTCACACGTCATTTTATGTGGGATTGTGGACTCACAATGTCCCCAACCCGAGAGCTAGCTTGTTTTGTTTTGAACTTAATGATGTGTGATTAATGATCCTAATCCTAATTAAGGATTGTGTTGCAAGTAATTGAATGGTATTTTTGTTTTTTGATGGTTTAACATGCTTCTAATCTACCAATTCCACAATGCATGAACAGATTATGAAAATTTATGAAATTCATGAACAAAAATAGATAAGCCCACTTTAATTCAACTTAATAGAGCTCAATGCTCATGTTTTCATAGTGAATTAGCTAATCCTTGGATCAAGGCAATGAAATCCTAGCCTCTTGGGTTCCAATTTCATGCAAATCACCAAAAAACCAAGGTTTTTCTGCCAATAGATGAACATAGAATGCCCTAATGCAAAAAAATTCAAACAAGCATCCAAAGCAAGAAAACAAACACATCTGATGGCTCCAAAATCGTATATTTTTCGGAATGTGACCTCCTAATCAACACAAGGCAATATTGGGTAATCCCAATAGCTTGGAATGGACGAAAAAGAGAGCTAAGCACTAGGCTAGTCCTCGGCCAACATTAAATATGTTCATGTCAAGAGATTACCTTAGTCTTGCTGAAGCATGTGTTGTCGGGTCTTGCCTTCAAGACGCAAATCCAACTTCTCAATATGGGTGTGCTAGCTCGTCATCGTGTCCTCGCTCCATTATCACACCGGAATGGTTCTTGTCCCAAAAGGAGGAAGGAAGAGATCTCAAAGCCTAAATAGAAGCAAGAAGAGATGGTCCTTCGTGGTGATTCTCTCTCACAAAAAGGCAAGGAAAGAAGAAGCTAATGGAAGTGGGAAACCTACAATCTCATCTATTCAAAACAGCATCCATCAAGCATGTAAGAATCTAGTAGCATGCAAGCAAGCAAGAAGGAGAGCTCGCAAGAAAACTATTACAAAGGGATGATTATGTATTGCATATTGTCAAAAATGATAGGTTACACACTAGGCCAGCCAAACTTAAAATAGTTCAGCCTCTATTACTAGCCTTAAGTAACTATATAGACGGAGTTAGTAGACTTTCTCCATTTAACATTAAGCGCAAGGCAAGGACGCTTTATATGTTCCAGCGCCATCTTACAAAATCTAAGTGCATGTTCATGTGGGTCAAATGGCAAAGCGCCTTACGATAAGCCGGCGGCCCAAACCATGTTAGCAAATGGAGTGGTTATTACTTTTTTTCATAATTCCTTAAAACAATTCTATATATGTGTGTGTTGTGTACATGTACACTCGAGAACGGAGAGAGAGAGAGAGAGAGAGAGAGAGAGAGAGAGAGGTGTTTTTATCACAAGAGGATCAAAACCAACGAAGAGATATTGTGTAATCGTTTACTACATACTTGGTATTGCTAAAAGTGTTGAAATTGATGCTACATTCTCATTAAGTTAACTACAAGGGTATATTACCTTATAAGGCCTCCTTTATGAGGAAAAGCTGCTTTGTGATAGAGTAGCATGGACACATGACACATAGTCCAATGTGACATACCGGGATGGGAGCCATATATTGCCAGATGGCTTAGGTAGGGTTGCATGAAAAAGTAGACTGATATATCCATACCAAACCATACAAAGGATAGCAAAGAGAGATCTTCTTAGGACACATTGTCCTCATGATACATTACTTGATGAGTGCATGAACAAGCAGGCATCCAACCCAGATGACATCAAATGAATCTAATCGTCACCATAGGTCTTATGTTTAGTAAATTATTATCCCAATTGAGTGGTGATGTGGCCAATTAGGTCCAGTTGGTTGGCTAGCCTATCAAATAACTAGCCCAAGTTACTATATACACACATGTGTTCAACAATATGAAACCTTTAATAAGACAAGGATTCACAAGGATTCAAAATCTTAAAAATTAGACCGTTAATAAGACGGATTCACAAGGATTCAAAAACTTAAGAATTAGACCGTTAATAAGACAAGGATTGAAAATCTTAAGAATTATTTCACAACTGAGAAATTCATCAGCAGGATTGAACTTGCTTGATAAGATGGAAGCGATTGGAATCACTATGACGAACCCAAGATCTTGCATGTACGTTCATAAGGATGCTATCCCGAAATCATAATGGTCTAATCACATCTTTAATTCCTCAGGTCAAGAAAATGTTTCTTTAATCACATCGCTATTGTAAAAACAATTGGAGGAAAAGGTTTAAGAAATTGCCCATGAAGCCCACTAAGGAGAAAGTTGATTTGAAGCTCTTTGTGGCGATTTTAGGAAACATGTACAGAGGTAGTATACGCCCAATGGTTCATGGATAATTCATAATAGTGGGCTGTGCAGCGAGTAGGAGATGTCATTACCATAGCAGTCCAAAATAATGTCAAATGCCCACCCAAGGGCATAGATACAATCTCTCTTGTTTCAAATAATAGTGTTACTAGAAATTTCTCTATGTACCAAACATCAAGAGAAAGTTCATCTCTGTCACATGGTCTTCATTGAACATCACTTGAGGGTTCACTTTGATCAAGATGATGAGGTCGTCTTGGATACCAATGGAGAGCAACAAAGTGTAACAACCTTTACAAACTCTTTGTTTTAACTGCTCTGATGCTCAAGCCTATGTGGACATCAATAAGCTGTGGCATGAGAGATTTGGGCAAGGGATTCACACAAGTCAAGGGATTCAACTTTCAATAGCCATTTACCCCCATAACAAGATTAACCACAATCCGCCCTTAGTAATACAAGAGAGGTAGCCAATCATGCAAATAGGCATCTCAAGGAGGAGGTGTCTATGACACAAATGCCAAATTTTGTGATCCTTCATAAGTAATGATACTTAGAGCCCATCAAATGAATATTTGAATGTTTTGTTTGAGCACGACAAGTACATGGTCATCATCCCCTCTATCTGGACGAGTTCATCTTACGGGAACCATGAAAAGATGACCTCACAAACAAAAAGCCAAGCATTTGAAATGACTTTGGGAATTGAAGTCTAGAAAGCACCAATTGCACTTTCATCTCTGAACAAGAGTATGATAGTGAGATTTTGAAAGCATTTCGCATGGGTAAACACATCAATAGACAAGTTAATGAAGTTACCTACATAAGATGCTTCTTTACACGTGGATATTATGAATAGGAGCCTTATGGAGGGTCTCATAGTCTCATGCAACACAGAATTGAACACCAAGTTATAAGCCTCAAAGACAGATACAAGTGATCTAAGTACACGAGTAACGCATTACACACTTCGTACAATATTAACTCAATTTTAGGACTCATTGAGAGCAAGAGACTATGATAGCCTAAGGTTAATGACAAGTCACTGCTTCTCTTTTGGATCTGCATCTGGAGGATCAACAAAAACTAGCTTATAATTGCTTTCTTGTCCACAGGTTGAGTTCAAAGTAGCATACTTTGCTTCATGTGAAGCAAACTGGTTTGGGAGAACTTGGGTGACATGTCCAGTCCTAGATCAGCTAATAAAGTTCCAATGATCCTAAACTTCTGAGTTAACTAATAAAGTTTCAATGATCCCATTCACCTTATGAGTTAACTTCTATGTTTTGTACACTCTTCATTCAATGTCCAAATCGTGCTCTCTTGATTGCCTTTAGTTGTAATTTGCTGCAGTAATTGATTTTATTGTGTATCTATCTTGCTAGCTCTTTTCTTTGTAAAGATGCTCCTATTTTGTGCTAATACAAAAAATTGTTTTTACAAATAGTTGGACGCCGTGAAAAAACAATCAACATTAATCAAATGGAGCATTTGAGCATTCAAAAATTACAGGAAATCCGGTAGTGTTTGCCTGGGGTATCTTGAGGGCCAAGATGTTCACACTACTAAAGAAAATACTATTTAATATTACGGCTACGTCAGTTCATAAGTATTATCACCCACTTATCTGACTGCATCGTAATTAGGCACCTTCACCAGAAAATATCACCTGACAATGGTTCTTATATAACTAGTCAAAACACCTCTACTCCATAGAATACATATATTAAACCTTTTCTGTTTTAAGGGGAAAACAATTGAACCTTTTAAAAGGAGAACACTTTACATTAAATCATTAACCTTCACTGAGAATGCTCAATCATTCAGATGCACGATGATAGGTATCCTGGAAGTAATATTCGTATCAAAGCAAGCCATGCAGAGATGGCCTAGCAAAAGACAGTTAACCCACACACTTTGTTGACCTTCCACAAGGTTTAGTCACCATAGATTGGGTAACCAATCACACAGTATGAGCCCCAGGTCTGAAGACCAACACAAAGCGCCTACGACCTTGTATATATACTACAAAAACCCTCTTCCTTCTTCATCCAAAGGACACTCAGATGTCAAAAAGCTCTTTGAACTTCCTGCCCAGGATGAGCACCAGCTGCATCAACTCCAGCACCCCACCTGTTCCCAGGTCTTGGGACCACCACCATATCTTCAGGGAAAAGAGCTTTGATGAATCCAGGGGTCTTCAAAAGACGGCGGCCAGTCATAAGAGGATAAACATCCTCTAGAAAGTAATAAGCATGGCCTGCAGACATACCCTGCAAATACCCATTGCATAAATTTAAGTGACTTTTGTAAGAGAAATGTGTTATTTAACAAAAAATGTTCTTCTCTGGGCATGTGCATACCAGAAGATCCACCCATGGACTGCTTCCGACAATGATGGAAAAACCTAGAAGCACCTGAAAATACAAGAAAGCATCAGAGAGCATAGCAATGCAACTCAAAAACCTGGACATCACAATAACATTTATCTAGAACTCAAAAGCTTAAATAGTCAATAGCAATCTGGTATATGAGCCTACACAGTCGATTCTTCAGTGACTGTTCTCAGCACAGGAGGTTGCATCTTTGAATGCCTCTTAGACGAATCGGAAAGGTCCGACCTGAGTTTCTTACCGGTATTCCCCGAAGGGCATGCAGAATTTGAAGCAAAATTGACTACTGTGCAAAGTCTGAAACCTCACCTGCCCAGCACCAATGGCGGCCCAAGGGGCACTACACCTGCATCTGATGTATGAACTCCAACACTAGCCCAAATCGTACTTTCTGAAACTCCAAATGTCACTGTTTGGGTATTCTCTACGCTTGTAACTTGTGGACGAGCTTTGGACCTATCGACGGTGTGGACATGACACCTCATGGTAGGGGGCTAACGTTATGCGAAGGGTCATGTGGACTACCATCTCATGGTAGGGGACTTATCTACACCAAGGGCCGGTAGGGTGGGTCTAGTAGACTGGGGACTTTGGTATGTGCTCAAATTCAAAGTACGGTATTCTAGTTGGCGTGGGGACGTCATGTCTACACTCATAATGACCACCAGCTACAAGCTTAATGAAAGGGAGATTGTCCAATACATTTTGTGCATTGCATGGCATACCTACATGCTTAGACTGTTTTCGCATGAACAATTTTAGTACCTGCAAGATCTGTATATGTGATTTATGAGAAGGGACGCCCTCCCATGAACCGTGCACGTGAATACATTTTCTAACTTTGCTTGTGGTTTGTAGGCAAGTGGTAGGTGTGACTCTAAACTCTTTGTTTATGCTTGTTAGAGTTATTGCTCATTTTTCGGCTTTGCAAGTTCACACTATTAAAGTGTGCCCAGGCAGGTTATAAGTGAGTTTGGATGTTCACGCTTCATTTAAGTGTGGGCAAACATGTTATAAGTGAGTTTGGGCACTTCTTAGATGGTGGCCGGCCAAGCTCACATAAAACACGCACCCATTTATTAAAATGGTGTGGACAGCATAGTAGGCATCCTCTCCACTTATGGGAGAGTGGGGCCTCAGGTGAGGTGGCCCACCCTCTCTTTGTATGGAAAGACTACTCTCTAGCTGCTATCTCATGGATATCTACCTGCTGAAAATGCTTTTGAGCATTTCTATCGTCAACAATTCAACCTAAAGGTGATTTGTACTTGCAAATTACAGCAAGTACACTGGTAAGAAGAGCTTTGCTTGTTGTGCACCGCCAAGTAAAGAGAGAGCCTGACGTCTGAGTTAGTGTCCACTGGGAAGAAGCCCTTGCTAAGGACACTTCAATCACGTGCACCTTGCACTGGGAGCACTTGGATGCTGCGTGGACATTCTGCACATACTCTTGAGAGCAAGGACTCCAGGCCATACACTATGCAAATTTGTGAGCACACCTCCAGGTGTAAGTTGCCAATGCACCGCCGAGCCGATACAGCACAGTTTGGTCATACAAGTCCCAGGCAGACATTGTAACCCACTTGTATGATTCAAAGCCGTATGCCAGTTCCAAGTGCTTATTACCGAGCACCGGAATCCGGGTCCATGGAGCCATGGTCCATCCCGTCAAGGATGGGTGTAAAACCTTGGTCTCGGGCACTAGCAAATAAGACAACATTTATAATGGGAAAAATGGGACTACAAACTACTGGGCAACTACGCTGCCCATTGGACTGCCTTAGAGCGCCCAATTGTAAATGCCTAACCTTGGCGTTGGCCAAAACCATAGTGCACAAGGAAAAGCGGACTGTACGTCAGCCACCCTTTCCATGATCAGCCTTAGGTAAGGTCAGTGTAACATGCGGAAGCTTGATGGATAGAATCAGTACTTCAATGGACAGAATTCAGAAATCTTTCATGACGAAGATATCACAAAATATAGAGAGATAAGTGCAGATAGATAGATATATATATATATATATATATATAGAGAGAGAGAGAGAGAGAGAGAGAGAGAGAGAGAGTCAAACATAGTATTGGGTATAGGGGCCCCCACCACGAATGGTGTATTTGCTTTATTAGAATGATGCAAATCTACTTCCCCTTGGCTGTCTTGGCCCTTGGAATCCTTCAACCGAATGAATAAACAGCCTATGCTATTTATAGTGCTTCTATGCTGGTCAGTGGGTCCATGAGGGGCAGTCGGCCTGTTTTATTTCTCCCACGACCTGAATCTGGCCCTTTTTGGTAGCGCTTTTCACACCAATTAACTGGCCGCCTTTCTGGCCAGGCTGTCCAGCCTGCACATGGCTGGGCTGGCTGCTGGGAAGCCACTGTGCCCTGGCCGCCTGGCTGTGCAAGCCTCTAGGGATGGCCTCCGTCGCTGGCCGGCTGTCTGACCAAGCCCATAAGGGCTGGCTGACAGGCTTCCCAGGGCCATTGGCTAATGGCCATGGGCCTCTGGACCCTTAGGGTGGCCTAAGGCCTACCCCACGCCCACTCGAGGGATACAACCCCTTCCTTGGGGTACACATGCTCTAAGACCCAAATGCCTGGTATCTAGCTACAAGCCGAACACCCGGAACACCCAACATCATTCCAAAGGGTGACTTACAGTACGGACTGGCACTGCTTCATGTGCATGACAATGCACACCTGACCAAGACCATATACGGGACTTGTACACCTGACCTTTGGACGCTTAAGAGTGGAACCCTGGCTGACTCATCCTGGAGTGGGACTCACATGGGACAAGTTTCCACTCCAAGTCCTGCACCTGTTGTACAAATACGTCCACATGTCATCCAAGCGTGGGATGCATGTGACAGTCAGGTAGGTCAGCCAGCCAACCAAGCACCCGTGCGTTTATTTAAATGTAGCTAGCCCCCCTTTCTCTCCATCTTCAGATCGCTAGCTCAAGTGCATTTGGCACTTAAGCTAGCCTATCCAACGAGAGCAGCTGGTGCAGCCAGAAAATGCAGCAGACCAGCCTAAAAAAAGTGAGCTGGGCAGCAGCAGGAGTCTGAGGAGCTTTGGTGCATTCCAGTCCTGCAGAGAGTAACACAGGTCCTTGTGTGTTTCAGTCCTCCAGTAGAGAAACGCTAGTCTACAGTTGGTACAGTCCCAAATCAGTCCATTGTACTTCACTTTGCATCTGCAGCAATTAAGCAAATACACCTTGCATCTGCAGCAATCAAGCAAATACACTTTGCATCTGCAGCAATTAAGCAAATACACCTACAGTTGGAGTCCCCTCGGTGGGTTATTGGGACCCTAATCGAAGCACTCTCTCCCTTATTCCTTAATTCTGTGATTGAACACTTGACTGCCGTTGGTAAACACGATCAATCTTCCACACATGTAACAAAGCGCACAAGAAGATGAGCCTTCAAATAAGGAGCCTCCCAATGATGACCTTTAGGAGGCACCTCTTCTCTGAAACTACCCCTGTAGAAAAATCTTCATAAGCAGCAGCACATTCATGTGCAAGCCACTACCTATAACTTCTTCAGTTCAGACACAAGTGGTATGGAGTACAGGATAGCATTCAAAGGAAAAACTCCTCAGTAGTTGCCACCCTCCGTGATGGATAGCCAAACAAGAATCAAATTAATTCAGGTATACTGGCCAAATCCACCAACCAAAAAGGCTATGCCCATATTCCAGCTGGGGACAGGTGGCTGAAATAGCTGCAATTCTGATGTGACACACCCAAAATAATTGTAGGGCCTTGAAGAAATGTTTGGGCAAACAGGGCCAGTACAATGGCTGCAGATAACACACACACAATTGGGTGGCAACAATGCAAACAAAAGGCAACCAACAGCATGGTGGACCAAACATGTTGTCGACTGTAACTTGCTGCATGTTCAGTTTGTGGATGGCTTTCTGCTGTTCATTACTTGTCCACCATGCAGCTGGCACTGGATAGCTAAATCTCACTGTCAAGAAACAAACTTTCACCTTTGCTTTTATGAAGAGAAACACGAACCCCCACCATGTGAAGAGACATGAAATGTAAATAATGCACAGAGACATGGATCTAACAGCATACTACCATGAGAAATTCCCACAATCAACTCTACTGAAGCAATAAAACTATGTCCTGCTAACTCAGGCATAGGATCAAATGGGAATAAGGAAAAAAATGGTTGGCACGCTTACCCATGGTAAGTATGGAGCAGTAAATGTGAACAGTCCAAGGAAACTCATGTGTACATGTGGATTGCGTTTACTCCAGACGTATACCTGCACAATCATTTAATACAGCAAGACATCACAGAAAAATCCAAGCTCTAGTAAAATCCATCGAAACAAAAAAAGGTTCTTCACCTTAACATCAATATGAGCATATAAAACTAACCATCATGAAAGTAAGGGAATTGCTCAGAAACAATATTTTTGCCAAGGACTCAGACACCAGTTGAAACATCCCACCAAGAAGAACAATTCCCGTCAATAAGCTTCCACCAAAAAACAGCATGTAGAAGAAGTCTGCAGTACGACCCCTGAAAGATGTCTCCTCAAGCAGTTTGCAGTAGCGTGCCAAGAAAAACATGTGGAATAGGAAATCCAAATCTGGAAAAGCCAAAATTCAACCAGCAGATCAACACACTGAAGAATGGGTACTATGTTGTGATACCCACAAAGAAATGCTGCAAGAACTGTACAACACTGTATATGGACAGGAAGCATAAAGGAGAAAAGAAGATCACTGCTGAATATCACCAAAAAAGGTAGTACATCACGTGGAGCAACATGAGGGAGGTCCCGTAGATGCTGCCTATCACTGCAGAAGCTGAAAAGAGAGATGATCTGAAGGAAAAGGGAGCCAGCCCTTTTATACTACCTTTGTATGCTGGTCGGCCAGCTGTAGCAACCCGACACCATGGCTGTAGCGAAAAAATGCTATAAAATGCCTAAAAAATACCAAAAAATGGTAGAAAAAATGTTGAATAATCTCTGCTAAGATATGCCAATGCAGGGCTTCATATGGAACCAGATACAAGCATGAATATGCATGGGAAAGTCCATCTGGGGATGAAATAATTTCCAACACCTCCTCTTCAACGCCAGATGGGTGGACCATGTCCGTTCAAAAATCCTCCAAAGAGTCTGAAGGAACAACCTCCTCATAAAAGGCACAAAGCTCACGAAGATATGGTACATCTGAATACCGAGAAGGTCTCCGAAAGAAGCCACGAGAAGATCGAGAAGATATCAAAGACAAAACAACAGGATCAATCTAGAGAGAGAAGCCCTCAAGAGATGGAACAATAGATAGCTCCGAAAAAATGTGGTACCTCCTCTACATATGCAACAAGTATCGGGACCGAAGTAGAATCCTCCTCTGAAGAAGAGGAAACTGAAACAACCACTGGAACAAACTAATCATCACTGATAGCTGAATTTGCCAGGTTCGAAGTAGGAACAGGCTCCAAGATAGTGGAAAATGCCTCCTCTGAAACATAAGAAGGAGAAGCAACTGCCAGGAGAGAAGCCGCCAAAGTAGGAAGCTCCAAAATATGTGAGGATATCTCAACAAAATCATCCACCTGTTCTGTAGAAGAACCTTTATCCTCCTCTGAAAGAGAGGAGAGAGAATCTCCAATAATAGCATCAGCATGAAATAGCATAAGGGAAGGAAGATACTCATCTACAGGCATTGGAAGAACTAATAAGGTCTCTGTCAAAAACTCCTGTAAATAATCCTCTACGGCACTGACTCCTGAATCAAAAGTCTCCTGTGTGACCACCAGGATGGACTCTTCCTACTCCTGTTAAGATGAAAGAACAAGGGGATCATAGACAACAAGAAAAGCCATCTTAGCATGAGACTTCGTACTCTCCTCTGTCGTTGTTGAATTATCTGAGCCATCTATCGTGGGTGAAGTGTCTGAGTCATCAGAGGAGGACTCCTGCTTTGCTTTAGCTTTGGCTTTAGCTTTGCGGGAAGCAGCCTGTCAGGCAAAACATTTGGCCTCTGAATGACCAAGTCGGCCACAAAACTCACAAGATTCCTTCATCCTGGAATCCTTGATGCTGATAGAATTGTCAGAATCATCATCGTCAGAAGATGACTTTGAGGTGACTTTCTGATTGTTGTTGTTGGAGTTCCCTTTTCCACCTTTACCTTTGCCTTTGCCTTTGCCTTTGCCCTTGCCCTTGTCAGAGGCAACAAAAGCGGACTCCGACTTGCCTTTTCCGCAAAGCATACACTTGTCGTGGAGATAACTCACGACTTCCTCAAAAGGGGGGAGAGGCTCACGGAAATAAATATTATCCCTGAAAGAATCAAAGGAAGCAGGCAACTTACCGAGAAGTTTATGGATGGGATTGTTGATGGTGCTCCCGTACTCCTCAAGTTGCAGCTTGATACAGGAGAACTCTCCAATCTTCTCAATCAAGTTATCTGACTCAGTGACGGTAAGCTTCTCCAGATCTGACTCCAATTTGGCAATCTTCATTGTAGAAACTCTCGCATACCTCCTCTGGATCTTTGTCCAAGCATTACTCCGAGAGGAGACAAACTGTGCCTGTATGGATGGAGTCATGCAATGGATGATGATAAGACGAGCCAGAGCATCCAATATGCTTCGCAAAGCATGGTCCACCAAATGAGGTGTGGAGATAGCCATCCACACACCAGCTCCTTCCAGCAACAACTGAGTGTAGAAAGACCAAGTATGATAGTTGGTTGCTGTAAGGAGTCACTGACTTGGGGAGGAGGATTGTAGGATGGTATGTGTGCAGGGGTGGAAGCAAGACTTGGATGAGGGAAACTCAGAGAGGAAAGATTGGGAATAGGAACCACCTGTGGAGCGGCGGGAGTAGGGGATCTAGGCTATGATGGAGCGGGAGAAGAGATAGGAGAAGGAATGGTTGTAGAGAAGTGGTCTCCTGAAGCCATGTCTGCTGAACAAAGTACCTCCTCTCAAGCTGTGCACAGCGAGAGAAAGAAGAAAGAAAGGGAAGGGAAGGGAGGGAGGGAGGGAATCTGAAAATAGAAGCAAACTATCTCAGGGTTCCTATCCTCAGCACCTATGAGGAGGATTTCAGCTAATAACAGTAAAATTGCAGAAGCTATGCAGAAAACAAAGCCTTCAGTAGCAAAACGCAACCACTCTGTAGAAAGAAATTGCAGCACTTGAGGCAATCCCGAGAGAAAACGCAGCTCCACATGAAAACGCAGGTTACTGATGAAGCAAGCGCAGCAAGTGAACAACTCCTATATGCTATAAACAGTCAACAGCAGCATGGGAATAGAAAACGCAGGTCCCTGTAGATGTTTCCCGCTCTGATTCCATGAAAGAATGGGTACTATGCTGTGATACCCACAAAGAAATGCTGCAAGAACTATACAACAATGTATATGGACAACAAGCATAAAGGAGAAAAGAAGATCATTGCTGAATATCACCAGAAAAGGTAGTACATCACGTGGAGCAACATGAGGGAGGTCCCGTAGATGTTGCCTATCACTGCAGAAGCTGAAAAGAGAGATGATATGAGGGAAAAGGGAGCCAATCCTTTTATACTACCTCTGTATGCTAGCTGCAGCAGCCCAACAGCATGGCTATAGGAAAAAAATGCTATAGAATGCCTAAAAAATACCAAAAAATGGTAGAAAAAATGCTGAATAATCTCTGCTAAGATATGCCAATGCAGGGCTTCATATGGAGCCAAATACAAGCCTGAATATGCATGGGAAAGTCCATCTGGGGATGAAATAATTGCCAACACACACCGCTTCCACCACCTCTCTCAATTTGTTTGTTAAAAATAAGACAATGAAGATTTCGCCTCTGTCACCTACAATTACAAGAGAGAATTAAAAACCCTGGGAAGTCATCCTTTACCAACATACATATGGTAAGGCTAAACTCTCTTCCCATACAAGAAAACTTTCCTTTTTTTGACACCTATTCCAACTTCTCTTGTTCCATTTCTACTGTGGAGCTGTGATGATTGATGAATTGCCAATGTTTATGCTTATGGATTTGCTTAACATTCAATGATAAGCCTCTACGCACATTGTTCATCCCGCAGCAATAACCTAGCGTTAGAGCCCAACACTCAATCATTGGAGGACACCCCCATTGTTTGTATGGTCTGATGTGTGTATCCTGCAGATGGGCATGGTGGTCGCCACACCTACACATCACTAACTTGCCCATCCATTGTCAACCTTCATCGGTGAACAAAGGTCAACTCTAGCATGGGAATATTGGTCATCAAAGATCACACCTCTGCTTAGAGAGACAGTTTTCCTAACAATTGTGCAAGGTGTTCGCTCCAACCTGCCAAGCTGCTCAATCAAGGGCTTGTCCTACAGCTTGTCTGCTGTCTTGGCTGGCAAATATTTGGAAGAATGTTACCCACTTGTGATACTCTGGTGTGTAAGTGACTTTACTAAAAACAGGGAGAAACACCGTTCCCAATGTTTCCATTTACTTCACATGACCCACTACTCAAATGGACTGTTGAAAGTAACGCTCCCAGTTCTATCTTTATCACTCACCCATCCTAAATTAGGCTATCGTTCCCAGTTATGATAGTCTTGAACACTTACCCAGCCTTCCAAAGTAGAAGAAATTGGTGAACAAACGCCAGTACTGAAAGTGTCGAATGACCTTATCGGAATTGAGGTAGATATGGTATGGAGATATCACCTGCGCCACGAAGTCAAAACAAGATGGGCTATCAGGGAGAAACCGACAAGAAAATAAACCTTACAGCAAGGATGTGCAGTTCAGGGAATACTTGTGATGGCAAACAAAGAGAAGACTAACAAAGACTTACTTCCAAGGCACAGCCCACTGTGGTGAGTATGGATAGGGTTAGGTATGAGCGAGTGATGACGGGCATTTGTTTGTACCAATCTTCTACAATCTGAGCCATTTCAGCGCCCTCCACGCCAAAATATACCAAAGAAGAACCCTACGAAACATTGCAGAAAAAGCTTGGAAAACAAAGGACTTCAAAATACCCTAGAAAGTGCAGAAAACGAGGGAGCCTATAACAACCCACAACACACAGATCATGCAGAAAAACAATACAAAGAATGCAGCAGCATCGGTATTACAGAAACGCTAGACTTCATCTCAACTGACAAAGATGCACAAAAGCCTCAGCATGTATTTCTGGATACCTTGCTTGTGAATGGCAACCAGAGCGCAAAAATCTTAAAATTTCACAGATTTCGAGCTTTTGCCCTGCGAACTTAGGGGGAATAGAAACCCTACTTGACAAATTGTGCGCAGAAGAGAAGAAAGGCATGGGATTGCAAAATACCTGTTGTTAGTGGTGCGGATCTGAGGTACCGACCGTGTGGCGATGTAGTAGACGAAGGTCGGTCAAAACTCTAGCCTTCGTCGGTAGATATGATTTTATTGATCTGAACACAGCACGAAATTTGTGTGTTGCCACATGCTTCAAAGTAAAAAGCTTATATAGTCTTAGCCTTAGTCTACGTTATTATCATGATCGTTTTCAACGGTCGTACTATATAAATAATAATTCTTACAATGAGTGAATAATGTAAATCATTAATTATTTTGAAAGAGGTTCAAAATATAACCTTTGAAGTTACAAAAAGCTAAATGCTTTTCTCTTTAACCCCCACCTCCTTACAACTTACAATTTCTTGGGGAGCTTGGATGATCGCACGTCTTTTCTCAATGGCCTAAGCAGTCTTAGCGAGATAAATCTAGACATTTCGCTACAGACACGAGCGAGATAAGGGCACGATATCACGAGACGAGGCATCAGTGGGCCATCTTCTCATGTTCGATGATGAAGAAGGGCACTCGCCTGAGTACATCTATGGTAACCATTTCTAGCCCTTAGTAGAGAAGAAGAAGAGTAATCATAACAGTGACTTGTGCATGATGATGGCCGTGAGGTTATTTTTACTAGTGGGCTCATTGGCATTATCCATGGAGATGATAAGCAACAAAACAACGATCCAGAACAAGAATCAGCAGGCCAGTCCCATCCTCCATTACACCATGATGAAGGAGCCAGCAAGAATGGTTAAAAACGATGTGATTGTATTGAATAAAAGACTTATATCATGGGAATTTGAGTCATTAATATTAAAAATAACTATGGTTTTAGTTTCTTGTTTGTCTTTTCAGTTGACAGATATATTTTTTTTAGAGGCATTAATCTGCTTCCGTGCATGCACATGTTATATTTTAAGCACTGTTGTTGAGGCCCACCAAGGTGCCTTCGTGCACTTGTTTTATTTTGAGCACTGTTGTGGGTGCCGTGCGCGGGCACTGCACCTTCAACCGCCCATCATGACTACCAACGTGTAAGGACATGGCCGTCCAAACTCCATCCGTGTGTCATTGAGACCTCCGATAACCTATTGTTAGCATTATCCCCCCTTTTTCGGTTGGCTCACATAGGTATGCACTCTGTCATCTGATGCAGCCCTGGTTCTTTACAATCTACTTGTCATCTCTTAATCACCTTTGCCTACCGATCGAGTTTATCACTACAGCATCAGCTTCCATCCATCGCTCCTTTGGTATTCATCAACCCACTGTAGCCATCCATAGCGGTGATCAAACCATGTCAGATGCTACAATGTTTCAAACATTTAGTGTTGATCTTCAGCTCAGTTTATCCCAAGCTGACCATGATCGATAGGAAGCCCAACAATCGTACACAAAAACAAATAGGACATGTCTCTTTTTTTGTACCATGAGGGACAAGTGTTCATAGTACACCTAACAATAAGTGCATACAATGGATAGAGTCCCGTTGTCCATAGGAGCCCATTATAGAAGCGTGTTTACCACAGAACCAAGTTCAATTCTTCTACATTTGGACGAGGAGCATAGGACATGGGGAGAGATAAGAAGCCAAAGGAATCCAGAAAGGGTATTCACACAACATGCTCGGCCTAGATGATCTTGAGTTAGAGGACAAGTTCTATTGAAACCATGCAATCCAACCCCATAGGGCAAGAGATCCCATATCCTGAAATAGAGGGTTTCATGCAACCACCTCCTTATGTTCCATTGCCATGAGATTATGGAGAAGACATACTAAGGATGACATTTAAAATAGGAAGGGGGGTTACATAGCACCTAGAGGCTCAAAGTTGGGTAAAACTAAGTCAATCCACATCTTAAGGATGATGATGACTAAATTTTATAGATATGAAGATCCCATTCAATACCTAGAGAAGTTTGATCAAATTTGTGAGGCCATGGGAAGGATTGATGATTCCTTCATTCCGACTTTATCTTAAAGGCAAAATAGGCCAATGGGTTAGTTCTCTAAATCCACTTTAGAAGGCCAGCTACTACGAGGTCTTAAAACTAGTGGGATTCTTTCCCAATGGAGCTAGATGAATCCCTATCGCACAGATCTATAACCTCCAAGCAAGAGGACGGTGAAACAATGTGGGACTATATTGCTAGAACCAAGTATCTCCAAATGAGATGCAATCCCCAAGAAAGACTAGATGAATTATCGCTCATCGATTGATTTATGATCGGTGTCAAGAGAAAGATGCTTCATGACTCCATCCTTAAAAATGAAAATTGGGACCTTGTAGATCATCATCCCCAAGGTGTAAGGTAATTGGCACTTAGTGGGTTTACACTACCACATAAATGGCTACACCCTCTTGCTTACCCCTCACCACAACACATTGAGCCCCTTACTCTGCTAGACACCTGCACCACATGTCTAGAACCCCAGAACCAAAGCCTAGAAAGAGGCCTCCCTTTGGTTACCAGATACAAATGGGAAGGGAAGAAACTAGGATAGGTGGTGGGGTCTGAGGGTCACTCGTGTGGTAGTATTGTTCTGAGATTACCTCATCCCTATGATCATGGTGATGAATAAGGATGAAAAAGCTTGATTTATGTGGACCAAGTTGAGTTTCCCTTAGGAACAGAATCTATTTATAGTGGTACGCTACTTTCCCACCATACACTTCTAAATTCTCCTCCCAAGATTTGACATTATATAGTGACATTACGAAGTTTCCACCTAGGGAGACATTATTCTCTTAGGGGATTTCAATGCATGGACTAAGAGTCTCTAGGACCAACCCCAAGACATTGACATGGATTCGAGTATCTTGGGAATGATAACAACAGGACTCACGCATTTCGAGGTTTGCATTGGATATATAAAACCTACCCTGAGAAGCTTAGTCACCTCTTCCTTAAGTACTTCCATTTGTACCTCTCCTTCCTTGAGAACAATATGCAGATCCTCACCTTTGAATCCCCTAATCTCCTTATAAGAGGTGATGAAAAGATTAGGAAACTTCTTGAGCATGTCGGTGTACCCCTTTCTCTCCTCTTTTGTAAGATCTTTACTCAACATTTTTTTGAACAAACTCCTCCATCACACTAGGAATCACTTTTGGTAACTTTCATGAATTCCTAAATTTCCTCATACATGCCTTCATATCCTTCATCTTGCAAAATTTGATTCAACTATATATCCTTATTTTCAACATGTTCTTCTTTCTCCTTAAGCAAGAAAGATTCTTCTGCTATATCCTCGAAATTTGAATCAATGTCATAGTCATCCTCTTCTGCATTACTGTCCTTAGTTGAATCAGTCTCGTCTTCCTCATTGTCATCCTCGAAATTTGAATCAATGTCATAGTCATCCTCTTTTGCATTACTGTCCTTAGTTGAATTAGTCTCGTCTTCCTCATTGTCATCCTCGGTCTCAATAGGTGACCTATCCATATCAAACTTTTTCTTAATACCTTTCTTGCCATAGATAGTAATGGTTCCTCTCTTCCAATCTTGGATAGCACCCATTACCCTTAACCATGCTCTATAAGTGGAAAAGAACCTAATCCTACCAGCATAACATGGCAATTCACATGCACTGTCACACCAAAGACTTTGATCTCTAATCCTTTGGTGACTCTCGCAAACATCTCACCTTAGCATGATTTTCTAATCTAATTCTAAAACCTGAGACACCTGTCGTATCCAATCCAAGCCTCTCTGCACATGTATGAGTAATAACACAAACCTTAGCACCACCATTCACATATGCCTCTCCAATGTTTTTCCCTTGATACCATGCATCCACAACATGACATACATCCAGAAGCTCATCCACCTACTAACACTCACTGATCCCTTCCTTGGCTTCTTTCCTATGGGATTCACCAACCTCTTCCAATCCCTCAACTTCGAGCACAACTCCATCAACTATCCAAAAGAGGTATCAACCTTCTTGTTGAGCATGTCCATTTTAAGATTACAATCCTCTTGCCCCTCCCCAAGTGGAAGGTCTGGAGGCATGATAATGTTTCCTTGGATTCCTCTTCTTCTTTTTAGCTGTTGCTTCATCATCCCCTTGTATCTGTTTCCCTTTCTTTTTTCTAGGTCATGCACCATTAATCTCTTGTCCTCTTGTCCTCTTGCTAACATTAGCTTTTCTTTCCTCAATTTGGATAATGCTCACCATGGCTTTCCCTTTCTCTTCCGGAGTAAGACCACTAGGACCTGCTCTTTCTTTAATCTTCATTGCATAATCATTGGCCTTGTTGTTCAAATTTGGAGGTAAAGGGAACATATTACCTCCTATTCTTGGAGGCTTATCACACATATTACCTCTCCTATTTTGGAGGTAAAGGGAACATACTACCTCCTATTCTTAGAGGCTCATCACACATAGGCCAGGTATGTCCCCACTCCGCAATTATAACATTGATATTGTTCCTTTTCTCTTCCACCATACATTCCTTTGCTTCTTCCTACAGTTGACTCAATTTGGCCTTTAAACGGATAGGTCCGAGCTCCACTATAAGGCCCTCTTCCATACATGCCTCTTCCTCTACCACCATCACCAACCATGTTTATGTTCATGTTCATGTTTACCATGTCATGCATGTCCTTCGCAAGTTGATCATCCTTAAATGACCTAGTAACCACTTTAGATTCCTGTTCACCTTTATTGGTGCAACCTCTCAAGTTAGCAATTTGGGTTTCTCCTCAACTCCAACCTCCACCTTGTGTCCTGTCTCCATACCAATCCAGCCCAATTTGCATTTTCCACTCTTTCTCTCTTGCTATGGTAATTGCACCATTAAATGTTTGAGGCTTCTTGAGCTCCACCTTCAACCTAAGACTCCCTTTCAAGCTAGCAATAAACTTGTTTTTCTTAAGCATACCTGGGGGAACTTCAACCTTTAAAGATGCACACCATCTATCCCAGAGTTGACTAAAAGCTTGCAAAAAAATATCCACTGTTTGGTTCTCCCTCTAAGTAAGACCCATAATCTCATGCCATAATTTGATCGGGTCCTCCACCATCCTCAAATGATCCAAAAAAGTGGCCTTGGTTCCATTATACTCTAAAACTACAAAAGGCTGAGTTGCTTGCTGTGTGTAGCTTCATATCCTTTCTCTAAACCATGTCCTAGGTTCCCCTTTCAAAGAAGAAAAAAAAAGGAATCCTCAACATGATTGTGGGATCTTGTTTGTCTAAGATCCAACACTTCATCTCCATCCCTTCCATAAACTGCACTACATCCTCTTTTGGTGGCGAACCACAAAATTCTCGAAAATCTCAAGCCATCTTTCTTCAGCCACTTAGTCTTGTAAGCACTTGAAGAAATTTCCTCAGTGGGGGCACCACGGAGATGAGAGGCATAATGGTAACAAAAAACCTCTATAGTTCATGGCATAGCTCATGGCCTGCACTAACATCTCTAATACACAGTCCACAACTCCAAGAAAACTTAGCTTGAGACTTAATTCCCTCCAGAGTGTGTCTCCCTCTCCCCCTTTCGGCCATCCTCTCCAAAGCTTTTTTCTACCCCACCAGTGCCATCTCCACTCATAAAAGATCAGCCACCGTCCCTTTCCCTCCACCGCCTTCGATGCATTCATCTTCTTCTTCCACGTCTTAGTTGGTAGCAGTCCCCATTCTATCTTTATACCACCTGTTTTCACCAGCTTGTATATGTTCTCCTTAAAAAACAACAAATTAAAAAACTATAGTTAGTAATATGGGACCTTTGCATGCCACCTCGCACTTGGTGACATGGCATGCCACATCATGGAATTGCCACATCAACCATAATAGTGCCACATGTCAAGAGAATGCCACGTGTCATGCACTCATGTGACACATGGCACCTCCTTCCCACCTCCCCTTTTTTTCAAAAACATATTTTTGATGAAAAAGTTAATTTAGTAATTTAGCGAAATAGAATATAGAATTTTAAATAATAAAATATATATAACTTATTGAATAAAAGAATTTAAAATCACTAATTTTAAAGGATTATATTTTAGAATTAGATAAATAATATTATTTTTAAAGTTCATGTTATTCAAATTAAAAAAAATAAATTTTTAAGTT
Source organism: Cibotium barometz (assembly GCF_041138505.1). Taxonomy (NCBI): domain Eukaryota; kingdom Viridiplantae; phylum Streptophyta; class Polypodiopsida; order Cyatheales; family Cibotiaceae; genus Cibotium; species Cibotium barometz. The sequence goes on along the minus strand of NC_141062.1, from coordinate 26,734,372 downwards.
TAATATTTCTTGAAAATATTTTGTTTAGAATAAACCTTTGAATAAAATTTAAAAAAAATACATTATAAAAAAAGCAATTATATAATTATAAAATAAAAGATAAATTTAAAGATATATTTATATATCTAGTAATGATAAATATTTAGACTTGTTAATAAATATTATTAATAATATTAATTTTTAAGTGGATAATAGTTTCTTTAATTATCTTTATGTTTATCTTAATTATCCAATCAATCTTAGATAGGAAATCCAATGAGATTTAAAGTGGATAACCTATTTTTCCTATATAATCACACATCTCTAGTACTATCCCACACTTATCTCTAGTACTATCCCATCATTGAGCCTTTATAATTTTTCTCTCTTAGCTTCCTTAAGAATGGGTTCTCAAAGTCGTAGGAGTCGAAAACGTGATAGGACTAGACTTCCCCCCATCCAGCAAGTTCAAGAGGAGGAGAGGAAAAGGGTAGCTCGTGAGAGAAAGAGAGAGTGGAGAGCACGTCAACGAGCAACACCTTCCGTTGTTGGCGATGATCCAAGCCTTGCTCCTCCTCTTCCACTTCCTCTCCCTCCGCCCTCTTCCCCCCCCCACTACCCCTTAGTTTAGATAATCCACATGAACCCGCCCTTCCTGAGTCCCCTTCTCTTCAACAAGAACCCACCCCCTCCTTTGGGTGCCCATCGTCTGGATAGGAAAGAACTATCAAAGTCAGGGGCACATCGTCGTGACCATGCAATCTTCCATTCCTATTTCAAAGACCTCACACCTTCATCACAGGTATGTGTGCTTGATGCTTTGATCGATCTACCCAACGTGGCCAACTGCAGGGCGCTTTCCGACATTGGAGGTCGAAGAGAGAGGAGAGCTGGCATGGCGGTGCTACAAAGTGTTCGTCATTCCTATATAGTTAACAAGAAGAGGAACTCTACGGACGCTTTGGCTGCTCAATGGGCTATTGTGGCAGCCATAAGTAGCTCCCAAATGAAGGGTAAGGTCATCTCGCATCCTTTCCATAGCACCACGCACTTAGAGTTGGGTTTGGAAAAGGTCATTTGAGGGGCGTAAGCCTTGGTTTGTGAGAGGTACTCACGTCAGTGTGACACATGTTGTCGCTACCATGTTGAGTTCAAACTTTTTTATGATGTGTTCCGTTCTCTTAGTGGGCATAGAGAGTTGCCTTGTAGTCCTCGTGATTTCATCCACTATCTTTTGTGTGCACGCACGGAGGATGCCTAGTTCCATAGGATGCCTTGTGTGGAGAGCAATTGCACATCATGTGGTTCACTTGCACATCTACAGATGGTAGATGTTGATGCAAGTGACCAAGAGATAGTGCCATGGCAACATTATGAGTATGTGACACACCAGCTCCAGAGTGGTTGGACAGTCCACGAAGTTGCAGCTTGTGGACAAACATACACCACATTGTCACTTCACAACCACATTTAGGGAGCAAATCTACCCCTATATACGGCACAGTCATTATGCCAAGTGGCAGGATCGTCAGTTCCGAGCATGCTTGGCAGAGTTTCCTACTGGTGTGGTCGTCTCTATGATTGATTTTGCAGAGAACTACACCTTTACACCTTTTCAGGAGATACTATTTGAGTATTACTTCTCAGAGCAGGTAATGGTTATATTTCATAATATTTGTTTCGTGTTTGAGCTATATTACTTATTTAATTTTTTGTGTCCTAAACGTCTGTATTGCTTACCTCACCAGGTTGCTATTATGGTCCACATTAGCTATCGACATCATGCAGAGGCTCATGTAGATGGGATAGCGAGTATCCCCGAGACCCGTGTCATTATTTGAGAGTATCATTTCTATTTGATGATCGTTCACATGATGCACATTTTGTGCAACACTGTTTTCGTCTCCATGATGATTTTTTACGAGATTGTAGGATCATACAATGGGTTTGGTCGGATGGTTGTGGCACACAGTTCAAGTCGTCACTCACGACAATTCTATTGGCTCTACAGGTAGTACTTATGGTTCTCTTATATTCGTAATTAAACTAAATTCGCTAGAACATCTTAAAGAAAACAATAACTAAGACTTTGTTTTATGGATTTATAGGTGGCATGTGTAGTTTAGTATCCCAGTGATTTGGTCTCACGGGAAGGGAGAGCATGATGGTACGGGCACGTGTGAAACGTGCCCTGAGGCGTCATCAACTCTGCGGCGGCAGGATGCTGAGTGGTTCAGAGATGCGGGCCATGTAGTGGATTGTGGCAGGCCGGTTCTACCAGCAGATTCGACTTCATCGGGGAGTCTTGAGTTCCAGCAGTGGAAGTGGGAGTTAGAGGCATTTCAGTTCTCTCATCTAGTGGTTGCTACCAGGCTCACTCTTGATCGAGTACTGAGCTGAAAACTCAGTTTTCACCCTCGTTTTCGGCTTTGAGTGGATAACCATGAGAGCATTCTAGAGCAGTTGAGAGCTAGAGAGGGTGCTATTGACTAGATCTCTATCTTGATAGTGACTAAACTCAGACTAGCTCTAGGTTAGCTCACTTACATTGTACTTAAATTTTTTGGGAGTGACTAATCTCAGAATAGCTGGGGTAGCTCATTTTCATAATATCTTGATCTTTTGAGTTAGTGGCTAAACCTAGAGTGGCTGTGTTAGCTCACATTCTCATGTACTTAGTTGATGTTTATATCATTATGAGTTTTCTCATTATTAAGTATCATTGCATTTTAGTTGATGTTCATGGTTTTTTGATTTTTTAACACTTTGGCTATCATATCGTTTGTTGAAAATCACCATCACCATATTGTTTGTTGAAAATCACCAAACTTTACAAGCAAGCACTGGGCGCTAATTACTAACCCGAACATGCTCTGATCATGACCAAACTTTGCAAGCATGTGGGGGTGGGCCCCCCCACATGCTTGAAAAGTTGGGTCCCCATTGGATCATGTTTGGGTATGATGGTATGGGGAAGGCCCGGATTTTCCATGGCCTTTAAGCACCAAGAAACTTGAAAAATCCACACTGGGCGCTAATTACCAATCCAAACATGCTCCAATTGTGACCAAACTTTGTAAACATGTGGGGGTGGGCCCCTCCCACATTCTTGCAAAGTGGGCCCCTCCCACATTCTTTGCAAACATATGGGGGTAGGCCCCTCCCACATTCTTGCAAAGTTTGGTTCCCACCGGAGCATGTTTGGGTATAATGGTATGGGGAAGGCCCGGATTTTCCATGGCCTCTTAAGCACCAAGAGACTCGAAAAATCCGCACTGGGCGCTAATTACCAATTCAAACATGCTCTGATTGTGACCAAACTTTACAAGCATGTGGGGTGGGTTCCCCCTACATGCTTGCAAAATTTGGTCCCCATCGGAGCATGTTTGGGTATGATGGTATGGGGAAGGCCTGGATTTTCCATGGCCTCTTAAGTGCCAAGAGACTTGAAAAATCCGCACTGGGCGCTAATTACCAATTAAAACATACTCCGATTCTGACCAAACTTTGCAAGAATGTGGGGGTGGGTCCCCCCCACATGCTTGCAAAGTTTGGTCCCCATCGGAGCATGTTTGGGTACGATGGTATGGGGAAGGCCCGGATTTTCCATGGCCTCTTAAGCACCAAGAGACTTGAAAAATCCGCACTGGGTGCTAATTACCAATTAAAACATACTGCGATCATGACTAAACTTTGCAAGCATATGGGGGTGGGTCCCCCCCACATGCTTGCAAAGTTTGGTCCCCCCCACATGCTTGCAAAGTTTAGTCCCCATGGGAGCATGTTTGCAAAACTTTGTAAGCATGTGGGTCCCCCCCACATGCTTGCAAAGTTTGGTCCCCATGGGAGCATGTTTGGGTATGATGGTATGGGGAAGGCCCAGATTTCCTATGGCCTCTTAAGCACCAAGAGACTTAAAAAATCCACACTGGGCGCTAATTACCAATCCAAACATGCTCCGATTATGACCAAACTTTGCAAACATGTGGGGGTGGGCCCCTCCCACATGCTTGCAAAGTTTGGTTCTTATCGGAGCATGTTTGGGTATGATGATATGGGGAAGGCTCGGATTTTCCATGGCCTCTTAAGCACCAAGAGACTTGAAAAATCCGCACTGGGCACTAATTAACCAATTCCAACATACTCCGATTGTGACCAAACTTTGCAAGAATGTGAGGGTGGGTCCCCCCCACATGTTTGTAAAGTTTGGTCCCCATCGGAGCATGTTTGGGTACGATGGTATGGGGAAGGTCCGGATTTTCCATGGTCTCTTAAGTATCAAGAGACTTGAAAAATCCACACTGGGCACTAATTACCAATCCAAACATGTTTTGATTGTGACCAAACTTTGCAAGCATGTAGGGGTGGTTCCCCCCCACATGCTAGCAAAGTTTGGTTCCCATCGGAGCATGTTTGGGTACGATGGTATGGGGAAGGCGCGGATTTTCCATGGCCTCTTAAGCACCAAGAGACTTGAAAAATCCACAATGGCCGATCCAAACATGCTCTTATTGTGACCAAACTCTGTAAATTGTGACCAAACTCTGCAAACATGGGGTGGGCCCCTCCCACATACTTGCAAAGTTTGGTTCCCAAATCGGAGCATGTTTGGGTATAATGGTAGGGGGAAGGCTCGGATTTTCCATGGTCTCTTAAGCACCAAGAGACTTAAAAAATCCGCACTGGGCGCTAATTACCAATTCAAACATGCTCCGATTGTAACCAAACTTTGCAAGCATGTGGGGGTGGGTCCCCCCCACATGCTTGCAAAGTTTGGTCCCCATCGGAGCATGTTTGGGTATGATGGTATGGGGAAGGCTCGGATTTTCCATGGCCTCTTAAGCACCAAGAGACTTGAAAAATCCGCATTGGGCACTAATTACCAATCCAAACATGCTCCGATTATGACCAAACTTTGTAAAGCATGTGGGGGTGGGTCCCCCCCACATGCTTGCAAAGTTTTGTCCCCATCGGAACATGTTTGGGTATGATGGTATGGGGAAGGCCCGGATTTTCCATGGCCTCCTAAGCACCGAGACTTGAAAAATCCACACTAGGCGCTAATTACCAATCCAAACATGCTCCGATTGTGACCAAACTCTGAAAACATGTGGGGGTGGGCCCCTCCCACATGCTTGCAAAGTTTGGTTCCCATTGGAGCATGTTTAGGTACGATGGTATGGGGAAGGCCCAGATTTTTCATGGCCTCTTAAGCACTAAGAGACTTGAAAAATCCGCACTGGGCGCTAATTACCAATCCAAACATACTCCGATTATGACCAAACTTTGCATGCATGTGGGGGTGGGCTCCCCCCACATGCTTGCAAAGTTTGGTTCCCATCGGGGCATGTTTTACGATGGTATGGGGAAGGTCCGGATTTTCCATGGCCTCTTAAGCACCAAGAGACTTGAAAAATCCACAGTGGGCACTAATTACTTACCCAAACATGCTCCGATCATGACCAAACTTTGCAAGCATGTGGGGTGGGCTCCCCCCCACATGCTTGCAAAGTGTGGTTCCCCCCATCGGAGCATGTTTGGGTACGATGGCATGGAGATTTTCAACAAACAATATGATAGCCAAAGTGTTAAAAAATTTAAAAAAATCAAGAACATCAACTAAAATGTAATGATACTCAATAATGAAAAAACTCATAATGATATAAATATCAAATAAGAACATCAAAATGAAAATGAGCTACCCCAGCTAGTCTGAGGTTAGTCACTGCCCATAAATCTAAGTACAATGAGTGAGCTAACCCAGCTAGTCTGAGTTTAGTCACTCTATTAACAACGGCAACCCAATCAAAATCATCATCTCTAACTGCTACTGGTCGACGTGCACGTCGAGGCTGCTGTCCACGTCGAGGAGGCTGTGCCGACTGCGGGGGTCATCGAATATCTGCGGGGAGGTCTGCCTCAAAGGCAGGATCATGAGCTGATGCGGTGTTCTCGAGAGCTCACGAGTCCCATAAGCTACTATAGCCCTCTCCCTCTCTCTACGTCGTGCTACTGCAAGATGTCTCTGTCTATAAACCCAGAATCTATAATCAGCAATGGTACGTGTCTGCCACTCTGCTCGTGTAAGCTCCTCTGCTGTAAGGACACGCTACTCATGAGAAGTAGCACTACTGCGCTAGCACCATCACCCGAGGTGCCACTAGGACCAGCACCACCCACACGCTCGTATGCTGTGATCTGGCTCTCGTGAAGGACTCTCTAGTATGCATCAAACTCATGTGCACTCGAGTCCTAAGTCAGTAGTAGCTGAGGTAAAATCAAGAGACCTGCAGTCCTAGCATCTACTCGTCGAGATGATGCAAGACAAATGGAAAAAATGTCCACATCCCAGGGCATATCCACCAGTACTATCAATGTCCTCGATACAGAGAGCGCAACAGGCATCATGGAGGAATGGTGGTACATCCTGAGGGAGAGGTCGTAAAAAAACCTCTGTAAAATAACAGGTTGTGGATATAAAGGCAAGTAGGGCACTGTCACGTCTGAGGATCTGCGAAACTCTCAAACATGCAGCATCAACTGCTCTGCCCTATGATGTCGTGCAATCCGCTCCATAATCATGTGATGCTGCATGTCTCAGCTCTAGAACTCTCTACCTCAGTCCGTCGAGCCTACGCAAAAAAGTAAAGCATAAAAATAATTGATTAGTCTCTCTCATAAGGTATTACTTAAAGAAATTTATAACTTAGGACCTTAATTATAACTCTTTTACGTGCAAGAGAAACCTACCTGCTGGATGTCACACTCTCTCACATGCCATGCCTTTGCCTCTGCCATCTACAATGCAGCTCTAAGGAGGTTAATCTCCGCTACTCCTACTCAGTGGTAGGTGTGGGACCCTACGTGACACAATCAACCATGCCGCTCATGTAAAAATATAGAAAAGTACACATAAATATGTAAATAAATGACTAAAAAAACTTAAGAAGTAATAAATATATAAATACCTCAACATTTGTCATCGTCGGTATCGATCCTAAGAACAAGCGTACCATGTGTTGGATGCTCCCCGTGTGGTACTCCGTACGTCGATGCCAACCTGGGTGCTAAGAGCCTCGACTGTCGACATAAGCACAAATGAAGGATCTACAGGAGCTACACGAAGGGCTGGTGGAGGCCGCCTACCCTTGTCCTGGAGCAGCCTCTCGGCCAGCACCACCACCTGGCTGATGGCTAGTGTAATCCACCTGCTCCCCTAAGACAAACTCCGCATATAATTGCTTTGCGAAGTATATGGGAATTTGGCGGTTGTTCGGTATCCTCCCATATGCGGCAACATTTCGACTATAAATATGTGCTGTCATACGAGGATGTGAACACCGCAAAATAGTAAGGGGCTTGCCCGCCGCCCCAGGCCTCATCCCACGACTATCGAGGAAAAGATCTAAGTAGGCCCCATCCCTAATCGGACCAAGATCACAGACCTGACGATATGTCAAGCCATGTGACACAGGAGCAGTGCGATGGTGGGCTATCCACTCATCTACATAAACAATATCGTGAAGGCTACGAAGGGACGAAAGCATCGCCTCCAAGTCTGCCACGATATGTAAATGTAGATGGTGTGTCTCTAGCACTCCTACAGATAGCCGCTAACTCGCGGTCTATCTCCGCGACCTATGAGGTCCACAATAGACGAGCGGCCCTCCATGCTAAAACCTAAGCCTAACACAAAGGTCCAATGTGAAGGGTCCAATGCTTAGTGCTAATAAGTAGCACTAATGAAGCTATAAAATAATGCTAATGGGACCACTAATGCTAATCCAAATCAAGAGAGTAAGGAGAGTGAGAACGACTTCTGACAATGAGGCAAAAAAAAAGTTTTTCAGTTTTATAACCTCGAACGAGGTTCGGGGCATCATGCACTTTAGGGTTTGCAAGATGATATAAGCTCTGGATTTTAGGGATAGTGAGACAAACGGCCAAGATACACACTTAATTTTAGGGTAGGTGAAGGATCGATGCGGCTGAGATTTGAAATTAGTATCTCGTTCGAGGTACATGGACGGCTTAGATTTTAAGTCATTACCACGACCGAGGTATGTTTGACAGTCGAGATTCATTAAATACCTTGATCGAGATATTTAAACGACTGGGATCGCATCTTCCAATGTGCGTGAATGGACGGTGGAGATTGCATTGGGATACCTCGAACGAGATATGTGGACAGTGGGGAGATTGCATCTCTTTACCTCGAACGAGGTATTTCAATGGTCGAGATTTGATTTCAATATCTCGTTCAAGATATGTGGACGGTGGAGATTGCATCTCTATACCTCGAACGAGGTATTTCAATGAATGGTCGAGATTTTATTTCAATATCTCGTTTGAGATACGTGGACGGTGGAGATGGGCTAGTCAAATATACCTAGGGAGATACAACATGGCATTGATGTGGATCCGAGTGGCATGAATATCTCGATCGAGATAGTGTGGTGGCGGTGACCTGTATTGGTGACATGGATGATGACTGGAAACCCGAACCTGCTAGTGTGGCATTAGATGGTATCTCGTTCGAGATATGTCGTTTTAGGCTTGGGAGGCATGTGTCGTGTTTTAATTGATGCGTGGATGTCTCAATTTTAGAGAGAGTGAACGAAAGTGAGTACCCTCATCTTGCAACCGCCCTTACCAACTCATAAAGAAGAAGAAGAAGTGAGTCTAGCCAGAAGCAACATCTTCTTACCAACTCATAGGTGGAAGGTTGTAAAAGAACTTTATCACCATCGTTATATTTTGCATAGCTGTTGTATGCAGTTGTAGGGCTGTATGACACTGCAAAAACAATTTTTCATAGCATCAACATCAACATCTGCACAAAACCTAATAAGGGTATCTTCATGGAGGCAACCGACTACAGTACACCAAAAGAGTAGAAACCTTCACATAGTTGCTCAAGCTGGGCTTCAAGCATAGTTCCTTTGCTCGAGGAGCCAGCAAGCATGCTGGTGAAGCTAAGGACGCCGGGAAAGGCAAATTGTAGGAAGGTATACAAGAAGCAGCAAAGGAGGGAGGTGAGAAGGCCAAGGAATATGCTGGAAATGGCAAAGAGAGCCTCAAAGAAGCTGGCAGACAGAAGGCGCTCCTTCGAGTAAGGAAGCCATCTCAACAAGGAGGCGGTGCTGAAGATTCTACACGTGGACTGAATTCAAGGTTTGCAAACTGGCAAGGTATGGCCATGTAACCAACAATCTCCGTCTAGGCTCCATAGTGAACGACCCACTGAGCATAAAGCGCACAACAAAATGGATGCCATCGTTGTTAGAAAGAAGCACCGTCGAGCTCGCAGTAGGCAGACAAATGCGGTAAGGTTTTGTTTTAAAATTATTTAAAAACAAAAAAGAAAAAAGGAAAAAGAAAAAAGAGAGAAGGTTATTTCTTGATAAACTCATCACTGCGGATTTCATCTATGAGATCGAGTACGCAGATTGGCTCTCACCAATCGTAATTGTGCCAAAAAAGAATGGGAAATTGAGAGTCTGTGTGGATCTCAAAAACACCCACTAGTAAAAACCACTATCGTACGTATATTAGAACAGGTAGCAGGTGAAGAAGCTTATAGCTTCTTAGATGGTTTTTCAAGCTATAATTAGGCGTCCATGGCACCAGAACACCAGCACAAAATGGCCTTCAATACAATGTGGGGAACATATGCTTATAAGGTTATGCCTTTTGGCCTCACCAATGCCTTAGCAAACTTCCACAACGATTGATGTGCACGGCCTCAAGGACTACTTGCAAAAGTGGCTGGAGGTATTCATTGATGATCTGTGTGCACACTCACGCTGGACTGAATATTTGGCTTGCTTGAGAAAGGTGTTTGAGGGATGTCGATTATATCATATATGCTTAAACCCTTTGAAGTGTCAATTCTCGGTCAAGCATGGTGTAATCTTAGGGCATATTGTATCTAAAAATGGCATCTCCACGGATGAGAGAAAGACAAAATCGATCTTGGAATTACCCCCACCTACCACCTACAAAGGTGAATAGAGGTTTATTGGCCACATTGGGTATCATTTATGCTTCATCATATTCTATGCTGAAATCGCCAAACCATTATATAGACTACTCATTCTCTTTAAATGGATTGAGGAATGCCAAGAAGCATACAATAAGTTGAAGAAAGCACTGGCAAGTGCACATATTCTAAGACCACCCAACTGGGATCTTGTATTCCACGTGCACATCGATGCATCAAATTTTGCGCTAGGATGTGTATTGGTGCAACCTAGGGAATTCAAATTGGATTACCCAATTTTCTTCGTAAGTTATCAACTAAACAATGCAGAGAGAAACTACACCACGATGGAGCATGAAGGGTTGGCCATGGTTTATGCTGCAAAGGAATATCGACATTACTTACTGGCCAACAGATTTGTATTCTTTGTGGACCATTAGGCCCTATTATATTTGGTGAACAAGCCTTGCACCACGGGAAGAATCACACGATGGTTACTTCTACTCTTGGAATTCAACTTTACGAGACGACGATTATGGTAAGAAAAGGGACACAACACGTGTTGGCCGATCATATATCTAGAATTCCAAATGGAGAATCTGCAAACTGGCATTGATGATGATCTCCTAGATGCTTGTTTGTTCCAACTTTGATTTAAGACTATCTAGCTTATGTTTTTTGCAAGATTGACCTTTGAACGAGGATAAAATGCGTCGACTTATTGAGCTGGCCGCACCTCATCAATTGATTGCTGGAGAATTATATAAGCTAAGTAAGGAGATTTAAGACTATCTAGCTCATGTTTTCCGCAATATTGACCTTTGAACAAGGATAAAATGCGTCGGCTTATTGAGCTCGCCGCACCTCATCAATTGATTGCTGGAGAATTATATAAGCTAGGTAAGGATGATATCTTAAGAATATGTGTGTGAGAAGATGAATTTGTCATGATACTAGAAGAAGCACACTCAGGAATAGCTGGAGGACATTTCGCTGGAGAAGCTACAACTCGCCAAGTGCTTCAAAGCGGGACTATGGTGGCCTACGTTATTCGGGGGCGCCATAGATTTTTTTAAAAAATGCGAGGAATGTCAGAGATTTGCTATTCCACAACAAAAAGACAAGATGCCACTCACCCTTGTAATCGTAAGACAACCCTTTAAGAAATGGAGGATTGATTTTATTGGACTCATTAGTTCAGCAGTGCTGCATCTGTCTCACAAGCCTGATATGTAATCGTGGCCACATATTATTTCACAAAGTGGGCAAAGGCAAGAGCCTCTAAACGACCCGATGCTCAAACCATAGCCAAGTTTTTATATGAATAGATCCTTTCAAGATTTGGCTACCCACTTGAATTAGTCAGTGAGACCAGGGTTCACATTTCATTAATTAGGTGATTGAACACTTACTTATAAGATTCCTTGTAGTACATCGCAAATCATCAGCTTATTATCTACAAGCAAATGGCTGTAGCCAGATGCAACACATAGAGAGGTAATACTTAAAAGCTTAAAAACAACACAAGAGTAGGAAAACAAATTCCAAACATTAGAGGAACACAACAAACTACTCAGCAAGAAAGTGGTTCAGAGGATCAAAGAAAACACGGAGCTCAAAGCACATGTAGAACAAGCCAAGGAGTAGCTTCAAAAGGAAGTGGCACATGCGAGAGGAAAGGAAGATCAACATACGCAACAACTTAAGGATGCCCATGACATGTAAGGAAGAAGGGTTTAAGGGACACATCATTGAGCTAACTGACGCCATTGCTTCAACCAAACAAAGAGTGGTCAACCTTCAAACCAAAAGGGAGCAGATAAACAAAGCCCATGTTGACAAATTCAAAGCTTTAAATGAGGTGATCCAAGCAAAAACTATGGAGATTGATCACATGCTGTGGCCAGCCACCAATAGGTGCTTGAACATGCACATTAGCAGTTAAGTAGCAGCCAAGGCTTGGCAGCGAAAAGGCTAAAGTAGATTGAAGATGCTAATGCAGAGGCCACCACTGCAACAAGAAGGACACAAGAAGAGGCTACAAGAAGATATGAGGAGCTGGCCCCTGTTAAAGAGGTATGAGAGGCTGTAATTTCTGAGCTCCTTTCCACCAACAACGACTCAAGGATATAGGAACTGGAACACCAGCTCACCATGCAACAAAGGAGTCAGAGAATGGAAACAACTCATGAATTATGACTCCTCATTGAACATGCCTCGGAGATAGGTTAGTTGTTTGCCAGTACCTCCTCGAGCCCCTCCTCAAACATTAACATTTTTTTAATCTACACTAACCCTCTCTCTCCTTTAATACAAGATTAACCTCACAGAAGACCTCAGTCTAGGAGACCTCACACTCATTCTCGTCAGAATACAAAAATAGATGCCGACCCCACCATCATAATGGGAATCCTTCGGGGGGATATAGTACTAACCAACCCAACTAATATATTTTTCTATCCCTTACATCCCATTGTGCTCAATCTTCGTAGGTGTCGAGTGCTACAACAATTAGACATCTTGGATGACAGTGTCGATAAACTCAACCTATTTATGCCAAAAGATATCCCAATAACACCGGCCAACTACAAGGTTGTTGCAAGAAGCTATCAATGGGTCATTAGCCACGGTTGGATAGAGGTTTATAATACCCATCAGCATCTAAATATTTTAGAATCCACCTTATATCATCCCTATAGTATTATGAAATTTTAGCAAAATATCCATAAGCATTTGGAGTATATGCTCACTAATGTGGTTTATAATTTTGATAAGCAACATATTGGATATCCTAATATAACCACAAATGATATAACTGAACTCCAAGAATTTATGAACACTAACAAGCCCAACCACCCACCCCCAAGTTTAGGAGAGGGTCAAGAAGAGACACAAGGCTCCTCTATTTCAGCTACTTATCCCGTGTTCTCTTCAATCGCAAGTAAATAGCCATTTTCGAGTTTAGCTCCTCCTAACAAATCTGAGGCAGATTGCACATTCTCTCGCTTACCTTCTATCCCTATTGTTATTCCCACTAACCCTCTCGCCCTATTGTTATTCCCACTAACCCTCTCGCTTACCTTCTATCCCTATTGTTATTCCCACTAACCCTCTCGCCCCCAAGAGGAGAAGCCGACACCCATTCTATCTCCACCACGACCACTTGATGAGGTACGTAATATCCAACCTCAAGATGACATTGGAGCTTTTACTGACATAAATGTTCTTGAGTCCTTGACAACTACAAAATACAAGGGGTTCATTAGAGTAGGAAACCCACTTTTAAAGCCAAAACTCATGCTCAAGGTCTTGATGATGCAAATCACACCATTTCAAGCCACCCAAAGGATCATGCCTGATGCTTATTCTGCAATGGAATCATGAAGGCAGCCTTATGTGCCTTACCCTCTCCGTGCACCAATGCCGAATTTAGAAGTGTTGTTACCAATCGGGGGAGAAGGCACATTATGGGAGAACATGGCTAAGAACACAAAGCTGGCAAACCCCCACTTTAGCTGGCCTGTTAGAAATCTGAATTGTCACCTTCATAAGTGGCTACTATTTTTGCAAGTGGTGCTAGGCACACCCAGTTCATACAAGGGGAGGCTATACAACCATCATCACAGATGATACCAATCCCCGCATTGAGGATTTTGGTATACAACCGGATTGGCGAAAGGAAAATCTGATGATTCCCGAATATAGTCATCAATACTAGCGCTCTCGGCAACCCAACGAGTGGATCCACTCTACATTCCCATCAAGTAGAGGCTCACTCCACTCCAATTCCACGATGCAAAGCGAAGAGATAGCCAACAAGACAATAAATTCTCACATGGATATGAGCATGGCACATAATTCCTGATCCAGACATCATGGTTGCTGTCAGATTCCTGAAGTTGGTCATAGTCCTTATCGATCAGCTAAGGGAAATGTATGATGGATTTGAGGCAGAACAGCTTTGCTTTGACATGAACAAGGGGCCCAATCAAAGAGGCATGATGATGTATTATCATCGTCTATGGTGTCTTCCCAGCTACATGCATATCACGTTTGAAGACATGGTGGTGGACACCGGGTTCTGGACTTCACACTCAGCATTCAGAAGAACCCTAAGAAAGTTTTAATCATGCCAAAACTTCTACAGACACGAGTTTGGCGACCAGGTCTTTCAACCTCGGTAAAAGGTTTTGAGGACAGAATCTACATCAGGTGGGGGGGATGCTAATCCCATTTTGGATTAACAAAGATGCTCCTCCAATTGAGGATATTAATAAGTGTCATGTACAGGCACTATAAAAGTTGTATTGAGAAGCTGGCTACCCAAGGCCCTAGTTAGTAAGTTTTGGGTGCCCAAGTGTGAATAAGGGCTAGTGGTATAAAAGGCAATCCTCATAATGAAATGATACAATCCCCCTTTATGCTATGAGAACTCTTGTGCTTTGTCTTAAGAGAGAGAGAGAGAGAGAGAGAGAGAGAGAGAGAGAGAGAGAGAGAGAGTGCTCTAGTACATGTGCCTCTTTTATGCATGCATGTGTGTGTGAGAGAGTGAGAGGTCGATTGCCTTGCATTCGTGGTATGAGCGACTCTGCCCGGTGACAGCGTGGAGGAGTGGAGCTTCCAAAGCGAGCTTAGGAAGCCTCAAGGGACATGATCTCGAAGCATTGGTAAGTACCCAATGATTGTTGTGTCTATTTCTTCTCCCATTTGCGGTTGTGTGTGGAGTTTTCCCTCTTTGGAGATGCGATAGCCCATAACAGTGATTCCCTCTCTGTTAGAAAGTGGTGGGTATACTATGCATATTAATTAATTCCATTATGAATGTTTTTTATGAAAGCATCCCGAGTTTCATGAGGGAAACAAAGGTTCAACTCCCATCACTATCATGTCTCTAGGCGACAACAGTGAAGCAAAGAATGTTAACTTGTGGTCTTCTACAATGGACACTTGGTGTGTTTCCATGGATTGCCAAGAAAATGGTATGCTGCTGTAATTTACTTCAATTCTTTATCTACCCACACCACACTCCATAGGTATGCAACTCACATTGCTATACGTTTCTTTGATTGTTGTCTTCTCCTTGCATTGACATGACCATGTTGTATTAGGGTATTGCAATCATTCTCTAAGTTTTGTTCTAGTCGAAACATGGAGAGTGAGCTTGAGAGCCCACAAGACCGGTGCAATGTCACAACGGCGGAGTTATGCTAATATGTTCATCTTTATTTTGTTTTTGAGCTTGATTGTTGTCTTTCTTCTATCAACATGGTTATGCTCTTATGTATTAGATGCCTCAACAACCCAATGCGGTTGATTGTGGATATAACATAATGGCATGGATGATGTTCTTGATCAAGGGAGGATCACAAGGCAAGAGGGAAAAGAAATGGGTAAGCTTTGAAGCCTCTTATTTGTTGGAATGAATTCATAGAATGCCTAAGTGATAGAATGTCTTGGTGCAGCTTAGAGAGCATGGTTTACACATGTGGATGTGGAGATCATTAGAATAGACTCCTTCAGTGGACTCATGGACTTTTCCTTTGCATGTAGGTTTGATGTATATCTTTTTCTTAGCATGGATTTGGACTATATACCTTTTTCTTAGCATGGAGATTTGATGTATATCTTTTTGGTTAGGCTTCACATAGTCCTCGTGTTTTGCCACAATATGAAAGAGAAGTTTTTGATTGACAAGCTCCTTTAATGGAGTCAATGGATTCATGGCCTTTTTATTAGCATCATGGAGCTTTGATGTATGTCTTTTTTGAATGATTTCAATGTGTAAGTTTGAATGATTTCAATATCTTTTTATTAGTATACCAAGTGTGAAGTGGTAAATTTCCTAGACGTTCTTAGTACTATTACAGCCCAAAATCACACATCATTCGTATCTGTGAAGTAATCTCGGGCTCTTAGAGTAAACTTGGAAAGACAAGATTACTAACACATAGAATGGAAACAGAGTATGCAAAAGGATTACCTGCCATGGTAATCTAGAGTGGCCCGAGATTACTATGTTGGTAGAGAGCAAACCATGATACACTCTCTGTCCATGGAAATCTTGTTAGAGTAATCTCGAGTGGCCCAAGATTACTATCACATTCCAATATTGCTATGTTGGTAGAGAGCAAACTGTGATACAGTCTCTGTCCATGGAAAGTCTACTATAGTAATCTAGGGTGGCCCGAGATTACTATCACAATTCGAGATTACTATGTTGTTAGGGAGAAAACTGCGATACAGTATCTGTCCATTACAAGTCCGTTATAGTAAACCCAGGAGGTCCGAGATTGCTCTCTCAGAGTTTGAGATTTTCATGTTGGCAAGTAGCAAACCACAAGTCAAAGTCTCTCTCTATGGAAACTAATCTCATATTAGTGGGGGCCTGAGATTCCTCACATAATTAGTAAGGAGCATCGAGTTAGTCTCTGCCCAAAGCATAGTAATCTTAGACTGTTCTAGTGATCTCGGAATCCTGAAATTACTTTGTAACTTCTTACAGAGAGCAAAAACATCCTCATGTAGTGTCATGGCTTTGTTGTAGTAATCCACAACATTATTTATTAATCAACCACACTTATGCACATCTTACTGATTTCAAAAACTTGTTAACAATTCTTGGGATATTAAGTATAATTAGGCATATCACACGTCAGGAAAAGTTAAATTGAGTTAGAACATGTTGCATGTACATAAGGATCATCCTCACTTGGGATGCCAAGATATTGTGAAGGTGAGATCCATTTAGAAGAGTCAGAGTGAAGCATCTCTTCTCCTCATCCTCCAAGCTACAATACTCACAAGAAGTTATTCTATAGTAAAAGCTATTGGAGTCATTACAGACTTCGACCTCCTTGCTCAAGAGACTTGCTTTAGGTACATGCCTCATGGCCAAAGGAAGTAGTGCATGGCAAGTGTAACATTATATGGTAATTTTAGGATCCATCATTAAGGTTTTAGAAAAACGTGGGCACCAAATGCAAGGCCTTTTTTCAAGACGCATGTGTTATCGGCCATGATGATGCTTTTTTTTAAGAACACCCATTTGGTGTGTCTCCTTGTTGGGTGCCAACCAAGGTGGAGGCCTCAAGTGAGGCAACAGTCGTGGGGCGAGAATCTGAAGATCCGCTTTGGAGAAGGAAATGCAAGCAACGGCAGCCTCGGTCAGGGATGACGGAGTGGCTGCCATGGAGTCCTCCTGAGGAGGGCGAAGACCAGAATAGGCCGAAGCTTGCCGAATAGAGCAAAAACCCCCAAAGAGCCTGAAAGCACCAACTTGCATGGAGGGAAGAAAAGGAGAGAGGAAGAGAACAAAAAGGAGGATGGAAAAAGGGAAGAGGGGGGGGGGTTGCTCTCAAAAGGGGCGGGGCGGCCCATCCATGGGTTGGGGCACTTTTGCTTGTGGCTTTTGTGGTGCGCCATGACCAAGTCAGGTTTGGGTGACATGGGCTTGAATTTGCCACAGATTGCCTCGAGTTAGCATGTCGATTTGCCGTGAAGCCAGCAATGATGCAGGTGTCTCTTGAAAGCTTTCATTGTTGTAAGATGAGTTCCACTTTGTTGGGACCTTTATCTGGCATTCATGTGGGATGTTAAAAAGGATGTATTTGAGCTCTTGTATGCAAAGGGATATCTCCTCTTCAATATTGGATATTCCATGGGCTCATCACATATGCCATTGGATATGGTGGAGATGCCATTACATGTGCATTGTCAATTATGGGAAGTTGCAAGTGTGGAAAATGCTTCGTGATTATTAACCGGATGCCATAAAGATGCTTGCATTCACTAATCCAATATGGAAAATCACAATAATTACTTTTATGCTCACATGGAACCATTGGCTAGGATTAGAGCTACTTTGTATCTTGAAATACAATGTCATCTTGTTCACAATTTACATGTAAGATGAGTCTTATTGATACCATTGTAGAATTCATTCTCCCTCAAGCAATCTAGAAGTGTGCTTCTTTGATGATTCACGAATGCTAAATCGACCGGAATCAGATATCACACAAACACACAAAAGAATGAAAGGTGATAGAATACACAACCTTCATGACACTATTGGTATTGTCACGTACCTATTTCCGGCTTTTGCTTGAAGAACTTAAGTAAGGTTCCACCCATATGATCCAGTTTTGGAATCTCCTACAAGTCTATGGAGAAGGTCTACCATAGATCGATTAATATAGGCATCCCCAAGAGTGTGTTTATGGGTATTGTGATGTACCCATTTCCTACTTTTTCTTGAAGAACTTAAGTAAGGTTCCACCCATATGATCCAGTTTTGGAATCTCCTACAAGTGTATGGAGAAGGTCTACCATAGACCGATTAATACGGGCATCCAAGAGTGTGTATTTGATATATTGTTATAACCTCTCCACAAAATTGGTTGTATCAATATTTTCATGGTTAAACAAACATCCGAATTTGGGCCATCATCTCCTTCGCATGCAGTTATGTGCACACCATCCATTGGTGGCATAGCAGACAATGGTGTTGCATGTTGAATACCTTTGTAAAAGTAGTTGATATCTCATCTCAAAGTCCTCTTATGTGGAACTGTGCATAAGATTTCAGTATATATATCATCCCGCATGTCTTTTGGAACCTGAAATCCCACAATGCCAATAATACTATTATCCCCTACAATCAAAGTACACAGACATCACAATGTTGGATTGAAAAATACTGAAAGGCCTTTACCCGTGGGTGGAAGAAGATTCTTGACCCATGCCTTCTTAGCATGGAACCAACATAATAAAATGTGGCTTGAAAATTGGTGTCGAGTTCCACTCTCCTCAAGAACCCAACAATGTGGGTCTTCATTGACCACATGTAGTATGGCTTCTGATTCCATTTATGACTTGTCAATCACAAGAGCTGTAGGGCGAACATTACTTAATCTAGAGAAAATAAGTCTAAGAGTTAGCTCCAAGGAAATGACCTCTTGATGGGTCCCTGGATCACATGTGCACATCATGAACCATATTCCAGTATACCCACACCAGGTTGATTTGGTAGAAATGCAACATACAAGAGTAATCCAAAGATGTTTGTCTTAAAGGTGCTGTGTATGGCCTAAGAATTTTTAGGAGAGAAACGTATGGACATTTCAAATATCCAATCATCTTGAATAATTAAGATGAATGGCCTATCTTTCGGCTCCTCTGCATTAGGGTTATATGGGTGATAGTATAACACCTACATGGCACAATGGGTGAGATAAGAGAGATTGTACATGTTTCAAGCCCCACTGAGGTAATGCATGCTACTTTTTTTTGTTATCGCAAAACTAAAGCCTCCATGTACATTGATGCCCAATCATCGTTTGAGAATCTACTTGCACCATGTCAGAAATTCAATCCATCAATATAAGTCAATCTAGAAACCCTAAACCATTCTTAAGGCGAAACCATGTCCACTTTTAACTGAGGGACAAGACTTTCACTTGCATTACGAACTTGGCCCTTCATAAGGAATCATGAAGAACTTGTAGATAGTGCAATCAAGAAAACATGCCTTCATCGAACAAATCTTCCATGTAGCATTCAATAACGGATGGGTGGACTAGCAAGTGAAACAAAGCACTCCTTGTAACCAGTACATGCCCTTCATGGATTGGGTTTATGAAAGCCTCATTGTTCCCATCCATGTATTCCACTTGCACTTTAAAGGGGTAACCACATTTCTTAGGTGTCCTCAATCTCTTTACCTTTTCACTTTGTTTGGCTCTCTCTATGGCATATATAGTCCCCCAAACTCTTTTGGTGGGCCATATTTGTTTGATGAATGCACCATCACTAACCTCAACTTGTGCTCAATCATTATGTCCTTCAAATGGGTGTCCATAGTAGTCTTATCTATTCTCATTACATTTGCTGGCTCCTTGTTTAGATCCAGCTTGTGGCACCAAGTTAGACGGGCAAGTTGGTTCTTGGTGCTCGTGTACCCACATGCATTGATGTTAGATGGGCAAGTTGGTTCTTGGTGCTCGTGTACCCACATGCATTGATGAACTCCTTGATGTAAGATGTGGGTATTCCATGCTTTCTAATATCAATGTACCATGCAGACTTGATTGCTTCAAGTGTGCCATTTACACCTCGATGCGATCCTTCACCTTCATTGCAATGACTAGCTAATTTTACAATGCGTTCCAATCCTCGAGACATGTGATCCTTAACTCCCATGTCTTTGGTAACCATCCTTTCCCTCTCCCAAGCATAGTCCATCTTTAATTCTTGGTCACCTCTTCAAATCAAGCACCCCTCTACTATCACATGCTTTTAACATCTCTAATTTCATGGTGACATCATCTTGTATGACTTTCATCATCATGTTATAGCTGTCCCAATTAAAGGAGCAAAAAGTATGGGGTAAATGCTGAATTGGATTAAGTGAGACCTTGTAGCTTTCATTGTCATTTATTTTCCTAACCCAGTTATCATCATCGAAGAATGGCTCTTCGACATCTAGACCCTCATTACTTATGCTATCACTTGTATCGGTATTGGAGTACTCTTCAATCACATTGCTAATGAGCCAATCCATCCTTGTGCAAGACCTTGTATCAGGAAGACCACATACATAACGACCACTTGCTGTGTTCTTTTTCCACCTTGAACTTATTAAAGAGTAAGAATCAATGCATTGGCATGAGAAAGAGAAGAGATAGAAATACCTTAGTAATCGAATGAAATACCCTTCAACAACCATTTTATGAACACCCTTCAAGGAGAGTGAATGGCACAACCGTAAATCCACCATAGTCCCAGTTTGCCCGAGTTTACTTATTTCCGTGGACTACTTTCATGGGCGCCATTGTGTGTAGAGCTCAAATTGCCTCGTTAGGTACCTACCCTTGATGGGTTGATTATAAGCATGTACGATGGGTTCGCCAGCCCTCATCCCCGGTGAGGCCGCCTCCACCTCACCGAGGCTGGGTGTGTGTGTTTCTAAATTTCCTGTACCTGCGGATAAAAAACAATTTTGAAAAAATCTTTTACTTATTATTAACTCTCAATAAATTGCAAAGATCCGGCGACCCACGAGATTACTCTGTTCTTGAGATTACTTTCCAGTAGAAATCGCCGGCAACTGTCTCCCCGCGTCGCGAAAAATGGATCCAACGGCACTCCTGCCTCGATTCGGCCCCGCACTATCGATCCCACTCGGTGTCAAATAAAAAGCTGAGGCCCAAAATTGGTATTCTTCTAAAGAAGCTGGGCACTGAACTCCTGCAAAAGAAGCACAACAATGAGTTATTGTAAAACTTCATATATATATATATGTATGGCTTTGATAAGGGCCAAATAGAGTGGTATGTCCTGAGTGTGTACTCTGCAAACTTCCAATCTTCCACCGCAAGAACTTGCACACTTGTTTCAATATTGTTGATCTTGCTCTGATCTCTGAAGCTCAGTTTCCCCCCCCACGTTCCAAGTTGAAAACAGACCCGCATGACCGGGCACAGCGCACACCGTAAGTTGCAGCACCAGCCTCGTTGTGACGACGGTAGAAAAAATAGAGGAGGCAGATGACGACGATAGAAAAATCAATCTATTTTTTTTCAGCAACCCAAAATATTTTGTGGTGCTAGAGTACTCCAATATTCTGGCCTAGGTAGAATAAACACCAATGCATTGCCATCAACGCCATACATAAAGTGTAAATGGACTAGCAATCAGTGACCAAAACAACTAATGGTGGCAAGCGATGGCTTCAACATACAAAATATGCCTTCACATGCATGTACTCCATAAATAGATGCCCCCACATGCATGTACCCCATAATATATATATATATATATATATATATATATATATATATATATAGAGAGAGAGAGAGAGAGAGAGAGAGAGAGAGAGAGAGAGAGAGAGAGAGTGTGTTTAAATGATGAGCATTAACGGTTGAAGTGTAAATGTGTTAGGGTTAGACTTGTGTGTGGGCTAACCAATTTTGTAAATGTGTTAGGATTAGACTTGTGTGTGGGACATCCACACATCCACAAATTTTGTAAAACATTACTAATGAGGTCCCATAAGTTGTACAAATTAATGAATGTGTGTGTGTGTGAGAGAGAGAGAGAGAGAGAGAGAAAGAGAGAGAGAAAGAAGAAGAAGAAGAGGAAGAAGAAGAAGAGGAAGAAGAAGAAGAAGAAGCCCTCTTTAACGTCATAGGACCAATCCTAATAGACCAAATCTGATCTATCCGACGAGAGTGAGATTCGAAAACAAGACATGTTGAGTAACAACTCCATGAGCTAACCAATCTACCACACTTGGGTGAGAGAGAGAGAGAGAGAGACAGAGAAAGAGAGTTGAAAGTGATGGTGGAGCATTGTCTTAAGCTTATATGATTTATCCAAGTGCAATCCCCAAAAAATGAAACAAAGAAAAGAGGTCCTAAAACAAGTAGTATAGTTTTCTTAAACTCTCTCCCCCACCCAACCCAAAAGTAAAAGAAAATCTAAGCTTTAAAGGGAAAAATTGAGTTGAGAAGAACAACAAATTTCTACGTTGTTCATCACAATAGACATGTGAAGATGATGATGTAGAATTGAAAGGTGAGAGGCCTAGCTTAGATGAGTAGGCAATATATTAAACATATCATCTTCTACCCCTTTTTCAAAATGATAAGGGCACTTATGCATCCTAGCTTTGAGTAAAGAAAGAGGAGGAGCATCATTCTTGCTTAACATTTTGGAAATTCTTACCTTCATTCTTGAGACTTCCTTTAATCTTTACTTTTGGTTTGTCTCCAAAAGCATGGAAATGTCCTTTTCCTTGTCAAACAAAAATATTCAACAAAATAAGTTTGATAACATTCCATGTGAAATGATGCAAAGATAATTCCATTGCTAAGACTTTAGAGAGTGTAAGACCCAATTGGGTTTTACAGAACATAGAGGCTCACAAATTAAGTTCAATCTATGTTACTTTTGGCATTTCTCATTAAACATAGGCCTACCTCTCCTTTTTGGAGCAAGAGAGAAAGAGAGCTGAAAGTGATTGTGGAGCATTGTCTTAAGCTTATATGATTTATCCAAGTGCGATCCCCAGAAAATGAAACAAAGAAAAGAGGTCCTAAAACAAGTAGTATAGTTTTCTTAAACTCTCTTCCCCACCCAACCCAAAAGCAAAAGAAAATTTAAGCCTTAAAGGGAGAAATTGAGTTGAGAAGAACAACAAATTTCTACGTTGTTCTATGCATTCATCACAATATACATGTGAAGATGATCATGTAGAATTGAAAGGTGAGAGGCCTAGCTGAGATGAGTTGGCAATATATTAAACATATCATCTTCTACTCCTTTTTCAAAATGATAAGGGCACTTGTGCATCCTAGCTTTGAGTAAAGGAAGAGGAGGAGCATCATTCTTGCTTAACATTTTGGAAATGCTTACCTTCATTCTTGAGACTTCCTTTAATCTTTCCTTTTGGGTTGTCACCAAAAGCATGGAAATGTCCTTTGCCTTGTCAAACAAAAATATATCAACAAAATAAGTTTGATAACATTCCATGTGAAATGATGCAAATATAATTCCATTGCTAAGACTTTAGAGAGTGTAAGAACCAATTGGGTTTTACAGAACATAGAGGCTGACAAATTAAGTTCAATCTATGTTACTTTTGGCATTTCTCATTAAACATAGGCCTACCTCTTCTTTTTGGAGCAAATTTTAGGTCTTATGTGTTGATTGTGACACTTCAACTATAACCGCCCTTTTTAATCTTGTAGCTCAAAAATGCCTACATTATCTTTGTAATAATACCGCAGTAGTACATTACAACTATTGGTTGACTTAAAGCAGCTATAATAATTTCAAGGTAATACTCATGCAAGAACCTTAGAAGGCTCCCATTGCTACAGTTTTTTAGATGTCTTTATAATTCTTGAAATATTGGGAGCATCATACCATTCAAGCCAAATGTATTACCATCCACAATAGTGTGGGGAAAATTTCCTAGCAATGCTCATCCTCTCATCCTCTCTCTCTCTCTCTCTCTCTCTCTCTCTCTCTCACACACACACACACACACACACACACACATGTAACGAAATGTAAGATGTCTCCTATTTTGTGATTTGAGTGCAATCTAGTATGATATATTTTTGAGCTACAAGTGGTTGTACCTTCATGTTTGTTAGCATGATTTTATGTTTGATCTCTACATTGGATTGCTCACACAAGGAAAGAAAAATGCTTAGTGGAAATACTATGGTACAATTCTCCAACTTGGACCTAGAAAGATATTATATAAAAGCACATTGAGGCTCTTTTTTAAATGGTGAAACAACCATTGTAATCTAACACCCTTTATTATTTTTATGTACTAGCATGTATTAAAGTCATTATCCAAAAGTGTCTTAATCCACATGGCATCCATCGCATTGTTGTTTTCATCTCTCTCTCTTTCTCTCTCTCTCTCTCTCTCTCTCTCTCTCAATGTGGACAATGGGCCCTCTTGCTCAATTTCTCTCAAAATGACCTTTTCCTCTCCCCTTGCCATGTGGAGATAGGGCTTGTTTTTCATCCTTTATTCACGTGAACCATGGATTCTCTCTCTATTTTTGTATCCTTGTCCTTTCTCCATGTGTACAAAGGACCCTTTTTCTTTTTTTGCCTCAACATAGGCGGTGTGCCTTTCACTCTCCATGTAGTCAATTCTCTCTCTCTCTCTCTCTCTCTCTCTCTCTCTCGCGAGCGTGTGCGCTTATAACTGTACTTTCATGTGGTCTTGAGCTATGCCACTTACAAAGCAAATTGGTGGCCATAGGGACAAGATTCAAGGCTCCTCATGCGCTACAACAACTAAGAGAGCTTCCTTTAAATGAAAGTGGGACTCTAGTGGAATCTTAAAGGCCTCACCAACTTAAAATCAATATATGCCCATTCAAGGGGGTGGCTCTAATGCTTTCAAAATAGGTTGCATGAGCAAAAGGAAAGTAGAAGCATAATCATCCTAAAACTCATCCACTTGTATGTAAAAACAATCACAAAGGGAGTTCTAGGAAATTCTCACATAAAATATAAATATCCAATTTCCCCCATGAGACCTTATGGTAATGCATAGCTTTTGTGAATACGCAATTTTGAGAAGTCCACTTTGACTTCATGTTTTTCATATAATTATCTTCTAATTGTGACATTATCTCTATATCTCTATATTATATAAAAGAAGAGTTTCACAAAGCCTCCACGTGGTAACAATTTGGAGGTTCAAGAAGAAAGAAGGTTAGGGTAGAATTTGAATTTGGAGGTTTGAAAAGAGGGACAAAGCACAAATTAGCCCACTAGAAAGTATTACGCTTCCACGTGGTAATAATTTGGAGGTTTGGAAAGAAAGAAGAAGGTTTGAGAAGGTTAGGGTAAAATTTGAATTTGGAGGTTTTAAAAGGGGAAAAGCACAAATTAGCCCACTAGAAAGTATTAAAAGCCTTACTAAGTGTTTCTATACAAAAATGGTAAACTTTTTTCTCTTTCTCTTTTTTTCTTTTTTGGGAGTCTACCCAAGAGCATACTCGACTTCGGGAGTTTTACGAGTACAATTTTGTTACTTTTTTAAAACTTTAAAAAACTTTACAGAGATCCAAAACGTGGCTATTAATTCATACTTTACAATTTTCGTTAATATTTTAGGTCGACACAAACATGGTTATTAATACACAATTGCGTTAATTTGAGAAAAGGCATGCAAAAAAAAAAATCTCTCCAACTCCATAGACAGACCGAAAGTGATTGAACGAATCCTCTTATTGAAACCATCTAAAGAGCGTTTTGCAAAAGCGTTGGGTTAAATTGCAAAAGGAGTAATTAATTTAAGAATTGTCAAACGCTGGTATAGCTATTTAAGAAAATTGAGTTAATCAGAATATATATGGTTAAGCCGATAAGATTAAAGAGGAAGTTGGGTGTAGTTAAGAGGATTCGTTTTAAGTGTTGGGCAATCTGCGACCAAGAGAACTGGGTTAACTAATATTATAATTCGGGTATGAAAAAGAGGATAAAAGAAGAAATCTTAAGGATTACGTTAAATAGTTTGGAAAGTGGGATTTGGGTATGATTAAGAGGGTTAAGCAGTGTAGAAAGTGGAGGGGATGATCTGATTTTGGGTGCAATTAAGGGGATTAGGTTAAGAAGTAGGGAGGTATGGGTAATCTCAATTTAAGAGGGTTGATGGTTGTGAGATTACTCCACTGATGGGAGTGGTTCAGGTGAGGTCATTGATTGTTTGCTGAGAGCAAAGTAGAGGAGCTCATTCCAAGTGTCAGGAATTCCAGGCAGGCACCAATGGCTGCAGTCCTGGTGTGGAACCACCTGGTGTGGAGGGTGCCCATACACCGCAGGGTGGGCATCCTTCCTGTAGTCTGAAATCCTGGTGATGTTGAGCACATGCACGGCTACCCTCATTTCTTGCAGAACTCCTTCCAAAGCTTGCATCTTATCAGGATATGGTGTTAGATAGGATTCCTCATAGATTGGCTCTGTGTCATCCTGGCACTGCCCACCAGAATTCCATTGGCCTCCTCTGTAGATCAGTTTTAAAAAACATGTTAATTAATCAACAAAACATCATAATAACTAGCGAATTATAACCACATTAGAGCTAAACCCAAGACAAACCTAGCTTAGATTAGCATAAACCCATATTAGAACTAAAACCCAATAACTAAAACCCAATAAGCATGCAAGGCATGTTCATGATACAGCCACATTAAACCTAAAAATTATGATGATAATGGAATAGCCAACACCTCATGCAATCCTTCCACTTACTTGTAATGAACAGGTGAGTAACTGCGGAAGAAAACACTGGTGTTTTGTGGATTGACATATCTGTCCACCCATCTTGCCCATGTAGACAGAGCCTTTCTGTAAGCCACCATAACCTCGAGTTTTCTGTACACCTTGTTCCCTTCTTGAAAGCAATTCTCCCTGTTGCATAAAAAGCCTAATACATCATTGTTAAACACTGATATGGTTTAAGGACATCCCTAATAAAAAGATTTATCTATCAGTCCATAAATGATTTTTTTTCACCCTTTGGAGGCATGAATTTGTGTGTATTGGCATATGATTATCGCCCAACGTAGATTTATGTGTTCCAAAATGCAGCCATTAGTTCGAACCTGGTTGAATCTATGCATAAGAAAATAAACAAAAATGATTAGACTTAGGCTGTATGTGCGCATTTGCAGAACCATCATATGGTGATGGATATGCCTCATGTGGAGCTGCTCCTCAAACATGTTTGTAAGCCTATACTTGATGACATACATCAAGTATAGGCTTATACATACAGCCTATAAGCTTAATCAAATTTTTGTTTATAGTCCGCGATGACCAGTGTCTAGCACACCTCCCCTCAAGTTAACTTAGCACACCTGGACCCTATACGAAGTTTCTTTCTTACTTGATAGCCCGCGACCAGTGCCTCAAGTCCCTAAACTCATAGTCCTTGACACTCTCTCTCTCTATGTGTTCAAGGCTACTACAAGTGCCCATGACCTTGACTAAAGTGCTCACACATACATCTATCTACCACATGGCCTACATCATCGGTGGCTCAGAGGCGGTTTTACTTTGTTGGGGCAGGTTACATTGGGTTGTGGGGTCTCTCTCTTAGAGATTTTCACATGGCGCCTCACTCTTTGGAGCCTCACATCTTCTCTTGTCTTCAGTCTTCAGTCTTCTTGTCGTGGAGTAAATATATGGTTAAATCAGATGGAAGAAGATGCATGTGGATGCATCAACCCTTTGGCTACATGGTATATATCACATCGTTAAAGGGAAGATTATCATTGATTACCCCTCTCCAATCTTGTCAGAAGTCCACCAATGCCCTGTATTGAACACCAATACATGAGCTTTCCTCCATCTTCTCTCTGCTTTGTCCATCCTGTCTAACCGTATGGTGTACTGGGTCTGATTGGACCCCTCTTGCTTGTCCACTAGATACTGGGAAGTGTAAAACTCCACTTTGCAGTCATAATCCTGAACCAAGAACACATCACATTAACCGAGTCTCCATTTAAGCTGCATAATCAAATGTTTCATTTGCGCTTTTAGCTATGATGGATACATGCATGCATGCATTGATGTACACACACACACACACAAAAATTGCATAATCAAATGTTTCATTATGCATTTATCTGTGTACACGTGTATGCACGAATGGATGTACATGTACAGTTTTACATATAAGTGAATGTATATCTGTGTGTGTGTGTGTACCATCTCTTATAAGTATACTTCTATTGATACCCCTGCTGCAAGCCACAGTAAAACATAATGAACTATACACCTCCTGTAGTTGCAAAGATTGTAATTAGACCTGATTAAAAAACTATGCACTCAGCTGACATTATACATTTTTTGAAGGCATTGATGACACCCCAAGGTTTGTAAGGTTGAGGAAGAGATGCTAACTTACCAGGAATTTGAAGATATATGCTAACTTACCAGGAATTTGAAGATATATGCGCCTGGTAATTTCGAAATGCGACTGCCCTGTATCTGGACAATTCTATGCTTGTCTACTAATGATTCTCTCAGCATGCAAAGCATTGACTCCCACTGATTCCTGTTTAAGGAGTCCCCCACAAAAACCAGTCTTTTCCCTCTCAGCCTTTCCAGCATGTCTGTGCCATTGAACCTGTATGCAAAAAAATCACACAAAATGAGCTCAACCTTACATTCTGACCAATACATAGAAAATTTGGTTAATGTATTCTAATCAATACACACAAAGCTTCTTTAACTTCATACTCTTATCACACCCTTTAAACATAAAAGATGAAGGATTATGCTATTAAAAGAATTCAGCATACAGAGAAATGGTTGGCTAAGCATAGAAGTGACTTCTACCATATGTAGGCCTTCCTACCTTGACACATTGCAATCCCTTGGGGTCCATCTCCACCTGGTGTATTTGGTATCCAGCCTGCCATTCTGCTGGCAGTTGAGAGTTTCATCTACAAATGGGCAAGAGCCAGGTTTGTAGAGTGGATATGTGTCATCTTCAACCCACCTTCCTATGGAGATATCACACTTAGGATTGGTAGAATGTGATGAGGAAGAAAACCCATCATGAACATGCCCCGTGCCATTGGTTCCATTAGCTAACAATGACTTTGAATCATTAACTGACTCTGATGATGAAGACAACGCATCATGGAGAAGCCCCGTTGCATCGCTTCGGTCGGCTAATGATGTATTCAAACCATTAGAATGCAGTGAATCAGATGGAGGAGACCCACCGTTAACATGGCCTGTATCATTGATTTGTTCTATGTTTTTTGACAAAGGAATAGTGTTTGAATAGGTCTTTTGGCTGGGTAAACCTTTGGCATCCAACATCTTACTCTGAGAAGAAATTGCTTGCAAAGCCAGACTGTGATGATCACTGTTTTGCTCCTCATCTCCATCCTTATCTATGGCAGCA
Organism: Cibotium barometz; assembly: GCF_041138505.1. Taxonomy (NCBI): domain Eukaryota; kingdom Viridiplantae; phylum Streptophyta; class Polypodiopsida; order Cyatheales; family Cibotiaceae; genus Cibotium; species Cibotium barometz. The sequence continues at coordinate 26,704,952 of NC_141062.1, read as the reverse complement.
TCTTCCTGAAATGCATTATTATGCTGTGGGGAGGACTGATCACGAGAGCTTCTAACTGATTGCTTGAGGTAAGGCATGTTTGTGTATGGGGGGCTTTTATGTATGGATGTGGATGGTGGGATGCTCTCTTGATGTGGGGCTACATGTGGGTCGGATCCTCTGAAGAGGAGGATGAAGAGCTGGTTGGAGAAGGTGGTGGTAAAAGAAGGGTGAGATGATGGTGGCTGTGATAATGATGATGATGATGAGATGAGGTTAGGCGTGACCCTCATGGCGAAGTTGGATGTGAAAACAGCAGAGACAAAGAGGCCCAGGGCAAGACCAAAGAGAATGGGAGGCCACCTTGAGGGCATGACAAGAAAGGCTCTTTGTGCTTTGCTAAGCTCCATAGCCACACACGGCTCCTGCTCTAGCAAAGCTCTTTGATGCTGTTACAACAGCGTAACAGAGCCACCACAATTAGCTCACACACACATGAGTGATAAGGTGCTGCTTGAAAGGGTTCTGCTTTCTGCAGCCACCATCATGGTGGGGTGGTGATGAAATTATTGCCCTGTAGAAACATTTCAAAATTAAGGTTCAGATTAAAAAACTTTTAAGTGTGTGAATTAGATGCCAGTGCAACGATTAAGGTAGATTAAGGGCTAATACAATTGCACTCTGCATTGTCGCCGCCATATGTAATGAGATGATGACAATCGCATGTGCATGTTGGCTGGCAGAACACATCAGTAATGTGGCTCAGAGTGCAACTTTTATAGACTTGAAGGTGGGGGTGAATTAGGATCTAATGGAAGGATTAAGGAGATTAAAATGGTAATTACATCAAGAGCTCCACTATGCGGACTGAGAGGGTACTACTGAGATGGACTCAGTGGTACCATCTTCAAAGGGTGTTGAGAGTCGACTAAGAGTACTTACAGTATGGAAGAAGTGTTATAAATAAAGACTCAATTGTCAATATGGGTTGTATAAAGAGGTGTATTGACATGGACACAAAGTAAGTGGCCTGGCTACCTCCCTTTAAGGACTTTGAGTGTGGATTAAGAAGTAATGAAAAATTAAAGAAATTAGAGAGCTCCTAATTAGGCCGTGCAGATCGAAACTTTCGCACAAGGATTAGGAAGGATTTGAAAATTATCAGGCTGCCTTTTTTTAAAACCACGAGATTAGATGCAGCTGAGTTTAGATTAACAGCTGCTGCATTGGGTTTAGTTTAAGGACTTGCCTGTGGCAAGAGCTAATGACAAGATTCATGAGGCTTGAAATATATGGAGTAGATTAATTACAAATACAGAATGGATTAGATTAATAACAAATACAAGCATGGCAGATTGAGGGGGATTTGGGGCGCAAACCTCAAAATTTGATGTGATGAAGTGGGGATCATCGGATAATCATGCGTGTAATCAGCAAGAAAGCAGGGGAGGGGGGCACTGTGTAGAGTGCAATAAGAAAATCCGAGAAGAATAAAATTTAATACTAAAATTCTGCGGCGTGTGTCGGAAGACAAAGCAATGCGGTGCGTATCTACGTTTAGGAGGACAGTCTCGACCCTTAAGTCCATGGTGTTAGAAAAGAGGGCTTATCAGGTGAGATTTTTATTCATTTCAACAAATGATTTTGCCGTACCGTGTCGGCGGCTAGAAAACGGGCGGGATCCTGCCTGGGGCGGCCGCCTACTACATCCTTTCACACGCTTCGACCTCCACGCCCACCAAATCAAATATCAGATGGGTTTTCCCCTTGCAAGTGTGTAACAAGGCCCTCGCTCCTCTTGGATTTCTAGTGTGAATGCCTGTGAATTTTGCCTTGGAGAGGCATCCCTTCCTTCATAATACAGACAAGAGCAACCTTACAAAAAGAAGGTGCACATTGTTGAGTGGATTGTTTCTCACAATAATCCCAACCTCGTAAGTAGCAATGGCTGCACCTCTGTACTCAGCCTCTGTACTGGACAAAGCAACTGTAGGTTGCTTTTTGCTACTCCAACTCACCACGGCACTTCCAAGTGTAAAAGCATATCCACTAGTAGACCTCCTGTCATATGCGCTACCTGCCCAATCAGCATCTGTGTAGCCATGTATGTCCAAGCTTTTACCACTCTCATAGAATAAACCATAATGTGCTGTGGTTTTCACATATCTCATGATGCGTCTCACTGCATCCAAATGTGGTTTCCTGGGGCTCTGCATAAACTGGCTGACTAGCCCCACTGCATAACTCAAATCTGGGCGTGTGATAGTCATGTATATGAGACTACCAACCATCTTCCTGTACATAGAAGGATCATCTAATTCCTCGCCATAATCAGCCCGCAACTTCACATTTTGCTCCAATGGTGTACTCATAGGCTTACACCCTGTCATGCCATACTTTGCCAACATATCCAAGGCATATTGGCACTGTACTAACCAAGCACCTGCATGATCTTTCACCACTTCAATGCCAAGGAAGTATCTCAACTCACCAAGATCTTTCATGTCAAATTGCCCACTCAAAGCTTTCTTGACATGCATCACATCTGCACCATGATCACCTGTGATAATCAAATCATCCACATAGATGACTAGTAAAACAATCCCATGCTGTGTCTTCTTCACATAGAGTGAAGAATCTGCTGTAGAAATCTGAAAACCAAGTGAGATAAGATATCTGCTCATCTTATCACTCCAAGCACGTGGTGCTTGCTTTAGACCATATAATGCCTTTTTCAACCTGCATACGTGAGTGGGATATCTAGGATGTACATACCCTTCTGGCTGTGCCATGTATACTTCCTCTTGTAGATCTCCATTCAGAAATGCATTCTTAACATCCATCTGATGCATTTCCCAGCCATTAGCTGCAGCCATAGCAATGACTGCTCTCATTGTGCCCATCTTAGCCACTGGGCTAAACGTCTCATCATAATCCAATCCATGGGTCTGTGCATAACCCTTTGCTACCAATCTTGCCTTATGTCTTTCAATAGAACCATCAGATTTGCACTTCACTTTGTAAACCCATTTACATCCAATAACATTCTTGTCCTTTGGTAGTGCAACCAAGTCCCATGTATCATTATGGACCAATGCGTCCATCTCTACATCCATTGCTTTTTCCCATACATGCTCTCCAATAGCCTCTGTATAGCATGTAGGTTCCACATGCTTCACCATAGATGTCATGTATGCATAGTGCATAGCAAAATCTCTGTATGTCAACCTGTCAACAGGATATCTGACCCTCTGGGATCTCCGCAATGCATGCGGGTCACTCTGTACACCTGTGACTCTAGCATGTGGTGGCACATATCTGTCCTGTCTAGCACCAGGTGTGCGTAAAACAGGTATGCCAAGCTCCTCATCCAAACTCTCAGAACTAGATGACTCATATCCTGTGATTCCAATTCCTTCGACTTTCTTTTTGCCTTTATCCATAGCACTACTCCCAGTGCTTACACTCTCATGCCTCAAACGTCCTGACCATGGACGTACACTGCTACTCTCAGCTTCTGCTGCTGGCCCAGACATAGTAGTAGAACTAGAACTTGCTTGTGGTGGCAAGTTCACATGTACATCAGCCTCAAGTGACTCAATAACACCCTCATCTTTTGCTTTATACCAACTAGCAAGCTCATCAAACACCACATCACGTGAGATGACCACTTGTCTAGTTTGTGGATTATAACACTTGTAGGCCTTTCGATCCTGTGCATATCCAACAAATATACATTTCTCTGCCTCAGGATCCAACTTCCTTCTTCTTTCATCAGGCACATGCACATAGGCTATGCATCCAAAAACTTTAAGATGTCCAATGTCTGGCCTGTAACCTGTGAGCCGCATCTCTGGCGTGCTTCCATGAATGGCTGCTGTAGGTGTTTTGTTCAATATATAAACTGCAGTAGCACATGCTTCTGCCCAATAGTAAACTGGCATGCTCTTTTCATTAAGCATCGCCCTTGCCACTTCACATATAACTCTATTCTTTCTCTCAGCCACACCATTCTGCTGAGGTGTATACCTGCATGTCAATTGTCTCCTTATTTCATGCTTCCTCAAGAAATGCTCAAAAGCTTTTGAGGTGTATTCACCACCTCCATCTGTCCTCAGACATTTAATCCAACAGCCATACTGCTTTTCTGCAAAAGCTTTGAAATCCATGAATTTTTCCAATACTTCACTCTTCTTCCTGAGAAAGTATATCCATGTCATCTTGCTAAAGTCATCAATGAATGTAACATAGTATAAACTGCCTTTGATAGATGGGTTTTGTGCAGGACCCCATACATCACTGTGTACGATCTCAAGTGGCCTGTTACTCATATTTCCTTCTCTAGGAAATCTCAATCTTGCCTGCTTCCCAAACTGACAGGCTTCACAAACATGCATATGTCCATCATATTTGAACCTAGGCAAACCATTGACAATGCCTCTTGTTTGCATGTTCTTTAATCTCTGTATATTTACATGGCCAATCCTCTTGTGCCACCTATCAATGTCCTGTACCACATTCCTGCTCTTTGAGAACATGGCTGATTTTAGCTCAGGAATTCCAGCATCCAGCTTAAACAATCTTCCTTCTTTCTTGCCTTTAGCAATCACTCTACATCCATGTTTGAAGTCTTCAACAAAGCATCCATGCTCATTGAAGCGAACCTGTAATCCCTGTTCCACCATTTGACCAACTGAGGCCAAGCTTTTAGTGATCGAAGGCACATACAGCACATAGACTTTGTCTGACCATTATGCATGACCAATGGTACACTTCTAACATGTGTAATGACATGCTGGGTATCATCACCTGTTTCCACATAGCCTTTGACATCCATTGGCTTCATGTGCTCAAACCATTCTCCATGACACGTCATATGATTTGATGCTCCTGAGTCCATATACCATGTATCATCATTCTCAGCATTTGTTGTCATAGAACCCACAACATGCTTCATGGCAAACAAATGATTTGCAGTTCCATCATTGCTACTTGATGCATAGTTACCACCATGTTGTGCATAGTTTCCACCATAATGACCACCACGTTGTGCTCTTCCCCCTCTCAAATCATTCTGTTTGCGAAAGCAATCTCTCGCCATATGACCATATTTGCCACAATAATGGCATTCCACATCTTGCATAGCATTTTGTTGGCCTTGCCAACGTCCTCGTCCACGGGGGGTACCTCTGCCTCTTTGTGGTGCATATCCACGACCACCTCGAGCACCATATGAAGGCTGAAAATTCTGTTGTGGAGGCCTATCCTGCCATCCACGACCATTACCACCACGTCCTCGTGATGCGAATCTCCCCCTGCCTCTAAAACCTCTCTGCGAGTAGAAAGCCTGATTTCTGCCATCATCATGGCTAGAAGATGCATCCAGAAATGAATCACTGAGCTTGATTTTCTCAACCAACAAGAGTGAAACCAACTCATCGAAGTCGGGTAGACCTGTACTCCTCACTGAGATAGATGTATCAAAAGATTTGTATTCCTTGCCAAGACCACGCAAGATAATATCCACCAAATCATCATCAGGCATGGGGGCATTTATTGTGTCCAATGCATCTGCAAACTTCTTGATTTCTTGCACATAATCATGTATGCTCCTTTTATTCCTTTTCACATTGTGTATCTGCTGTCGCAATTGAGACTTGCGAGCACTCGTATCTGTATCAAACATCTTGACCAAAGTATCCCATGCATCTTTGGGATTCTCAGCATCCTGAATGTGTATGAGCATAGCATCAGAAAAGCATATAGACAAATAATGCAGCACTTTGAATGCTCTCTCTGACCATTGCTTATGAGCAATAAGCTGCTGCTGTGTAGGTTGCCGAGGTAGCTCAGGCTCAGGCTCAGCACCTGCAATGAGATTCCAAAATCCTTTCCCTTTCAAGAAACTCTTTATCCTGTACTTCCATGCGTGGAAGTTCTTCCTATCCAGCTTTTCACCAACAATCTGAACTGGATTGTCCGACATATTGCTCAATGCATACACCTTCCGCACACTTCAAATCTGTAAATGAGCCTTCCTCAGCTCAACCACACTCCAATGAATGTTCCAGATACTCCAAGGTAGCAAACAAACTCCAAATTTGAGGTAGAAAATCAACCTGTAATCATCCAAGATGAACTGACTCACGCAGTGCGGGATACCCTGAATTGACACGCCTTCCAAGGCTCCAAATCGCAATGTAATGGTGCAATCAAGTCTAGGCAACTTGCATTGACACCTAATGAACCTCAATGTTGAGTATCAACTCCATCTGACATGTGTAATTATCAATTTTTGAAAACCCCTTTTTCTGTTTTTGGAAAAACCAGAAAAAACAGAAAAACCAGTAATGATTTGGCTCTAATTTCTTCAATATTTGACCAAATTGAGCAACCAGGCATTCATTGGCTTAGCAATAGTGTCCATCAACTCCATGTAAGAGGAATTTGTCCAATTGTAAAACACCAAAGATTAATTGCTCGATTAAAATGCTCTGTTTCTCTACAACCAGTGGACAGCCTGTTTTAATCAGCTCATTCCCAGCTCAATTAAGCATTATTGACCAAACAAATCACATAGCCCTCTTCTCCAAGATGTAAAGCATCCAATTGCTAAGAGATTTGTGGAAGATATCAAGCAACCGAGTGATAATCGACCTCCTCGTGGTGAAAAAACCAGAAAAATGCTCTATTTTGTCTGTATGGGCTGCGCCGCCTGCTGTAGAGCTCTTTGGGAGTAATTAAATTGCTAATTGATGATGGTATTGAGTGCCCAACACACCTAGGCACATGTGCAATCCACCAAAGCTTTGATTTTTGCCAAACACATGCTCCAAATGCTTCAATTTTGGGCTTCTTTTTCACTGTTTTGTGAGAGCTCAAAAAACCAGAATTTTCACTCAATCAAATACATCCAAATTGCTCCAAACTTTGTTCAAGGCTTGCTCATGGGTTGCCAATACATCCCTCTTTGACAAATGCATATGTCTTTTGCCAGAATCACGCATATTTCCACCATACATCAATGTTGCCAAGCTTTAATGGAAAGCTTCAAAAACCAGAATTTTGCTTTGCTTTGATTTGCTCTAAAATGCTTTGCTTTTGCCTGTTTCACCTGCAATCCGCTCAAGGATGTTTAGAAGACCTTACCCGTTAGGCCAAGCTCTCAGATCTGATAGTATTTGCTTCACAGCTCCAATGGCAGCTTCACAGCTTCTTTTCACAGCTTCTTCTTCTCCCTCTTCACTCACTCACTCATAAACCCTAATAAACAGCACAAGGCTCTGATACCATGTTGAAAGAACGGTAGAGGAGGAGGAGACACACACACAGGAGCAAAACCTAATGTCTATTGCAAACCCTAACCATAGAGGGAAGCCATGTCCACTCTCACACAAAGCATAATGCTCTAATCCATAATCCACACAACACACAATGAGTTGTGTCCACACTCTACTAACCCTAGCTAATGTCCACACACTATGACCAGCTGGACACGCGGTCATTTATGTCTCACACATGTTCCTACCTAATCTACCAGCACATAGCATAGCTGGCTCACACTGACATCGAGCTTGATTATCTCAACAATTTGGTCTTTGAGATCTGCAAGGCGAATTTCTGAAAGAAGACAACACATGAGGAATTTCCACAGTAACACTAAATAATAGGTGCTAATTCACACACACAACAAAGGAGATGTTGAACACAAGCAATAGTACATGAAAGCATTTGAGACCTTATAATACTATTGGGTCTCACCGAGGTCTCACCTATTACCATTGACTACTCCAACTACCTGAAATTCACAATGAATGTGGAGAGCTCTCCTCAAAGAGTAGCCTCTTTTGCCTCTTTAACAATTCCAAAGGCTCTCCACACCTCAATGGCTATTGCCATTTCCACCTCTAGCATGTTCTGTTCTGCAAGGTCTACCACCTTCTCTGTTGTGAGCTTCTTGTAGAGTTCCTGCACTTCTGCTGTGGTTTTCCATGCCTTCTAAGTTCCTCCCAAAGGGCATCTGATATTGGTTCTTTTTCCCTAAGGTGCATGAAAGTTGTAAGAGCTTTAATTAAGATGTTTGTAACATTGTGTTATTGGAGGGATTGGTGGATGAAGCCATGAGTACTTGGGGTTGTAAATAAGAAATAAATAAGGGGTGGGTTGGTGGGATGTATCCCTCAAATAAGAGTAGTGGTTAATGAATAAGTTCTCTCTATTTATAGGCTACAAAAATATCATATATAAATAACTTTTGAAAGCATATAAAATATCTATTGTCTATGAGGATAACTTATGGAATATCTAATAAAAAGAGTACACCTTGGATGTTATAATCACTTTATGCTTATGGGAATCTTATTTCCCTCCTTTTAATTCATGAGAAAGTATTTGTCAGCACACAATGACAACATAACAATTTGGTTTCTCTCTCTCTCTCTCTCTCTCTCTCTCTCACACACACACACACACACACACACACACACACACACACACACACACACACACACACACACACACACACACACACACACTTAATCTCTCTCTCTCTCTTTCTCTTCATCTTGCTCCCTGTCTCTCTCATTACAAAAGCAATGGGAATGTGAATATTGTTGTAATCTCAATTAACTATAACGTCATAGCAACTACAATGTCATAGCAACAAAAAATAAAGAACTAAAGCTTAGGGTATGACAAGTTAAGTGTATAAATGCAACAAAATATGGTGAAAACTCAACATTTTTGGCGTTGCAAAAGATGGATTACATCAAAGGGCGACACGCCTGAGGATGGAAGTAAGGTGGCGGCATATGGGGAGCCCTACCAAATGGTGTAGGTGGGAATAGCGACCTCGCTAGTTTGGGACGTTGTGTTCATGATGAGGGAATTATTTGAGGATGCATGGGTGACATATGAGGCATTACAGGTCAAAATGGGGCCTCCAATGGAACACTGGGTGGCCATGACGAAGCACTCAACCCTATTGGTCTCATGGAAAGTGGGATGGGTGGAGGAGAGTGGTGATGATTGTGTGGAGACGAGGTCCCTATGTCTCTTTGATGCTCCCGTCGAGCATAATATGTGATGTCTCCCTTGAAAAAATGCTGTCCTAAATCATCGAGATGTTGCAAAAGTGGTCGTATGCAAGAACCAAAGCACACCTCGTTCCACTCCATGCTAATGTAATGCCAATATAGTGCCTTGCACACTCTCGCAATGGTCCCAATAGTTTCGGCAAAAAGCGATCTCGAATAGCATCCCCTCGTTTGGTGATGAACGTCCGAGTAACCACCTACCATACATGCTTCTCACATTTAAAAGGCCATTGAATGTACAATAATATATGGAACGATTCCACTACTTGAGATGAATGGCATATACAAAGCTAGTCTAACCTTGCAAAAGCATCACTATGCTCTAGAGCGCATCAAATGGGATTCACATCTGCATCCAATGTGTATGGGTGGGTTCCCTCTCTAGGTTTAGGTTCTATGAAGATATCGTAATCCACCTCAAAACCTAGGTGACTAGCAGCTACCTTGCCACCCTGCCTATCATACTTTGGGTAACTTGTTGTGGTGTGATGGGGTGTACAAAGATGGTGATGAGGACGAAAACACACACTTGCATATGCACACATACATTAGGAAATTCATGGTGGTTCACTTTAAATCTAAAATGACTACAATACAGTCTTAAAGTCACATGTCTTCTTGTCCTTCTAAGTGTGGCGATACATATATCGGGGGAGACACATGAACAAAGTTCTACACAAGGTTAAATTATAGCTTTTTTCCTCTCACTACAATCCCCATGTGCTCTATACGACATTAGGTGCACACCATAGTGCCCATCGGAAAACTGTGCTGTAAGTACAAAGGTAGACTGCACAAGCACCTCCCTAAACACATTCCATCGGAGTACGTGATACTCCGACTTAGAGAAATTGAGATTTTTTAGGGAAATCTACCTACACCAAGCGCATGGCTCTAAGGCTTTCATAGGTGTCTATCATTTCCATCCTCGTCAACAATCCCATGAATTGTTTTTAATAGTGCGAGATTCGTGGAATAACATGTATAAGCTTTTTGTAGCAATATCTAACCTCGATAAATGGGTGTTTTAAATGGCATGGGAGAGAGATTATACTTGTGTTTTCTCTTTCCCAATAATGCGAGATGAAGGTGGTCAATATTAGAGTTTAGTCCCAAGTGGAGAGGGTCCACCACTTATGAATTGAAGTCTACATATGAAAAGGAGAAGCACAAAATGTTATTATCAATGTGTAAACTTTGCTCTTCACTCTCGCCCTCTGTAATCATCTCTTCATAACCCCCTTTATGGGACTCTCATTGATCAACACTCTCATCATGGATGTTATCATCGTGCTCCTTAGCATCATCAAGGGCGCTCTCCTCATCATCATCTTCCCCCTCCCACTTTGGCCGTGTTCTCTTTTTGGGCCTTTCTGCAATCTTGCCCTTCATCATCTCTTTTTCCACTGTCATGGTTGTAGGTGATCAAGACGCATCTGTTTGTCGTGTTGACGAGAGAGCCTTCTTTCCCTTCTCCTTGGTGTTGGAAATAGGGTTGCAGGAATGCGCACACACACATACACATAGTGGAGTTGCTCAAGGGAGCACAAAATGAGATGATTAGATAGATAGATAGTGAATGTGCGATGTACAAAGATGATAAGTATACCCCAAGATGGGTGTATACTAGCATGAGGGAAAAAAACCTCCTAAAGAAGGAAAATGCTCTCTGGCTGGTCCTAGTGTGTTCACACACATCATTGCCAAATATGGCTACAAATCCCCTTGGGCCGATGATGTGAACAAGGGGTGAGCTAGCACTAAAAGTACAGAGATGTGCCAGGCTCTTTGGACTATGAGAGGGAGCCCAAACTAATCCCAAAAAGGAAGTAAGTTCAAAGCTTTGCAAAAAGCTTCAAACTTCTCTTATGAGAGAGCTTTCGTGAATAAATTTGCTATATTGTCTTATGTTGGCACATAAGCCAAGCTGATTTCTCGTGCGGAGATATAATAATAATAAATCTCAATGTTCTTTGAGTGAGCATGAAAAACTGGATTCCACGCAACTACCATAGCACTTTGACTGTCAGTAAAGATGGTAGTGGCTAAGGACTCGAATACCCAAATTAGCCCAATAAGGCATCTGAGCCAAACACACTCAACTGTAGCTGTAAAAGCTGCCCTGAACTTAACTTCACAACAACTAGAAGTGGCCATAGTGGGTTGCTTCTTATAAGAATCACCAAGGCGAAAACAAAAACCACTTGTGGACACTCATGTGTCGTAACATCCAGCCCAGTCCGAGTCTATAAATGCATGCAGCTGGGATTTACCACCCTTGGGATAAAACAACCCAAAGCGCTTGGTGCCCTTCAGGTAACAGAGCACCTCTTTGACACTACCAATGCTTTGTGCCTAGGCTATGCATAAATCTTCTCAATACTGAGACCTCATATTGAATGTCAAGCCTGCTCTGTTAAGCCATCCAACAACTTCTTGATACATGCCATCATCAAAAGGGTTACTTGCATCTTCAAGATTAAGTCACAAACCAGGTTCCATGGGTGTAGCGACATGTTTGCAGTCTCCAAGATTACACCTCTTCAATAATGCCTCTATGTATTGTGTCTCCAGCATAACAATGACATCATTACATTGCCGAAACTCAATGCCTAAATAATAGTGCAATGGGCCAAGATTTGATATTTCACCTTTGTAAATTAGTTATAAAAGCTGAAATAATATTATCATCAGGGCTTGTGAAGTAGCATGTCATCAATGTATAGCACGATGACCAAAAAACTATCTTTAGTTCTCTTAATGTAGAGGGTAGTGTCAGTAGGACTGCTGTAAAAACCTTGTGCAACCAAGTATGCATGTATCTTCTTATACCATGCTTTGGAAGCCTACTTAAGACCATACAAAGATTTTTTCAATTTACATACTTTTGATTCCTGACCTTTCTGAATAAAACCACGACGCTAAGATACATAGACCTCCTCATGATGCAAATATCCATTCAAAAAAGGAGTTTTGAAGTCCAATTGACATACATTCCAACCTTTATGTGCTGCTAATGCAATGATACTCCGCATGGTAGTTATACGACATGTGGGTGCAAATGTCTCACCATAGTCAATGCCTTTTTTTCTGTGCATAATCAAGCCTTTCTTTGTATCGCTCGACACTTCCGTCAACTTTACCGCTTGACACTCCCATCAACTTTACCGCTTGACACTACTAGACAACTCCCAAGTATCGATTTTGAGTAAAGCATCATATTTATTGCACATAGTGGCCGAATTTCTGCCCTTTTTTGCTCCTGCATCCAACCCATATAGCAACTAAACAAGCTCCCGATATGAACTTCAAAAACCATACATAAATGCTACCACATACAATGTTACTTACTCTAAAACAATACATAAATGCTACCACATACAATGTTACTTACTCTAAAACTCCTCATCTTTGCTTTGAGAAAAATCTACCTCACGATAGTCTAGCCACCATGGGCAATTTGTCCATGCAACCTATTGACCCAATCTTCATGATACAATCTCGTCCCCTCTCTCTCGGACTACACACATGCGTCCTCGATAGGTTCTTAGGAACACATTCTCAATGACATACACAATTTCTCCACCACCTAATATGAACACATTCAATTACTCCTTCATTAAGAGAGACTAAAATAAAATGAGACACACAACAAATTATGCTACTACATACCTGTACACAACAGTTGCAGCCGCATGGTGGAAGGCTCAAGTGGTGGCTTGGCTAAAGGTGTTTTGTGGAGAGAAAAATCAATTTACCATTAAAGGAGGGTAAGGGGAAAGAAGAGGTAAAATCCCTAAATAGTTGTAAAAAGTGGTTTACAACTAATTAAGATTATTTTATATAATAATCAGAGATTAAATAAGCATAAACATAGAGGATATTGGCCTTGATACCATGTTAAAATAATCCATGGTAGCTTAAGCAAGTTACTAATCACATGGTGAATGAAGAAGTGAAGTGATTAGTGTTGAGCGCACAAGATGAAGCAAGAGATCAACATAATAGCAAAATAGAGTGTGAAAGAAGACTTGTAAATATTAATTAGATGGCAACCTATAAATAGGCTTGGACAGAAGTGATTAATAAATTTATTAAGAGTTAATCACATCTATCTAATCCAAAAGTATCTAAAAAGGGTACCCATTTCCTAGAACAGAGTGCAACCAAAAAGTTCCATTCACACTAACCTATGAATGTCCTAGAAGTGTGGACATGCCTATAACCTTGAGCTAGGGAAGGCTTTTAATCATAGAACCATATGCCCAATATCCCCAAGGTCACATACATATTCTGGGGTGTATTTCAACATAATTATCTTATTTGTCTCCAAGTTATATAGTCGATAACCCTTTCAAATTGACTCTATATTATACCACAAGAGTGACACACTTCTTGCCCTTGGAATTCTACTTAGTTCTGGATGAATTTGGAACATAAATAAAATGGTCACAACCAAATGTCTTGAAATCATGCAGCTGAGGATTTCTTACCTTAGTAAGCTTCTTGAGGTGTCATGCCCTGTTGAGATATCAAGCTCATTTAGTGAGGCAGTGGACACTGATGACCCGCCTGAGAGATAGGCCCCACACTTACACCACTGGCATGGTTGGTGAGATCATGGGTGATATGCGACCAGTGGGATGACAGGCTGTGTGTGTGACAGCCATTCTGGAGACTGGCATAGTTATAGCACCAGCTCATTTAGTTGGGTTCACACTATAGAGAACCCTAGTATGTATTTGTTGTTGAGTACCTTTTCATATGTGTGTACTCTTATCTTTGTATATGGTGTGTTGATTGAGTGAAGAAAAAAGAAGATTTTCAGCCTCTCACCTTGTGTGTTCTCTATTAGGGTTTTGTGAGTGTGTGTGTGCTTGCAAGAGCTCAAGCTCTCTTCTCCCCTGCATCTTTTCATGGTATCAGAGCCTGGTTCATGATAAGAGTTGAGCTACAAGCAAGAGAAGCACAGGAAGCGGTACGAGGGTAAGAGTTGTGATCCATATCTACATCCATACATTCATTTTCACATCCACATACATACATCCACATCCACATCCATATATCCATATCCATACCCATATTCATACATCCACATCCACATCCACATTCACATCTACATCCATACATCCATTTTCACATCCACATTCATACATCCACATCCACATCCATACATCCACATCCACATCCACATTCATACATCCACATCCACATCCATACATCCATATCCACATCCACATTCATACATCCACATCCCCATCCACATCTACATCCACATCTATACATCCATATCCGCATCCACATCCACAGCTACATCCATACATTCATTTTCACATCCACATCCACATTCATATATCCACATCCACATCCACATCCACATTCATACATCCACATCCACATCCACATCCACATCTACATCCATACATCCATTTTCACATCCACATTCATGCATCCACATTCACATCTACATCCATACATCCATTTTCACATCCACATTCATACATCCACATCCACATCCATACATCCACATTCACATCTACATCCATACATCCATTTCCACATCCACAGTCATACATCCACATCCACATCCACATTCATACATCCACATCCCCATCCACATCTCCATCCACATCTATACATCCATATCCACATCCACATTCATACATCCACATCCATACATCCATATCCACATCCACATTCATACATCCACATCCACATCCACATCCACATCCACATCCACATCCATACATTCCTATCCACATCCACATCCATACATTCCTATCCACATCCATACATTCCTATCCACATCCACAGTCATACATCCACATCCACATTCACATTAACATTCGTATTCTTATTCACATTCACACATCCATTCTCATCCTATCACAGCCCATACACATCTTATCACATCCCATACACATCTTATCACATCCTTTTACATCTCATACTCATCTTATCACATCCTATCACATCACATACTCATCTTATGACATCCATTCTTATCTGATCACATCCCCTACAGATCTTATCACATCCTATCATATCACATACTCATCTTATCACATCCATTCTTATCTGATCACATCCCCTACACATCTTATCACATCCTATCACATCACATACACATTTTATCACATCCCATTTTCATGCTATTACCATTTAATAGCTTTTCCCAGATTGATATCGATAATAGGACTTTTTTCTAAATTCCTACCAATTGCTTGGCCTAAATTAAAGATTCTTTTCTGAGGACTATTTCTATATTGCTTCTCAATTCCTCAATTTCATTATATTCAATATTCTTCTTTTGAGTAAAAGAATTCATGGGATTTATAAAAATCAATTCTACCCATATATTTTCTCTTATGGTAAAATAATCATAAATCGAATTTATACTGAAAATTCCTCTTCTTCCCATTTAATTTCTAGGATCCCAATTACCATGGGAATTTCTCTTTTCCCAACAACTATTTCTTATAAAATAAATTCGTTTAAAATATCCATTATTTCAATATGCTAGAAATTTCTCTTTATCCATCTAAATATTTAAATGTTTCTCATAGATAAAAAAATTTATCTAAAAATTCATCTTTGAAATTAAATAAATTATCCAATAATTCCAATATGATAGGAAATTCTCTTTTTCCCATCCAATGATGGAATTCCAAATGTAATGGGAATTTCTCTTTTAACATTTAATTACTTCTCATAGATAAATAAATTTATCTAAAAATTCATCTTTGAAAATTAAATGAATTATCCCATAATTTCAATATGATAAGAAATTCTTTTTTCCCATCCAATCATGGAATTCCAATGTAATGGGAATTCCTCTTTTAACATTTAATTATTTCTCATAGATAAATAAATTTATCTAAAAATTCATTTTTGAAATTAAATGAATTATTCCATAATTCCAATATGAGAGGAAATTCTCTTTTCCCATCCAATCATGGAATTCAAATGTAATGGAAATTCCTCTTTTAACATTTAATTATTTCTCATAGATAAATAAATTTATCTAAAAATTCATTAACTATGCATAAACCTAAAAACCAATATTTCTATGATTACAATGAGAATCAATCAGTTTATCTAGGATGATAATTCCTAGAATATGGTAGGAAGTCCTCTTTTCATACTTTGAATGAAAATATTTTATGTGTAATTTTTACAAAAATTTTGCCATAGCTCTGCTACTATTACTGATAAATCTCAATTTATTCTAAAAGAATGAACTTTAACATTATGGATATGATTAGAATGATCCCGAATTGGATCATTAACCCATTATGGATTGAATCATAAATTTTCATGAAATAACTAACTTAAAAGTATAAAAAAGTCATTAATTTGGTCCCCAATTAAACAAGCATAGAATTTATTCAACACCATATTGGGGAATATGAAAATTTCCCACAAGTTTGGGACACGTGGTCAAAAGTTTGGATTAACTATAACTTGAACACCACTAATCCAAAATGAGCGCTTTATAGCTCTTTAGATTCCATTTTTCAAGCGCTTTCCAATGATAGATCATATGATAGGGTTTTGAGAAACCTACAAACATGTTATCCATGTCCCCTTTTTTTAAGTATTCAAAAATGGGAATTGGAAAATTTCCAAATTCACTAATATGGTGTTATTCTTGGATTAGGGAAAAGCTTCATGAGAAGCTTCATTTGGATTGAGAATAGGTCATGGGAATGACCATTCTTTGAGTGAGAGAGAGAAATTACATAAAATCCATTAAAATTAAGCATAAATAAAAATTTATGTATTTCCTTACTACCATTCATCAATTAACTTCAATAGCATTAAAAAGCCATTCCAATTAAGCTTCTCAAGCTTGAGAGGGGTTGAGAAGAGAGAAACATTGAGAAATTATAGAAAAAGATCAAAATTCACCCTTTACCTTACAAATTGCTTGATTCTTTGATCACGGTAGAGGCCCCCAACCAATCAATTGGTTTGGTATGTTGATGGAGCCACCAATGGAGATTGAAGAAGGAGGGAAGCTCCAATTTCTTCAATGTGGAGAGAATTTTAGAGAATAGTAAAAATTATCATTATTTCAGCATAATTCTGGCATAGTATAATTCTCCTATTTTTTTACAAAGGGCTCAGGTTCTATTTATAGGAGAGGGAGGCTCTAACCAAGACCAACTGATTTCTAGAATTTTCCAGATTCAGTTTGATTGAATTTGGACCAGATTTGGACCTAGTTTGGTTCCTTTTTTATTCGGTTTGATCCAAGAGAGAGGAGAGATAAAAATATCACATTATTTTTTAGATTAAAACTCATTCAAGCATGTGAAGTAGGCACCTCCTTGAAGGGACTCCCCTTCCTTACACATGTGTCAAAATGGAATCATTATACCCAAAATATCTAATTTTTTTAGTAATACTCATAGTTTTTTACTAATAACCCTTGTACATAGTCAACTCTTCATCTTATGTGAGCATTTACTCATTTCTGGGTATTTTTCTTTTACAAATTGGATTCATCTCCTCCCCACACATGGATTGATCTTATTGGCCCCCATAGGAACCTTAATTGGACCATAATCTAAAAATTTCTGAAAATCTAGATCCTTAGGCTAAGGTCCTTTATACCCATTTCCAATTTATTCCAATTGCACATTGGAAAGCTCATTTTGAATTTCTGTTTTAGGGGAATTCATTTTAGACACTAGGAGGATTTTTATATCCAAAAATATCTCCATTTTGGACTACCTCTCTCTAGACATTTTCTCTCTCTAGGTCAAAACACGGTAAAACAGAATCTTTCATTTATTTCAGAGAGGGGAATAATTATAAGTCAGAAGGAAAGATTCCTACACCTGCACACCTTAAAAAGGGAAGATTCCTACACCTGCACACCTCAAAAAGTTAGAGGGAGGAATCTTACATGTTTAAAATGAATTAAGAATGTATATGTGATCATTTTGCTAAAAAGTTTTTCTTATGCATGCAAGGGTGACTAGAATTTGTGCCAAACACAACAACACATGACGTATTCATGATGCAACGTGTGGGGCTTGCTGATCCACCTTTGCTCGCTTTTTAGGGGGGCTTAAAAAATCTAAATGGCTAAATCTTCCCATGCCACTCCTCTCTCAATTGGTTTTCAAGTTATGTCCTCGCCTCAAAAGTAATTTACAACGTAGTATTTTGATTTACGTACATGTTGTTTCTAAAATAGAAATGTATTGTAGACTGAATTTGATGCCACATACCAAAAGAAGATTAGTGGCTTACTTGAGCGAGGTAGTAAAGAATACGACCAAAATAAAAAATTATTCGAAAAGAATTATAAAGATGCCCTCAAGGAAACAAAGGTGTTGTTTCCAAAGGGAGGACATGAGCTGACGCAAATAGACAATCTCGAGTGTATCAAAGAATTCTTCAAGAAGGTGATCTCATACTAGGGTTGGGGTGACAAGCGTAGTCCATTCACTACTCCAAAGCTAGCAGAGATCACTCGTGCACATGTTCCACATGAAGAGTAAGACCAACCCAGATTTTCTCTCCATGCATTAAACTTTTTCTATGTGTAGCAAGACATGCAAAGTTTCTTCACAATGCAAGATTTAATGTAGACTTGTGGATATTGGCAGGTGGATAGTTTCCAATAATATATGCCTTGATTCCTTCTTCGAATAAAGAATTATTCACATGGATACATTGCCATGTATATTGGCTCCAATTGATGGAGTACATGCTACAATTATATGCCAAGTTAGAGGAGAACTCGCCCGCCATAGCAGGTATGCATGGGAGAGAAACACACGCCTTTGGGGTGGGTATCGTGGATTCTCTAAAGGATTTTAGGAAGGTGCAGTTTGAGAAGGTGTTCTTTGTTGAAATATACAAGTGAATGGGTGTGTGCAGGAACAAACCCTTAGCAAGAGGCTTAAGAGAATCTGTAAATGAGTGAGAAGCAGTGAAAAGGTGAGAGGTATCTACTGGGAGAGAATAAAGGGTAGCATGAGAAGATTTAGGATGTGTGGAGATATTCTGGGAAAAGTGAAGAGGTGGAGAGAATCAAGCAAAAGAGGTGGAGTGAATCAAGGAGAGATCAGGGGGATTAGATGCTTAGCATCTTGTGGATGTAAACTCTATAAAAATTGAGGCACTGGCCTAATGAGAATTTGCTAGTTTTTGAGTATCCATGCCTACATTAAGCTATCAGTTAATTGCTCACTAATCTCGTCTTAAAATCATCATCTAATCACTTTGCTATAATGATGTTGATTCTTGCATTTGATCTACCATAGCTCATCACTTTGCTTGCATTTTAACATGGTATCAGAGCCTAGCTCAATTTATGAGCTTATTATCTTGCTAATCACCCTATTAATTAGGATTAAGAGATAATCATTTTTAAGTCAATTTTCAACAAGTTCTCTGCACCCCTAGCTATGGTGGAGGGGCTTGATCTCCCTCCAGGCTTAACATTAGCCTCTTAGCCCCACCTAGCTAAGCTGCTACCCACGCACCGGCCCATCAAGTCAAATTGTCAAACCGCCACCGCGACTGCTCCAGATTTTTGCGAATTTACAAACACCTCCTTTCTGAAGAAAATCTCAGATCTACACTTACACAGAAGCAATTGATCTAATTCCTCTTGGCCCCAAGGGTTTTCAAGGGTGCTCTACATGTTGGTGATGTCAGATTTGTGAAATTCCTCAAGGAGAAGTGGCATCAAGCTCTGCATCAAATCTACAACAAGTGACTTTGGTAAAACAGAGATTAACCATTCAATGTTTGGTCAAATCTTTTGTTTCTTGGGTTGATCCTCTACTAGACTAACTTATATTGATGCCTTTGAAAGGAGTTGAGCTCATTTGAACTCTAAGGCCCCAAATCTGGCCTCCTCGCTACACACTCTGTTTTCTGCACACAAAATAGGAGATTATTTTGCTAATGAGTGATTAATCAGCACTAATCACTGTATTTTGGTGCAATTGAGGGTTCAAATTTACCATGGGTATTTGATACAGATCTTTGTCACTTCAGATTGCAATTCAAAGATGGTTTGATACTCCAACCATTCAGTACAGATTTGTTACCCTTGGCTTTATGTAATTTTTGGTGAATTTATGCTGATAAATCTATTGTAATCATCACCTAAACACCAGATTGAGTTGTAAAAGGGTAGACACTACCCTTGAATCTTGAATTGGATCAAGAGGTATGACCCCCTTCACATCATCATGAGCACCGTACAAGAGATAGCTAAATTTAATGGGGAGCAGTTTTATACATGCAAACAA
Organism: Cibotium barometz; assembly: GCF_041138505.1. Classification (NCBI taxonomy): domain Eukaryota; kingdom Viridiplantae; phylum Streptophyta; class Polypodiopsida; order Cyatheales; family Cibotiaceae; genus Cibotium; species Cibotium barometz. Next base: position 26,684,596 of record NC_141062.1, on the reverse strand, counting down.
AAACCATGTATTTGCTCATGAGGAAAAATCTGTGGGGGCTAGTTGAGGGAAGAGATGAATGTCAAGAGGTGATTGGGAAAAATGAGTGGAAGAGGCACTAGTAGTGCTTCTGAAGAGTGTGGACAAAGGTGAATATGAAAACATTGTGGCAACCTTAAAGAATGTACCTGAATTGAAGCTGCAAGCCTGCATGAGATAGAAGGAGCTCTTCTAGAGCAAGAGACCAAGGTCAAAGAGAAGAAATGGGTGGACTCAATAGCTAGAGAGGAAAAAGCATTCTTTACCCGATGAGGATTCTCATGAGGATGAGGACGAGGAAGAGGTAGAGGAGGAGGAAGGACCTTCACTTGCCACAACTGTGGGAAGCCAGGACACATGGCAAGAGACTACAGCAAACCCAATGGAGAAGGAACGACATATCGGCAAACTTCATGGAGATTCCTAAGGAAGTGGAGTCATATCATCTTTTTTGAGAGAGAGAGAGAGAGAGAGAGAGAGAGAGAGAGAGAGAGAGAGAGAGAGAGAGAGAGAAATACCACAACCCAATGTAACCTTCCCCAATAGAGTAAAACCACCTCTGAGCCACCAATGATGTAGGCCATGTGGTAGATGTATGTGTGAGCACTTTAGTCAAGGTCACGGGCACTTGTAGTAGCTTTGGACACATAAAGAGAGAGAGTGTCCAGGACTATGAGTTAGGGACTTGAGGCACTGGTCACGGGCTACCAAGTAAGGGGGAAACTTGGTATAGGGTCCAGATGTGCTAGGATTATTCACTTGAGGGGAGGTGTTGAAATATACAAGTGAATGGGTGTGTGCGAGAACAAGCCCTTAGCAAGAGGCTGTAAAAAGAGAATTTGTAAATGAGTGAGAAGCAGTGAAAAGGTGAGAGGTATCTACTGGGAGAGAATAAAGAGTAGCATGAGAAGATTTAGGATGTGTGGAGATATTTTGGGAAAAGTGAAGAGGTGGAGAGAATCAAGCAAAAGAGGTGGAGTGAATCAAGGAGAGATCAGTGGGATTAGATGCTTGAAGATTTAGGATGTGTGGAGATATTCTGGGAAAAGTGAAGAGGTGGAGTGAATCAAGGAGAGATCAGTGGGATTAGATGCTTAGCATCTTGTGGATGTAAACTCTATAAATTGAGGTATTGGCCTAATGAGAATTTGCTAGTTTTTGAGTATCCATGCCTACATTAAGCTATCAGTTAATTGCTCACTAATCTCATCTTAATCATCATCTAATCACTTTGCTAATGATGTTGATTCTTGCATTTGATCTACCATAGCTCATCACTTTGCTTGCATTTTAACATTCTTTAGAGATGGAGAGGTAGAATGTGAGTCACCCTTCATCCTAAACACCAACCATACTTGTCATGCACCATGATTGCGGGGAAACTGTTGTGTACAGGTATGTAGTAGCATAATTGGTTGTGTGTCTCATTTTATTTTTAGTCTCTCTTAATGGAGGAGTAATTGAATGGGTTCATATTAGGTGGTGGAGAAATTGTGTATGTCATTGAATATGTGTTCCTAAGAACCCATTGAGGATGCATGAGTGTAGCTCGAGAGAGAGGGGACGAGAGTGTATCATGAAGATTGGATCAAAAGGTTGCATGGAAAATTTGCCCATGGTGGCTAGACTACCTTGAGGTAGAGTTTCCTCATTCCGTGGAACCTGCATAAACTGACTCACCAACCCAACAGCATAACTCAAATCTGGTCTGGTGATCGTCATGTAGATCAAACTTTCTACTATGCTCCTGTACATAGTAGGATCCTCCAAGATCTCTCCTGAATCTGCACTCAACTTGCCATTCTGATCCAATGGCACAGAAATAGGCTTACAGCCTGTCATACCATACTTGGACAACATGTCCAAGCCATACTGTCTCTGCAGTAATCCAATACCATGTGGTGACCTAATCACCTCAATGCCCAAGAAATATCTGAGCTCCCCCAGATCCTTCATAAAGCTAAGGAGTTTTAGAGTAAGTAACATTGTATGTGGTAGCATTTATGTATGGTTTTTGAAGTTCATATTGGGAGCTTGTTTAGTTGCTATATGGGTTGGATGCACGAGAAAAAAAGGGTAGAAATTCGGCCACTATGTGCAATAAATATGATGCGTTAAATTGATACTTGGGAGTTGTCCTAGTAGTGTCAAAAGCGGTAAAGTTGACGGGAGTGTCGAGCAGTAAAGTTTACGCCAATGTCGAGCGATACATAGCAAGGCTTGTTGCAAAGGATTATGCACAAAAAAAGGCATTGACTATGGTGAGACATTTGCACCCACATGTCGTATAACTACCATGCGGAGTATCATTGCATTAGCAGCACATAAAGGTTGGAATGTATGTCAATTGGACATCAAAACTCCTTTTTTAAATGGATATTTGCATGAGGAGGTCTATGTATCTCATCCTCGTGGTTTTATTCAGAAAAGTCAGGAATCAAAAGTATGTAAATTGAAAAAATCTTTGAATGGTCTTAAGCGGGCTCCTAAAGCATGGTATAAGAAGATACATGCATACTTGGTTGCACAAGGTTTTTACAGCAGTCCTACTAACACTACCCTCTACATTAAGAGAACTAAAGATGGTTTTTTGGTCATCGTGCTATACATTGATGACATGCTACTTCATAAGCCTTGATGATAATATTGTTTCATCTTTTATAACTAATTTACAAAGGTGAAATGTCAAATCTTGGCCCATTACACTATTATTTAGGCATTGAGTTTTGGCTACGTAATGATGACATTGTTATAATGGAGACACAATACATGCCTTATCTTCTTATGTAACATCATGATTGACATTCAATATGGGGTCTCATTATTGAGAACATTTATGCATAGCCCAGGCACAAAGCATTGGTAGTGTCAAAGAGGTGCTCTGTTACCTGAAGGGCACCAAGCGCTTTGGGTTGTTTTATCCTAAGGGGGGTAAATCCCAGCTGTATGCATTTATAAACTCGGACTGGGCTTGATGTTACGACACACGAGTGTCCACAAGTGGTTTTTGTTTTCGCCTTGGTGATTCCTATATATCATAACTCAGCAAGAAGCAACCCACTATGGCCACTTCTAGTTTGTGAAGTTAAGTTCAGGAGGGCAACGTTTACAGCTACAGTTGAGTGTGTTTGGCTCGGATGCCTTATTGGCTGATTTGGGTATTGTTGAGTCCTTAGTCACTACCATCTTTTTACTGACAATCAAAGTGCTATGGTAGTTGTGAGGAATCCAATTCTTCATGCTCGCTCAAAGAACATTGAGATTTATTATTATTATATCAGGGAGAGATGCTCCACACAAGAAATCAGCTTGGCTTATGTGCCAACATAAGACAATATAGCAAATTTATTCACGAAATCTCTCTCATAAGAGAAGTTTGAAGCTTTTTGCAAAGCTTTGAACTTACTTCCTTTTTGGGATTAGTCTGGGCTCCCTCTCATAGTCCAAAGAGCCTGGCACATCTCTGTAGTTTTAGTGCTAGCTCACCCCTTGTTCACATCATCACTCCCAGGGGGATTTGTAGCCATATTTGGTAGTGATGTCTGTGAACACACGAGGACCAGCCAGGGAACATTTTCCCTCTTTAGGAGGTATTTTCCCCTCATGCTAGTATACACCCATCTTGGGGTATACTTATCATCTTTGTACATCACACATTCACTATCTATCTATCTAATCATCTCATTTTGTGCTCCCTTGAGCAACTCCACTATGTGTATGTGTGTGTGTGCATTCCTGCAACCCTATATCCAACACCAAAAGGAGAAGGGAAAGAAGGCTCTCTCGTCACGACAAACAGATGCGTCTTGATCACCTGCAACCATGACAGTGGAAAGAGAGACGATGAAGGGCAAGATTACAGAAAGGCCCAAGAAGAGAACACGGCCAAAGTGGGAGGGGGAATGGATGCAGATGGGAATCCCATTTGATGCACTGTAGAGCATAGTGATGCTTTTGCAAAGTTAGACTAGCTTTGTATATGCCATTCGTCTCAAGTAGTGGAATCGTTCCATATATTATTGTACATTCAATGGCCTTGTAAATGTGAGAAGCATGTATGGTAGGTGGTTACTCGGACGTTCATCACCAAACGAGGGGATGCTATTCGAGATCGCTTTTTGTCGAAACTATTGGGACCGTTGCGAGAGTGTGCAAGGCACTATATTGGCATTACATTAGCATGGAGTGGAACGAGGTGTGCTTTGGTTCTTGCATACGACCACTTTTGCAACATCTCAATGATTTAGGACAGCATTTTTTCAAGGGAGACATCACATATTATGCTCGACGGGAGCATCAAAGAGACATAGGGACCTCGTCTCCACACAATCATCACCACTCTCCTCCACCCATCCCACTTTCCATGAGACCAACAGGGTCGAGTGCTTTGTCATGGCCACCCAGTGTTCCATTGGAGGCCCCATTTTGACCTGTAATGCCTCATATGTCACCCATGCATCCTCAAATAATTCCCTCATCATGGACACAACGTCCCAAACTAGTGAGGTCGCTATTCCCACCTACACCATTTGGTAGAGCTCCCCATATACAGCCACCTTACTTCAATCCTCAGGCGCGTCACCCTCTTTGATGTACTCCATCTTTTGTAATGCTAAAAATGTTGAGTTTTCACCATATTTTGTTGCACTTTGTACACTTAACTTGTCATACCCTAAACTTCAGTTCTTTATTTTTTGTTGCCACCATGACATTGTAGTTGCTATGACGTTATAGTTAGTTGAGATTACATTAATATTCACATTCCCATTGCTTTTGTAAAGAGAGAGACATGGAGAAAGAAGATGAAGAGAAAGAGAGAGATTAAGAGTGTGTGTGTGTGTGTGTGTGTGTGTGACACAAAGAGAGAGAGAGAGAGAGAGAGAGAGAAACCAAATTGTTATGTTGTCATTGTGTGCTGACAAATACTTGCTCATGAATTAGAATGGAGGGAAATAAGATTCCCATAAGCATAAAGTGATTATAACATCCAAGTTGTACTCTTTTTATTGGATATTCCATAAGTTATCCTCAAAGATAATGTTGGAATTAGGGTTTCAGGAATGCACACACAACTTCAAGAAGATGAGGAAGCTTGAGCACAACACAGTAGTGTATTATGAGTGCCAAAAATGAAAGATAACAAGCCCTAGAAGATAATGGGCGTATATACAATGCACGGGGGAAAAAACCTCCTAGTGAGGGAAAAAGTGCCCCGGCGGTCCTAAGTGTGTTCACACACATCACTACTATAATATGGTAACAAATCCCCCCTGGAGTGATGCGGTGAACAAGAGCTAGCACTCATGTATAGGGAAGTGTCTAGCTATGTGGACGAATCCACAAAAGGGAGTAAGCCCAAAGCTTTGCGAAAAGCTTCGAACTTCTCACGAGGCAGAGCCTTTGTGAAAAGGTCTGCAAGGTTATCCTGTGTTGGCACATAAGCCAAACTGATCTCTCCTGCAGAGAGTCTCTCCCTGACATAATGGTAGTGCACCTCAATGTGCTTCGTACGAGCATGGAACACTGGGTTCCGCGCAACTGCCAATGCGCTCTGACTGTCAGTGAAGATGGTGGTGGCAGATGGCTGCCCAACACCCAAATCAGCCATAAGGCGTCTGAGCCACACACACTCAACCGTAGCTGTGAAAGCTGCCCTGTACTCAGCTTCACAACTAGAAGTGGCCACAGTAGGCTGCTTCTTGCTCAACCATGATATGCATGAGCTTCCAAGCATGAAGCAAAAACCACTCGTGGACACGCGTGTGTCATAACAACCAGCCCAGTCAGAATCTGAAAAAGCATGTAAATCTGGCGGCAATGATCCCCCCTTGGGATAAAACAACCCAAGATGCCGAGTACCACTCAAATAGCGAAAGATACGCTTCACTGCCTGCCAATGCTTAATGCCTGGGCTATGCATAAATCTGCTCACCTGTGAGACTGCAAACTGAATGTCTGGCCTCGTAATGCATACATAAATGAGGCAACCAACAGCTGTCTGATAGAGTGTGACATCAAAGTGATCTCCAGCATCATGAAGACTCAACTTCAAACCTGTCTCCATTGGAGTAGCAATAGGCTTGCAGTCTTCAAGGCCAAATCTCCGCAACAATGTTTCAATATACTTTGTCTGACACAAAGCAATACCTCCATCACACTGCTTAAATTGTATCCCCAAATAATGATGCAAATGCCCCAAATCTGACATCTCAAAAGAGGCATTCAAATCAGCCTTAAAATCAGCAATATGATTCTCATTTGGTCCTGTGAGCAGCATGTCATTGACATAGAGAGCAATGATTAGATGTACACCATCTACACGTTTAACATACAAAGTGCTTTCTGTTGGACTATTCTGAAACCCATGTGCAGTCAAATATGCATGTATTTTTTCATACCAAGCTCGTGGAGCTTGCTTTAAACCATATAAAGCCTTTTTTAACCTGCACACTTTGTTTTCCTGCCCTCTTTGAACAAAACCACGAGGCTGCGATACATACACCTCCTCATGCAAATCTCCATTTAAGAACGCAGTCTTTATGTCCAGCTGATGTACATTCCAACCATTATGAGCTGCTAATGCACAGATGCTACGAACAGTGGTCATACGACATGTGGGAGCAAAAGTCTCATCAAAATCAATGCCCTTCTCTTGAGCATAACCTTTTGCAACAAGCCTAGCCTTATGGCGATCCACTGTGCCATCAGGCTTACGCTTCAATTTGTATACCCACTTAGTGCCAATGGCCTTCTTGCCAGGGGGCAAGTTACATAAAGACCATGTACCATTCTTCATAATAGCATCGTATTCTGCTTGCATAGCAACCATCCAATTTTCTGAACTTTGTGCCTCATCAAATGAAACAGGCTCACTTTCATCGCACATACTAGAAACAGCCAATGCATAACAATCTGACGCATAAGAGGCACCATGAGAGCCAGAACGAGTGCGACTAGACAAAGGGGCATCCAACTTGCTGTCACGCAAAGTCTGCACCAGCCATCTAGGCATGTTCCTAGAGCCCTCAATCTCTTGTCTCTCATCCTCAAGTGCATCATGCACATCTGCATCAGATATAGGCTGATCTGTGCCATCATTTAAAACCTGCATAGGCTGAAAAACTGCCTCATGAGGTATTGCACTTGACTGTGCACCACTGAAAAGAGGCAACAATGTATCATAGACATCACGTGAGCTGATATCTGTCTCCTTAGTACATGAAACCAAGGGCTGAACTGCATCTTCCACAAATACAACATCACGGCTAACCAAAATGCGCTTTGTCTGTGGATGATACAAACGATAGCCTTTGCTCTCAGCACTATATCCAACAAAAATACATTTGACAGCTTTGTCATCCAATTTTCTGCGATGTTGCACAGGCACTAATGCATATGCCAGGCAACCAAAAACACGTAAATGGCCAACAGATGGCTTGCGGCTATGCCAAGCCTCATATGGAGTGACAACCTGTAATGCTTTGGTGGGACACCTGTTTAGTACATAAGTGGCACACATGACAGCCTCAAGCCAAAAACCATGTGGTAGACTTTGACTCTTAACCATACATCTTGCCATTTCCATGAGAGACCTGTTTTTTCTCTCAGCCACACCATTTTGCTGTGGTGTATACGGCACTGTACATTGGTGTTTTATCCCACGCTCAGCCAGAAATGCATTAAATTCTGAAGACATATACTCCCCCCCTTGATCTGAACGGAGGGTGCCCATCTTACTTTCTGACACATTTTCAGCCATAACCAAAAACTGTTTGAAGCACAAAAACACTTCGGACTTTGCCTTCAAAGGATATACCCATGCATGCCTGGTAAAATCATCAATGAAAGTCACGAAGTAAAGGTAGTTTCCAAATGATGGAGTTTGCATGGGACCACAAACATCACTGTGAACAAGCTGCAATCTGCGTTCAGCTCTCACTGATCCATCTTTGGGAAAGGAAGCACGCTGCATTTTACCCAATATGCAGCCCTCACAAACATGCTTGACAGGTGCCTCAAGCTTAGGCAAAGAAGACACCATTTCAGATTTCTGCAGGCGCAGCAAACTTGCAAAATTCAGATGACCAAAACGTGCATGCCACAGTTTTGCATTTGAAATAGCCTGCGTATCCATAATAGCACATGCTGAATCCTCTACACATTTGCCATCCATATTGAGCTTATACAGCCCTCGACATAGTGAACCAGATGCTACAATGATGTCACCACAAGAGAGATCATGAACAGTACATCTGTCATCCACAAATTTTACAACCAAACCTGTTTTGGCAAATGCGGAGACTGACAGCAGATTCTTTTTGATCCCTGGCACATACAATGCATCAAAAAGTGTAAAGGTGTTGCAATTTGCAACATTCAGCACAATCTGTCCAACTCCTTTAACGGGATAAGAGGAGTTATTGGCACAAGTGACAGTATTCCCTGTGGGAGCAGACTCAAGGAAAGTGAATAAACTGCGCTGCGAGGTGATATGCTTAGTGGCACCACTGTCAAAGTACCATACATCTGAATCTACTGCAGACATACATGTGTCATGCAAAGATGGGTCATAACTGCACTGCGCATTGAATGCCCATTCTGTATCTTGAACAACATTAGCAGATTCATTGTTAGAAGGAGAGGCATCTGCAACAGCCATACCAGCCTCTTTCTTCTTAGCCTCTTTCGCAGCCAGCTTAGGACACGCTTTGATGACATGATCATTTCCCTTACAGTACTTGCAAAATATCTTCTGTTTGTCACCCTTCTTCTCATCTTTGTCTTCCTTCTTTGGTTGCGCAGCATTTGCAGATTTCTGCTTACTAGAAGAAAAGCCAGCTTTACCTTTCCCGCTTCTCTGACTAGCAACGAAAGCTTGATCTGCGACACGCATAATATTCCTGTTTTGCCTTGACTGGTCTTCTTGCAGCAAAACAGAAACTAACTCCTCAAATGATAAGGCATTGGGATTGCCTTTCATCATCAAGCGAAGAGTGGAAGCAAAACCCTGATAAGAATCTGGTAGACCATTCAAAACAGTCTGCACAAGTGAACTGTCTGACAGGATTTCATCTGCAGAAATGAGCTGCTCTTTGAAATCCTTGATCTTTGTCAAAAAGCTATCCATAGAATCACCTTCGTTCATATGCTCACTCTCCAACTGTTTTCGGAGGTAAGCAACACGAGCCTCATTTCTTGCCTGATACAATGTGGCAAGTACATCCCAAGCATCCTTAGAAGTCCTGCAGGAGCGAATATGTGGGATAATGGTACGTTTGACAGACAGCGCAATCAAGGCATGAGCCTGCGCATCTCTACCATCCCAACGAATCTGCTCTGCTGAAAGTGGTGGTTCTCAAACAGCTGCTACAGCACTTGTGCTTGCACCATCATCAACAGTACCTGTTTCTGATGTGTTTGCAGCATTCCCAGCCACAATAGGACGTGCATCAATACCCTGCACAATGTTCCATAACCCCTTTGCTACCAATACATGTCGCATCATATATGCCCACAATGGATAGTTGGTGCCATCCAACGTATCCTCAGCAGCCAACATGCGGAATACATCATTGTTGTCAGCCATGGCCAATGACTGTACTACTAGATGTAAATGCTGTCTGTAAGAGGTAAACCTATATAAAATCGACCTGTGCTATGCAGCACAGCCCAAAACAGACGAATGGGCACCTGTCCTGCAGATTTTAATCTTGACAGAAAATCTGCACAGTAGGACGATTTTGCCTGCGCAGTACTTGGAATGCAAAAACGGAGGGCGAAATGACTTCAGATCAAAATTCTGAAACGAACAAGCCCTACGAGCTCACCCACGGCATATACTAACCTGCAGACGCTCGTGAAACCTCGTCGCAATCGGAGGAGATGAAGCGACAGGTGCCGGTGATGCTGCCCGGGAGGAGGAAGCCTGCTCTGATACCAATTGTTGGAATTAGGGTTTCAGGAATGCACACACAACTTCAAGAAGATGAGGAAGCTTGAGCACAACACAGTAGTGTATTATGAGTGCCAAAAATGAAAGATAACAAGCCCTAGAAGATAATGGGCGTATATACAATGCACGGGGGAAAAAACCTCCTAGTGAGGGAAAAAGTGCCCCGGCGGTCCTAAGTGTGTTCACACACATCACTACTATAATATGGTAACAGATAATAGATATTTTATATGCTTTCAAAAGTTATTTATATATGATATTTTTGTAAACTCTTTACCTCCTAAAATGCTTGATTCTTTAGTCAATGTAGAGGCCCCCAACCAATCAATTGGTTTGGTATATCCCTCCAATAACACAATGTTTACAAACATCTTAATTAAAGCTCTTACAACTTTTATGCACCTTAGGGAAAAAGAACCAATATCGGATGCCCTTTGGGAGGAATTTAGGAGGCATGGACAACCACGTCAGAAGTGCACGAACTCTACAAGAAGTTCACAACAGAGAAGGTGGTAGACCTTGATGACCAAAACATGCTAGAGGTGAAAGTGGCAACAGCCATTGAGGTGTGGAGAGCCTTTGGAATTGTTAAAGAGGCAAAAGAGGCTACTCTTTGAGGAGAGCTCTCCACCTTCATTGTGAATTTGTGGTAGTTGGAGTAGTCAATGGTGAAAGGTGAGGCCCAATAGTATTATAAGGTCTCAAATGCTTTCATGTATTATTGCTTATGTTCAACATCTCCTTGGTGGTTGTCATAATATACAAAACTCTTGTGTAACTTTCTTTAAAATATAATGGAAGTTTCTTCTTTGATTGATTAGAGAAAAAGACATGTATGTTGTCTTTGTGTGCCCCTACATCTTTCTATGGTGTTTATTAAGGGTGACATAACTAAAGTTACTACTATGAAATTGTAGTTAATTGAGATTAAAGCAATCATCAAATTCACCATTGCTTTGGTAAAGTGAGAATAGAGAGAGAGAGAGAGAGAGAGAGAGAGAGAGAGAGAGAGAGAGAGAGATTGCTAAGTGAAAGAGAGTAGAGAGAGAAACTGCTTGCCTTAAATCCAAAAAGAGCTCGCTAAAAATTGATTGCCAATAAAATACATCCTCCATCAAATGTCACACCTATTTACCCTAGTTCTTCAAAGAAACACATGAAAACTTCTTTATATCCTAACAATAGACAATATTGGTTCAAATTCCTTAAATTAACTTAAATGGCCATGGGGGGGCGGGGTTCCATCACTCTCCCAATAACACCGCCTATCACACCGAGAGGAGAGGAAGCTATTGCTTCCTGAGAGAGAATACAAATTTTAAGTTTTTCATATTAATGGAGGCTATAGTAATGCACCTCTTGCACAAAGGACTTCCCTAGGCTTTAGTGATGCCCCTCTTGCCCCATGTTATCAATGTCCTAGATGAAGGCTATAGTGATGCACCTCTTGCACAAAGGATTGCCCCATGTTATCAATATTCTAGCTTGGATAGTGATGCACCTCTTGTACACAGGTATGCCCCAACAAACAAAGATTCTAAGTTCTATAAGTTATTTTTTAATTATGCAAATTATTCAAGAAAATAGTCACAACATTTGAAACTGACAGCAACATGAGCGTAACTTTTGATGTCAAGGCCCACATCAAAATCCATTGCAGATTTGAATAATGCTTCAAAAATGTTCTATGAGATATGTTTTAATAATGTAATCCACTTATAGTATCAATAAAACGTTCTATGAGTTATTTTTTAATAGTGCAAGCTATTCAAGAAAATAGTCACAACATTTAAAACTAGCATTAACATGAGCATAACTTTTAATATCAAGGCTCACATCAAGATCCAGTTACAGTATTTGGAGGTTTGAATAAAATGCTTCAAATAACTCAAACTAGCTTGTTAAGAGTCCTAAAATTTGGACAAAATTTGATAGTCAAGCTTGTCAAAAGGTTTTTTAGGCCCCTCAATCATGCTTAAGCCCTTGTATCATTTCAAGTTTAATCATTTATCATCACGCCAGTCAAAAGGTTTTTTAAGCCCCTTAATCATGCTTTATGCCCTCATACGATTTCAATTTTAATAATTTATCATCTAGTTAATAATTTGAAATTTTACCTTGGCAAGCCTTTTAAACAAGAAGCTAAAGGTGCTTTACTATACTAGTTTTTTTTCTACCCGATAATACATATGATGAGTAAGTTATTGGTTGAGGCATCCACTGTATGATGTACCAAAGTAGCTTCTCTGAGTTTTTCAAACTGTAGTGAAGCACATGCATTGGGTGTCTTTTAACACTTTTGTGTATTCTCTTCTTATATGACAACCATGCACTATGGTTTTTATGATAAGGCATATATTTTCTATTAATGCTTAATGTCTTTCATCTCTATGCTTTTGCAATTAGTCTTTCTTTCATCCATGTAAATGGGAAATGGATCGTGTGATAGGAAAATCCCAAAAAGTTTTCTTCAAATCCACGTATGGTGTAATAAGTCTTTTGTCCATGTATTTTGCAATAAGTCTTGTACCCATGTGTTCATGTATTAAGACTTGTAAGGAAATGTTGTTTCTCATCTATGTATTTTTATACTTTAAAAACCCATTTTCTCAAATAAATTAGCAAATTTAAAAATGATCTTGTGAGTAAAAGATCCACGTAGTGGTCGTTAAGGTTCTTGGAACTACACATATCTCAATGTAGCTACTTGGATTACACATATTTCATTAAGCTTCTTGGAACTACACATATGTTAGCATAGCTACATCTTTGATACACATTGATGTACTTTATTTAAAGATTCAAGATAAATGAAAACTTTTGGATATTTTTTTTCAACCAAAGACTAAAATAGACTACACAAAAAGTTACACCACTATTCAACCAAAGACTAAAATAGACTACACAAAAAGTTACACCACTATTCAAGCTGAATTTTAAAAAAATGAAAGTGTGTTGACTTTTAAATTTGCATATACTAAAAATATATTGTAATTTGATGTCGTTGTCATTCATTTTTATTTAAGACTTATGTTGTTTTTACTAGACTTGTTTTTGCGGTTGAAAAAAAAACACTTTTCCTTGTTTTGGTGGTGGTGAAATTATTTCATTTCTTTCAAAAATTATTGTTTTTTATTTATGAGTTCTCTTTTTCTACTTCAAGCAAGAGTTGAATTTGTTCCCAAATTATTTTTTCTCCTAGTAGAAGGGAATAATAAAAATCATGGCTACCAAGTACACTCAAACTATTGATATGGAAATCACCATCTTGAAATTTTTCAATAAAAAAAGAAGCTACAAAAAGGGTTAAAATACTTTTCCTTTATAGGAGTAAGAGAAATAGCTTTGAAGTAGCCCATTGAAAACAATGGTATAGTGGACGAAGATCAACTTTCATTATGATGACTTTCTAGATCACATAAAAGTGAAGAAAGGTCCAATGACCATGGTGAGGACACTTTTGTTTTTATAATGCCAAATTTATATATTCCACAAATGAGCTAAGGCTAAAAATGAAGGGGTAGATTTGAAGCATGATTGTGTCATATAATCTTAAACAAATAGCATAAGCAATAAAAAGTAAGATGAAACAATGTTCTCTTTTGAAGCACTTATGATGTTTAACAAAAATTCAAGGTAAGGAAAAAGACTATTGCTTGATTTGCATCTTAATCAACTTCTGTGGGATCACATTCTATACCATATACATGGTAAATCATAAAAATATGTTGACGTTAAGCTTAATAGCTACATGAGAACTGTATGTACATGAAATAAAACCACAAACATGATTTTCATAGATTGAAATTATCCTCTCTATCATTTGTAAACCTAGTGAAATGCAATATGGTTATACTCTCTATGTCTATAAGTGTGCAATATAGTTATACTCTCTATGTCTATAAGTGTGCAATATACATGTTCGTGCACATTCATGATAGATACCCACCTCTCTCTCTCTCTCTCTCTCTCTCTCTCTCTCTCTCTCTCTCAAATCTATCCACCCCGGCACACCTCTCCATCTAGTAACATGCCTATTCGCACTCGATCAAAATCCAAGGGCTTCACCGACATGCAACATGACATACCGCTATCTCAAGATGTGGTCATATCATAAGTTGTCACATCAAGCAACATGACCAATGCATCGGCATTACTTTCACCCATCTCGATAATAATCATGTTACCAACACTGCCACAATTATAGAAGAAGAGGAGTCCGTACAAGGTTATTTCTTCCAGGTGGTTGATTGACACATCTCCACCACTAGGTGGAGAATCACTTAGTTGATGTTCAACGTCGCCTTCCTAGAGTACCACTATGTTGCCTTCTCGCAAACCCTCCGATCCACACGAATGAGGATTGCATTAACGGGTTGATAAAAATCATTGAAGATAGTACTAACCAAACGACAATGGTGGCATACATTGTCTTGAAGAGTTTCCCAAGCAAAGAGGCCATTCTGTTCTATTGTCAGAGTACAATTAGCCCCGAACTTTTACTGTTCAAGGAGTGTGATATGCTACTAAAGCAGACACAGGGATGGCAACACATGGCTAGGATGATGTTTGTTATATGGGATGGAAACCACCCCATCATCTCAGAGCTTGTAAAGAATGGGCAAGAACCACACAAGCTGACAAAGACATGGTTCCAAAGGTTAATTGTAGGGTGGTTCAATACCTATAGGAGGAGGAGGTGGAGTTCCTAATGGTTCTCCACACATGATAAACAAGTAAGGGGACTTTAAGCTTGTTATTCATGTGTTTAAAATGAATTAAGAATGTATATGTGATCATTTTGCTAAAAACTTTTTCTTATGCATGCAAGGGTGACTAGAATTTATGCCAAACAAAACGATACATGACGTATTCATGATGTAGCATGTGGGGCTAGCCAATCCACATTTGCTTGCTTAGGGGGGCTTAAAAATTTTAAATGGCTAAATCTTCCCATGCCACTCTTCTCTTAATTGGTTTTCAAGTTATGTCCTCGCCTCAAAAACAACTTACAACATAGTATTTTAATTTACGTACATGTTGTTTCTAAAATAGAAATGTATTGCAGATTGAATTTGATGCCACATACCAAAAGAAGATTAGTGGCGTACCTGAGAGGTAGTAAAGAATGCAACCAAAATAAAAAATATATTCAAAAAGAATTATAAAGATGCCCTCAAGGAAACAAAGGTGTTGTTTACAAAGGGAGGATATGAGCTGACACAAATAGTCAATCCCGGGTGCAGCAAAGAATTCTTCAAGAAGGTGATCTCATACTAGGGTTGGGGTGACAAGGGTAGTCCATTCACTACTCCAAAAACACCATATTGGGGAATATGGGAATTTCCCACAAGTTTGGGACACGTGGTCAAAAGTTTGGATTAACCATAACTTGAACACCACTAATCCAAAATGAACGCTTTATAGCTCTTTAGATTCCATTTTTCAAGCGCTTTCCAACGATAGGTCATATGATAGGGTTTTGAGAAACTTACAAACATGTTATCCATGTCCCCTTTTTTAAGTATTCAAAAATAGGAATTGGAAAATTCCCAAATTCACTAATATGGTGTTCAAAGCTATCAGAGATCACTCGTGCACATGTTCCACATGAAGAGTAAGACCAACCCACATTTTCTCTCCATGCATTAAACTTTTTCTATGTGTAGCAAGACACGTAAAGTTTGTTCACAATGCAAGATTTAATGTAGACTCGTGCATATATTGGCAGGTGGATAGTTTCCAATAATATATGCCTGGATTCCTTCTTCGAATAGAGAATTATTCACATGGATACATTGCCATGTATATTGGCTCCAATTGATGGAGTACATGCTAGAATTATATGCCAAGTTAGAGGAGACCTCCCCTACCATAGTAGGCATGCATGAGAGAGCAACACACGCCTTCGGAGTGGGTATCCTGGATTCTCTAAAGGATTTTGGGAAGGCGCACTTTGAGAAGGTGTTCTTTAGAGATGGAAAGGGAGAATTTAAGCCACCCTTCATCCTAAACACCAACCACAATTTTCGTGCAGTGCTCAAAGGTGCACTAGCATAGTCCCGCAATAGCTCAAAATCATGCACGCATTGTCGAATCAATAGTAAGTTTCATTTTTGGGAAACGTCACATTGGTGCATTATTTCGAGTGTTTTCTCCTAATTGCTCTCAGCCCCGAGGGTTTTCAAGGGTGGTTTGCATGATGGAGAGGTCAATTCTTGCCAAAAACAACAATCGATAGTAGCTTTTATCCTAGGCACTTAACAAAAGCCAATCTGGTTTTTTTGCTGTGAGCTTAATCCCATCTAGACACAAAGCTATACCTATGTCTTAAAGCAATTTACATGAATGGTTAAGGAGACCTTCAATTTTATGCTCCAAGTGGACTTAACTTTCTCCCCTTGAAATAATAATTTAAATTTATATGAGGTGATTAAGGTTGGCTTAAACCTTTATTATTGAGCTAAGAAGAATGATTTAAAGATGCCTTACGATTATGAGTTATCAAACTTCAATCACATAAAGATTCTAAGGCAAAAATCAAATCATACTAAGTTAGGATTTTCAACATTTCTTGTAAACAATATGCACTTGTATGGTGATGGGCCTTTATAGTATTTATTAAATCTCTTTGTAAGCGTTTTAGACACTACCCTTGGATTGAGTTTCCAAGTGGCAAGACCTACCCACATCTAGTCTAACTCATTTAGGATTGATAAATTTGAGGGAAATGGTTTCCATCCATGGCAAACCAAAATCAAGTTTACACTGATGAGGAAGGGATTATGGGGTGTCACAGATGGAAAAGAGAGAATTTCTACCACCATAGAAGAGAAGAGCATTTGTGTAAGAAAGGATGAAAAGGCACTGGTAATCATTGTCTTAGGCCTTAGTGACACTTACATCCGTCACATAGATGGAAAAGAAACTTCCGAAAAGGCCTAGAATACTCTTGATACTTTTTTTGGAGCTAAATCCAAAAACTCAAAGATCAGCCTACTCATAAAGTTTTTTGAGCTTGAGATGAGTCTCTTATCTTAACTCAGCTTGCAGGTATTAAGAAACACATTGATAAAGATGTCATTATAGCAGTTCTTTTGAAGGGTCTTCCTCAGGAAGAGTATAATAACATTGTTACTACTCTTACCAACGTGCCACACCTATACTCATGGATTTTGAAGGGTCTTCCTTAGGAAGCATATAATAACATTGTTACTACTCTTACTAACTTGCCACACCTATACTCATGGATTTTGA
This sequence comes from Cibotium barometz, assembly GCF_041138505.1. Taxonomy (NCBI): domain Eukaryota; kingdom Viridiplantae; phylum Streptophyta; class Polypodiopsida; order Cyatheales; family Cibotiaceae; genus Cibotium; species Cibotium barometz. The sequence goes on along the minus strand of NC_141062.1, from coordinate 26,667,369 downwards.
AGCATATTTACTAGAAGAGTTAAAAAAATTCAAGCAAAGGTAAGGCAACATGAAAGGGGATTTCTTCAACAAAGGAGGCTTAATGAAGTTTGGTTTGAGAGCTCCCTTTGAAGGTTCATATAAGAAAATGGATTTATCTAATAAGTCTTGCAACTTCTTTGGAAAACTAGGTCATGAAGAAAAGGATTTTTTCTATAGAAACAAAGCACAAGAAACACTTTTTGCAAATGAGGATAACTCAAGTGGAGAAGAAGCAAAGGAGAAAGAAGCAGAGACCTCAATAGGGATGAATTTGGTTCAAGATGACTAGGCTTTCTAGACCATTAGAGCCTAGCCCTACCTTTTGGTTATCCCTCTATCCTAAGTAAATTGTAATCATAAATAAAAGTCTAGTATCTATCATCATAACTGGCATTGTAAACCACCATGAGCAAGACCTACAGGCACTTGAATGGTCATAACTAGCATTGTAAACAATAACTAGAGCTAGCATTGACATCATAGTAGCTATGGATATTTTGTTGAGGGAGGGTGTTGAAATACACACAAAAATATCTTTTACGTGACCTTAGGGATATTGGGCATATGGTTCTATGGTTAAAATCCTCCTCTAGCATTTCCATACTTCCAAGATAGCCATATGTTATTGTGAATGGAATGTTTTGGTTGCACTCCATTTTAGGAAATGGATGTCGGTATAGCCCATGAGAGAAGTATGTCTAGCTTCCTTTGGTGTCACCTTTTCGATGGGGTATCATCTGAGGCAAGGGTCTCAATATTGGGCATATGGTTCTATGGTTAAAATCCTCCTCTAGCATGTCCATACTTCCAAGATAGCCATATGTTATTGTGAATGGAACTTTTTGGTTGCACTCCATTTTAGGAAATGGATGTCGGTATAGCCCATGAGAGAAGTATGTCTAGCTTCCTTTGGTGTCACCTTTCCGATGGGGTATCATCTGAGGCAAGGGTCTCAATATTGGGCATATGGTTCTATGGTTAAAATCCTCCTCTAGCATGTCCATACTTCCAAGATAGCCATATGTTATTGTGAATGGAACTTTTTGGTTGCACTCCATTTTAGGAAATGGATGTCGGTATAGCCCATGAGAGAAGTATGTCTAGCTTCCTTTGGTGTCACCTTTCCGATGGGGTATCATCTGAGGCAAGGGTCTCAATTTTATGAATTTAAACATGTGTCTCCGTGATGAAGGTTTCTTTGTGGAGGAGGAGATCTAGGTAGTCTACTTCCCTATCAACATACCAAGATTTTGGTAGCCTGCTTTGCTCATTGTGTGGTTATTCTCCTTTTGGAAACTAGTGAGAGATTTGGTGGCTCATGTGAGCGAGATGAGGTCAACGTCATACTTCTTTGTAGATTAGCTAGCCACATTGACCACTTGGGCCTCTTTAGCTTTATCTTACTTGAGCTTATCTGGGAGTTGATCTCTTTGGGACTCATGTGCCTAGTCTATTTGCTACAACCTTGGAGGTCTTGAGGGCTTGGTTTTGAAGTTGAAGGGAATCTATGTCCTGATTATGAGTGTGGAAAACATCCTCCTTGGTGGCTTTGACTTTTTCAAGGTCATTTTGAAGCCGATAGATTTCATGTGTGGCTCTCTTGGGCTCAACTTTGAGCTTAGCATGGGTGGCACAAGAAGTAGGTTTTGGGAATGGCTAAGCTTTTGACCCTCTTCCCAAATGTATGCATCCCAGATATTGAGGTCTTGTTGTTTCTAGAGGATGTAAGGTTTGGAGGTTTTGGCCACATGGCTGATGAGCTTGACCATTGGTTAAAGTGTCAATGTTGGAAGCACTAGGGGAGCTACAAAATCATGGGCCAGTTTTGGTGGAAAGAGATGGTCCGTGAGAGACTAACCTACAAAATCCTTGAGGGTGTTGCAAAGGTGGGTATGGGATGCTCCCAACAAGAGTGGAAGGCCGACCAAAGTGTATGTGGTGGAGGTTGGGACAAAGTAGTAGGGAACTAGTTGTATGTAACAACTAGTATGACTTGTTACATATTTAGGGAGGGTAGTGGGAGCCATCTCATTGGTCACTTAGTGACTCTTTTAATGTGCATCGTCAGCTTGGACTCCATGTGCCTCTCTCAAATGTGGGTCAGGTGCAAAGAAATCCTAAGGCTCAAACATATCACTCGCAGAGCTACGAGGAGCTTCTCCTTGGGTGGACTGGGGAATGTGGATGGTGGTGGTAGGAGGTTAAATTCACAAGGGTGACAAGTGGTTTACCTTCAACTAACAGTTGTCTAATAGAATGGGGATGTTGGCATTGTGTTGAGATTGATTCTTGTCAAAATGTTGGTTAGCAATCGGATGAGGTCTTCTTCTTAGTGGTGGCTTGTTGCCGATGGCAGGGTCGCCTTGTTGTCATTGTTAGCTACTTATTACCATTATATTAGCCTCAGGGTTGGTGTGGTAGCATCGTAGTCTTCTTACTATGGGGCTTATAGCTTGCTGATAGCTTTGAGGACACTAATTGTTTGCCATGGTCAGTCATGTTGATGGTAGATGTGTTAGTACTTTGAAGTTACCGATTGTTTAAGGCTGAAAATTAGATGCTACTTTTGTCTACTTTTTTGTCTTTCAATTTGTCATAATCAGATGTAGTGTGAACTGTATTTTGAAATCTGGATGGAAGTTAGAAATGTCATGCGAAGTAGTAGTGGTTATCCGCAATAGAAGAAGAAGGATTTTTCATTCGCAGATATGGAGATTTATGTAATCAAATAGTTGACAGTTATTTTGACAATGAAGATACAGTGTGTTTTGTCAATCTGGTTGTCACTGTGGCGTTGTCATTCTGTAGTTTATTTTGAAGACTTATGTGATGAAGATGTTCTGGAAGTATTCTGTGTAATGCAGTTTTGTGTTATGGTTAGTTTGCTGTGTGTTTGGGAAGTGAGACATAGTTAAACAGTTTGTCAGTTTGTTTGTCAAAAAGTCTGAATTTCCTTGAAGTTTGTGAAAGATGTGATAAGCAATAAACACTGGCGATCACGGCGATGATTGTGGCAAGTCGTCATGGTCGAATTCATTTTCTTCTTTTGATGGCGAGTGCCAAAAACATTCTGATTTGAAGGCAGATTTTGATTTGAAGATGGATTCTAATTTGTCAATGCAAATCTCAGTAGAGCAGCAGTAAAATTTGTGAGCATTCACGGTGTTGTGATGCAATGTCAAGGTCGAGTTTTCTTTCTTTTGTAAGGGGGATGAGTGCCAAGAAGATGCCGAGCAGCAGTTATGGTGGCGGTTACAATGGCAATTATGGTTCTTGGAAGTCAGATGCTGAATGGTAATACATTCTGGAGAATCCACAATAGCCTTCATATTCGTATTTTGTAAGATCAGTATAGTAAGGCGGCAAGGTTCATAGCAAGGAGGATCATGGGCAGATTTTGGCAGTATGGCAGGTTTTGACAGTGCAGTTTGACAATGCAGTTGACAGTTTGACAACACAGTTGACAATGCAGTTGACAGTTTGACAACACAGTTGACAGTACAGTTTGACAACACAGTTGACAATTTGACAACACAGTTTGACAGTTTTTCTGATTTGCAGACTGAATTTGCTTTACAGCCAAAAGGTAACTTTTTATGGTAATTTTTTCAAGAAAAAATTATAATATTATCAATTTAAAATATTTCAATCAATTTTAAGCAGCCAATTAAATGAACTTTACGGATCCCGGTACAGCATCCGTGGCTCTCCGTTTAGCAAATTTAATGGGTCTCGGATTGGTGTGGTGCATCTTTCTTGAGGGCTGAATATGATTGTTGTATTTTAATGACGTGATCATAATGGGAGGTAAAAAGAAGAAGAAGAAGAAGTGCAAGATTTGCATGAGTAGGAAGCATGAGGTGGATAATTTTCCATGTGCAATTGATGAGTGCTCAAATAAAGATGCATGTAGGAAATGGTGTATGGTTGATCTATACACAAAGTTTCATAAAATCGTCCATAAAGTGCATAAAGCATCATCTTGGGAGGAAATGGAGACTGCATTTGAAAGGTTGGCGAATTTTGAGGATGACTTAGAGAATGCATATGAATGGTTAGCTGATCACAAAGGAGACAGGAGAAGGTCATGTTCAAGTAGGAAAAGCATTGGGAAGTTACAAAGAGCATGTGAGAAGTTGAGGGATGCACATGAGGATGAGTTCAATGGGGAATCGAGTGATGATGATGACAGATGGGTTGGCATGGAGATTGAAATCCATCAAGTGGGGGGGATACCAAAGATGGAGGAGAAGGAGGTGCAAAAGGAGGTTGGCCAAGAGAGCCTAGAAGAGCCCCTAGATACCCCTAACCTACCACTAGAGTATGCCCATGGAGTGGAAGAGGTAGATTCATTGCTCAACATTAGGTTACATATGTCACTTGCATCTGAGGAATGTTGTGAGGAGAAGCAGATCATACATAGCAATGATGTTGTTCATGTCATTCAAAGCGCAATTGAAGAGGCGGATACCAAGATGATGTTGTTCATGTCATTCAAAGCGCAATTGAAGAGGCGGATACCAAGATGAATGAAGAGGAGGATGTGATTCAGTTGTTTTTAGGTTCCATGGATGATGTGTGTGGAATTACAGATAAATGTTGTTCATGTCATTCAAAGCGCAATTGAAGAGGCGGATACCAAGATGAATGAAGAGGAGGATGTGATTCAGTTGTGCCACAATGATGTTGTTCATGTCATTCAAAGCGCAATTGAAGAGGCGGATACCAAGATGAATGAAGAGGAGGATGTGATTTAGTTGTTTTTAGGTTCCATGGATGATATGTGTGGAATTACAGAGAAAGAATCAACTCAGGAGGAATTCCCTGAAATCAAATTTGCTGAAGAGGAATTTTTGGCAAATATGTCAGTTCAAGAAGAATCTCCACCAGAAAGATCCGTACAGGAGGATTTGCAGCCAAAAGATATTGCAGAATTGATATTTGAACCCTATAAACAGATTTTGCAGAATTGATATTGCAGAATTGATATTTGAACCCTATAAACAGATTTTGCAATCAAAAAACCTATGGGAGGAGTTTCCAGACAAGCAGGTGTATTTCAGAGGAATATGGCAGAACAAGAGCAAAATCCGTTCTTGTACATCAAAGCATGGTTGTTGTAGATAATTATTATGGTTACATTTCAGGTGCTGCAGGAATACAAGAGGAGTTTCCAAATGCTAATTTTGATAGTTGGCGGATTCAAGCGGATTTTTCAACTAATATAAGTGATATTGCGGATGATCAGGGAAATCAGAATTTTGACTCTGAATGTTTTAAAGGACATATTTTGATGTCACAGGTTGATATTCAGCAAGGAGATGTTTCAGTGCAAAGAATTTGAACAAGTGGATTGATTTTTGGTATGAATCAAATACAGGTCTTATGGATCAAATTGAGCAGGAGGATTATCAAGAGCAAGACATTGAAGAGTATAAAGCAGGATTGACAAGTTTGGAGGATCAGCATATGATGTTTGACATGCAAGATGATGCAATTTCAAGCTTTAGCTCGATGGATGTGCATTCTAAACGAGATGTGGGACAGATTGTTGTCAACCCAAACATACTTTTGTCAGAGGATGTGTGTTTTAAAGCTAATGAGCCAATAGAAGTGGATTCTTATAGAATGGGTTGTCAGATGTGGGATGATGGGTTGTCAGATGTGGATGATGGGTTGTCAAAATTCAGATTTTCATGTGTTGCAGACTTTGAAGTTGCTGATTGGGCAACGAAGATTACATTAGAGGATGCGTAGTGATCAATTTTTATGGTTTGTGGATCAGATCACATCTAAACAGGTTCAAAGGATTCTAGCAGACTATATGCGGATTATTTTCCTGATTTTTATGGAATTTTCAGATTTCAAAGCAAACTTGGTTTGTATACATCTCAGTAGGTTTCTTGCATATTGGTGTCACATTTTCATAGCAGATGGCCAAATAAACCTACGCAAGTTGATTGAGACTGATTTTGATCGCTGGAGGATTCAAACGGAATGTCAAACTCTTATGAGGGAAGTTGCCAAAGTTGTCAAGGGTCAAAGTTTTGGTTTTGAAGTGTCTCAATCTCTGATTTTGCTGTCAAAGGTGTGGAGGATTAGATCAGATTCAAGGCCGAATTATGATGCAGAATTTTTAAGTGTTCTGGAAGTGTTATTTGATTTGACAGTCAGGTTTCTTTCATTCAGCTTGACAAGGGAGTATGGTCCAATTTTCAAAATGCGGAGGAAGCAATATTTCAATGAACGGATAGGAAGTCAGATCAGTAAAAAGTCAGTAGTGCAACAGATTAGTCAGAAATCAGTAGAGCATTATGTTGCAAATGGAAAGTCAGCGGATATGCAAAATTTCAAAGAGGAGGATGTTCTGATGACATTTATGCTGATTTTGTTTTATCTTTGCAAGATTCTTTGCTTATCTAGTTTTTGGATCAAGGGATTGTGGATCCGAAGTCAGCCTATGGCTCAAGCCACCGCCGAGCTGTGCCAAGTGTTTAAGGCTGAAAATTAGATGCTACTTTTGTCTACTTTTTTGTCTTTCAATTTGTCATAATTGGATGGTGTGAAGTGTCTTTTGAAATTTGGATGGAAGTTAGAAATTTCATGCGAAGTAGTAGTGGTTATCCACAATCTCTCCACAATAGAAGAAGAAGGATTTTTCTTTCTTGCAGATATGGAGATTTATGTAATCAGATAGTTGACAGTTATTTTGACAATGAAGATGCAGTGTGTTTTGTCAATCTGGTTGTCACTATGGCGTTGTCATTCTATAGTTTATTTTGAAGACTGATGTGATGAAGATGTCTCGGAAGTATTCTGTGTAATGCAGTTTTGTGTTATGGTTAGTTTGCTGTGTGTTTGGGAAGTGATACATAGTTAAACAGTTTGTCAGTTTGTTTGTCAGAAAGTCTGAATTTCCCTTAAAGTTTGTGAAAGATGTGATAAGCAGTAAACACCGATAGGACGATACTTAGTTGGTGAAGTCAGGCATGGTGCGAGAGATCGAGGTTGGGGGTTGGTGATGATACTAGAGAGATTAGGAGTTACGTTGTGGAAGAGATTAGGTTCTTATAATTATAGTGGTGTGACTGAGAGGCTGTTCTTGTACTCCTGCTCACACATACATCCTCTTGCTCTACCACCCTTGCACAAACTCACCTTTGGTGTTAGAATGGAAGAGTACAATGCAATTGGAGATGCAGCCTAATTCTAGAACCTCACCTTGGGTGTTAGAGTGGAAGAATACAATGGAGTGCACAGATGCAACCCAATGCTATAATCTTTGTCTCCAATCACAAGTGACACCTGTATAGTAGCACTCTACATATCAACCTTCTTCCCATGAGTTATTGTGTTGTGGCTTTCACGAGTTTTTATGCAAGCTATCTTTTTTGTAAATTTTATTGTAATTTTTTTGAAGTTAATATACTAATTTAGTGATTTGTTCTTTGTAGGCTTCTTTTGGCCACCCTCCCCCGAGAGGCCTATTATTCTCTTTTTTTTGCTAGATCCTATAGTATTTGTTTATGTAAGAGACACAAACCTTGATTTAAATAGGCTACAACAATTGTTGAAGAGATGCAACGTTGAAAAGGTGCAGTATGTAATCGTGCCTTATAATCAAACGTTGTTATTTTATTTATAATATATGTCTTGTTTAGTTTTTTAATTACACTAAGTAGTTTGTCAATGATCATTTGCTCCTCTTTCTGTTGTGCAAGAGCCATTAGAGTGTCAATAATCATTTTTTGCACTTTCTATTATGTAGAAGCCATTTGAGTGTCTTTATAATTGATCTTAAAACAGGAAAACTTGTTTCTTGAATTCCATGTTTGGTATACATGGAGAAGATAAATCGTAAGTGCTACCCAAATGGTATTAGATTAAATAATCTATGTGCTTGTTTGTTTGGAAGGCATCCAAGCGAATAATAAGAACATTAGAAATTCTCCATCCTCCACTCATTAATAATAAAACTCCACATCAGTTTTTCATTATGCCATTATGTTATCTGAGTATAATTACAATTATTAAATTTTTAATGGGGATTTTTTTGAGAGTTTTAATAAGAATTGTTATTGCTATAGGCTCCATTACAAATTGATGGAAGCTCATGTGGATAGAGAGTGAAAATGCATGGAGATACATGCAATCAAAATTTCCAACAGACATATCAAAAAGATTATTTGTGAGTATACCATACTAACATATACATTTTTCTAAAACTTTCATATCATACTAATATGTACTAAGACTTATGTCATAATTCATTGTTTGTAGTTTATAAATTCATGTTATATAGACACATACATATTTTAGGTGAGGAAAAAGATAATTAGATTAATGCTCGACAATCATGTAGACATTCTTGAAGATCCAGATTCACCACCACGAGCAACCCCACCTAGGAAGAAAGAGAAGACATTGAAAAGGAAAGGATCTCCCACAGTGTCTGAATTGATATCTCCACTGAAATTTGGGGCGCCCTCAAATAAGAAAATGATATACATAGAGAAGAAAGGAAAGCATTCTAAGAAACATAAATAACCTAAGGAGAAACCTAGGGAAAAAGAGACCAAGCCAACGGATACTAAGGAGTCTAAGTCCAGCAAAGATTCCAAGGCTAAGGAGAAACAATCATTGAAATCCTAGCCAACCAAGGAATTTCAGGAGACCAAAGATTCCATGGACACCAACGAGCCAAAGCAAGAGCCTAAGGAGTAGAAATGATTTTTGTTCTCATGCTTTGTACCTATCCAACTTGTATAGACACCATTGAAATAAATATATATATATGAGATTAATATTGTTCTTCCCACCATGATACCATCTACCTTGAATTTGAAGTTTGATGGTATGACATCTAATGGAAATTCCAAGAACTCGCGCACATCCCTCGATGTCCATTTTGCATTCTCACAGGGACAACTCTCTTATCCCTGTGATGATGACAACTCTATTTTCATCATCACTGAATTTGATCTTTAGGTCATACTGCACAAATGTTTCCTCTGAATCCAATTTCATCCAAGAACCTCCACTCTTTTTCCATCGTCTGTACTCTAAGCTAATGTACAAGGTTTGTCAAGAGATGTTGTATACCATCACCACAGAATCAATGCAAGCATTACACTTTATAAAATCACCCCTATGGATAAAATCACTCCTATAAATGACTTCAGTCATTTTCCATTTTTCTCCAAGTGCATTATCCAAGTTAGGGTCAGATATATGTGTAGAAAAATACATTTCTTTTGTCCTCTTCATGTTTGCTTCCCAAAAACATGCCACAAATACATGAAGAGGTATAAACCACGATAGCTTAATCCTCTTAGAGATCCTTCTTGATTTCATAGAATTTTGAATATATAAGATAATCTTGGATTTAAATGCTAATAGAGTATCTTTGTTTGGAAAATCCTACAAAACACATCTTACAAATGAGCTTGCAATGTAGACATTTGAGTAGAAGGATGCATGCGCGGAATCCCTCTAGCCTGTGAGTTCTATGAGAGCATGTACTCCTTGATGGCTTTGCCTGCAACAACATGTTTGAGCTCTTGGGTGGCTATATTGGGCAAATATGCTGAATTAAGCACTCTTGCCCATCTGTGTACCAGTGTGTTGAGGTAAGATATCCAGGGTAGCAAGGATATGCATCTAGTTCTTAGAGTCTTCCGGCTCTGGGAGCGATGCACAATCTTCACTCTCCTTTTCATCTTCCAGTGTTTTATGGCATGTCTAGTACATATGGACTTTAGTAGTTTGTGTTGTTGTGACCGAGTCCTCTGCAAATTACTCTGAGACGTCCCTCCATCACAACGTTCAGGCTCTACGGTTTTGTACATGCCTGCTCTGAGACGTCCCTCCATCCAGTCCTTTAGGTCATTCCATAGGCTTGGGCTACCTTGGAGCAAGGTGCCAATAGGGATTTAGACTTGAGAGACGAGAGGAAATGTAAGATTCCTCCCCAGCCTCTCAAGATGTCCAGCATCTTTCCCTGTAATCAATCCCCTCTTCAGAAATATAAAAGATCTTGTCTCTGCCTGTTTTGGTATAGAGAGAGAAAATATTCTAGAGAGAGAATATTCAGATTTTGAATATTTTTGGATAGAAAAATATCTCATCTTATTAAAATGAATTTCCCTGAAACAGAAATTCAAAAAGAACTTTCCAATGTGCAATTGGAATTAATTGAAAATGGGTATAAAGGACCTTAGCCTAAGGGTCTAGATTTTCATAAATTTTTGGATTATGGTCCAATTAAGTTCCTATGGGCCTGGAAAAGGCCCCTGAGTGAACAGGTGGTGAGCGTTCTGGTTGCTAATGATGCCATAAGTATACCGATGAATGAATGATTGGAAATAAGGATTCAACCAGAGACTTTGAGGATTGTCATCAGTGACATAATGGTTTCATTAAAGGATTGTTTTAAAGTAAGCTGATGCTAAGAAAAAGGCAATTTCATATTGGGTATGTAAGTGGTGTGACTAGTTTTATGTTTGCATGAACTTCCGGCTAGGGGGCCTTAGAACTCTTTCCTTGGTACCCGGGACAAAACCTAACCAAATTCTTAATTGGATCCCATCACTACAGTGATTGGGCAGTTGGCTAACCCATGGGACTGGATGGGGTTAGGCTGTGACTGATGGATCCGTAAATCGAGACTCAATTTCTGTTATTACGATAGATAAAGTAAATCTCGGATAGTAATTGTTCTATGGATAGGAATCAATGGCTGTGCCTCTTGATGGGGAAAAAAGCGTTGATCCCAATGATCCAAGTGCAAGTTTCTTCCTTGATCCGATCGAGTATCTTTATAGGTGCAGTCGGATCAGCATGATCAGTAATGATCTTGACTATGTTAAAGTAAAAAGATATCCTGGTGGAATCGCCCGTGCTTTCCGGGTATGGGAAGTTTTTTCGGGTTCGGTTTTGGAAAAACCGACGGATTACTCTCTTGTCCGGATATCCGTGGTGGACGAGGCCCCGAGTGTGGGACCCTGCCTCGCGCATAAAGTGCTACTTCCGCTGCTAGTACCCTGAATCCATTGCGCGGTGGGGACAGGGATCTCACAGGAAAGAAGAGAGACCTGCAATATCTCTTGGAGCGGAGGCTATCCTTTGAGGAAGGTTAGGTCTGCTTTGTCTTAATCTTTTTGAGGTGTATGGGATGGGAACAATGATTTCTGCGTTTGTTCACCTATGATGTTCCTCTCCCAAATTTCTAAGATATTCAACCACTCTTTCTCCTTGTTGGGGGGTAGCTTCTTCTTCTATTAACTTGTCGGAGTGGTTTGTCTGGAAGTCGCAAGGATATACATTAGATCAATTTGAGGGGGAGGACGTAAACCCCATCTGGCAACAAAGATATTGAATGAATTTGAACTATGAAAAATGGGTCAAGGAAGAGCTGGACAAACTGTTGCATATCGGATTTATATATCCGATCGATCAGGCAACTTGGTTGTCTCCGATCGTCCCCCAAGAAGAATCAAAAGCTTAGGGTCTGTGTGGACTACATGAAGCTTACTACCGCTACAATCTCAGACCCCTTCCCTCTGTCATTCACAGACTCCTTTTTGTTGGATGCACAAACTCCTTGTTGGATGCAATAGTCGGCCATGAGATGTATTCATTTTTAGATGGCTTTAGTGTGGCTATAGCTAGGTCCAAATGGCATCGGAAGATCGGGAGAAGAAAGTATTCATCACCAAAACGGCCTTTGCATCCAATTTGACCTTTGGGCGGCTAAAGAATGCTCCAGTAACATTTTAGGGGATGGTTCATAAGCTTCATGTGGGTTTTCATCGATGACTTCAGTGTCTTTGGAAAATGATGCCAACACCTGACACACTTGGAGTTGTGCTTGTCCGAATTCCGAGGTTCAAGATTGAGCCTGAACCCTGCAAAATGTGCATTTTCCATCCAAAGCAATATGCTCCTTGGTCACATAGTATCTCAGGAAGGCATATCTATGGACCTAGCCAACGTAGAGGTGGTTCGGAAAGCTTTGATTCTCACAAGTGTGAAGGAGCTAAGAAGATTCTTGGGGCAAGTCCGATGGCAGCCGAATGTTAATCCCATTTTGGATTAACAAACATGATCCTAAATTAAGGACATTAATAAGTGTCATGAAAACGGCACTATAAAAGTTGTACATTATGAGATATTGGCCACCCAAGGCCTAGTAAGTGAGTTTTGGGCGCCCAAGTGTGAATAAGGGACAAATGTATATAAGAATACCATATTAGATAATTTGGGAAAAATCCCATTCCCATTTAAAAAATGGGATCATGGTGAACCTATCCAAGATTTTGTCTAAACCCCCCTATGCGACATATCATTGGAAAGATCTTGAAGAGTAGTATCTAAATATATAATGTCCGACAAATTTGGAGTTAATATGCTCAAGATATGGCCAAAACTATGTTAAAAAGGTAATTCCCAAAGTATGAGATTTTTCCCAAATTATCTAATATTATCTTTAAGGCATTTTCTCATAATGAAAAGACGCAATGCCCTTTGTGCTATAGAGAGCTCTCCCTTGTGTCTTGAGAGAGATTGAAGGTGTGAGAGCATTCTAGCATTGTGCCTCTTTCATTCTTGTGTGATTCATATGCTGGTGTGAGAGAATGAGAGAGAGAGTGATTGCCTTATGTGACGGTGTGAGAACTCTACAGGGCCCATGATAGCGTGGAGGTGGAGCTTGGAGGTTGGAGCTCAACAAGTGAGCTTGGAGGCCTCACGGGACTCAAGTTCGAAGCATTGGTAAATACCTTACAATAGTTGTGATCTATTTCTCGTCCTTTAGGTGAATGTGTAGAGTTCCCTCTTGGAAGTGTGGTAGCCCATAACATTTTTGGCACCGCTCTGCCGGGGAAACACCTTTGTTTCTTCCATCCTCTTGGAGTTTCAGCTCCTCCCATTGCATAGGATTCATTATTGCCTTTGCATTCTGGTAGTGCATTGTGTGAAAAATGAATGGATAAGATGTGTGTGGTAGGAAGAAATTGTGAGAAGTTGGTTGTGATGTTGTGTATGTTTGTGGTGGAGTGGTTTTACGATAAAGCTTCACTGTTTGTTCTTGTTAATTTTGATATTAGCATCATTGAAAACACCAACATGTGAGCAGTTGGTGTGTGGTTTTCTTTCTTTTTTAAAAAATTCATAAAAATAAAAAACATAAGGGACCCTTGACTGTGTCAAGAACTTGCATTTCATTCCTAAGGAGTGGCACAATCGATTTAGTATCAATTGGATAAGTATTACGCACCCAAAATCACAAACTTTCAACGCGGGAAGTTCCACGTGAGTGCAAAAAAGTTGTTCATGCCATGAACCATTTCCTGCAGTTTCATGCCATGAATCACTCACGAAATCAGTGCTGCAATTAACGCCAAAAAACAAGGGATTTCCTTGCCAAAAATAGAAAATCTGATCCTGACACCTCTGACACCACGAAGTATGCCGAAATTTTTAAACACGTGAAAGTTCAATAAAGCATTCATGACGTGAAACATTCTGAAGCTGTTCATGTCGTGAAACCCTTACTGGTTCACGACGTGAACCCTTTTGAAACAATTCATGGCGTGAAACCCTTATTGGTTCACGATGTGAAACTTTCTCTGCAGATTCATGGGTTGGCCAAATCCAACGGCTAGACAGACCAAGGCCACAAGGGTCGGTTAAGGAGAAGCAACATATATCAAAAAGAGGGGATCTAGCCCGAAAGGGAAAAAAATTTGAGCAGGTGAAAGTGCAGGATTTCCTGCAGTTTCACGCCGTGAACCATTCTTTGCGTTTTCATAGCTTCTAAAATAAAGCGATAGAATCGAAAGTAAAATAGAGCAATAGAATTGGAAGTAAAATCAAATTGGGTTGAAAAATAGCTTATCAAATCGTACATACATGCAATTAAGATTTGGAAATCTTATCAGAGATGATCTTACGCCAGACAATAGTGCATCAAATCACCTAGGATCTTCCTATCAAAGAAGTGTGGGATCACGACATTCTACAAGCAGACACCTGAGTGTTTAAGAAACCTGACCACTACTGAAACTAGTAGCGAAGAGTCCAGGGAAGAAGGGCTTAGATACGCTGGGTTTGGGGAAGAGGAGAAACCACCCTCCCCAACGAGATCCAGTGATATCATTCATATTGCCTAGGGATTTTTTGATCTCCAAACTAGTCATGATGAAGAAGCGCAATCTGTGGGCATGGGTTCGTCAACCAGCACTGGACTCAGTCCACGACAAGAAGTGCTATTCCAAACGTTGAATTCTAGGCTGTCGAATACCGGCACCCCCCGAATAAGATGAGACATAGAAAGTGTGGCTAAGACGGGTCAAATATTCTTCCCCACCACGATCGAGGAAATAGAGTTAGACTTAAACGGAGTGAGGTGGAAAGACAACTACGAGAATTGAGCTTAAGGAAATAAGAGCTCAATACCCGAAGGAGGACGAGAGCTGAGCAAAAGGAAACAAGAAGTTTTAACCCACTCTAGTCACGAGGGAAGGAACCAGAAATAGTTATGGGTAGAAGTGAGGGAGAAATCCCAAACTTAGAATCCATAAACAAGGAATCCAGAATGGAGGAAGGGTTTAAAACCATAGAAGAAGAGGGTAACTTTGCAAGCATGGCAGGTGAAGTAGAGGAACGACTCTATACCAAAAAGGATATTGAGCAGATGATCAATAACTCTACGTTCCTACAAGACATGGAGCGCTTGATTTTGCAAAGACGTACGGAGGCGACTAATGGGGAGTCACTCCAAGGTACCGCGGGCTGGCCCATCTCATGGACTCAAAATACCTAGAAGAGCCATACAAGAAGGGGACAAGGTCTAGGAAGGGGGGGGGCAATTCCTCAAAGGCCTAGGATAGATCCAACCATGGACCTTAATGTAGCCACAAGGGTAGGCCTGCTAAATATGGTGGTAGAGATGGGTCGAGTCAGAGAACTAGGCACTGCTCTAGAATCCTAACCTTCCCAGATGAAACCCCATATCATTTCAAAACTTGTCCAAAAGTTCTCTGGGGGACGAGGATCCTATCCAACATGTAGAGATTTTTGAATCCACATGTGAAACTTGCGGGCCGGTCAATGATGATAATGATACATGCCTTCTCACTAACCTTGGAAGGACAAGCTCATTAGTGGTTTTGAACCCTTAAGCCTGAGGATAAGGTTAACTTCACAAGGCTAAACTATGTTTTTGTGACCAGTTTTGCCTGAAGTGGTGACAAATGGAGCCCTGTGGCACAATTACATAATATCAAACAAAAGGAAGATGAGTCAATGATGAGAGACTATGTTTCTCATCTGAAGCACTTAAATTCAAGGTGGAAACTTTGGGAAAGGTTAACTGATGTGATCAGTTGTTGCCTTGTTTCCGGAGGGGGGTTAGAGAGACCATAAAATGCATGATTACTCGGTACTAGCCCGACCTGCTACTCTTGATGCATGTTGCAAGCTGGAAATCAAATATGAAGATAATATGTTAGAATTGCCGCAACCAGAAGATGTTAAAACCTCTTCAGTAACTATAACTTTGCGTGTCTTGAGCCACCAAGAAATTGGAACTCGAAGCAAGCAAGTCAGAAACATGATGGTGGATGAGCTCAGTAATGCCATATTAGAGAAACTGAAAGTCAAGGAGGGAAGAGAAACATCCAGCCATGGGCATAATCACCTTTACCCCGCAAAGAATTGGTGTGGTGCTCTATGTGCAGATTAAAATCACACCACCACCGAGTGTCTACTGATAAGATCAAGGCCATTACTCTATTGTGCTCAGTGTATAAAATCATGA
The DNA here is from genome assembly GCF_041138505.1 of Cibotium barometz. Lineage (NCBI taxonomy): Eukaryota > Viridiplantae > Streptophyta > Polypodiopsida > Cyatheales > Cibotiaceae > Cibotium > Cibotium barometz. The sequence continues at coordinate 26,651,528 of NC_141062.1, read as the reverse complement.
CACTTCAATGTGTAGATATCCAAGGTTTCAAAATGTTGCACAGCTACCAGCACTTAGAGCCCCATTGGCTTTACCGACGGTGCCACCTATACAGATCACTGCTACTACTGGACAACCCAACTCTTCCTACTTACCTAGGGGGATGTTCCGAGTACAAGACGCTGCTCCACCTTTGCCGCCACCAGTTCTAACACCACAACCACCATAGGCTAAGATCAATCAAGTATTGATCGAAGAGCCGTCAAAAGACGTTGACATGGTGTGGGAAATAGAACTTAGTAGGGAGTACTACGAGGAAACGGCTGAGGTTACACCGGAATTCTACGTCCTACAGAACAACACGCCAGTACTTGTGTTTCAAACCATGGTACAATGGAAGGGCAAGGACATGAACTCGAATATGAGAAGAGGACCGCTACAATGCTTTGGCTATGGAGGACCACATTGAGTCACCGAGTGCCCAAACAAGAATATGGGTCATACACATCAGCCACAAACAAGTGGCGGCTTTGCCCAATGACACGCCAGTGCTCACTTGTACACTAAATGTGGAATTGATCATTTAATAGGGGATTGTCCATACCAAGAAAGTGGCTCTACTTCTATTGCCAATCAGGTCACCATCCGGACCATTAGTGTACAATCTGGGAAGATCACACTGCTCAATGTCCTAATAAGAGCTCAAGCTCAACTAGGAGACAAGGGAAGAAATTGAGCGGATGCGACTATTTCCAGAACTGGCCGCCACCAGGAGAAGAGTGAAAAAAGTAGGTAAGGGTGACACAAGGGTCACAATCTAAGACGAATCTGAAGAAGATACAATTGATATCGGATCCACCCAATCAAAGGAAGAGGGGTGTCAAGGGATCAATCATAGAGGATCAGACTCGGAAAAGCAAGCAGCAACCAACAACACCTAAGGGAGTCGGTGAATATAGGCCAAGGCCTTAGTCAAAGAGTACCAATGGCTTCGTGAAGCCCAACCGGGTAAGGGATACAATTTATCCATGAAACGAGCCAACTCGGGATAGGGAATTGGACGTGCCAACTCCAATTCCAGAAGGAACAGAAGAGGAGTCCCAAGCAAACACACTGTCCAGAATGTTTTGAGGAAAATGGGTTGGAGGAGTCCAACCATTCCTTCCCTATGGAAGAATACGAGACACCTACATTGGAAGAACCCTCTATCTCCAAAGAACCCAAAGACATAGGAAGTCTCACGGTTGTGCTATCCATGCCTGTCCAAATGCCATTAGGGTAACTGTTATGCAATTCACCAACACTATGGATAGACGTAAAAGAATGGGTAGAGGGCAGCCAACCAATACTATAGATGAGACTCTGCCACCCCTGACAGAAAGAACCTTGAGGCATACAAGGAAAACTCGAGTCGTTAAGATACCAGTTAACCAACTGGGACGCTACTACGAAAGTGGCGACACAAATGCTACCATTCCAATTCATCATAATGGGTACCAGGCACTGGCTATCCTGGCTATCCTGGATGGTGGGGCGGGGGTTAGCATCTTTACAAAAAGTTGCTGGGAAAACTGGGGGAGACTCGAACTAAAAAAAGCAGATCTGATCGTTAGAATGGCTGACGAAACATCTTCGAGGCCCATTAGGCTTCTGGTGGAGAATGTTAAATTCATACTTTTAACATTTTGCTATCATCATACATTCGTGGGTCATGGACTTCATGCTCCAACCTGACACATATGACATAATATTGGGGAGACCCTTCATGAGGGAATCCAAATTGCTGCATGATTGGGCCTTGGATCACATTGTGTATGTATGTAGGGATTCACAAACCTTAAAGATTGATCTGAGAACATAGAAAGCTCACCCCATGGAAGGACAATTGTTTGGTAACGATTCGGTCACAACGGAATGAACCACTTCTATACAGATATGCCAACCCTCGGAGGAATATCCCAAGGATGAAGAGGAAATGAAAACTGGCAATGGTGCCAGTCTCCAAGGCAACCACATCAAGGTAGGACTCAGCCATGGCCCTACTGAAAGAGCATGCAGCATTCCTCATGCCAGTCTCTAGGGTAGCCACATCAAGGGAGGACTCGGCCATGGACCTACTAAAAGAGCATGTAGTGTCCCTCCAGAAACTATGATGAGTTGACAAGATGGCCTACAAAGACCAGCACACAAGCAAGCCACAGAGGATAGGGGAAAATGGAAGCTCACATAGATGAGCTAAAATCCAAGGTAAGAGGGAAGAGGCCCATGGATTGGTTGAAGAAGCACTAGGAAACACATGAGGATATCCAATTGGGCATTGCCAGCCTTGAGGAGGCTAAGAATGTGACCTTCTACACCAAACTCGCATCTATCTGAACCGAGCTCACTGACACGTAGGAGAAATCAAGCAATAGAGCAACCTCACGCAAATAATCTGCCAAGGATGTTACTACATGTATATCCTCATAGGTGCCATTGTTGCAGCCAACCTACCCGAATGCAAAGCTTGGCAAAGGATGGACACCACTCTACTTTAGCATTACATTCCTTACACCATCATCCCCTCGCCAACCTTGCCCCAGCCTGAACAATCCGAACCAACCTGTTGCTACTGGTGGGTGGCAACAATGATGATGAGATGGGCGGAGTTGAAGACTAAAATTATGTCCAAATGGCATTGGAAGATCGGGAGAAGATATCATTCATCACCGAATGGGGTGCCTTTGCATCCAATGTGAGAGAAATGTGATGACCTTTGGGCTAAATAATGCTCTGATAACATTTCAATGGAGGGTTCATGAAATTTTTTCCGAGCATTTGACAAGCTTCATGCGGGTGTTCATCGATGACTTCAGTGTCTTCGAAAAATCATGCCAACACCTGACGCACCTGGAGTTGTGCTTGTCAAAATGCCAAGATTCAAGACTAAGCTTGAACACCGCAAAATGTGCATTTTCCCTCCAAAAGTGCTATGCTCGTTGGCCACATAGTATCTCAGGAAGGCATTGCAGTGGACCCGACCAAGACCAAGGCATTGTAGTGCAATGGTCAATTGGCCAGACTTGACTTGTCCTTCCCTACATTTGAGATGCATAACTTCTTTTTTCCTCTTCAGATTGTAATCCTATCAGTTTCCCAGTTATGTTTGATTCTTCCACTTCTGAGCCACGGTCTTCCCTACAACATGGGATATGCACCTAGCGATCCCAATCATCTTTAGGACTATAAATACGGCAATGAACATACATCTTGCCACTTCAATTTGTTCTCCCTTGATCATTCGAACTGGCCAAACCCTTCTTTGATCAACCATCCAGATATGGAATGGAGCTGGTTGCATTTTTGTAATTCCTAGCTTCTTTGCCAGGCTGTTTGATATTATATTCACTCAGATCCTCCATCCAAGATGATCCATGACACCGTCTTCCCTCTTATTTTTTGGTCACTTCTAGAACAACTGCATCACAATCCTAAATTGTTTCCATATTTCTACATTTTGCAGAGCAGCTGGATTCTCCATTTCCTTAATGGACACTTGCGCCAACTTTTCACTCGGCACTATGGCCCTGAGTGGCTTTTGCCTATAGTTGGGCACCAGATTCAACATTTGATTCAATGTTATGTTTAGCTTCATTTTGTTGAGATCCTCCCATAGGTCATATTCCTCCTTAGGTTGCTGCTGCTCACTTTGTGACTAGGCATACTTTGGCCTCTGTTTACTTTTCCTTCTTTCTCATTGGCTTCTCTTTCTTTTTCCTGACCTTCCCTTGTCAATTTTTCTATTCAGACTTGCTTTGGATTCCTTTCCATTTCCTTTCGCAAGATGCTTTTACTACTCTAGGCTGTAATAGGCTCTAGTTGGCACTTCTACATCCTTTCTTTAGTCCTTTTGGTTTGCCTCTCTTTATGGCCTTGCCTCTTACACTTCCTACTGATGGCGTTGTAGTATGGGACAATCGTTTTGCCTATACCTAAGGGCACTATAATAGTAGCATATCAACCTAGTTCCTCCTTGTCTAGATCTTCCACCTCCTCTTGCATAAGGTCTTTTGTTTTGAGGCCCGCTGGGAATTGAAAAGATACAGGGGAGAAGAGAGCTTGAGCTCTTGCAAGCACACACACACACTCACACAAACCCTAGAAGAGAACACACAAGGTGAGAGGCTGAAAAATCTTCTTCTTCTTCACACAACAAAACAAGGTGAGAGGCTGAAAAATCTTCTTCTTCTTCACACAACAAAAGAGGTCTACAAAGAAGATAACGTGACTAACACACATAATAGAGTATATACAAGCGGTCCATAATTTGAACATGCTAAAAGGAGTGGGTAGATGTGGACTAGTTGGTGTAGTCTAGCTGTAGAATCTCTGGCGAAGATATGTTGGTGCCAGCTACCAAACCCGCCAGTGATGTAAATGTTGAACGGTCATGTAGGCGCCTTGTGAGTGTCAGCTCATGTTGAGCTTGACATCTCAACACTCCCCCTCAAGCTCAACTCCAGCTCATGAACTCCAAGCATATCTTGAAATCTACGGAGCTTCTCAGCTCCCAAGGCCTTCGTGAAGATGTCAGTGACCTGATCCTGTGTGCTGACATAGGCAAAGTCGATGTCGCCTGCCAAGACTCTCTCCTTGATGAAGTGGTAATGTACCTCAATGTGTTTCGTCTGCACATGAAAAAATGGGTTCCTGGTGGCCAACTCTATACTGCTAAGATTATCACAATATATGACAACCTTTCTCTCCACATGCAACCCCAAATGAACAAGTAGCTTCCGTAACCAAGATACCTCACACGTTGCCACTGCAACTCCTCTGTACTCTACCTCTGTACTCGACAAGGCAACTGTGGGCTGCTTCTTCTTGCTGCTCCATGTCACCAACAACACTCCCCAATGAAAACATAAATCCACTAGTAGATCTCCTATATCTGAGATGCTACCTGCCCAACCTACATCTGTGTACCCATATAGCTCCAATGGTACACTTCCTGCATAATCAATAGCAGCCCTCAAATACTTAAGTGTGCATCACACACTATCAAGGTGTGGTTTGCACAAAACCTACATAAACTGGCTTTCTAAGCCAACAATGTAACTCAAATTTGGCCTGATGATTCTGACATAGATCAAACTCCCCACAATCTTCATGTACATAGTGGGATCCTCCAATCCATAACCTGCATCTGCACTAAGCTTGCCATTTTGATCTAATGGCACCAAGATTGACTTACAAATCATGCATCCCATACTTGGACAACATCTCCAATACATACTGTCTCTATGATAGCCAAATACCCTTAGGTGTGCGAATGGCCTCAATTCCTAAAAAGTAGCGCAGATCTCCCAAATCCTTCATCTCAAACTTCCTTTTGAGAAGACTTTTCACATGCTCAATCTCTTCCAACTTGTCACCCCCAAAAATAAGATCATCTACATAAATGGTAATGATCACAATACCCTTATCACTCTTGCGCACATGTACATAGTGGGATCCTCCAATCCATAACCTGCATCTGCACTAAGCTTGCCATTTTGATCTAATGGCACCAAGATTGACTTACAAATCAGGCATCCCATACTTGGACAACATGTCCAATACATACTGTCTCTATGATAGCCAAATACCCTTAGGTATGCGAATGACCTCAATTCCTAAAAAGTAGCGCAGATCTCCCAAATCCTTCATCTCAAACTTCCTTTTGAGAAGACTTTTCACATGCTCAATCTCTTCCAACTTGTCACCCCCAACAATAAGATCATCTACATAAATGGTAATGATCACAATACCCTTATCACTCTTGCGCACATACAAAGAATGATCTACATCTGCCATATGAAAACAGTAGTAACAAGATACTCATCAATCTTGTCATGCCATGCTCGCGGAGCTTACTTTAGCCCATACAAAGCCTTATGAAGCTTACATACATACTTTGGGTGACCTGTATCCTCAAAACCTAGTGACTGATTCATATACACCTCTGCTTTCAAAGTCACCATGCAAGAACACATTTTTTACATCCATCTGATGTAAAAACCAGCCTTTAGTTGCAGCCACCGCAATCACAACTCTCACACAGTTTCCATCTTTGCAACTGAGAAAAATGTCTCCTCATAATCAATCCCATGTGTCTGTGTGTATCCTTTGGTTACCAATCTAGGCTTGTACCTGCTTATGCTACCATCACAAGTTATGTTTCACCTTATATACCCACTTACTGCCAATAGCTTTCTTGCCTTCAGGCAATGGCACCAAATTCCAAGTCTCATTTCCATACAATGCATCCATAACTTTCTCCCAACACACATTTCCAATAGCCTCATCAAAACATGTGGGTTCTACAACCTACACAACTTTTGCCATATAAGCATAGTGATGTGCCACATAACCATCATAAGTCAACCTTTGCATAGGGTTTTTGACTCTTCTAGATCTTTGTAACTTTGCATTCATGGCTTCCATACCCTTCTTCACACTAGGTTTCCTCATTGCTAGAATCCAAAGCTCCTCATCCAGCCTCATCTCTGAGCCACTAGAATCTCCATCAATAAGAGAATGCCCTGTAGAAATATCAACCATACCAAGGGGCTCAACCACTTTCTCTTTGCCTTTATGTGATGTACCAACTACATTTTTAGCACTGGTATTATGATGCAGCCTTCCACTCCATGGTCTATCAACAACAGAACCATTGGATGAGGTCTTGGTCCACTCAATGACTGTGATTGCTGTCTGTGCAACCACATTTCCACTTACATCAACCCCAACAACATCTGTTTCAGTAGCATACCAGCTACTCATCTCATCAAATACAACATCCCTACTTATCCTCAATTCACGTGTAGCAAGATTATAACATCTGTATCCCTTTTGCTTGGGAGAATACCCAATAAACACACGTTTTTCTACCTTTGGATCCAGCTTGGTACGTAACTCATTTGGCACATGCACATATGTAATACATCCAAAAACTTTCAAGTGAGACAAATTAGGTTTCCTGCCAGTAAACCTCTCCTCTCGTGTTACATCATGTATGGCTACAGTAGGAGTCCTGCTATGCGCGGCATATTCTTCTTTGCCATCAATGCTCGTGCTATCTCTCCAATGTGCCTGTTTTTTCACTCAGCAACTCCATTTTTATGCGGAGTGTTTCTACATGTAAATTGTCTCTGAATGCCATTCTTTCGCAAGAATTTAGAGAACTCATTGGAGAAGTATTCTCCCCCTCCATCTGACCTTAGGCACTTCACATGCTTTCTTGTCTATTTTTCAGCCATCACTCTAAAATTCTGAAAATGAGTGAACACTTCACTCTTCTCCTTCATGAAATACACCCACACTTTCCTCGTGTGATCATCAATGAATGTTACATAGTACCTGCAACCACCCATAGACATAGTCTTCGCAGGACCCCATACAACTGAGAATGCACAACATCTAGTACATTCCTGCTCACATTTTTGTCATGTGGAAACACGTGTTTTGTTTGCTTTCCAAATTGACATGCTTCACAGACTTTCTGCATACCTTCAACTTTAAACTTAGGCAACCATGTCACAATTTCTTTAGTCTGCATAGACTTCATTCTTTGCACATTTACATGCCCAATTATCTTATGCTAAACGTTTGTATCTACAACTCCTGAACCATTTGCAAAACATTACAACACTCACTTCAGGCATATTTACATTCAATGTAACATTCTGCCCACTCTGTTGCCTTTTGCAACCAACCTGCACTTATCTTTAAAGTCTTCTACATAGCAGCCATCAGGGTTAAACACCGGACTTGCAAACCCTGCTCAATCATTTGGCCAACAAAAATTAGATTCTTTATAATGTTAGGAACATGAAGTACATCTGTAAGGTACTTCACCTTACCATCCTGCATGGGCAATGGCACATCCCCAACATGGGCAATCAGATGAGCAGTGTCATCCCCTATTTTAATAAAACCTGGTCTTTTAAGACTCTTCATTTTCTTGAACCACTCACTATGACTTGTCATGTGTTTCGAAGCACCTGAATCAACATACCATACATCATCTTTACATGATGCTACATCATTTCCAGACACAACATTAACCACATGTTGCATAACAAATAACCTCTCATTATCCTCATTATTTCTGCTAAAGGATGCATAGTTGTTTTGCTGCACTTTCCCATTTCGCATGTCACTCTACTTCTTATAGCAATTTGCCTGCACATGTTCAGGCTTACCACAGTAAAAACAACCTCGTGTATCATTATGATTTCTCAGAGGCTCTTGATTCTGGCGTTCTTGATCTCGCTGGCATGGAATCCCTTCCCAAAATCGTCTTGGATGATGCAAATGCCCTTCACTCCCCCTGAGGCCTCCGACTACCTACAGCAATACCACATTGCTCTGCTTGAACTTCCTTCATTCTCCATACACTGTCCATTGCACTCCTATGAGCATGATGGGCACACTTTCTCTCGTGATCTACCCCAACTAGCTTCTCTATGTCAGAAGTGTCATAGGAGAACATGCATATCATGCATAACATATCTCAAGAGTCCTATGCAGACTAATCCCTTACTTACTACTCTCCTACTTGGCATGCCGTCTCCCTAGTAGGATTGCTAGAAGTGTCGCTGTCCAGCCAAGACTTGACACTTCACTGGTTTCGGACCACCTAGTCGGATCCTAGAGAGCAACGACTATCTCAACTGTGCCTAATATGACAAGCGAACGCTAGGTGTTGAGCTACTAATCTCCTTATACTTAGGGGAGCTAAGAATGACTATGCACATGTTAGTTCCTAGATCCTTCATGCTTCTTGATATAGTAGTTAACACAGAGATAAACATGCAAGTGATATAGAGTAGACAAAATGATACATTGCAAAGCAGCAGCAAGAGAGAGACTAACCCAGAAAACATTCTTGAATATTAGCGAAGACTCTCAAAAGTACATCAATCCAACATCTACTAACCTCATATCTCTCATAACATAACCTGGATAGTTCCCTCTTTTGCTTCTTACATCCATTCGGGTACTACCCATTTACAAGAAGTTGTTACCAGTTTGTTGCAAAACAAGAAGTCTTAACACATGACTGGTCTGATTGGCCACCAACAAGATGTAGTGCCTAGAATGCAGAGATGGTCGTGAAGCACATTGCTCTTAAGATTGATCATGAATTTATTGATGTGAGAAATAAATCATCTAGACTTTCATAGGTGTGCTACATTTCATGTGGAGATACTTGTTTCTAGTATTGTAATCCCACATTGTTTCTCCATCCTCCTACTTGAGGTTATGGTCTCAACTGGCTCCACTGGGGTGACAATCCCACAAAGTGTGTCTCAAGAGCTTATAGATGGCCTTCTCAAGTGGGTTTAGAGATCTAAACAATTGGCATGCTTTACCTTCAAGGCAAAGTTCAAATGAACAAATCTTGGTGGGATCATCAAATTCATCCCATGGCCTCACAAATTTGATCAAAATTCTCTAGGTATTGAATGGGATCTCCAGTTTCATTAAATTTGATCATCATCCTTGAAATGAGAATTTGCTTGGTTTTACCTAGCTCTGAGCCTCTAGGTACTATGTTGGTCGCACCAACCCCCCCCATCCCATTTCAAACTGTTGGAATTAGGGTTGCAGGAATGCACACACAACTTCAAGAAGATGAGGAAGCTTGAGCACAACACAGTAGTGTATTATGAGTGCCAAAAATGAAAGATAACAAGCCCTAGAAGATAATGGGCGTATATACAATGCACGGGGGAAAAAACCTCCTAGTGAGGGAAAAAGTGCCCCGGCGGTCCTAAGTGTGTTCACACACATCACTACTATAATATGGTAACAAATCCCCCCTGGAGTGATGCGGTGAACAAGAGCTAGCACTCATGTATAGGGAAGTGTCTAGCTATGTGGACGAATCCACAAAAGGGAGTAAGCCCAAAGCTTTGCGAAAAGCTTCGAACTTCTCACGAGGCAGAGCCTTTGTGAAAAGGTCTGCAAGGTTATCCTGTGTTGGCACATAAGCCAAACTGATCTCTCCTGCAGAGAGTCTCTCCCTGACATAATGGTAGTGCACCTCAATGTGCTTCGTACGAGCATGGAACACTGGGTTCTGCGCAACTGCCAATGCGCTCTGACTGTCAGTGAAGATGGTGGTGGCAGATGGCTGCCCAACACCCAAATCAGCCATAAGGCGTCTGAGCCACACACACTCAACCGTAGCTGTGAAAGCTGCCCTGTACTCAGCTTCACAACTAGAAGTGGCCACAGTAGGCTGCTTCTTGCTCAACCATGATATGCATGAGCTTCCAAGCATGAAGCAAAAACCACTCGTGGACACGCGTGTGTCATAACAACCAGCCCAGTCAGAATCTGAAAAAACATGTAAATCTGGCGGCAATGATCCCCCCTTGGGATAAAACAACCCAAGATGCTGAGTACCACTCAAATAGCGAAAGATACGCTTCACTGCCTGCCAATGCTTAATGCCTGGGCTATGCATAAATCTGCTCACCTGTGAGACTGCAAACTGAATGTCTGGCCTCGTAATGCATACATAAATGAGGCAACCAACAGCTGTCTGATAGAGTGTGACATCAAAGTGATCTCCAGCATCATGAAGACTCAACTTCAAACCTGTCTCCATTGGAGTAGCAATAGGCTTGCAGTCTTCAAGGCCAAATCTCCGCAACAATGTTTCAATATACTTTGTCTGACACAAAGCAATACCTCCATCACACTGCTTAAATTGTATCCCCAAATAATGATGCAAATGCCCCAAATCTGACATCTCAAAAGAGGCATTCAAATCAAAGATACGCTTCACTGCCTGCCAATGCTTAATGCCTGGGCTATGCATAAATCTGCTCACCTGTGAGACTGCAAACTGAATGTCTGGCCTCGTAATGCATACATAAATGAGGCAACCAACAGCTGTCTGATAGAGTGTGACATCAAAGTGATCTCCAGCATCATGAAGACTCAACTTCAAACCTGTCTCCATTGGAGTAGCAATAGGCTTGCAGTCTTCAAGGCCAAATCTCCGCAACAATGTTTCAATATACTTTGTCTGACACAAAGCAATACCTCCATCACACTGCTTAAATTGTATCCCCAAATAATGATGCAAATGCCCCAAATCTGACATCTCAAAAGAGGCATTCAAATCAGCCTTAAAATCAGCAATATGACTCTCATTTGGTCCTGTGAGCAGCATGTCATCGACATAGAGAGCAATGATTAGATGTACACCATCCACACGTTTAACATACAAAGTGCTTTCTGTTGGACTATTCTGAAACCCATGTGCAGTCAAATATGCATGTATTTTTTCATACCAAGCTCGTGGAGCTTGCTTTAAACCATATAAAGCCTTTTTTAACCTGCACACTTTGTTTTCCTGCCCTCTTTGAACAAAACCACGAGGCTGCGATACATACACCTCCTCATGCAAATCTCCATTTAAGAACGCAGTCTTTATGTCCAGCTGATGTACATTCCAACCATTATGAGCTGCTAATGCACAGATGCTACGAACAGTGGTCATACGACATGTGGGAGCAAAAGTCTCATCAAAATCAATGCCCTTCTCTTGAGCATAACCTTTTGCAACAAGCCTAGCCTTATGGCGATCCACTGTGCCATCAGGCTTACGCTTCAATTTGTATACCCACTTAGTGCCAATGGCCTTCTTGCCAGGGGGCAAGTCACATAAAGACCATGTACTATTCTTCATAATAGCATCGTATTCTGCTTGCATAGCAGCCATCCAATTTTCTGAACTTTGTGCCTCATCAAATGAAACAGGCTCACTTTCATCGCACATACTAGAAACAGCCAATGCATAACAATCTGACGCATAAGAGGCACCATGAGAGCCAGAACGAGTGCGACTAGACAAAGGGGCATCCAACTTGCTGTCACGCAAAGTCTGCACCAGCCATCTAGGCATGTTCCTAGAGCCCTCAATCTCTTGTCTCTCATCCTCAAGTGCATCATGCACATCTGCATCAGATATAGGCTGATCTGTGCCATCATTTAAAACCTGCATAGGCTGAAAAACTGCCTCATGAGGTATTGCACTTGACTGTGCACCACTGAAAAGAGGCAACAATGTATCATAGACATCACGTGAGCTGATATCTGTCTCCTTAGTACATGAAACCAAGGGCTGAACTGCATCTTCCACAAATACAACATCACGGCTAACCAAAATGCGCTTTGTCTGTGGATGATACAAACGATAGCCTTTGCTCTCAGCACTATATCCAACAAAAATACATTTGACAGCTTTGTCATCCAATTTTCTGCGATGTTGCACAGGCACTAATGCATATGCCAGGCAACCAAAAACACGTAAATGGCCAACAGATGGCTTGCGGCTATGCCAAGCCTCATATGGAGTGACAACCTGTAATGCTTTGGTGGGACACCTGTTTAGTACATAAGTGGCACACATGACAGCCTCAAGCCAAAAACCATGTGGTAGACTTTGACTCTTAACCATACATCTTGCCATTTCCATGAGAGACCTGTTTTTTCTCTCAGCCACACCATTTTGCTGTGGTGTATACGGCACTGTACATTGGTGTTTTATCCCACGCTCAGCCAGAAATGCATTAAATTCTGAAGACATATACTCCCCCCCTCGATCTGAACGGAGGGTGCCCATCTTACTTTCTGACACATTTTCAGCCATAACCAAAAACTGTTTGAAGCACAAAAACACTTCGGACTTTGCCTTCAAAGGATATACCCATGCATGCCTGGTAAAATCATCAATGAAAGTCACGAAGTAAAGGTAGTTTCCAAATGATGGAGTTTGCATGGGACCACAAACATCACTGTGAACAAGCTGCAATCTGCGTTCAGCTCTCACTGATCCATCTTTGGGAAAGGAAGCACGCTGCATTTTACCCAATATGCAGCCCTCACAAACATGCTTGACAGGTGCCTCAAGCTTAGGCAAAGAAGACACCATTTCAGATTTCTGCAGGCGCAGCAAACTTGCAAAATTCAGATGACCAAAACGTGCATGCCACAGTTTTGCATTTGAAATAGCCTGCGTATCCATAATAGCACATGCTGAATCCTCTACACATTTGCCATCCATATTGAGCTTATACAGCCCTCGACATAGTGAACCAGATGCTACAATGATGTCACCACAAGAGAGATCATGAACAGTACATCTGTCATCCACAAATTTTACAACCAAACCTGTTTTGGCAAATGCGGAGACTGACAGCAGATTCTTTTTGATCCCTGGCACATACAATGCATCAAAAAGTGTAAAGGTGTTGCAATTTGCAACATTCAGCACAATCTGTCCAACTCCTTTAACGGGATAAGAGGAGTTATTGGCACAAGTGACAGTATTCCCTGTGGGAGCAGACTCAAGGAAAGTGAATAAACTGCGCTGCGAGGTGATATGCTTAGTGGCACCACTGTCAAAGTACCATACATTTGAATCTACTGCAGACATACATGTGTCATGCAAAGATGGGTCATAACTGCACTGCGCATTGAATGCCCATTATGTATCTTGAACAACATTAGCAGATTCATTGTTAGAAGGAGAGGCATCTGCAACAGCCATACCAGCCTCTTTCTTCTTAGCCTCTTTCGCAGCCAGCTTAGGACACGCTTTGATGACATGATCATTTCCCTTACAGTACTTGCAAAATGTCTTCTGTTTGTCACCCTTCTTCTCATCTTTGTCTTCCTTCTTTGGTTGCGCAGCATTTGCAGATTTCTGCTTACTAGAAGAAAAGCCAGCTTTACCTTTCCCGCTTCTCTGACTAGCAACGAAAGCTTGATCTGCGACACGCATAATATTCCTGTTTTGCCTTGACTGGTCTTCTTGCAGCAAAACAGAAACTAACTCCTCAAATGATAAGGCATTGGGATTGCCTTTCATCATCAAGCGAAGAGTGGAAGCAAAACCCTGATAAGAATCTGGTAGACCATTCAAAACAGTCTGCACAAGTGAACTGTCTGACAGGATTTCATCTGCAGAAATGAGCTGCTCTTTGAAATCCTTGATCTTTGTCAAAAAGCTATCCATAGAATCACCTTCGTTCATATGCTCACTCTCCAACTGTTTTCGGAGGTAAGCAACACGAGCCTCATTTCTTGCCTGATACAATGTGGCAAGTACATCCCAAGCATCCTTAGAAGTCCTGCAGGAGCGAATATGTGGGATAATGGTACGTTTGACAGACAGCGCAATCAAGGCATGAGCCTGCGCATCTCTACCATCCCAACGAATCTGCTCTGCTGAAAGTGGTGGTTCTCGAACAGCTGCTACAGCACTTGTGCCTGCACCATCATCAACAGTACCTGTTTCTGATGTGTTTGCAGCATTCCCAGCCACAATAGGACGTGCATCAATACCCTGCACAATGTTCCATAACCCCTTTGCTACCAATACATGTCGCATCATATATGCCCACAATGGATAGTTGGTGCCATCCAACTTATCCTCAGCAGCCAACATGCGGAATACATCATTGTTGTCAGCCATGGCCAATGACTGTACTACTAGATGTAAATGCTGTCTGTAAGAGGTAAACCTGTATAAAATCGACCTGTGCTATGTAGCACAGCCCAAAACAGACGAATGGGCACCTGTCCTGCAGATTTTAATCTTGACAGAAAATCTGCACAGTAGGACGATTTTGCCTGCGCAGTACTTGGAATGCAAAAACGGAGGGCGAAATGACTTCAGATCAAAATTCTGAAACGAACGAGCCCTACGGGCTCGCCCACGGCATATACTAACCTGCAGACGCTCGTGAAACCTCGTCGCAGTCGGAGGAGATGAAGCGGCAGGTGCCGGTGATGCTGCCCGGGAGGAGGAAGCCTGCTCTGATACCAATTGTTGGAATTAGGGTTGCAGGAATGCACACACAACTTCAAGAAGATGAGGAAGCTTGAGCACAACACAGTAGTGTATTATGAGTGCCAAAAATGAAAGATAACAAGCCCTAGAAGATAATGGGCGTATATACAATGCACGGGGGAAAAAACCTCCTAGTGAGGGAAAAAGTGCCCCGGCGGTCCTAAGTGTGTTCACACACATCACTACTATAATATGGTAACACAAACACCATCCTTAGCACATCTTTTGTGTATTCATGTGGCAATCAAATGTAAGGAGGTGGTTGCATGTGAAATCCTCTTTTTTAGGGTATAAGATCTCTTTACCCTATAGGGTTGGGCTATGCAGTTTCCAATGGCACTTGTCCTTCGTCAGACTGTTGGCTTTGAGGCTACAGGCTCATTTTGCCTGATGGCTTATGGATCTCTTTGTGATGAGGTACTCCTAGAAACTGGTCCTTTACCTTTCCCCGTGTTCCATGTTACTCATCCAAACAAAGAAGAATTGGAACTTGGTTCTATGGTAAAGGTGCTTCTATAACAAGCTCTTATGGAGTGAGACTCCTACTTATGCTGTGTGCACCTTTTATTGAGTGTATTGTGGAACACTTATCCCTAGCAATACAACAAAAGAGACATTTCCCAGTTGCCAAAACTATGGTTTTTAACGCTTTATTGGATATTTGGGAGTTAGTTAGTGTGAGCACCCTCTATGGGTGTGAACATCCATCTAGGTTAGACGATAAGGCTTGATGCCTAAAAAAGCTTATACTTGGGTGGTTCTACGATAACATGAAGTATCATTTGAGTTGTGCAATCTTTGTCTCTTGAGCTTTTTCATCCCTCTCTCTCTCTCTCTCTCTCTCTCTCTCTTTGTCCTCACACACTCACCATGGCTATCCTCCATCCAGCATAGTCATGGCTTGATTCTTTATCCATGTCTTTGCTCATGCTCCACCATGGCACCATAAATGCTAACATGGTATCAGAGCCACCTTAGCCACATCTCCTTTGTAAGCCTTTTTCATCACAGTTGTTGCCATCATCATGCCATGGTGTGTTTTTTCCCCATATGAAGCTATGTATTTTTATCAAGTCAATTTTGCATTTTGTTTTCTGAATTTATGTGCTTTCCCTATGTAACTCTTCAGGAGACGCTGATAACTGTCCTCAACATTTTTTTCTCTTCTATGTTTCTCAACAGACTACAGATCAATGTATTTATAAACTACATACCTACTGCTTAATTGATTAACCAATGTTGGTTGTTGGTTGTTTAATGCTATAATTATATTGTGCTAGTATACTATTATAGGTTTCTTAAAAATGCTAGATACACACATACTGCAAGAAGAAGGTAAAGATGAAGAATGAGGGGAGAACAACCTCTTTAATAACCTCCTATGATAGGCTATTTGGTTGATGTAGAAAATGGGTCACTAATTAGGTTTAAGAACTTTACATAATCTACTAAATCTTTCATTTAAAGGAGCATAACATTTGGAACATAAGTAGGCTTAATTAAGTGAGAATTAAGTCTTCTATATAGTCTTTTTTATTAGTAAGTCCTTTATATCAATATTTTTTTTTCCTTCTTTGGTCTTTTAATATAGTTGTTATTAAAAAGGTATTTTGGGTAACAGTTTTATAGTTTCGTTTTTTGGAAAAAAAATTGAGCAAAGGCTAACTAATTGATGCTTTCGAGTTGACATATTGCTACATGAAAGACATAGAACTGAGCATAGAACTCGTCTACTCATCTGCCTTTGATTTATCTTAAAGTTTGATACTAAGAGACCTTTTAGCATGTCTTATAATGCCCATCCTATCATAGTGATGTAAAGTCCTTAAATGAAAGTAAAATTTTATTATCCTCAAAGTTATAAAAGAGGTGTCTTTGAAAATGTAAAAATCCATAGAAAAGGGAGCAGGTGTGAAAGATATGCAAAGTTGAATGAAGTAGTAGGAAAAGTAGGGTGTGGTTGTGGTTAAGGTGATTGGATTAAGAAGTAGAGGTGATGTGGTAATTAAGAGAGGGCAATTAAGAGCTGTGATCATGAAGCTAGCGAAGTGGTTTTAGAGGAGGTTAACACTTGTTTGGTGAGGGCTAGGGAGAGGAGATCGTTCCAGGTGTCAGGAAGGCCAGGTAAGCACCAATGGCCGCAGTCCTGGGGGTGTGAAACTGCCTGGTGTTGGGGGTGCCCATACACAGCCGGGGGTGGGCGTCCTTCCGGTAGACTGAAAGCCTGGTGCGAAACTGCCTGGTGTTGGGGGTGCCCATAGACAGACGGGTGGGCGTCCTTCCGGTAGACTGAAAGCCTGGTGATGTTGAGTACATGCACGGGCACCCTCATTTTTTGCACAACCATTCTCAAGGCGTGCATCCTAGAATGCTGATGATCATATAATAAGACGCGGGACTCCTCATGGATTGGTTCTGTCTCCTCTTGGCATTGTCCGCCTGAATTCCATTGGCCTCCTCTGAAACAATCAATTTTTTTGTTTAAAAAAAAAAACAACCACCTCAACATACTTACCCTAATTTGCTCATTAAACCCCCCACCATTCGATCATTAGAGCTTAATACAGAATGCCACGTTGGCCTTATATATACACGCACTTTTTTTTTTTGGTGGAATTTTTTATATATACACACACGTATATATATATATATATATACATATACGTGCATGTGCGTATTCTGCATGTTTACAAACAAGTACACATGTAGCGTGGTAGATAAATCACAGAGATTTGAGAGCATTTGTTTCACAGCTCACCGGAAGTGAAGAGGAGAAAAGCTCCGGAAAAAAACACTAGTGTTTTGTGGATCGACATATCTGTCCACCCATTTCGCCCATGTAGACAGAGCCTTCCTGTAAGCCAGCATAACCTCAAGCTTGCTGTGCACCTTGTTCCCTTCTTGAAAGCAATTCTCCCTGTTGCATTATTAAACAGCCCGCCCAATACCTTGTTAATAATTAACCTAGGTTAAAGTACAGCAAATCATTCTCTTTACGCGCGTGCGTGCAGCCAATTGCGCACATACATAAAGAATACGCATGAATCCTTTGATTAGTACTCAGTGTTGATTGTATTCAGATAGGCATATTAGCATCGACATGAAGGGATTATGAATGAAGTACGCTTTCATTGTTTGATGCTAATTAGCAAATGGTTTTAAAAAAAGGAGAGCAGATTAGCATTGTTAATTACCCCTGGCCGACCTTGCTGGGACCCCACCAGTGCGCTGTGTTGAACACCAACACATTAGCGTTCCTCCATTTTCTCTCTGATTTGTGCATCGTATCTAGCTTAATGGTGGTGATGTGGCCGGTCTTGTTGGAATCCTCTTGTACAAGATACCTAGAAGTATACAACTCGACGCTGAAATCATAATCCTGATGATCAGTCACACAAGAATCAATCAGATCCTTGACCAAATCACTCGAGTTAGATACAGCACGCTTAATTTAATTTAATAAAATTATTAATGCGTTCATGATACTCCCTTAATTAGCGTTAAACATATTGCATACGCTTTAATTTACTGTTATTGCATGTGGTTAACTTGCCAGGAATTTGAAAATGTGAGCACTCCCCCGTGTCCGGACAATTCTACTCTTGTCTGCTAACGACTCTCTCAGCATGCAGAGCATTGACTCCCACTGATTCCTACTCAACGAGTCCCCCACAAAAGCCAGCCTTTTCCCTCTCAGCCTTTCCAGCATGTCTGTGCCATTGAACCTTATCATAAGCACACAACAAGAGCTCAGTAATGCACACAACATTATTTTCATCATTACATGTAAAGTTTAGTTGTACTGATCTCTATCGAACCAATTATTGTCAAATGATGAACATTAAACATGCTCGTTAATAACGGCATCAATGACGACCATTCATGGCACTGTACATGACCACCAACAATATAGAGAGCACATTTTGGCTCACTATTACAGGTGATTTGTTTCTACCACACTCACACGTAGGGCTTATTACCTTGGCATATTGCAATCTCTTGGGGCCCATCTCCACCTGGTGTACTTGGCATCAGGCCTGCCATTCTGCTGGCAGTTAAATTTTTCCTCTACAAACGGGCAAGTCTCAGGCTTGTAGAGTGGATATGTGTCATCTGCAACCCACCTTCCTATGTAGATATCACAGTGAGGATTGATAGAATTATGGGTTAAGGAAGAATACCCATCATGCACATGTCTTCTGCCATCGGTTCGGTCAGCTAATGATGACTTCAAATTCGCATTATAATCATGATCCCTGCCATGGATTCTGTTGGCTAATGATAGCCTCACATCAATTGAATCTGGTGATGAAGAAAACCCCTGACCAACATGTCCTGTGTCACTTTGATCTACTACTGATGAGTTACTTTGATCTACTACTGATGAGTTTAAGTCAATAGGGGGTAGAGAGTAACGCATGTATGGATGTGGGGCGCTTCTATGTATGAATGTGGACGCCTTCACGTCAGTTGAATCTGGCGATGAAGAAAACCCATTACCCGTGTCATTGTTTTGGTCTACTACTAATGACTTTAAGTCAATAGAAGGCGGAGAGGATTGCTCATGAGAGGAGCTAACTGATTGCTTCAGGTAAGGCATGTATGGATGCTGGGGGCTTTTCTGTATAGATGTGGATGATAGGATGTTTTCTTGATGTGGGAGTGCATGCGAGGAGAAGGAGCTTCTGAAGAGGTGGTTGGAGAACCATACGGTGGGAGTAGAAGGGCGGGATAATGGTGGCCATGGGGATGACACCAATGATGTTCTGCTTGTAGATGACGATGACGATGATGATGCTGATGATGATGACAACGACAACGATGATGAGATTGTCTTGGGCACTGCCCTCATGGAAGAGTTGAAGGAGAAAACAGCAAAGATGAAGAAGCCCAAGGTGAAGCCAAGGAGTGTGGGAGGCCACCATCTTGAAGGCTTGTTCAAATAGGCTCTGCGTGTCTTGCCAAGCTCCATAACCAAACGACAACAAAGCATAAGCTTCTCTTCCTTATAAACTATCTGCTAGAAAGAATTATTCTATTTCAATCAGCGCAGTACAGCACACATCCACAAGGTGCACTGCTTAGATAGCATGCAAAACACAAAAGAATTGTGGCTTAGAGTGCCTCCATTAAGGACTTTAGTGACTGGAATGAGAGCTGATGCAAGAATTGCAGAGTGAGTTAGTTGACGAAGACGATGACGATGATGTGGCCCTGTAATACACAACAGACTTGTGGCTGAGAATGTTAATGCAAGGGTTAATGGCAACAAAGCATGTTTGGCAAGATGAGTTCTACGTGCACAGCTCTTCAATGCGGATTATGAGGTTAACGCCAACATTAAGATTTATGAATTTGATTAAACCTATTATTAATACAAGCGTTTAGTTTACTAGTATGTGGTTAAGAGCTAATCAACAATAAAGAAGGTCTAGAGCGTGGATTGGGATTTAATGCAAGGGATGCAATCATAGTTTGAGCTAATTAACGGGCGAGATTAGTAAGCTTTGTACTGCGTGAAGCAGCAAAGATCATAGTTTGAGCTAATTAACGGGCGAGATCAGTAAGCTTTGTACTGCGTGAAGCAGCAAAGATCAGAGTGATAAGTTGTTGACGAGCTAGACACAGCAACAGTTTTACTTATAAAATATAATTGGACCATGGTTCGAATAGTAGTTTTTCGAGGGGTTTACTTAGCACTGATTGCCTGCTTTTGTTTTTTCTTTTTCCCATTTCGATTTTGGATCGATCCCACATGAAACTTGCTGTCATTGGCAAAAAGTTTTTGGGTGATTCGTTACACAAATTAATATAGTAATGCTATGATGATGGTAAGTGTTGGGGGTTCACTTAAAAATATACTTAAGTATATACAATGTGAGTTTAAATGAAGAGGTTTTTGAATTAAAAAATTTACGATAAATTTATAAAATGGGTTTTTTAAATCGATTTTGAATAAAACAACCCGTAAGTCCGTTAAAAAAAAGGGATTATTTTAATCATAAAAAATTCTTAGGTAAGGGATTTTTTTAATACCCATTGAACACATGTGATATATAGGGTTTCTTTAGTAGTGCACCCCTTGAGGGTAAGTGTATTAATTTTTGTATTGACTAATATTAGTGGTAATATATATTCACATGCTAATATGTTATTATTTTCTCATGTAATATGGTGTGATAAAAGTTTCATATCAAAGCTTAAGAAACAATCTCAAATAATAGGAAACACAGGGGAGTTGCATGAAGAGGGCAAGGCCAATGGAGCTATGCACATGGCCAAAAATAAATAAATCAAACTACATGGAGTTTCTATTTCGACTTTTGCCTCCCTTTTTCCATTTGTGTTTGGAGAGAGAATAGCCAACTTGGTGTGAACACTCTAGGTATGAACAACCTCTTAAAGATAGGGTTTGATGCCTATAAAAGGGTATTTACTTGGTGCTTCATCTCATATCAAATATAATACAATCACCTCAATGTGTTGTGCCCAACTTGCTCTCTCTTGTGTGCTCAAGCTTTCTCTTCTTCTCACTCCACAACCATGGAGAGATTTCATCCTCCATAGTTCCATGGTTGATCCTGTGATTGCCAACGCCCCTCAAGAAAATAAATCATAGGAATCCACATATTGAGCTAAGTAGAAACGATGAACTATTGACATCTCATAGTATGTATGAAAGATCTCACCTAAGGGTGTCATCATGTATTTTGCCTTTAGAACAACAAGACTCTCTTAAAGTATGGCCTAATTGTGTAACTAAATCCATGCCAATAATAGGGGCCCCAATGATATTCTTAGATTTGTATATATTTATGGAACTTTCTTCTTATCTTACTTATGTCTCTTAGCCTAATGTACTCAAATTTAGACTCTAGGCATATGCACTTCATCCAAATTCTCATTCCACTTAGTTACTAACCAGAATTCTTTGATAAACATAAATTTTTAACTACCATGCATAGATCTTGATCTATAAGTTATTTTATCATTAAAAAAAACTTTCTTTCTAGATTTTCACTTTTTAAATCCCCATTTAGGTGAATATACCCTAGAGAGTGTAACCTAGAAAGAATTTATATATTTATCTAAAACCACTTTTAGACAAATTGAAGGTGGCTCTTTTGTTGGAAGCTCCCAAGTAAAAGCTATTCTTCATATAAAAATTTTGGTGAAGGACCATGGGAACTATGAGATGCATAGGAGAAAGCACCTTCTCTTAGAGTCAAAGTTCCAAAAGACACATAGAGAGTTAGTAATCACCCAGCACACAAGGTTATCACAACCCAAGTTTCCCTTTTCATATAATTTTATACTAACCTCCACCCACAAAACAAGGTTATTACAACCCAAGTTTCATGGGAGAAAACACCCTCTCCTAGAGTCAAAGCTCCCAAGTTATAGTTCTTCGCATAAATTTTTTGGTGAAGGACCATTGGAACTATGAGATGCATAGGAGAAAGCACCCCTGCCTCTTAGAGTCAAAGTTCCAAAATACATATAGAGAGTTAGCAATCACCCATCTATGGTTGGGCACACAAGGTTATCACAACCCAAGTTGCCCCTATCATATATTTTTGTACTAACCTAGCTCCACCCATCTGCCAAGCACCCATGGTTATCACAACCCAAGTTGCCCCTATCATATAATTTTGTACTAACCTCCATCCTAAGAACCCTAGTGAAGACTTTTGTGACAAACATTTTGAAAGAGCTAGAGTATGGAGATTGGTTTAGAATGTGCTTTACAAAGACCACCCTAGTGCACCTAGAGGTACCTTCAATAACTCCTCTTCGTGTTATTGATTGTAGGGAACTAGGACCCCTTGAGGGCCTAGTGTCATATTTTAAAATAGGTTCTAGTGTGGGAGGCACTTTGGTTACAATTCATTACTTCAAAAAGGTGAAAAGTATATCCTTGAAATTTGATTTGCACTTGTATTCACAATTTGTTTTTATTCATTCATTGCTTAAAAGAGGAGAAAAGTATTTACACGTATTCTTAAAACAGGTGCAAAGTATACTTGAGAGTTGATTTGCACATACATCACCCTATGTTGATTGTTGTTTCTTGCACTAAACTTAAAAACCTATTGATGGGCCTTTTTGTTAGTGCATGATGGATGCTCACCAATATTTGCAAATTAATGAAGGATTGAAACCACCAGACAACTTGAAGCCCACCCACCCCACAAGAGACAAAGAATGGAAGCTCTGTTATAGCAGGCAAGTTGAAAACTTGCAAAGAAAGGGAAGAATCGAGGAGATGGGACACTCGGTGAGTTCGAGCCCTGAGAAAGAAGAGGCTTAGGTGAGAGGCACACCCAGGTGGCTAACAATGACCACAAGCCCATGGGCTCCCAGCAAAGTAAATGACTAGATGCGCATAACCCCAATGTCAGATGGTATTTTGGTGTATTTATAACACCTTCCCTGAATAAAATATCCTTGGCTACTATAATGTCAACGCTAGCTCTAGTTACTATTTACAACGTTGTTTATAATGACCATCCAACACTACAACAAAATGAGGGTCTAGCAACGAAAACAGTAGTGTTTTTATAACTACAAGGTAGCTAGGTGTCGGGGCATTTTTGCTGCTAGAAACATTGCTATTTTTGCTACATACTACTCACAGCAATGACATTTTGCTGCTAAGCAGCGACTTATATTTTCGCTGTGGTGAGCAGAGAATGCTCTGCAAAACAAAAAAAAGAGCTGGTTCAAGGGAGTCTGCACAGGACTCCCTAGTCTGCCCCAGCTCTTAAAAAAAAAAAACAGAGTCACACTTTCAGATTTATAACACAAACACAAATATAAGAAACACATACATTGTGGAGAATGCAATTGAGCCCAAAAAGTT
Source organism: Cibotium barometz (assembly GCF_041138505.1). Lineage (NCBI taxonomy): Eukaryota > Viridiplantae > Streptophyta > Polypodiopsida > Cyatheales > Cibotiaceae > Cibotium > Cibotium barometz. Next base: position 26,627,787 of record NC_141062.1, on the reverse strand, counting down.
ATTATAAATATTTCAGAAATTGTTCGGCCTTTGACCATATTTACATAAAGTTTTTATAATTAAGAGGTGTCTAATTGAAATCCTCATCGGATTCTGAGTGATCTTCATCATTTGATTCCTTGTCCTCTTCACTTGCTTCACACTGATAATCTGGATCCTCCTCTTCTTCTTTCCCTTCATCCTACATACATGCCATCAAGCGTAAGGTAAGCAAGAGCATTAAAATACAATTAGACGTAGAAAAGAGAATGATTTAGACAGCACATTACCTCATCACCTTGAGTCCCCAAAACGGACTTATCCAAGCGTACACCTCACGTACGCATCCACGCCCACAATTGCGGATAGGGGGCTCTATACCCATAGTCATATTCCTCCTTTGTTGGGTCACGCCCAACAACCTCCCTCTACAAAAAATAATTAAGAAAATATACAATTATTTCATGAAAATAATATAGTACAAAATGAAATGAAAGGAGAGAAGAAATGATACTTATGAAACGAGCAAGAAAGGAGGATTTTCCATTGGAGCCGAAGTGCGAAGCCCCTCGCTTCCGTAGTCGAGAAGCACTCGCCACCACTGCTTCTTGTTGAAAAGCACCTGGGTGCTTTCTCACAAAGCTGCGTGTATACCTCCACTCCTCGATCGTGCACACGCTAAGCTTCTCCAAATTATTCTTTGCTACTCTCTTGATATTCTCTCTCCTATTAGAGAGCAACAGCTTGATGTGCCTCTTCATCCACTCCTCGGAGAAGCAAAAACCTGAATGTGGCACGAGGAACTCCGACTTAAGCACATCGATAACATATTGCTTAGAAAGTTTATCTGGGCTTTCCACTTTTTGAAGGAGCTCACGAACTCGAGGTTCATAAGTACATGCATACGATTCATGACTTGCTTTCCTAATGCATCATCACGAGGGCACCATTCGCATTCACGGCGTATGTTAGGAGGCATGGATAGAACAGTGGAATGGGTCTCCTTGGGGCTGGCTAATGTGTAGGTGAAGAGCCCCCTTGTTGGGGGGGAGACGCATCGGGAGACCTAGTGCTGCTTTTGCCAAAGCAAAAGTAGCCTGCTCCCCCTTGCTAGCACATCTAATTCCCCCCCTCCCCCCTAGACCCCCTACAATGTCGCCGTCATGGTGAAGACGGACATGAGGGAGCAGGGGTGGGTCTAGTTGATGGAACCATACCTGTGTCTGTGTAAACTGCGACCAAGATTGCTGCCCATATCGTTCATTTATAATATGGACAGCAAATTGGCCACATCGGGATCTTGTGATGGGTTGATCGACATTGCTGCTACATACATGCATAGGCAACAAAAAACGATTGCTCTAACCCAAGCCATACCTAAAGCTTACACAAAGAATACAGTCGAGGGAAGATGGATGGGACTCTGATTTTGATAATGATGTGACAATCCTTGAGGAAGATGGATGGGACTCTGATTTTGATAATGATGTGACAATCCCTGAGGAAGAGTTAGGAAAGGCACGCCTACTCTTGAGAGGAAGGGAGGTTCAAGTAGAGATCCCTCGAAGCCGACCTAAACGTAAATGTTGTAAGAGCCATAAGAGAATCAGTAGACAAGATGAGCGGGAACAACGTGAGAGACTACAAAAAGAAAAGGAGGAGTCTAAGAGTGAAAACTCTCGACCACCACCTCACTTCTCAGGAAAGAACGGATATCTATACTATGTCCAAGCACAAGATAGTATCAAAGACCAAATAAAACGATCAGATGGATTCCAAGCGGGAGAAAAGCTAACAACTGTTAGCAAAAATCGTAAAAAAACGAAGAAACAAAAACCAAAACTCAAGTCTAAAACCAATTCAAAAAAGAGTGTGGGAAGTGCAAAGACAACGGTTGAACAAAAAAAACCGATGCAAGATGGCAAAGGAGAGCTCAAAACCGCATGGTCTTCAATGAGTGAAGACTCAAGTGGACAAGAACAAGGTCTCAATGTTCCTCCCAATTTCACACAGTACACTCTTCAGGATCGGAAGATTGTTCTTCAACAGCCCATGCGACAAAAACCAAGCGTGCCAGGGGATTCATATGATGGTCCAGAAGATGCAAAAAAGATTGATATTGCTAAGCCAGGAGAAGAGCCTCGCTATGTGTGGATTGCCACAGACTTGTCCTTAGATGAGGAGAAGTTATTAATACAAACAATAAAGGAGTATCGCGATGTTTTTGCTTGAAGTTATAAAGACCTCAAAGGAGTTGATCCAAGCATATGTCAGCATACAATTCCATTGCGAGAGGATGCAAAACCCTCCAAGCAACGTCCTTATACTTACAATGAAAATTTTGCACAGAAGATAAAGGAAGAAATAGACAAGCTCTTAGAGGCAGAATTTATCTATGAGATCGAACACACTGAATGGGTCTCCCCTATTGTAGTGGTGCCCAAGAAAAATGGAAAACTTCGAGTATGTGTAAACCTCAAGAAGGTAAATGCAGCTACTGTGCGTGATCATTACCCACTTCCAATCACGGATCATGTTCTGGAACGAGTTGCAGGGAAAAAGGCATATAGTTTCTTGGATGGATTCTCCGGGTACAATCAAGTGTCAATTGATCTAAAGGATCAACACAAGACAGCCTTTGCTACTGAAGATGGCATCTTTGCCTATCGTGTTATGCCATTTGGTCTAACAAATGCACCAGCAACCTTTCAGCGGTTAATGAGTCATGTATTCAAGGAGTACCTTAGGCAATTTCTTGAGATTTTCATGGATGATTTATGTGTTCACTCATAAGAGCGTGATGATCATATAGAACACCTGAGACGTGTTTCAAAAGTGTCAACTTTATCGTATATGCTTGAATCCTGACAAGTGCAAATTCATGGTAAGACAAGGGAAAATTTTGGGCCATATTGTTTCTCGCAATGGGATTTCAACAGATATGGATAAAAATTGATGTCATTGTCTCATTACCCCGGCCTATCAACCCTAAAGGGGTACAAACATTCATGGGACATTGTGGCTATTACCGTAGATTCATCTACATGTACGCTGTCCTAGCCAGACCATTATATGCTCTTCTTGTAAAGTTTAATTGGACTGATGAGTGTGAGGAATCCTTTGAAAAGTTGAAGCAAGCATTAGTGACTGCACCCATCTTACGAGCACCAAATTGGAACCAAATCTTTCATGTCCATATTGATGCTTCAAACTTTGCAATTGGATGTATTTTGGCTCAATCGGGTGAACATAATAAGGATTTCCCAATCTCATATGCTAGTCGACAGTTGAACAATGCTGAGAAGAATTACACCACAACAAAAAGAGAAGGATTGTCCATGATATATGCAATGAAAAAGTTTCGCCATTACCTTTTGGCAAACAAATTCATATTTTTTGTGGATCATCAAGCATTGCTATATTTGGTAAATAAACCTTGTGCAACTGGAAGGATTGTAAGGTGGTTTATCATCCTTCTTGAGTTTGATTTTGAAGTGGCAATTCGAAAAGGAACAACTCATCTAAGGGCAGATCATTTGTATGGAATCACCTCTAGAGAAGCTCCTGTGGGTGTGGATGATGATATGTTAGATTCAACAGTTTTCCTTGTAGAGATAGCTCCTAGATGGTCTGAATCCATTTTAGAAATTTTGACAAGTGGGCAGATACAACTAGCGGGTCCTAATGTGGACCTATGGTGACCATTCACGTTAATCTCAGGGAGATTATATCGTCAGGGTAATGATGGAGTGTTGTAGCTTATACCTAACCCCGACCAATATGAGGAGATCTTGGAATGGGCACATGCAGGTATCGATGGAATCCATGCATCAGCTACTACTTGTGTGCGACGTATATCTCAAGATGGGCAATGGTGGCCTACCATGCATGCAGATGATGAAACATTTGTTCGTAACTATGCTTCATGTAAAATTCAGCAGCCAATTCATAATGTCACATTATTCCAAATTTCAACTACACCAAGTTGGAGTAAGTATATTGTGGACTATCTTTAGCATGGTCATACGGATCAAAAAATTCCTAAACATCGAAAGCATGCTATTAAAATTGAAGCGGCAAACTATATGCTGATAGAGGGCCAACTCTACAAGAGGGGCAAGGATGGCAACTTACGCATGTGTGTATGTGAAGCTGACTATCTGAAAATCTTAACTCATGCACATGCAGGTGTTGGGGGTGGACATTTTTCGGGCAATACCACAGCCAAGTTGATTAGGTGGTCTGGGCTTTGGTGGCCAACCTTACAAATGGATGCCGAAGAATATGTGAAACATTGTGACGATTGTCAAAGGACCAAACCTCCCATCACGAAGGACAATATGCCATTACGGCCTATGTTAAGCACACGTGCTTTTGCAAAATGGGGTATTGATTTTGTCGGTCCCATTAAACCTCCAGCTCGTCATACGCATGCAAAATATATTATAGTCGCAACCGACTATTTGACCAAATGGGTAGAGGCAAAGGCAACAGTCAAAAATGATGCTAGAACCACAGCCAAGTTCTTGTATGAGTATGTGTTTACACGCTATGGCTTACCTATTGAGATCATTAGTGATCAAGGTGTGCACTTTGTAAATGAAGTCATAGAATTTTTGCTTCAAGAATTTATGGTAATTCATAAGCGTTCTGCACCCTATCATCCTCAGACCAATGGACAAGCTGAGAGTACTAACAAGATTCTCTGCACAGCACTTACAAAGATTGTTGAGGGACATAGGACTGATTGGGAGCAAAAGTTGCACTCAATTCTTTGGTCATATAGGACAGCCTATAAAACATCTGTGGGCACAATCCCATTTGAACTTGCTTTTGGGCTAGATGCAATTCTTCCCATTGAATTTCTTGTACCTACTCTACGAGTAGCTAAACAATTGGATTGGACTGGTCATGAGCTTTCACAACGCGTTGACGAATTGGAAAAGCTTGATGAGACCCGCTTATTGGCAGTAATGGGGATGTATGCTGAGAAGAGGAGACAAAAGCAATGGTATGATAGAAATATAACAACTGGCCGATTCAAAAAAGGAGACCTGGTGCTCTTGTACACACTTAAGAAGCATAAGAGAAAGCTCAAGAAACGTGGCCTAGGACCGTTTGTGATTAATGAGCTTACTCCAAGTGGTGCAGTGCGTTTAGAGACACTAGAAGGTGAGCAAATGCCTAACTTCATTAATGGAAGTCGTCTCAAGAAATACAATGAACCATTAACTGAAGCCATGCTTCAACAGATGCATGCTGCACAAACACGGAAAGAAGCACTTGACCTACTTAAACGTCAGGCTCAAGAGGAGGCTAAAGCTAGAGTTGCAAAAGCCAAGGAGCGTCGCAAAGCTTCTATGTTGGCCATACAGTTGGCTAATGATGAGCCATATGTCGATCCATTCAATATTCAAGTGTGCCTCCATCTTCATGAGACTACCTACTTTGTCTCTGCCTTAATTGACTCTGGTGCAGATTATAATGTTCTCTTGTTTGACACCTGGATAGCCTTGGGTCAACCACCACTTGTGCAAATTCCTGTGGACCTACGAAGCTTCTCAGGAGAAGATAACCCTATAGAGGAAAAATGTGTCATTATGATGACCATTCAGGATCACCAGATGTTAGTGCCCTTTTATGTGGCACGTAAGTCCAAGGCAGTAGTAGAGGTTGTTCTCGGTAGATCGTGGTTAAGTGCTACCAATTGCTCATTAGATTGGAAGAATAGACAATACAAGTTGCAAATTGATTCTGATTGCATCTTGGGATCTGCTACTCCATGAGCTTTATCTTGTCAAAGGGGCAATGTTTCTACCTTACACAACCAACTCTCAAAATCTACTCTTGAAGCTCCAAAACAAATGATGTGGATAATTGATGAGTACTCAAGTGAGGGCCATGGCTGGCATGTTCCAACTACTCTAGTTGCTGCTCAAAGAAGACCAGGCAAGAAGGAATTATCAATTTGGCTACCCAAAGATGCGTACAAACTTGTACCATCGAGTCCAGTTGCTAAGCCTCTTAAGAAGCACATCATTTCCAAGCCTAAACCTCGGATTGTTACTCGATGGGTCCCAAAACATGTTCTTAAAGCACAAGGCTATTATGAGGGTGCAACAGCAATTTGGCTTCCAAAATGCCATGCTTTGCTAGCAGTAAAAGAGTGTTTCAGAAAGATTCCAAAAGCCACCCTTGATTTTCCATATCAGTGGGTGCAAAAGAAATCAACACAAATTCTTCAAGAAAGGAAAGGTGGCTGTGATAGCACCTACAAATCTACTTGTGTTGATCTTCCTAAAACATGTCTTGAAACACCGGTTGTCCCAATTTCTCCTTATTACCCAATTCCACCATCAACATGTGTACCTAAGACAAGTCCAAATGAGTCTCATTTGAGCATAGATTCTAGCATTTCAATGCCTAAATCCTCTTATCTTGCTCAAATTCCAAGACAATTGCTAAAATTCCCACCTCTTAAAAAGGATATACCAAAAACTAAAGATAAGGCATTAACACTACAATTGAAGCTCTTTGGTAGATCAATGTTTGAATAATGTAGTTCCTTATGTCTTTAGAAGATGTGTTCTTTTTAAGATAATCTTGTTTTTTATTGGAATTGTAATGATGGATATGAGTGTTCTAAATTTCATTGTTCTACGTCCAAATAACTCCTGATGGATATTTGGCGAGATACATGTCCACCATGCATTGACCCTGATAGTACTCGACCTGATCATCGCGAGGGTTATAGTGCTCCTCCGTTTCCAACACATTCTAGGTACTTCTATGCTCCCTTAGGTGAAAATTGCTGTGGACATCACTTTGTCACGTTATTCTATCAACAGCATCACCCATTTCCACATTGTCAAGAGTGTGCATGGCTCGTATTAGGAGAAGCTTCACATATTTGTTGGATATGCCGCTCTTACTTTAGACGATATGGCACGGGCTTAATGAAGCAAATTGTGGGAGTTACACCCCAACGCCATAATCTTCTTAATGTGAGAATACCAGAGAGAGGACCAAATCAACGTAGATTACCTGAGGAGGTTCAAGCACAACAATGGAGGGATACAAGCTTAAATGACTTGCAACCACCGATCTTGCAAGCCCTCCTTCCCCAAGCCTCAACATGTCAATATTGGATCAATATGAGTACCTATATTGCGCAGTTCCAAAATCGAAACTATCTGATTAACCTTCCCATAGAACCAATGCCATATTTTAGTAAGGAAGCACTCCTTCCTCTACCACCTTCTCCAGAGGCCGGATTTTGTGAGGGGTTGTCCCTGCATCCTGAGGAAATTGATACCATCTTTCCAGCAGACGAGGACACGGATCCACCACCAGCGCAAGAGTAAACTCAGTGACTCCACAATAAGATCGACAAGCCAGGGCACTTTTCTCCCATTGGGTTTTTCCCCTCGGCTATATTCGGTGATTGGCACCAATGGCAAATTTTATTCTTTTCTTGTTTGTTAATAAAAATTTTGCAGAGATCTCCGCTAAAAAAAGAGCATCAAACACGCCCCAATAGTCCACCTATCGTGCACACAAATTAGGAAGGGGGGAGACATGCTACGCCTACAAAGATCAAGGAGGAGCAATCTGCACAAAATCAGCAATTCATCAATGCAAACGAACAACATCAACAGGGCACTACAACAGGTGTATTCAAATCTTAATCTTTATTTCTTTATGTGCTCTTATCTTTCGAATATATGGTTTGCATGTTCACACAATGTTGGCTGCTTTAAGTTTTTGATTAGTTGTTAAAATATGGTGAGTGAATTCTAGACTCTTAGAAGACTTAGTAAAAGATATTTCTATCTAAAGACAGTGTAGGATATATACCAATGGAATATGCCAAGTTCTTATGTGTTAGATTGATTGCTTGAGTGTTGAAGAAGGATTGAGTAGGACTAGAAGTCAACTCATCTTCTCCCATTCGGGATAGCCTCTATGCGCTAACCGGGTTGCATTCACGGATTGACAAAGTGTGTGGGTTGGAGTGTAGCCTCCGCTATGCTATGATGTCCCAAACAGATGCACTAATAGATACTGCTATACTAGAGCAGAGAAAGGATTTGGGTTAACAGGCTCGACGAGTTCAGGAAAGAGGCATTCTAAGGATAGGAAGAAGGGAAAGTCGAAGGGGAAAAGGAAGAAGAAGTCAAGTGATGAAGATTCGGATGACGATTCAGAGTCAAATTTTGATACAGATTCGGATACGGATTCTGATACAGATTCGGATACAGATTCAGGATCAAGTAGTGATGATGATTCGGATAGTGATTCAGAGTCAGATGATGAGGAGGATAAGAAAAAGAAACATAAGAGGAAGTCAAAGGAGAAGACAAAGAGTAAGTCAGTGGAAAAGAAATTAAAGCAGATGGGAATTCAGAAGGAATTAGGAAGCAAGATAGATCATTGTGAAATTTCTCTCAAGGATGGTCATAAGACAAAAGGTTACTGGTACAATCCAAATTTTAGGGCAGTAGTTCCTGAAAGAATACAACAAAAGATGCAGCAAAATGTGACACAGGCTCATGGGATTTTCAGGAAGCATCGGACCAGCAGAGGCCATTCAATTATCAAGGATGTTTAGAATGTCTTTGAATCCACACAAGTGTGCGATTATAGTTCAAAAAGGAAAGTTACTTGGTCACATTATTTTCAAGGATGGGATGTCAATTGATGCTGACAAAATAAGTGCAATTTAGAAGGCAGCAGCACCAGATAATTTGAAGGCAGTGATGCGGTTTGTTGGTCAAATTAAATGGCATAACCATTATCTGAGATATATGGCAGATGTAAGTGCACCTTTGAGTCATTTGACGAAGAAGGATGTGGATTTTGTGTGGGGTGAAGCTCAGGAAAAAGCTTTTCAGATCATTAAGAAGATGTTGGTAGTATCACCTATTCTTCAACCACCAAATTGGGAGTTGCCTTTTCATGTTTATGTGGATGCATCGGATATAGCAGTTGGAGCTGTTTTGATGCAAGAGAAGGTTAAGGGATGGTTTAGACCAGTGTACTATGCAAGCAGGATGCTGAAGCCAGCTGAAAGGAATTACACTGTCACAAAGCGTGAAGCTAGGGTGTGAGATCCCTGTTCCCACCGCGCAACGGATTCGGGGTACTAGTAGCGGAAGTAGCGCTTCTTGCGCGAGGCAGAGTCCCACACTTGGGGCCTCATCCACGGATATCCGGACAAGAGACTAATCTGTCGGTTTTTCCAAAACCGAACCCAGAAAACCTTCCCTTACCCGGAAAGCACAGGCGATTCCACCAAGATAACTTTTTACTCTAACGTAGTCAAGATCATTACTGATCATGCTGATCCGACTGCACCTATAAAGATACTCGGTCGGATCAAGAAACTTGCACTTGGATCATTGGGATCAATGCTTTTTTCCCCATCAAGAGGCACAGCCGTTGATTCCTATCCATAGAACAATTACTATCCGGGATTTACTTTATCTATCGTAATAACAAAAATTGAGTCTCGATTTACGGATCCATCATTCCAGCCTAACCCCATCTGATCCCATGGGTTAGCCAACCGCCCAACCACTGTAGTGATGGGATCCAATTTGGAATTTGGTTAGGTTTTGTCTCGGGTACCAAGGAAAAGAGTTCCAAGGCCCCCTAGCCAGAAGTTCATGCAAACATAAAACTAGTTACACCACTTACACACCCAATATGAAATTGCCTTTTTCTCAACATCAACTAGCTTTAAAACAATCCTTTAATAAAACTATTATGTCACTGATGACAATCCTCAAAGTCTCTGGTTGAATCCTTATTTCCAGTCATTCATTCATCGGTGTACTTATGGCATCATTGGCAACCAGAACGCTCACCACCTGTTCACTCGGCCTTTTCCATAGTTCCTAGCTCATAATAACCAGCAATATACTCACATAACAGAATGGAATCTCCGTGGAACATCAGCAAGATCAACCCACAGATCCATATAAAAGAGCCATGGACTCATCCGTTGAGGACCAGCAAGGTCAATCAACCAGATCCATGCCCGGTTTCAGAAAACAATTCTTATTCTTTATTCCAATATCTTCCACAACGCACGTGTGGGTATCTTCGGCAACCCAGAGCCCGAGCACCGTATGGTCAGCACCCTCTAGGATCCTTCACAGGTGACCTAGCGCTTCACTCATAGGCCGCTTCCTTGGTCCCTCATCCACCGTACTGGAAGCTCACCATTTAAATCGAACCGAGACTGGTCAAGACCTCGGCCGACCTTGCTACGCGAGACGTCCCCCACCGTCAGCAGTTGCAACTTTATCAGTTAGGTCTCCATGACTTTAATCCACAAGACGGTCAACATGCTTCCCCAGCATTCTTGACATAAAACAGTCATTTACAAACAGTCACAAAATACAGTTTCTTTATCGAACTCTCGTCTTTCCACATTATCCTTCCTCAGTCCACATTCCATTCAATGTGTACTCATTCTCATCCATTCTCTCATATCGACGACACATTAATTCACATACACATTCACATTCATTATTCTACATACACATTCACATTCATTATTCTACATACACATCCCTGTTCGTACATCCAATCCCATATCCGCATGTATACATCCACATCCACATTCTCATTCACATCCATACATATATATCTACATGCATACATCCACATCTCCATGTATATATCCACATCCACATTCACATTCACATCCGTACATCTACATCTACATGCATACATCCACATCTCCATGTATACATCCACATCACATTCTCATTCACATCCATACATCTACATCTACATGCATACATCCACATCTCCATGTATACATCCACATCTACATTCTCATTCACATCCATACATCTACATCTACATGCATACATTCACATCTCCATGTATACATCCACATCTACATTCTCATTCACATCCATACATCTATCTACATGCATACATCCACATTTCCATGTATACACATTCTCATTCACATCCATACATCTACATCTACATGCATACATCCACATTTTCATGTATACATCCACATCCACATTCACATTCACATCCATACATCTACATTTACATGCATACATCCACATCTCCATGTATGCATCCATATCTACTTTCTCTTTCACATCCATACATCTACATCTACATGCATACATCCACATCTCCATGCATACATCCATACATACTCATCCACATCCACATTCACATCTACATGCATATATCCATATCTACATGTATACATCCATACATACTCATCCACATCCACATTCACATCTACATGCATACATCCATACATATACATCCACATTCACATCTATACATCCACATCCACATTTACATGCATACATCTATACATACACATCCACATTCACATCCATGCATCCACATCCACATCCACATTCATACATCCGTACATACCCATCCACTTTCACATCCATACATCCATACTCATGCATCCACATCTACATCCATATTCTCACCCTATCACAACCCATATACATCTTATCCCATCACATACACTTCTTACCTCATCCCATACACATCTTATCATTTCTTAATTCATCTTATCACATCCTAACTCATCTCATATGCATCTTATCACATCTTATCATTTCCATATCTATTTATAGAATACAAGAGAATTCTCATATTTGATATAAGATTTCTTTACGCATCTATTTATGCATAAATTCCGTTTAAGGATGACTAACATTTTCGAATAAAATCAATCTTTTATGCATCTTCCTATGCATAAATTTATTTTAAATGAGAATGACACTTTGAATTAAAATGCAATCTTTTATACATCTTCTTATGCATAAATTCAATTTAGATGAGAAAGATACTTTTGAATTAAAAATCAATCTTTTATGCATCTTCCTATGCATAAATTTATTTTAAATGAGAATGACACTTTGAATTAAAATTCAATCTTTTATGCATCTTCTTATGCATAAATTCAATTTAGTAGGAATTACACTTTTAGAATAAAATATTCATCTTTTGTGCATACCTCTATGCATGAAATTCAATTATGCTAAAAGTAACATTTTTATAATAAAATAATCATCTTTTATGCATACCTCTATGCATGAAATTCAATTATGCTGAAAATAACACTTTTATAATAAAATAATCATCTTTTATGCATACCTCTATGCATGAATTTCAATTATGCTAAAAATAACACTTTTATAATAAAATAATCATCTTTTATGCACACCTCTATGCATGAATTTCAATTATGCTAAAAATAACACTTTTATAATAAAAAAATCATCTTTTATGCACACCTCTATGCATGAATTTTAATTATGCTAAAAATAACACTTTTATAAAAAAAATAATTATCTTTTATGCACACCTCTATGCATGAATTTCAATTATGCTAAAAATAACACTTTTATAAAAAAATAATCATCTTTTATGCATACCTCTATGCATGGAATTCAATTATGATAAAAGTAACACTTTTATAATAAAATATTCATCTTTTATGCATACCTCTATGCATGAAATTCAATTATGCTAAAAGTAACTCTTTTATAATAAAATATTCATCTTTTATGCATACCTCTATGCATGAAATTCAATTATGCTAAAAGTAACTCTTTTATAATAAAATATTCATCTTTTATGCATACCTCTATGCATGAAATTCAATTATACTAAAAGTAACTTTTTTATAATAAAAAAAGATGAATTTTCTTTTACTAATTTCTAAAAATTTTGCCATAACCTCCTTTGTATGGCTAACCATTTTTCAAATTTTTACATCTTTAAAACTAATTAAAAGTACACCAATATTGAAATTATCCTAAAGTAAATATTTTTTTACTTAATTGAGATAAACATTATAAAAATTTAACATTAATCACTTAACCATTCACCTAGGATAGAGAATGGTTGGTTTTGTTAGAGAAGAGAGGGGAATGCCTTTTGTAATGAGGCCTAACATTATAGAGAAGACATAAAGCATAAAAACCATTTTAAAACCATAAAAATCCATAAGATAATTGAAAGAAAGAAGAACCACCAACTTACTAATGACTTTGATAGCTTTCCTTTGGCTTGATGGTTTGAGGGTTCAACTCTTGTTTTGAACAAGAGTGGCCACCAATCTTTGGAAGAGGAAAATGTCAAAAACTAATGAATTATTAACAAATTCATAGTTCTTGGCTTGGGTGGAGTAGAGTAACAATGCATTAGACATTGTTAAGTTTCAACAAAGGGGAGGCCTCTATTTAAAGGAAAAAGTGAGCTCCTAACCAAACAAACTGATTCTAGAATTTTCCGTGCCCCTTTTGGATGATAGCTTTGAGGACTTTCCACATGCTCCCCACTATTAAAGCCAAAGGCAACTCCTCTTTTGTAAGAGAAGGATAGTGAGAAGATCGAGGGCTCCCCCTCCACTATAACCACCTGCTCACGGATAACCACTCCTAACTTGACATAAGAAGCATTCTAGATGGCATGTAACAATGCCCCATATCTCTATACATAAGTCCATTTCCTAAACCCGACACCCAACGGTGCAATAAACATGAGGTTGAATGAATAAGGCCACTTACCTCGACAATGTCAACCCAATCAAGAGAAAACAGCAACACAAGCTTAGACAAAAAATACAACTTGTGCATTAGGGAGCATTTGAATATATTTTGGGCCTTTTGCTAATGAAAGTAATTAGCAATGTACCAATAGGAATAGAGGATTGTGCACATTTGGTCTCCTTTGAATGTAGGGAGGGAGACTAGGCTGTAGGGAGGGGGACTAGGCTGTAGGGAGGGAGACTAGGCTGTAGGGAGGGGGACTAGGCTTTCAGTACTAATAATTACACTTGTCACTTTCAGAAAGTAGGGGGTTAGGGTAGGCATATGGTCCCACCATTCTCGTGGTTCAAAAAAACCTTAAAACTTTAAGATTTTCAAGATTCCCCCAAAAGTCACTTTTAAGTTTTTCCCCTTAAAACCCCATCTCAAATTTCATTATAGTCAAAATTTTCATTTTCAAGTCCTCTTTCCCTCTTGATTGTCCAAATTAAACTCTCATTAATCTTCCTCCCTTCCTCTTCCATCTCTTCAATATCCATCAAGCCCGAAACCCTTATCTGCATAATCTTTGCGTTTTCTTTCTCTATCTCATTCGCCCAACACCCTAATCTCACTACTATAGCTTCACAATTGATATGGCTGCACCACAAAGAAGACCAAAAGATGAGGTTGAGGAGATCTCACTGTACAACAAGAGGGATGAGGATGGTGCTTGGGTTTTCCTACAGCCTACTGCTATTGGTTCGCAGCACGAGTTCGACAACGAGATGTGAGGGAGCTTCATTGGAAGGGTCATTTAGAGGGATTCAAAAAATCAAGCAATGGAGACCTAGTGGCCATTGTACAACAGGTGTATACGGCACGAGACATACATCTTCGTAAACAAACTCGATTCCCATAAGTATCATAGGGAAGGAAGGAGGCATGTGATATTATGATAGCTACATCTTTCATGTTTAATGATCTTATTTTTGGGTTGCAGATATTTTTCCTTCCAACTTGGCAGAGGAGAAACCATTACGAAACCTTACCACCGGAACATTTCAAGCACTCCATGCAGACATTGGTGAGGCACTGTTTTCTTGTAAAACTAGTGCAGACCTTCTTAAGGAAAATATCTTCTTTTACTGGCACTCCTATGTGGTGTCAATACATGAAGGTGGGTTTGGTAAGCTAGAGATCATCACATATCCTCTCCTCTCTTCTGTTAAATGGCCAACTCCTGATGCTTGGACGGTTATGGTCATGAAATCAAAGATTCTTTGTGACATACAAGGATCTTTGAAGTTTGCAAAGCCATATCGATCTATGGGTCTCAATTGGGTATGCCCAATTCATCGTTTTGCTAAGATGTTGAATCAATTTACTTTCTCACAAACACTTACCATGTTTGTGTGCAAGAAAGTAGTAGATGATGACATGGTTACCTTGCTTGCAGAGTAGTGGAACATTATAGAGGGACATCATAAGGATGATACATTCAAGTGCAAAATAGTAGAGTCCAGTGTTACATTTCGGTATCTTAAAGCTCGTGCTACCCTATATTCGCTTTTATTACAAACGGTGGATGAAGAACAATAGTAGTTGGGCCCCATTACAAGCGGATGAACAAGTTGTTTTGCCTCTTGAATATGCGTTAGGTTGCCCAATGGTATGGTGGAAATTGTAAGTGCAAGCAGGCATTGGAGCCTCCGAAATATTAGGGAGCACCTCAATATCATGGAAAGTGAGGATATAAGTGGGGCACAGTTCAAGGTGAAGAATAGAAAGACTCGAATGCGAATGGAGTCAAAGACCTTGGTAGATGATGATTGGGAATATGATTGTATAAGCATGACTTAATAAGAAAGCTTTGGAGTTTTTTTATGAAGTCTTTTTAGAATTATAATATTTTCCTTTGACTCTTGGGCTCCACTCAAACCAATTTTGTAAATTTACGTATGTAATTCATCAATGAAAAGTTCTGTCTTGTGATTGTTGTGCCTTTATAATTTTTTATGCTGTTCTTTTAGAATTACAATATTTGGAGCTCTTTTTATGAAGCCCTTTAAGAGTTCTCATATTTTCCTTTTAGAGATTTACTCGAGTCATGAGATGACATTTGAAGGCAATTATGGCACATTATCTCAAAACCATAGCCAGCCCATTACAAACTCATGTTCCTACCTTGAAAAATTTAAGTACAAATGTGTTTTGAGTAAAAAACATCATAAAATGAGAAGATAATTTCTCAATCTTTATAAAAACGATTATAAAATTAGAAGAAAATTTACAAATATTTACAGTGATAAATAGGGAGGAGAATGAAGCTTTCTATTTGATCTCCATCTCCTCTAGTTTTGTCTCCATGTCCCCCTTTATCTCCTCTGGTTTTGTGGCCTCCTTTGTCTTTATGTCCATTTTCTTTGACTATTTCTGGTTATTCTTACCAGCAAACTTGAGTTCCTTAGCTTTTTTGCCAACACCCTTCTTGGCACCCACTTGAGGACCGCTTTCTTTGAGGTACTTCTTGGTTTAGTACCCTTGGTTTCTTTATGTGTGCCTTGTTGAGGAGCACCCTTGGATTCTTAATGTAGAGTTGCTTACTTAAGCATAAAATGCTTCAGTAGTGAATGTACGTGCATTTTCTTCTTCTTCTTAGATAGAGAGGCTTGCCTTGGGGGTGGTGGATAATCTGGATCATAATGAGTAATTGAATTATTTAAAATAATATTGATTGCTCTTGTATGAACACTCCACATCCAAAACTCGTGAGATCCAAGAGTCTGTCAAATTAAGAAAATTTCTCAGATTTAAGAATCTGCAACTATAGAAATTAAGTTAAAAAATCAGGTAAAGATTTATTGCAAAAATAGTGGGTTTTTAACTTAACCTACACTACTATCAATCTCGGTATATTTAGACAAAAGATATTTCCACACATTGGCAACATGCCATCCACATGAGGTAGAATCTTTTTGTAAAGCCATTGGCTGATTCAGAAACTTATACTTTGCCTCCTTTTTCAAATTCAGATATTCGTCTCTTCAATAGCTGCTATACCTCTCTTACATGCCCTATTAAAAATTAAATTTGAATATAAGGAAAAATAAAGTATGAAACTTAGAAGGAAGATCAATATTCAAGTTATTAAGGAAAACTACCTACAATTTAATCTTCCCATGCATGCCAGTCAGGCTATTATGAAAATAATACTTCTTCTCAATATATTGATAACACAAGCACTCCAGTGTCCACTGGAAAAAAGTAAAAGAAATATTTAAGAAGCGAAAATCCTTAAAAGAATTCTACACATATGTCATATAGTAAAGACATAGTAATTATCAGTTAGAGACGAACCTCTCTACATATGGCAAAACAACAAAACAAATGTTCTTATTTTTCATTAGCTTGAAATAGGATGCCAGCTCGAAAGTTTTTTCTTCATATCAATCAATGCATGTGACACTAAGGGATCACAAATGAATACTTCGTTGACTTGATTTGGAAGCAATTCCTTCATAAGTGCCCTGAAAGAGAAATAAACAAAATAGAAAATATTCTTACATTAATAACATATGAGAAAATAAACATATGTGAAAAATGTAATCATACCTTAAACACATGAGAACAACAGTGTCATTGATCTCCCTATCCTTCTCTGCAAGCTGCATGTAAATGTGCCCAGGTGCAATATAGAGGTAGTCTTCCTCCATTGTGCCAACATTGCGGATTAGCTACCCTGGTACTTGGGCAAGCCTCTAAGAGTTGGCCTTCTCAAACTGCACAAGGGTCTCTAAGCTATCTTGCACATGTTCAAGATATTCTTCTTTTCCTTCACCTCCTCCTCCTCCCCCAGAACTCTTGTTGTTTGGCTTAGATTTCCTAACCAGCTTTGTTTTCTTCTTGGGAGGGGAAGTTACTTCTTCAACTTTTATATTATTTGCCTTTGATTTCCTTTTCAATGCTGGGGGAATTGTGAGGATCTCAAAGGCTTTCTCATCCCTCATTGGCAAGGGATGAAGAAATTTGTCAAACCTGTACCTCACCTTGCTTACAAGTGTCATGTCTCTGTCCATCAAAGTGACTCTTCTTGCATGGGCAGCACATATGAAGCTATCATTCATAAAGTCTATAAGAAAGTCTTCACAAGCTTCTTGTAGACATGCCACTACACTGCTCTGCCATCTATAATGTCCTTGCCCTTTGATACTGTCACTTACTGTTCTTACAATTCTCAAGAATGGTGCCCTACAGATGAGAAGATGTGTAGACTCTTGTGCTTGCCTTATCTCAGCAAACAATTTCTTTTGTTTCTGAAGGAAAGTTCTTTCCTTAGATATATTAGTTCTACCCCTTACTAGTTTCTTCTCTAATGGTTGCTTAGATGTTGTTCCCTCAGCTTTAGTTTGAGGCTCTGGCTCTGAATCTTGCTGTTTTGGAAGGGAGGGATCTTGGTAAACCATCCTCACAGTTTCCTTCATATGAGCCATACTCCCACGAAGCAATAGTGGCAAATAAACCAAGATGGAAAGAATAAGTCCATAGAGTGATGAAGCAAATCCAACCCTTTTAGAAGAGTTGGATTTGTGCCGTCGAAGGTCAAAGGGAATTGGGCGACAAGGCGAGTGATGAGCCAGAACGCTATCCACGGAGCGATAAGGCAAATCCAAGCCTGACGGAAGAGTATACTCATGCCGTCAACAGAATCGAGTGGGGAGAAGAAGATAAAAGAATTCACCCTAAGCAAAGAGCTGAATCTTGCGCCGTCGAAGGAATTGGGGGAAGACGTCGTGTTCTGCCCACGAAGCGATAGAGATAATCTGGTGATAGAATCGCACCATAGAGGGATGGGCCGATGCTTCAACCGTCCCACGAAGCGAAAGGAAAAGTTTGAAAATAATGAAAATAATTCTCACGCGTTGTCAATGGTACCAAAGTAAAAAAATGAATATTTTCTCCTTTTTATAGAATACGATGTTATCATTGCGAGGATGACATAAGCCCTACACGTGGTTCTCTGATGATGATGTCAGCCTTACACATGGTCAATTGGCGATGATGTCAGTCCTACACATGGCACAACGGCACACTTCGGTTACGTCAGCCCTTCACTTCCATCGTACATGGATGATGCCAGCACTAATAATATCTATATATAGTCGTGTGTTGTTTAAATTTTAATTTTTTTATTTTGTTCCCCCTTCCTCACGCCATAGATTGGTTTCAGTCCCCTTTCACTCGCGCCTTTAGTTCACCGTGTGATTCACAATTTTGCTTCCGGTTAGTTCTTCATCCTCGCACCGTGGATTGGTTTCGGTCCCCCTTCACTCGCGCCTTCAGTTCACTGTGCGATTCGCAATTTCACTTTTTGGTTAGTTCTTTATCCTCGTGCCGTGGCCAGTAATTCGAGCATGGAGCAGGTGGTTCAGTATTATGATCTTTTGGAAGATCTCGGGGGGGTCACTATATGTAGATACCCCTATCGCGTGCATTCAAGGCCTATATTTTAAATCCCTTATCTGTGAATATTTTTATCTATATAATATCCCCTTTTCTTTATGAATATGTAAAATTTTTTTAAAAAAGTTTAAATCATACCCTTATGTAAATATATTTCTGTAAGTTTCATAAATTAAAAATATGCTTCTGTTGAACGCACGTGATATTCACATTTTTTTGTGAGTGACCCCCCCGAGTGGAAGATGTAGAGACACTTGAAGAGGTAACAGATGTGCCTACTGCCAATGAAAACCTATTTGATTTGTTAAGGAGAGTTGGGCACGATGAACATCCAGATGTTGAGCCTATATTCAATCTGCCGTTTAATTTAAAACAGTGTTAAGGACATGGCAAGATTTATATTAGGGGAAGAGTGGGAGGCATAAAGTAAATTGGTTAGTACAGAAATTATAAATGAGGTATCATCACAATATGTTCACATGTCTAGCTTTGCCCTATCCTCATCTGAAAAGAAGAGCATGTCAGGAAGCTGGGATGCCTATTCAAAAGATAAGAGGATAAAGACTTGTCTTGACAGCTCCCCTCTTCACAAGAAAATGTGCAAGGTTCTTGAGTACTACTTTGGATTTGTTTCTTATCTATTTCTTCATGCAGAGAAAGAGGACTACACAAAGGATGAACTGGAAGTTTAGAAGGGTTAAAAGGTTTCACAAGCTTCATTTGTCACAAAGATTGAATCTGATGATGAGGTTATGGACCTAGTTTCTGGTGATGAGAAGTGCCTTCTAAGCATAGGGTTTGATGTGGCAGAGTTTAAAGCATCCACTGTTATTGATGAAGGATCATCTATGCATGGAGAGCACTTAAAATCAAACTTCGTCATCCTTGGGCTGCCCTCCTTTCTTATAAATGGCAAGAATTTTATCCTTCTCTCCCACATATAAAAGCTTTAATATAATTTAAGGGAGGATTATTGCCTCGCCAACAGCAAATGGTTGTGAAGCTGCCAGGGGTATACTCGATGTGGAAAATGAACATAAAGAGGAGTTTCTAAAGTTGGACATTGAGGTGACTGAGAACTTCATTGAAGCCCCTAGAGCCATGTCATTGTGCTTTGACAAAGCCAAGGAGACTGAATCTTCTCTTCCCACAGAGCTAGAATTTCAAAGTCTTCAAGAGGAGTTGGGAATTACTGAAATGGGAAGAGAGCCCTTGATCAAGGAAATGAAGAAGGCTCCATCAACCTTTGGGATGCATCCAAGTTGGAAGAGGATGAGAACCAGAAGGCAATTTATTTTTTGTTGAGTGAGTTTATGGTATTGGTGGCTGAATTTATGTGAAAACCAAATTCTTTGTTTAATGTAGATTGAGCTTGATGATGCCAATGGTTTCCTTAGACGTGGAGGTGCTGCCCCTGCAAGTGTTGGCCAAGATGCTACTCTTGCACACTACATCCCATCTATTAACAAAGAAATATTTATTGTCTACCACAGCAAATATTCTATTGATGCTGAAATTCCACTTCTCACATTCAAGGCACTATCTAGATATATGGGCTATTCTTTTATCCCTTACAATACACATAAGGTCATGCTTATAGAGAAGTGTGCTGCTATTCGTATCTTTGGATACAGTACAAGATTTTGGCCTCCTAGAACTAGATACTTCCTCTGTTATGCTAGCTATGCTCTAGGTGCCAGACTAGAAGATGTAAATGCACTCAAGGGTTATAGTCGCAACAAGAAGTTTTTGTGTTACAGAGGGAAAATTCCTAGTGAAGAAGAAAAGCAAGTAGAGAAGAGACTCGAGAGCAATTAATTATCTTGTCATTATAAATATTTTGTTATATCTTTTATGTAATGAAATGATGCAGTTTTTAATTACAAGTCTGTATTAACCAAAAAAATTACAACATGCTTCAAAATGTTATAAATTTCATATACAAAATTTCGTTACACTAAATCCAAATTCTTCCTTCTTGTCTTCTTGATGATCTCCATGCTGCATGGCGTGTTGGTCCAGTGCCAACTTTCCACTCCAGTGATCTCCTCATTTTGGCTTGATTTCATGCTGCCTTTGCTAAATCACTCGTATGGGACTTTTCCATCTTCCACCACATAACCTGGAGGTTGAGCCATGTAGACTTCTTTTTCTAGAGTCCCATTCAAGAAAGCATTGTTTACATCCATTTGATATATACTCCACTTATTCATTATAGCAAGAGAAATGATAAGTCTTACTAAATTCATTTTTGCAAAAATGGGAGCACATGTTTCATCATAGTATATCCCATGCTTTTGAGAAAAACATTTTGCAACCTAGCCTTATGCCTTTCAATTTGTCCTTCCTTGTTATGCTTGATTCTATAGACCCATTTGCAGCCCATAGCTTTCTTCCCTTTTGAAAGTTCACACAAATCTCGTGTTTCATTCTTATGCAAGGCATGCATTTTCTCATCCATAGAATTCTTCCATTCATGTTTGCTACATGCATCTTCATAGAAAAGAGGCTCATTTTGCGCCACAATAGTAGTAAGCAATGTAAAGTTTGATTCTTCAACATGAGAGGTTGAGTTACATGTTCTCTGATATGTCAATTTTTGGGGTTGTTTGTTTGGTCTTGTAGACCTCCTAAGAGCAACCATTTGTTGTTCTTTATGTGTATTCTCATCTGTATCACTGTCAAGATCCACTTCAGCTTCAATTTCATCTCTACTAGCATGTGGTAGAGGCATTAGCAAGCTGTCCTTTTTTATTATTTTCAACTCTATGACTAGTAAGATCATTCCATCCTACATATTCATTCACAATAACATCTCTACATGGAAACACACTTCTCTTGAGGATCATACAACCTGTATGCTTTGCTAACATTACTATAACCCATGAGAACATATTTGATGGATTTGGAATCTAATTTCTTCTTGTTCTTATCAACCACATGAGCATATGCAATGCTCCCAAACACTTTCAAGTGACTTACTGTTATGTTTCTGACCTATAAAGGCTTCATACAAGGCTTCTGTGGGGGATGTATTCATGAGATAACAAGAAGTATTAATAACTTCAGGCCAAAACATAATAGGCACACCTTTTTCTGTGAACATACATCTAGCAGACTCCACCAATACCATGTTCTTCCTCTCAGCCACACCATTTTGTTGAGCAAGTTAGTTGCCTTTGGATTCCATTTTCTATCAAGAAAGCATCAAACTTGTTTAAAATAGACTCACCACCTCTATATGATTCGAGAATCTTGATTATTCTCCCTGTTTCATTCTCAACCATGGCTTTGAATTCCAAGAAAGTAGAGAACACTTCAAATTTCTGTTTGAGAAAGTACACCCAAGTGTATCTTGAGTAGTCATCAATGAAAGTAACAAGATAGCATGAATCATTCAAGGAATGGGTCTGAGAACGACCCCATACATCAGTATGAATGGTATCTAAGATTCCCAAAGCTCTTGTGGAGCTTCTATTGAATCTTTGCCTTGCTTTATTGCCATAGCAAAACAAGCTTCACATACACCAAAATGATCATGTGGGCTGGAATTCCTAATGCCATAGAGATGGTTCTAAATTTTAGAAAACTTTTGGCATTAAAATTCCCATACCTTTTATACCAAAGCTATGTAGGACTCATACTTGTATCTTCTATAGTCAGTATGTGTGCATCCAATTTGAACATCCTTCCATGTTTGGTTCCTTTTGCAATCACTTGATAACCTCTCTTCCTATCCTTTATGAGAGATCAATTCTTTTCAAACTCAACTTTTTAATACCTTTCAACCATAGCACCAACTGATATTAAGTTCTTTGTTAGAGAGGGAACAAGTAGAACATCATCCACCTTTGTTCTCTTACCATTACTCATCATGTGGATATCTCCTTTTCTTGGGTTGCATTTAGAGCATTATCAATTGTGTACATGATTGGACCATCAGTAGGGCTGAAGAATCCTTTGTGATAAGTCATGTGGGAGCATGCCCCACTATCAATCCACCATGGTTCTTGAAAGGTATCCCTGTTTTCAGCCTGCACATTGTTAGCAACATCACATTCACAAATAGAAACTAGAATTTTCTCCCCAACATTAGAGCTTTCTTCTTCTGTAAAGTTCCCATGGCCTTTCTTATTCCCATGATACTCTTTTATCCAGCAATCTCTTTCATAATTCCCCATGTTATGACAATAGTAGCATTCCACATTTGCACTAGATGAGCCTCTTCATCTACCATAAGAATGTCCAGCTCTAGACCTATTATTTTGTCTTGCATAAGAGGGCTAAGAATGATGTAAGGAGCTAACCAAGAAACTCATCCTTCACATTTTGCCTCAGCAAATGAACACCAAGAATAGCCTTCTTATCCCATTTACTTTGGGATTCACCATCAACTTCAAGTTTTTTATCTTCATCTAGCACCATGCTCCAACAATCATGAAGGAAGAGGATTGTCTCCATTCGGTACTTCCATGTGCCATAGTTGCTCTCACTGAGCTTTACTGAAGATTCAAGGTTGATGTTTCTCAAAGATGCCATCTCTCCTTGCTTAAATAAGAGAAGAATAAGAATACTCTCACACACTCACTAGGCTTGCTAAGTAGAATCACTCATACAAAGCTTAGGTATAGAGCAAGGGTAGGCTTTGATACCATGTGAAAGTACAAAGATGGCAATGGGCTATAACTTCAGCACTTAAACAATGAATGAATTACAAATTAGGCCTAGATATGATTGGAAGCACAAGCTTATATTGACAATAATAAAAGTGCCACGTACAACACTAATCTCAATCCAATGAGGATTAAGGCTGAGGGAGAATCCCTCAATCCACTCTCAAATGAGATTTTTTGAGAACTAATAGAATTCCTAATCTATGCTCTAACAATATTAGTCAAGATTATATACGGCTTGTTTACAATCAGTGCTTGCTATGTGCTTTTATAGTTGCCTACATACAACTTTGAGCTACAGTAAAATTGCACTGTAAAGATTTAATTGGTGCATCCACATAAGAGATGACACTATCAATCACTCTACTTGGATTTTATATCATGATGTGTAGAACAACTTTGTAGAAGGCACCACCTTCATCCAATGGCTACACTTTTGTGTAGAAGCCCACCAATGTAAGTAGGTAGGTGAAGTCTTGATTTCTTGCAGTTTCCATCTAGCATTAATGTTGGAGCCTTTATTCCAAGTGATTAAGATTAGATGTAGAAAATTACAATGGTGAGGTTATACCTTAGATTATGTTGAGCATTTCATCACTTTTACATCACTTCATTTTGACAGTTGGACCTTGAGATATGGACTTTGCAAATCAACATTCTAAAACTATGCTTGCCTAAAATTTCTCCTATGATATAGGAGCACTTTTGACCTTCACAAATGCACGTCTTTTTCCTTTTATCGTTAACTGATTGTAATGGTATTTAGTTGTTATTTTTCCTTCATGCCCATGGAATGATGTCCATGACTGTAGCACTATGAGAGCACTACCTAGTGCTATAAAGCATTGTCACTAATATATAGCACAGCTGACTCCTATCAAGCACACAAGCTAGGGATGATATGAGCTGCACACTTTAACACCCTCAACAAAATATCCTTGGCTACTATGATGTCAATGCTAGACCTAGTTCCTATTTACAACATTGTTTATGATGACCATCCAAGTGCCTGTAGGTCTTACTCATGGTGGTTTACAATGCCAACAATGATGATAGATGCTAGACATCTAGTTATGATTATTACAATTCACTTAGGATAGAGGGGTGACCATTGGTAGTGTCTAGGAAGCCACCTATGTATTTTATAAGATCAAGGCTTTATAATAAACCCAAAAAAGCTCCAAAAGGTTCAGATTTTAGGGGATGACTCGGGCAGCGAACCCTTGACTCAACATAAAATAGAATTTAGAAATAAAGGGAGGATCTCCCCTAGATGACCAATATACTAATGAAGATCTTTTGATGTAGCTTGTAATGTCAATGTAGCTCTTGATCTTCTTTATGACATCGAGAAAGGTTACGATTCCATTGATCAGATGTATATCTTGATGAAAATGTATCCCTTCCTCTTCTTCATCCTTGATTTCATTCTGTAATCAAATCCATGTAGGAAAAGATGGATCATTAGGACCTCAATGGAAGGCTTCTTGGGCCCTTTCATTTGGCAGTTTAAGGAGTCAAACTTTTTCTCTTAAGAAGAAATGTTTTCTAATTAGAAGCTTCAAAACGGCTACTTTATTCAAATTTGAATTTTGGGGGGAAAATAGAATTTAAAATCTAGCAGACAAAACCATATCATGTAACATATCTATGGAAAGCTCTTGATGCGTAGATCACGGAACTATAATCTCCGCTCAAATCGGAGCTTGTATGTAGAAGTTATGGATGTCCGAAAATTGTAAAATTACCTCCCCCCCTTTTTGGGGAAAAAAGTGCACCCTTTGACCACTCTTACACCTCTCTTACAAACCCAACATTTCAGTCCACATGGCAACCCCCCATTTGGCTATTCCTTAATCACCTTGATTAGGCTTGGGCAAATTAAAGGGCCCAAGAGACCCCATTCACTTCCTAATGCATGTTCTCAATGTGTTTATGAAGCCTAACATGACGATGATGTGTATCCCTTTCATATGATAATATGATGAATTTGCTTAAGGGGGTCTTAGCCTTATCAATGGCAAATATCTTTCCCTTGTACAATTTATTTGTGAGCATGATAGATGAGGTACATGAAACATATAAGCTCAGAAATCCCATTGTCCCATACAATACTAATATAGATTTATACCTAGTTTTGGATTAACAAATTGAGAATTCAAAGCGAGGGAAAATTTTGATTTGATTCTTTACAGAGGTTTAAAAACACTTAAGAACCATTAATGGCCCTAAAAACCTTAGATGGTTAGCATTGCTCAAGGTATTAATGAAAAAAATATAAATTGAGCAAAAAATACCCTAATTTGGAGAGAACTTTTGGAGGAGCAAATTAAGGGGATTTCTCATTATGAAGCTTTGGTAAGCAATAGCAAGTCCCCAATGGTATGGTTGCACCCTTGATGGCACCAATTGAATTAGCTCTAATTACCTACTTAATGAAAAAGAACTGAAAATGATGAATTGCTTGAATCTCCTCCATCTCTGATCATTTTTCTTCAAGATTTGGGTTGTGCATAGCTTGTTGACCCAGTAAATGATCCCCAAGAGCAATTCGAATGTCGTTACTTGTAGGTATCAATTTTCATTGAATAAGCTGCATTTAGGTGTTTTTCAATATGCTTCTCCTGGCTACTCTTGTGGACCAAGTAAGCTTAAAATTTATGAGTTTGTTACTCTTACTATATGGTAGCTATAGCTAAGAGGAATCGGGCCAATCCGAAAGCGATGCGATGGCGAATTTGTGAAAAGACTTGAGAATTGCTGTGTTGACTGGGGGCTTCAGATTTGTAAGATATATGTCAGATTGGAGTGAGTTCTTTGAGATGTAGCTTCGCAATAGTGGTTGCTTTGAGGTCCTAATAAGGTTTGGCAAGGTGTTATGTGTGGAGGGAGAACTTATCAAAAAACCAGTAGTTAGGGGATACAACTGCGTTTTGCAAGGAAGAGGAAAATTTATGAAAAAATGATTAGGTACTTATCATTTTTTCATGATGAGTTCAAATGATAATATGAAGCTAATCATGCTAAAAGATAGTAGATGATGAGTAGAGGTTAAGAATAAACACTCAAAAGCATGGCTCTAATACCATGTTGGCAATCACAAGATCAAGCATGGAGCTATGGAGGATGAAATCTCTCTATGGTTGTGGAGTGAGAAGAAGAGAGAGAAGAGAGCATGAGCACACAAGGGAGAGCAAGTTGGGCACAACACAAGGTGATTGTATAATGTTTGATATGAGATCAAATACCAAGTACAATGCCCTTTTATAGGCATCAAACTTTATCTTTTGACTCTAACTAAGAGGTTATTCACACCTAGAGTGTTCACACCAAGTTGGCTATAGACCTAATGATCGGATGCCCATATCCCCAATGTCAAATGGTATATTGGTATATTTCTAACGTATGGTTGGGTGGTAAGCTATGTTGTAATTCAACTTAATGGTTCAAATTTATGCTTGGGTGGTAAGCTATGTTACCATTCAACTTGATGGTTCAACTCTATGCTTGGTTGGTTAGCTATGTTGTCATTCATCCAAATTCTTTGGTCAAAGAGCAATCCTTTATCTATGGTGTCGAGTGGTATGTAGCCAATCTTTGTTAAAAATGTCTCGATTGGTATTCATGATTCAGCTAAAGAGATATATGAGAAAAGCTTGGCCTGTAAAAGAAAACCACTAATGTTATTTTATTTAGCCATAAAAGAAACGCGTGAAATAACATAGTGTTCAATCAGATGGCATGATGATGCTCTTTATATTATGTTGATTCTTATGCAAATTAACTTATTATATAGATGCAAGCATGTGATGTGCATTTTTTCCAACACGATATACTTTGGAAGGGGAATTTTGTTACTTTTGTACACACACAAGACATCTAAAAAGGTACCCCCCTAGTGCCCTCCCCTTAGGTTAAAACCAGAAGTAAGCTTGTCACCCAGGCTGTACAAGAACCTAGACATGCATTTGGGTAACTACATAGACTCGAAATGAAAAAAAAACAGAAGGGGGGATTTGTTTGGAGATAATGGATTATATTTGGTTGATGGAAAGAACGGGTCGATGGAGATAGACTTATTGAAACAGCACACTAACGTCTACAAAGGGTATAGGAAAGCATGAAGCCCCAGGCTGCAAACATGGCTCATTCAATGCAAAAAGCTGACCTTTGGAGGATATTAGGTTTAATCAAAGAAAGACCTAGTGCATGGAACTACCTTTTGATTAGCTTAGTCAATGAAGCACTCACATAGCTCACGTGGTGTTAGGTTCCCTAGTCACAGTGATCCCTCGACCAACATCTCATTCCCCTTGCTTATTAGGTCGAATACAAAGATGAATCTGGCTTTGCATTCATATCCAAAACTCCACGATGTTTCCATGCATATAAACTCATGTTTTTTAGATTTTACTCACACACTCTTCTGTAGTCGTAGTAGGTAGCACAACATAAGCCTAATGAGTTTGCACCTAAAGAGTTTGAAGCTACCTCCATTGCAAGATGTCCATGTATACAAAGTATCAGTGTATCCTTGAGCACATGCCCCTCTCTCTCTCTCTCTCTCTTATATAGAATTTGTTGAAATGGGATCACGTCCCTCCTACAACTATTTGATGTCCTTTGAGCATGCTAATGTACATATATGTATGATCTATAACCTCTAAGTTTAATTTGTGGGCATGGAGAACATGTATACATGTGTGTATTAAAATAATGTATAAATGATTCATGTGCTAGTTTGGTATATTTCGAGAAGTTAGAGTGCCGTAGTGATGTGGATAATCAAATTTGTCCCTTTGGGATGGTGTAAAGCTGAATGTGTAAGTAGGTGTTTTAAAGAAATATGATATGTTTTTATTTTGGCATATTCAAGGATATGTGATTATTATTAGTGAGGTGACTGCATGCTTTTTTTCCACTAATAGCAACTCACTTCACAAAATCACTCTTTTTTCTGTTGATTACAGTTAGGTGTGCCAGTTAGCTTGATGACAACAGTGGCCGAATTTTTGCCGGCATTTACAAGTATATTTAGCAAGTTCGTCCCGAAAGTTTTTCCTCCGTAAGACTCGAAATTTTAATTAAAGAGCCAATCAACAATAATAAAAAAAGGGTCTAGATCGTGGATTGGGATTTAATGCAAGGGATGCAAAATTTTCATAGTTTGAGCTAATTAACTGGCGAGATTAGTAAGCTAATTAACTTGCGTGAGGCAGCAAAGATCAGAGTGATTAGTTGTTGACGAGCTGGACACAGCGATAGTTTTCCTTTAAAAATATAATTGGACCATGGTTCGATTAGTAGTTTTTCGAGGGGTTTACTTAGCACTGATTGCCTGCCTTTGCTTTTTCTTATATTCGTGTGTTTGTGTGTGTTAAATATATTGTTGATTATTACACCACACAAATTAATATTTTGGAGTGATACGTAGTAACCTAGATGGAACTTGCTGTCATTGGCAACACGTTTTTGGTGGTGATTAGCTACATCTCTCACAAATTAATATTCTATTAATATAGTAGTGCTAGGATGATAGTAAGTTTAATATTTTTTGTATTGACTATGGTAATATATATATTCACATTTTAATATGTTATTATTTTCTCGTGTAATATATGGTGTGATAAAAGTTTCATGTACAATTTCAATAATACATATTTACGATAGGAAACATAGGGAGTTGCACGAAGAGCTAACAAGACTTCCATTCTATCTCTTCGAGGTGGGGTTTCAAGTTCTCTTGTGGTTTCAATCCTTCATTAATTTGCAAATGCTGGTGAGCCATCACATGTGCACTACCAAAAGGAGCCATCAATAGGTTTAAGTTTAGTGTGAGAAACAACAATCAACATAGGGTGGTATATGTGCAAATCAACTCTCAAGTATACTTTGCACCTCTTTTAAGAATATGTGCAAATACTTTGCTCCTCTTTTAAGTAATGATTTAATAAAAAGAAAGTGTGAATATAAGTGCAAACCAAATTTCAAGGATATACTTTGCACCTTTCTTAAGTAATGAATTATAACCAAAGTGCCTCCCACACTAGAACCTATTTTAATAATATGACACTAGGCCCTCAAGAGGTCCTAGTTCCCTACAATATCGATAACTGTGATAACCTTGTGTGCCCAGCCATAGATGGGTGATTGCTAACTCTCTATATGTATTTTGGAACTTTGACTCTAAGAGGGGGTGCTTTCTCCTATGCATCTCATAGTTCCAATGGTCCTTCACCAAAAAATTTATGCGAAGAACTATAACTTGGGAACTTTGACTCTAAAAGGGGGTGCTTTCTCCCATGCAACTTGGGTTGTGATAACCTTGTGTGCCTAGCCATAGACAGGTGGAGGTTAGTATAAAATTATATGATAGGGGTGACTTGGGTTGTGATAACCTTGTGTGCCCAGCCATAGATGGGTGATTGCTAACTCTCTATCTGTATTTTGAAACTTTGACTCTCAGAGGGGGTGCTTTCTCCTTTGCATCTAATAGTTCCCATGGTCCTTCACCAAAAAATTTATACAAAGAACTTTAACTTGGGAACTACCAACAAAAGAGCCACCTTCAATTTGTCTAAAAGTGGTTTTAGATAAACATATAAATTCTTTCTAGGTTACACTCTCTAGGGTATATGCACCTATAAGAGGATTTAAAAAGTGAAAAGCTAGAAAGTATTTTTTAAAATGGTAAAATAACTTATGGATCATGATCTATGCATGGTAGTTTAAAAAATATGTGTATGTAAGAATTCTAGTTAGTAACTAAGTGGAATGAGAATTAGGATGAAGTACATATGCCTAGACTCTAAATTTGAGAACATCAAGCTAAGAGACATAGATCTAGGAATATCATTGGGGTCACTATTATTGGCATGGATTTAGTTACTTAATTAGACCATACTTTAAGAGAGTCTTGTTGTTCTAAAGGAAAATTATATGATGATGGGATCTTTCATACATACTATGGGATGTCAATAGTTTGTCGATTCTAGTTAGCTCAATATGTGGATTCCTATGATCTATTTTCTTGAGGGGAGCTCACTCAACTCTATGGTGTTGGCAGTCACATGATCAACGGAGATATGAAGGACGGAATCTGTCCATGGTTGTGGAGTGAGAAGAGAAAGCTTGAGCACATAAGAGAGAGCAAGTTGGGCATAACACAAGGTGATTGTATTATGTTTGATATGAGATGAAGCATCAAGTACAATAGCCTTTTATAGGCATCAAACCCTGTCTTTTGACTCTAACTAAGAGATTGTTCAGGGGAGGGTGTAGTATTTTCATTAGCTCACAAAGCACACGCGTCACACAACTCGATGGTATTGTTCACACCTAGAGTGTTCACACCAAGTTGGCTATAGACCTAATGACCAGATGCTGATATTCCCAATGTCACATTGTATTTTGGTGTATTTCTAACACCCTCCCTCAACAAAATATCCTTGGCTGCTATGAGGTCAATTCTAGCTCTAGTTACTATTTACAATGTTGTTTATGATGACCATCCAAGTGCAAATTGGTTTATAATGCCAGCAATGATGATAGGTGCTAGACATCTAGTTATGATTACAATTCACTTAGGATAGAGGGGTGACAATAGGTGGGATGGCCTTGGCTAGTAGTCTACGAAACCACCTATGCCTTTTATAACATTAAGTCTATATAACAAACCAAAAAAAGTCCAAAAGATTTAGATTTTGGGAGATGGCTTGGGCAGAGAATAGAATTTAGAAATAGAGAGAGAATCTCCCCTCGATGACCAATATACTGAAGCCTGACATGACGATGATGCATATCCCTTTCATATGATGATATGTTGAATCTGCTTTAGGGGTTCTTAGCCTAATCAATGGCCAGTCTTGCCCTTGTACAATTGATTTGTGAGCATGATAGATGAGGTACATGATGCATATCCCTTTCATATGATGATATGTTGAATCTGCTTTAGGGGTTCTTAGCCTAATCAATGGCCAGTCTTGCCCTTGTACAATTGATTTGTGAGCATGATAGATGAGGTACATGAAGCATATAAGCTCAGAAATCTCATTGTCCCAAACAATGCTAATATAAATTTATACCTAGTTTCGGATTAACAAATTGAGCATTCAAAGCAAGGGAAAAATTGGATTTGACCCTTTACAGAGGTTTAGCAACACTTATGAACCATTAATGGCCCTAAAAACCTCAGATGATTAGCATTGATTAAGGTAATAGCAAAAATACGCTTTTGTAAATTGAGCAAAAAATACCCTAATTTAGAGAGCACTTTTGGAGGAGAAAATTAAGGGGCTTTCTCAATATGAATATTTGGCAAGAAATAGCAAGTCCCCAATGGTATGATTGAACCCTTGATGACACCAATTGAAGCACTAATTACCTACCTAATGATAGAGAACTCAAAATGATGATTTGCTTGAATCTCCTCCATCTCTGATCATTTTTCTTCAAGATTTGGACTGTGCATAGCTTATTGACACAACAAATGATTCCCAAGATCAATTAGAATGCCATTACTTTGTAGGTGCTGATTTTTGTTGATTAAGCTACATTTGGGTGTTTTTTGATATGCTTTTTCCTGGTTGCTCTTGTGGACCAAATGAGCTCAAAATTTATGAGCGTGTTACTCTTACCATATAGTAGCTATAGCTAAGAGGAATCATGCCAAATCGAAGCGACGACGTTGAATTTGTGAAAAGACTCTAGATTTTTTATGGTTATTGGCGGTGTCAGATTCATAAGATATATGTCAAATTGGAGAGAGTTCTTTGAGATGTATCTTAGCAATAGTGTTGGATTTGAGGTCCTCAGAGGGTTTGGCAAGGTGTTACATGTGGAGGGAGAACCAATAAAAGAACCAGCAGGGGGTAGAGCTGCGTTTTCGAAGGAAGAGGAAAAATGGTGAAAAATGATTAGCTACTAATCATGATTAGTTCAAATGATAATATGAAGATAATCATGCTGAAAGATAGTAGATGATGAGTAGAGATTAAGAATAAACACTCATAAGCATGGCTCTAATACCATGTTGGCAATCACAAGATCAACGTAGCATGGAGCTATGGATGGTGAAATCTCTCCATGGTTGTGGAGTGAGAAGAAGAGAAAGCTTGAGCACACAAGAGAGAGAAAGCTCCGCACAACATACGAGAGAGCAAGTTGGGCACAACACAAGGTGGTTGTAAAATGTTTAATATGAGATCAAGCACCAAGTACAATACCCTTTTATAGGCATCAAACCCTATCTTTTGACTCTAACTAACCTTATCTTTTATAGGCATCAAACCCTATCTTTTGACTCTAACTAAGAGGTTGTTCACACCTAGAGTGTTCACACCAAGTTGGCTATAGTCCTATTGATCGGATGCCCATATCCTCAAATTTACATGGTATATTGGTGTATTTCTAACATATGGTTGGGTGGTAAGCTATGTTGTCATTCAACTCAATGGTTCAACTCTATGCTTGGGTGGTAAGCTATGTTTCCATCAATTCCATGGTTCAACTCTATGCTTGGGTGGTTAGCTATGTTGTCATTCATCCAAATTCTTTGGTCAAAGTGTAATCCTTTATCTATGGTGTTGAGTGGTATGTAGCCAATCTTTTTTAGAAATGTCTCGATTGGTATTCATGATTTAGCTAAAGAGATATATGAGAAAAACTTGGACTGTAAAAGAAAACCACTAAGGTTATTTTATTTAGCCATAAAAGAAACACATGAAATAACATAGTGAAATCAAATGGCGTGATGATTCTCTTTATATTATGTTGGTTCTTATGCAAATTAACTTATTATATAGATGCAAGAGTGATGTGCATTTTTGCAATCAAGATATACTTTACAAGGGGAATTTTGTTACTTTTGTACATAGTCACACAATACATCTAAAAAGGTACCCCCTAGTTCCCTCCCCTTGGGTTTAAACTAGAAGTAAGCTTGCCACCTAGGCTATAGAAGAAACCACGCAATCGTTTGGGTAAACTACATAGACCTGAAACTAAATGAAAACATAAGGGGGGATTTTTTTTGGAGAGAATGGATTATATTTGGTTGATAGAATGAATGGGTCACATGGAGATGGACCTACAAAAAGAATTGACTAATCTACGAAGGGTATAGGAAAGCATGAAGCCCAGGGCCATAATGATGGCTCGTTTCACAATGCAAAAAGATGACCTTTGAAGGATAGATTTAATCAAAGAAAGACCCAGCGCGTGGAATTACCTTTCAATTAGCTTGGTCAGTGAAGCACTCACATAGCTCAAGTGGTTTTAGGTTCAGTAGTCAATCCCTCAGCTAACATCTCATTCCCCTTTCTTATTAGTGCAAATATGAAGTTGAATCTGGCTCTTCACTCTTCATATCCAAACCTTCATGATGTTTCCATGCATGCAAAATTAAGTTTTTAAGATTTTACTCACACACTCTTGTCCCACCCCTTTGTAGTCGTAGTAGTAGATAGCACAACATAAGCCTAATGAGTTCAACCTTGAGTTTACACCTAAATATTTGGAAGCTATTTCCATTGCAATATGTCCACGTATACAAATCACAAGTGTATCCTTGAGCACATGCCTCTCTCTCTCTCTCTCTCTCTCTCTCTCTCTCTCTCTCTCCCCCCCCCATATAAAATTTGTTAAAACGGGATCAAGTCCCTCCTACAACTATTTGATGTACTTTGAGATTGCTATGGTACATATATGTATGATCTATAACCTCTAAGTTTGTGGGCATGGAGAAAAAGGATACGTGTGTGTGTAAAAATAATGTATAAAATGATACATTTACTAGTTTGGTGTATTTCAAGAACTTAGAGTGCTCTAGTGATGTGGATAATCAATTTTGCCCCGTCGGGATGGTGTAAAGCTCAATGTGTAGGTGTTTTGAAGAAATGCGTTATGTTCTTTTGCATTCAAGGATATGTTTGTTAGTGAAATGAGTGCATGCTTTTTTTCCACTAATAAAGGAATACTTCCCTTATTCCACTAAAGTTGGTGCTTTACTTGATGGACCGATAGAAGCTTACACAAGTGTTACACACATAAATATAAAAATAAATGTTACACACATAAATATAGAAATACATATGTCCTAAATTGATACATGCTTAAACGTTTAGCATGATGGTCTAGGCAAGCTATATGATATGTAGGAGAAAGTACTAGAACTTTTTGTTTGCACTCCATTCTAGGCAATGTTAAGATTTATCGTACCTCCTACAAGAAGCTAATTAGACTAATTACATACTAAGAACATACTAATGACACATTATTAACTTAAACCTATGGTGGATGGTGCCTAAGTGCACTCATAATGATGAGTGTATGCAATAAGTTTGGGCACAAAGTAGAAGATTACAGATTGAAGAAAAGCGAAGCAAACTTTATGGGGAATATTTCGACCACCAAGTATGAAGAGACTCATAATAATTGTTGGCTCTGGTAGATTCTTCAAGGTTGTGACAAGTGCATTGTATTACTTTGGCATTCTTTTTAAGATTATTGCAATTGCATATTTATCTCCAATCCTAGCATCTATGCCATCTAGCTAGGTCATGATGCTTTTCATTTTATTGATAAACTGAGCCAAAGATTCATTAAAATTCATTTCTAGACCACAGAACTCAATCTTTAAGTGAATTTACTGGTTCTTTGCCTTAGCTCCAAACACGAGATTCAATGTATCCCATGCATCTTTTGTATGTTCCATAGAGTCAATGTGATGAATAAGCCGTGCATGCAAATGTAAACCAATGAGTGACAATGCTTGCTTATCGTTTCCAACCCACCCTTTACTTGGTTGATCGGCATATTTTTCTTAGTGACTTTCCACAAATTTTTATGCATTAGGAGGTACTTCATTTATGTAGCCCACGTGTGGAACCCTTCCTCACCATTGAACTTCTCTATATGTGAAGTGATGCTTGTTGATGTTGCCATAATGAGAAGGTCTTACCAATGAGCTTATGATGCTTCAATTCGGAGTGTCTATTCTCGTACAACTAGGCTTTAAATAGGATGAAATGCAAGTAGTGTGTGTGCTTCCAAATTTTAATTTTTTGTTTTTGGAGCTTCCTAAGGATAGTCCCAATGCAATATTAGTGATTTTGATGTGTAAACATACTAAATGCAATCCTAATTACTCAATTTTATCCCCAAATGCACCTAGTTTTTGCTAAATTCTTATTAATTACATTGGTTAGTCTTAATCAGAGTGATTAACACTGATGAATATTGGAGGCTTCAATTGAGCTTGAGGAAGCAAGCATTGAAGGGACTTTCAGCATAGCTTTCTTGGCCTAGTTGAGGACTAGGCTAAAAACTCAAAAATCGGGGGGTTTTAAGCTTCTTCCAATGACTGGTTTTCTACAATTCGTGGCTCAGCTTAGATTTTAGCTGTGAATAGCTTAGAAGATTCACAGTGATTGTGAGACCACACGCGGAGAATGAGGGAAAATCGTAGAGTAGTCGCTCTTGAAAATCTGCGATTTCTACCTACAGTGTGAAAAATCACCCAAATCCCATGAGGTGAAGCATCTAGGTGTGGGAAAGCTACTCAAAAAATTTGAGAGGCAATGGTTACCTATGGAATGATAATGGAGCCTTACAAATTTGAGCCACGAGGGATGAGAAGATAAGATCAAGATTAGTTGATAATTTGTGTTAAAAACTTACTAATGAGCTGAAGTGAATGATTTTGGAGAAGCTCAAGAAGGAAAGGGGAGGCTCTAATACCATGTTAATATTTATGGTACCTCCTACAAGAAGCTAATTAGATGAATTACACTCTAAGCACACACTAATGACACATGATTAACTCAAACCTACGATGGATGGTGCCTAAGTACACTCATAATGATGAGTGTATGCATTAGAATCATACACAATTAGGTTACAAGATGGAAACTTGTACTCATAAAAAGAGGCTTGAGATGTGTGCAAGTGCTTGTACTTCAATTGCTTGAAAATGACCCCTTTTATATGGGTAGAGTACATCTTTTCTTGGTCCATGCATGTGGGATAATCCACTTTAGCCATAGGGCTTCATCCTCAACTACTCACTCCTTGCCTCTACATGTGCTCTATGGCACCACACTTCTCTCAACAGGCAATGGGTACTCTTTTTTAGATACTTTTGGAGATTATCAAGCTCCTTAAAATTCATTAGGGACTTGGGTCATTAGGGGAATTATGGACTACCAAAAGGGTCCTTAAGGATTAATTTTAATGATAATTTAATCAAGTTTCGACCAATGGGTGGTAGGGGGCAAGTGCACATTCTATCCACTAGCTTTAGGACTAGCTTTAGGACCTAAAGTAGGGGTATTTATTGATATACTTTAGGCTTGTCCCCCTAGTAGCCCCAATCACATCACTTTTTTTTTTAATCTAGTAGCCCTACTAGTGTCACTTCACCTCCCTTAGGCCCACCATACTTGCACAACCAAAAAGTAACCTAAAATTTGAAAAGTAAATCCCTCCAAAAATGTGATTTTATCCTTAAAAAGTGCTTCCATATTATTTTATAGTGAAAAAAAGACTCTCCAAGCTTCCTAGCCCCTTTATATGCTCTTAAACTAATTACACATGCAAACCATTAGTCCTAGAGCTCTCTAATCCCTCTCTAATGTTTCCTGTAGCCTTCTAATCTCTTTCTAATCTTTGATGTAAGTGTGTAATCTCGCTTCAATCCGCTTCAAGTATGTCTTTAATCTCTCCTTAATCTTGCAACAAGTTTTAAACCCTCTTGTAAGCTTCCATATCTCTACTAATCTTGCTATAACCTCTCTAATCCCTGTCTAATCTTTCCTGCAACCTTCTAATATCTTTCTAATCTTTGTTTTGAGCTTATAATCTCTCTCCAATCCTGTTTTGTGTCTTTAATCTCTCCTTAATCTTGCAACAAGTTTCTAACCCTCTTGCAAGCTTCCATATCTCTACTAATCTTGCTATAACCTCTTTAATCCCTCTCTAACCACTTGTAAATTGTATTGCAAGGATTAATGGCTATCTTATCTCTTGTGTAATCCTCTAACAGCCTTCTAACCTCCCTATTCCTCCTCTAATCCTACTTAAGTCACTTTATCCTCTTGTAAGTAAAAGTTCTGAGCCATGGAAACATTGAATAGGAGACCCAATGATTCCATCTCTGAGTATGCTCTTAACAACTCTAGGAATGAGAAAGGTATTTGGGTTGGAGAGAGATTTAGGGTTAATGATTGGGTTTACTTATAGCCAAGCTTGAGAGGGCCACATAGAGTCAAAGCTTGTGGTGTTTTGGAACATCATTGGAAGGGAAGATTGCTAGCTTTCAAGAAAAGTCAAAATGAAGGCATGGTGGCAGTGGTTCAACATGTCTACATGGCTTTAGACATTTATCTTCCTCCTCAAATGGCAAAAACCAAGTCTCCTTGTAATTGTAAGTATTTTGTCACTAATGTGGTTCTATTCAAATCATTTTGTTATACCCTTGTTGTTCACTTCTTTTTTTTTTTGTGGTTTTGTGTTTGCAAACATATTCCTATCAAGTTATATAGAAGAACAACCATTGAAGAGCATAACAGGGACCTTCAGTACTTTCCATTCCACCATAGGTGAGGTTTTATTTCCATTCCACCATAGGTGAGGTTTTATTTCCCAACAAGAACCCTAGGACACTTCTTCGTAGTAGAATATTCTTTTTCACACACTCTTACATAGTCCCCTCTAGGCCTAAAGACTATGGAGGAAGACTTGAAAAGCTTTCATTTCCCTCATTAGGCAGCAGCATAGAGTGGCCAATCCCAGATAAATGGAGTGTAGATGCCTTCAAACAAAAGATGATTAGTGATATCCTATCCTCTTTAAAATTTACAAAGCCCTCTCGATCAGTAGGTCTTAGTTGGTATGCTCCCATTCATCTTTTTCTACATGTGTTTTGTAAGCTCTTGCCACAAGCCACTCCAGCAATGCTTATTTGCAAGAAATTGCAATCTGAGCAGATGAATGGTTTATTTGGAAATGCATGGGATATAGTGGAAGGGGTGCATAAGGGAGATATTATTATAGGTATATATTTTATCATATTTTTGATGAATTAATAATCGTATTTAGTTTAATTTAATTTGTGTAGAATTTAGCTTAATGGAATGTGCAAGTGGGCACACGATTAATATATAGGTGTAAATGTGTATAAAGTCATTTTATGTAACAAGGCCCACTAGCAATTTTATTTGGGCAAAGGTTTTTATATGTACAAACCTTAGGGATTTTGGTATGATTAAACTATAATGATACTTTACATTGAAAAAAATGAGGAAGAATGCGAACGGATTATTATACCATACGTAACTACGATTATATTTAATTATGACTTTATAAGAAATAAAATCTTGAAGTTTTATCAAGGAATATTTAAGCATGATCACTATTGTAAGGTTAGAAACACGAAGCTTACTTGTAAAGTGTTTGAATCACCATCTGGAAGATAAAACTTTCATCGAAATATTGGAAGCATTATTCACTAAGTTATAGAGGATATATTGTTTAAAGGACACAAATATCGCAAGTATATATATGTTTTAATTATGGAAAATAGAGGGACTTACTTGGGAGTGCTGGAATCATTCTGAAAAAGAAGTATTATTGTTCATGCTATATGGTACCAAACAATTTAAAAGTAGTTCCAGGATTCATATATTTGAAATAATTAGTGTCAATTTTAAACACATAATGCCAGTAATAATGAATGGGTTGAATACATAAAAGGTATGACTCTCTATGTTTGAATTTCATGCTTATTATTTAAGTTTATTTCAACTTCAAAAGTAGACTAACCTTTTACTCCATTTCATCTACTTTTGGCTTATAATCTCACGTATCCTTGAGTGTCAAAATTCTATTGACAGATAATTTCAATGACACCAACAATGGAGGTATGTATATATATTCACTTTCTTTTATACAAAATTTTCATAAGTATTTCTACAATCTCTTTCCAACCTAATAACCAAATTAATAAACCTCACATTAAGATTAGTTCTGGATAGAGAAAATTTATGTCAGAATTTAAGTTTCAGAGGGAGCTGGCCACTCCACCTCAAACTTCTATTATGAAGAAAGTGATGTATGGAATTAATCTGGTGGTATGGGACATCAGATTGGTTTCATATACTTACTCCAGACACATTTATGTCTTCTATCTTTCTACCATCCTATGTATGTATGTACAACGCGCCTATGTGATATGGGACACTTAGATTCATCTTACATACATTCATTTGATTGGTTCACTGCATATGCATTTTGTATAGATCTAGTCTTCCACACCAATCACGAAGCCATCCTCTCATGCATTTACGCAACTGTATATCGGGGATGCCCGTATATGGTATGTTGTAGGCGTCTACTGTTGTTTGTTTCAGTTGGTTCGTATGGAGGGGTGATTCCTAGGGTATTTATGCCTAGATAACATGTGTGTGGCTTCCTTCAGTGTTTGTTTCAGTTGGTTCATATTATGCAGGGGTGATTCTCGCAGGGTACTTACGCCTGGCAAACATGTGTATGGTTGTTATTTGATTATTTATGGGTTGTCTATATCTCAAGATGACGTTGGGATTAATTGATGTGATCAATTAATTGTTTAACTAACATGGATAACGTCTGAGTATAGCAACGAGATGTGCGAGGGTACCGTTTAAGGTGTCGTATGGCTAGTGGATTGACAGGTGGTGTAAAGATGATGATCATTTTTCTTTTGTATTAAACTTTTTGTACATGTTATTTTTTATTTGATAATCAGTGTGACGATTACCAATTTTGGTGTCGCACGAGTTTTCTTGATTGGTATTTCATGTCCATAAGAACCTCTGAGCCATGCCTTTGTTCCTCTAAGCCATGTTCGGACCTCTGAGTTTACCTTACAGGTTATGACATTAACAATCTTGTTCTCTTGGCATTTTTCTTGCGCAATTGAGGACAGTTGCTTCCTCAATTGAGGATAGTTCCTCAAACGGGAGGATTGTTTACAGGTATATATTTTATCATATTTTTTATGAATTAATAATCGTACCAAAATATGTTTAATTTGATTTGTGCAGGATTCAGCTTAATTGAATGTGCAAGTCGGCACAAGATTAATATATAGGTGTAAATGTGCACAAAGTCATTTTATGTAACAAGGCCCACTAGCAATTTTATTTGGGCAAAGGTTTTTACATGTACAAACCTTAGGGATTTTGGTATGATTTAAAAAATGTAGAGCAATACCCCAAAAGTAGAAAAAGCAAGCCCAATTTGTACGCTCATCTATTTTTAGCTCCTTGGGCTATTTTTATGAATAAAATTCTTTAAATACTCAAGTCGTGGAAGTGGAGCTACACGCTTGAGGGGGGAGATTACACCCAATCTGGTTTACTGTGTGGTATTCTCTATCCTTTGATGATGATATTATTTTATTTCCTTTGCTTTGTGTTATGTTATATTATTTGATTTCAATTTAATTCAAGTCCTTGTTTTAATTTTTGATGTATTTTATGAGTTTTTAATTATTTCTTTAAGAAGTACAAAAGGGTCCCGTGAGACAGATGTATATTCTTGTAGAGTTGTGATTTCAAGTATCACAAGCACACTCAAATTTATGCATCCGATTCCACTACAAGCAATTGATGAAGAAAAAGAGGGAGTGGATTCCATTGCAGTCATGTGAGGGTGTTGATTCACCCATAGAACTACCCAATGACACCATTGACCTTGTCAACACTAGCAAAGAATGGAGCTTAGCAGACGTTCGAGAAAACCTACTAATCATAGGATTTGAGGAAGTACAAGATGCAAGCTTCAAGATAGAAAGTTGAAAGGTATTAGTTTTTTCTCATTGATTTTTGAGTTGATTTTTCTTAACCATCCATGCTCTACCAATGATATTTGTTCATATGTGTTTGTGTAGATTGGGAGACGTATGGAGAAGTCTTTCATGGTTCATGATTCTTGGAGGGACGGGGGTGTGGAATTGCAATTAGGAGTGTAATTTGGAAATGTCAATGTAATTATTTTCGTTGTAATTGAACTTTTCTCTTTTTAGTCGATAATGTAATGAATGGCACAGATCAAGTTTGAATGATTGCAATAAGTTTAATTTGGATAAGTTTGTACAAACTTATTATTTAGATACATTTGATTAAATATATTACTTGGATTAAGTATTATAATTAAAATGGCTACGTTTAATAAGTATTTTGGGCGGTCAACCCTTTTTCGTTAATTGTGAAATTGTCGATTTCAAACCCTGATTTTTTCTATAAATAGGGAACCTCCCTTATTTTTGTCATTTGTATCACTAGCACTCGCGCGTACTTGCTAGTATATATTCCCTACATCTTGGCTTGCACTCTCATCGTGATCCTAATGGATCATTCCATGGCATATGAGAACTTTCTTGCATTCCTAGAGACGACTGA
The DNA here is from genome assembly GCF_041138505.1 of Cibotium barometz. Lineage (NCBI taxonomy): Eukaryota > Viridiplantae > Streptophyta > Polypodiopsida > Cyatheales > Cibotiaceae > Cibotium > Cibotium barometz. Next base: position 26,585,694 of record NC_141062.1, on the reverse strand, counting down.
GTGGGCTAGCCAGCAAGAGTTATTTCACATTTTCTCTCGCACCATTGACTTCAAAACAACTATCCTCCTCGCCGAAGATGACTACAAGGAGACCTTGGAGTACATGGAAACCTATATAAAGTCTTTTTTTGTGATCATCCTTGACAGTAACACTCTCTGGGTCCCTTGTAAGCTTCTACACTACATCAACAAAACCGATGCAAACTATCCTAAGAGATTGCATAGGTACCAACAAGATGTACAAGAAGATGGACACTTCAAGGTGCTCTCCACTCAGGAGATGGTTGCCCTTGGTAAGGGAAACATCAGCACCAACTTTTTCTCATGAATCTCAACATTCATTATCATGTTCAATGAATAAGACTCCGACGATGAGTTGAGATCGGTGACGTTGCCCTGGGCAATTTAGTTAAGGGAAAGGAGGTAGACCCAAAGCCCAAGCTCCTTGATCAAGTGGCAGAGCAAGATTTGGCCTTGGTTCTTCTTCAACAACACGAAGAGGTAAAAATATCTTAAGGTACCACCTCATGGGCCAGTGGAGAAGGGTCATCAGCAATGGTGGCAGCTATGGATGCACCCACGAATGAGGCCGATGAGATAGGGGCAGCACGAGATATGCCCAAGTTAGCACTATAAGTACGCTTAGCTCCGTTAGTGGTATATGGAGAGGAGTCTCTCTTCTTGCAGGACTTAGAAAAAATGTTTAAAGTAAAGCAATATGAGTGTGTCTCTCCTTGCCATTGGGCTAGATTGTCTAATAGATACTCTCAATACATGATGGAGCAACTTGTACCAGTTGATGGTACGGTATTAGAGTGTCCAATTTGTTCAAGGGAAAATACAAGAAGATGAGCAGGGTTAGGTGCCCGAGGAGGAATTCAAAGAGTAGCTTGTCCCAAGTTAGCTTGGTGCATTCGCCTCCTCAACAATTGGAGGAGCACAAGTCATCAATCAACATCGAGCAGTCAGATCTGATAGCATCTGATGAACTACACTTAGTAAGTTAATAATCCCCAATTGTTTACTCCTATTCATGGCATGATTGATTACTAAAATGACATGATTTATATGAAGCATGTCATGGAGTTGGATGCATGGGCACATCCAAATGGTGGCACAAGGGATCTCTTTGGAACTAACTCTACATTGGTCCATTACATATGTCGTATTCCAACAAAAGACATTGTGGTTGTCCACAATGCTTTTAGCCCTATGGGAGGATTCCAACTTTTGGCTCTCAAGGCCTTATCAAAATTATTGTGCTTATCTAGCGTCTCCAAGAATGTGAAGAAAATTATCCTCATCATAGCAAGTCAATTGTTTTTGCAACTTTTCTAGGAGGCTACGCTCCCAAGGTCCTTATCAATATAGCCATCGCCGCTCAAAGTGTAGGAGAGAGAGATGCTGCATGCATTGTAGATTCCATCATGGTGGCCGTCCCCTCAACAAGAGAAGGCGCAAGGCCTCAAAAGAAGCTATCAAAAGATTGAAAAAAACTGGGATGTAAATTGTAAAGCTTATCATGTAATGCTATTTTGGTAATAAAAATACACTTTTTTTTGAACTATTTACGAGGGGGCCAATTTTAATTTTTGTAGTTGAATTTCACATGAAGTGAATTTTTTTACTATGCAATTGATTATGAATTTTCAGTTGATTATGAATTTGTAATTTAATGGAGTGAGTTCAATTTTGTACTAAATATTGTAATTATACTTGAAATCAATATATAAAAAAACATTCCAAAACATTTTTTTAGAGCCTACAGGCCTTCCAAGCCCTCCCCTAGGCCTCGGGGGGGCTGCATGTGCCTAGAAGGTCCCAGGCCAGCACGGGGCGACTTGGGGCTAGACAAGCCTAAAATCTAGTTTTCCCTAAAAGAATTGTTGCACATTTAGAATTTAATTTTGCAATTCAAATGAACAAAAAAATTTGTAAATCTGTAAACTCTCTTGAAGAATTTATAAAAAATTACACTTTTGTATTTTATAACTTAGAGTGAGAAACAGTGTGCAATCGAGTCCAATTTTACAAATGGTACATTAGGTGGTTTGCAGGATCAAGGTGCCCAGTTTTGTCCACTCAGGCACCCTGTAAATCGTAAAAAAAATAGGCATTTATTTACCTTTAGTGGCCAATCTCTCCTAGTAAACGAAGGAATTTCCTTTCAAGTTCTTTTGTTGGAACGTCACATGTAAAGTTGGGAATATAGTTGCATAATCTAATTAAGCATTAGATAGTTAAAAGTCCTCATTTCCTTAGGTACAAGCTCAATGTATACACCATGTCCCAAATTTGGGCTGGTTCCATAAAATGCTAATATCTTTCACATATAAACTCATATGAGATTTCTACTTTGCATCTTAGATCTTCACATAATATAGAGCTTAACTTGATTTTTTGAGAAATTTTTCAACTATTTGTCTATTTTCTTTAAATATTTCAAGGTCTTGAAAGTGTTATAATATATGCCACTTTTTGCACCCACAATAACTACCACTTAAAAATGCATAATCTTGTAGATCAAAAGAGTGGTATAGATAGTGAGACATTGGTAGAATGTGGTGGTTAGTTAAAATTGTAAATCCAATGGTTTGATTTTTAATGATCTCTTTTCTAAATTCTTCCAGGCTATCAGAAGGCCTGCAAATACTAATAATCTAATTAGTAAAATTACATTTTTGATGTAAATCATCTAAAACCTATAGGGACTAGTGTACTTGTATTGGTGCATCTATGGAAAAAAATTTAGATCACTTTAAGTATGGAAAGATCATTTTTTAATTGTTTTATCATATTTTTGGTTAATTTTGATAAATTACACTAATTTATATTAATTTAAGTTATATTGGGGGTAAATTTGAGTGTATGTGTATTTTCTATTAGTTTCTTGATCTCGTTTGAAGTACCTTTCCCTCCCAAATTTGTTGCTCCAAGAATTGTCCCAGTCCGGACAAAACTAGACACCTTGATCTTGCAACAACCCATTAATAAAAAATTTCAAACTGTGTTCCAAAACAAAAATCCATGACTACAAAAGATTAAAATGAGACAAGACAAACAAAAATTAAGCTTTCTACTAATAAAGAAAAGTTCTTACATATCAGTAGTACTACTGATTACAAGTCTTGAAGATGCAAAAGCTCATTTGGATCGACAATAGTAAAAACAGGTGCAGCTGACGGTCACCTTGAGCTTATCAAAGCTTTTCTATTAGGCTCCCCCCAACTAATGTTTTTAGTTTTTGACCGTAAAAACTGGTTAGTCAACGGGAGTGCGATCTTCGCGTATTCCTTCACATACTGTCGGTAGAACCTCGACATGCCAAGAAAAATCTGCAATTCCTCGAGATTCTTCGGCGGCGCTGGCCATTTAAGAATAGTTTCTACTTTTTCTGGCTCCATCCGTGTACAATCGGCGGATATAATATGGCCAAGGTAGTGAATTTCTGTTTCAAAAAATTCACATTTGCTCTTCTTTGCAAATAGTTTGTGCTCTCGCAACAACTCGAACACTAGACGCAAATGCTCTATGTGTTCTTTCTGTGTCTTACTGTACACAAGAATATCATCTAAGAAAATTACTACGAATTTTCCCAGATATGGACGTAAAATGCTGTCCATCAGTGTCATAAACGTCGCTGGTGCATTGGTTAGCCCAAATGGCATAACCAAAAACTCAAAATGCCCGAAACGGGTTCTAAATGCTGTCTTCGCAACATCTTCTTGATTAATTCTAACCTGATGATACCCTGATCTCAGGTCTACTTTTGTGAAGTATCTCGATCCATAGAGTTGATCAAACAACTCATCCATGCGTGGCATCGGATACTTGTTCTTAATCGTTATCTGATTAAGAGCCCTATAGTCTATGCACATCCACATAGATCCGTCTTTCTTCCTTATCAGAAGAATAGGCGATGCCCACGGACTTGAACTAGGTCGAATAAAGCCTTTGTTCAAATATTTCGTCAATTGTTTTTCCACCTCGTGTGCCTCTCGGAGTGGCTTAATCTATAAGCAGGCTTGCTTATAGGTTTTGATCCTGGCATAACTTCGATGCCATGGTCTACTTCTCTAGATGGTGGTAAACCATCTGGCAAATCATCACAGGAAAAACATCCTGAAATTCCTCTAATAAATTCATTAAAGTATCTACGCACTTTTTCTTTAATGTCTCTTTCACCTTGGATTTTTTCTTGTTTGAATCACATGCATGCCAAACAGGGTTTTCAAACAGTGGGTCTCGTCCAAGGCTATTTTGTTTTCCTTGTTTGTCTACGCAAACATCATTTACAGTTTCATCTATGGAAACAGAATTTAAAAGAGGGTAACAAGCATATACCTCTGCTATATCTGGTCTCTGCGGACCGCTGTGCACAACTCCATGGAGAAAATAAGTGGTGTGGCGGGGACAGTACGGTCGCCCTGCAGGGTAATGACTCTACCTCCATACTCAAAACATAGCGTATTATGTAAGTAATTCCGAGCTAGACTAGGGCCCAATCCATATAGCCACTCCCTGCCTAGATATACGTCTGCTCTGGCTAAGTGCATGACCTGAAAGTCAAGCGGAGCCTCGTAGTCCTGCATAGATAATGGGACCCCCAATACTACAGTATTCCATATCGTTTTGTCATATCCGTTGGCTAGGCCAACAGTATACTCATGATCACTCCAGGTCTCAGTCAACCCCAACTTCTTGACTAACGAGTAGTTCAAGAAGTTGTGGCTAGCTCCATCATCAATAAAAACTGTGACTCTACGGCCACCTATGGTGCCATACATGCGCACCATGTCATGCGGACCTACAGTAGGCTGCCACATCGCTGGTGTCACTGAACAAGCGTGATGCTCATCACAATGACACACTGTCACCTCTCTGAACTCTGCGGAACTGAGAGGGAGTCTCTGCATTGTATGTAACTGCCTAGAGGATTTACCATCTTTTTTGGGCTCGTTGCCACTCGTGCTGGCTTTAGGCTTTGGACACTATTCGGAGACTGAACGAACCTTTGAATATCCTAGTGAAGAATGCCAAGCCAGTTTTCATGGTTGAAGCAGTGCGGCCTTCGGATGGCCTTCGAGTGCCCTACATCATTGCAATTAAAGCAGCGATTTTCCTTTCGCGCTTTAATATACTGCTCTTTCTTTTGGATTTCGATGTCTCTTTTCTTCTTGGATGGTCGCGGTTTTTTAGACCAATGACCACCCTGTCCTTCTTGGTCCGTCCTATCCCCTTGTTTATCACCGCGGAACCCTTTTCTTTTAAGGCCTGACCTCCTCTTTTCACTACCCTCGGCTCCTCGCCACCAAAACTAGGCGGCGGCTTTAAGTCTTTCAATAACGACGAAGCTGTCTCTAGGGACGGCCCCACCACAGGCGCATCGGCCTGTACTCCTACAACCACTGGCGAGGCTACGCTCACCCATGCCGCAGGAGTTCGTCTATCACGAGGAGTCGGAGTACTAGCCGAGGCGGCTGTCAGTGCATCTACCCGTGTGGAGATGCTCTATAGCATCGTGACTAAGTCAGCACCTGAACTTTACCCATATTGTTCAGTCTAGCATTAAGATATTTAAAAAGTCCACTAGAGAGCTCCGTCTCTGTCAGGACATCGGCAGGGTCCAATAGGTCATAATCATCCGTCGTCGTCATATTCCTCGGTCCCCTCGGCGACGTCGGTGTTCATGTCATCTGGCTCATCGGCCACCAGAAAGGGGTCATCTGCTATTACGGCCATGTCATCTTGCTCATCGGCCAGAAAGGGGTCATCTGCTATTGCGGATCACGCGTGATCGACAAGCGCACTCCCGACCGAACAACGGTCGGGTATATACGGCCTGACAATTCGATCGGGGTCAAACCCGCGACCGAGGACAAGAGACCTGAAAACCCTAGAGAAGTAGAAGGCGGTGGGGACACACTACGCCTAGCAGACATCTTTAATTCTTGCACAAAAAACAATGCGAGAACTCGAAAATTACAAAAAAAATGCTAATAAATGAGCAGTGATAGAGAATAGTTAGCCCCCTGAGACGGTCGCCTGCGAGACTGCGAGCCCCTACAAGCGTCGCTGATTATCCCTCCAATGCCGGGAGAGAAGTGTTCGTTTGGAGGGAAGTCTTCATTTGAATTTTTTTTTAAAAAAAATAATAAAATAAAATGAAATTCAAAGTAAAGGATGGCCGCCTGTGGGGGCTGGCCCGCTGAATGTGGCTGGCCGCCGACTGTGGGGGCTAGGCAGGCCGCCCGTGGAATGGCCGCTGCCTATTGGCTGGGCAGGCCGCCTGGGCTAGCCGCCCGTGGTGGTGGCTGGCCGCTGCTTGTGGGCCGGGCAGGCCGCCCGTGGTGGTTGGCCGTCGACGTTGGCTGCGCCTGGCGGCCTGGGCTTAACTTCGCCCACCCAGGTGGTCTTCGCCCCCCTCTCTGCACAACAGCATTTACGGGTGGTCTTCGCCCCCCTCTCTGCACAACAGCATTTACGGGTGGTCTTCGCCCCCCTCTCTGCACAACAGCATTTACGGGTGGTCTTCGCCCTCTCCTCTGCACAACAGCAGTCTTCGGCCCCCCCTCTACACAACAGCATTTACGGGTGGTCTTCGTCCCCCCCCTTTGCGCAACAGCAGTTTTGTGTTTAGGCTGGCCCCTTGTGGGCTGGCCACCGTCGGCAGCACCAGGTAGGCGCGTTATTTTTTCTAGCCGCACTCACCCGACGCAATGCTCCAGCGGCATCTTTCTCTACACAGCCACTTGCTCTACACCAGGCGACCTCTCTCTACACCCAATCGAAAATGTGTTTTTGCAGACAAGCTTCAACGCCAAAAGAAAAACGAAAAATGCTTACCTGCAGATTCGCTTTGGTGTGTGCGACGGAGAGAGAGAGAGAGAGAGAGTTCTTCCTTTTGTTCTGGCTGCCTCCCTCCACACAGTCGATTGTGGAGATAAGGATGAGATTTTGAATGGTTGAAAACCATTGATGAGTGGGCTCCGGTCCCCTGGTCACGCAGAGACCCTGACAACCCAATCGAACCGACGCTCTGATACCAGTGTTACATCGCTCTGTAACACCGCTACAGGCGCTACCACAGGAGGGGACGGCCTCTGGTTCACCACCCAACCATAGAGGAAGAATGAGGATTGCCCCTCATCCCCCAGGCTATATAGTGTGTGGCCTGCCATCCACACTAGCTTGGCCGTCCATGACTCCGCACGGGCATCCTCTCCCACTGAACCCTGGACGTGGCCATCCGGTCTGCCACCGTCGGTCACAGGCGTTACAGCCTACGTGACAGATACCTTCACTCTTGCTATAACGATAGGGACAAGTTCTTAGATGAAAGAATGATCGGTCGGTCCCTAGAGGGACTTGAAGATGTAGCCATGCATAATTCCCTATATTCTCTAGGGCATGCCTCCTTTAAGCAATGCAAGGATAATTTGAAGGGAACTCATTCCCGAGAGTGCCATGGATTTCAAGGACAATTTCAAGGAAACTCATCCCCGAAAATTGCGTGAGGGCACTTCTGAAGCTTCCTTCAAAATCATAAGTACAAAATCAGAAGGAAAGGGAAAAGAGTCCTCTTTAGGATAATGGGTGGAGCAGCTAGCAAAGCTACATTAATGCAGCAAATGACCCAAAAAATGGATATTAGGCTAAGGCTGTGGACCAAGTTGGGAAACCTCATCTTTATCCCAAGAGATAACTAGTGTGGTGCTCGATTTCTCAAGCAATCTACACTAAAATAGAATGTGTACATTTGAGACCCCGACCCACTCTCTACTCTGCTTATTGCCAAAGGTGAGGAAATCACGAAACCTCAAATTCCTACCATCAAAGAGCTTCTCAAGCAAGGGATCTGCCGCCGCCGCAATCCTTGCCACATAGCTTGAGACAACAGCCACTAGCCTTGCCAGCCCCAGCACAAGACAATGCACCTCAACTTGGCCATGAAGTGGTCCCATGAGTAATCCTCAGGGTACTTGAAGTACCCTTGCCACCCCCAGTTCTTCCATCACCACAACCACCATTACCTCGAGTGACCTCTGTTCACTAGTTGATCTTGATGGAAATATTTGAAGAAGGTGAGGAGGAAGAAGCTATCAACAACACCATCTTCGAACCCATTGAGCCAAACAGCCCACCTCCACAAATCCTAAGTCACTACGTGATGAAAGGTGAGCATATGTACCTTGTATACCTAGCAGCCCCGCAACACTATGGGGACGAGACTTAAACATGTCTAAATAACTACTTATGTAGTGCTTTCATTGTGATAGACCTCATCAAATAGCTAAATGTCCAGCCAAGAAAGGGATGGCGAGTACTCATGTGAGTACTCCCACCTTAACTCCCTTATGCACATGCTATGGGATAGATCATCTATACAAGGATTTTCCATTAAGAACGGGTACAATGGGGAAAGGAAATGAACCTAAACCTAGTACCAACATTAATTTGTTGAGTATACAAGACAACTTCATCCACACAATGCCTCTGAATGCAGTCGAATGCAGGAGACCCACAACCCATGCTGTTGCAGACGTGTCTATTTCACCGAAGCAGGAAACCTCATGACACACAAGGATATTATCTTCTAAACAAGCATGAGCCACTAGGCACTCTAGAAAGAAAAAGGCCAAAAAGATCAGCAAGGGAGATAGCTGTGTTGTTATAAAAAGTGGGTCCGACGAGGGGACAACTACCAATGTGTAATCTTCCTCATATGATGAAGCAAAGATACTACCATCTAATCCTCAAGAAAGAGAGAAAATAGACCCCGAGAAGTTTGCCAAATATCCAAACCCGATCGAGAGAAGAGAAGGATGAAGGCCACTTAGGAGTTGGTCAAGGATGAAGGCAGCTTAGGAGTTGGTGAAGGATTGTCAAGCTCGATTGGAGGAGAAACCTTAAGGAGTTTAAGCTGTGGGAAGTTCCTTTATGCCTATTTTACCACCAACCAAGGAAACCCAAGAGCTTAACACAAATGCCAACCACCAAGCACCCTCTGAATCTCCCCTGTTGGTGTAGACCCAAAACCACGATAGTACCGCACCAGGTAGACCCCATTGTTGCATATCTTAAGAATATGAGGGATGACTATGCAAGAAGAACAAACAGTGGATTTCATATCCCTATATCCTACACCTTAAAAATTATAAGCATGAATAGGGAGAAGCAGATTCATGAGCCTACACCCATTCCAAAAGATATTACAGGTCTCTCTTTCTTTCTATCTTCACAAGTCCAGATTTATATTGGCACCTTACTCTCTAAGGTAGGTGGAGTCTATAGAAGGATTTGAAGGATTGGATGGAAGGAAGGCTTGGAGCAGGAATGGAAGAACAAGTGGAACTAAGAAGTTCTGTCGATTGAGACCGATGAGGATGCATTCATAGAGCCAAACAGAGTTACTGGTGTTCCTACGATCCGAGTAGACAAGTTAGGTTAGTATTTTAAAGGAAATGAACTCAATGTAGCATTGCCCCTAACTTTTTATGAACTCTAAGTCACCATCATCCTAGACAGTGTGATAGGAGAAAGCATTGTTACCTAAAAATGCTGGGAAAAATCTCCTATGGATGACACCGCATTGATTGTGAAACTCAATGATGGAGCCACTGTGAAACCCATAGGTCTTCTACGGGATTTTAAGATCAAGATTCTTGGAACCAATTTTTGACACACCTTTGTGGATGAAATTTGGCTAGAGATTGATTTTCTATGATTACATTTTAGGACGACCCTTTATGAGAGAAACAAGGATGATCCATGACTGGGACACAGATCACATTTACATCCGAAAAAAGAACTGAATGCTAAAGGTCATCCTATGCACTCGGACGATCCATCCTACGAGTGGGGGACCCTTGGCACAGAGGATTCAATGACTATTGCAAGATCTAGGGCAGTATAGTTATGCCAAACGTGCCATAAAACATTGGACAATGAACGCGATAGCATGGAATTCTCTCCTCCTGGAGCCAAAAGACTATAATAATTGGATGCACATCCTTTCCACCATGGACATACTTCCAAACACACGGGTACAGGATTTTCCACCCGCCCCACTGATGGGCAAGAGATCACATCCCTTTACATACACAGTGACGCATGTATGCCCGATGCTACAAGCCATGAACCTTTGAGCATTAAAGAGGAAAGACTGTTTGTGAGAAAAAACCACCTGCAAGACCCATAAAACAAACGGATTCACAGGGAAGGAGGCTCACATCTTCCCAATAGAATCAGAAGAGCATGGCTGAGATCTCGCTAAGATATGTACGCTAAGATATGTAGAAGTTATTAATGCGCATTCCTACTTCTGCCAAGATTGGAAAAAGGATCTCGAGACGAGTTCCCCATTCCAGTTAACACCATGACCATAAAAAAGAAGAGTCAACCGATTCTCAATCTAAACCCCAAAATCTTTGCCACTCTATGCAAAAAGCACGAAACAAAAATTTTGGAACTAGCCGAGCGGGAAGAAAAAAAAGAATGGACAAGGAGAGTGTTAAAGCTGAGGAGACCAAACAAGTCCCCAAACAATTCAGAGCCTAAAAGGTGGGACACCCTTTTGTACACAATACAAAAACTCCCAAAGAACCCATGATGGGAAGCCAGGAGTGTCTTATGATGGTTTTCTACATTGGGGAAGTCCCCTCTGTGGAAGAAGAGAAAGACGAGCCTCCTCATAGAATTTCAGGATTTCTTTGCCTAGAAATATACGGATATGAAGGGGGTACCTCCTAAAGTAGTTAAACACAACATCCCAATGGTAGAAGGAGAAAGTCCAGTGAAGCAGAGAGCATACCCTATGAACCCCAAGTACTCCAAGAATATGGTCCGAGAAGAAATCGATCAGCTCATCATAGATGCCAAATTTATCTACGAGACAGGCACACTAAATGGGTCTCACCCATTGTGATAGTGCCTAAAAAGAATTGAACAGTGAGAGTGTGCATGGACCTCAAAAAGGTCAATGCCACCACAATACGAGATCACTATTCATCTCCCTTCATAGAACATGTGCTAGAGAGGGTCGCAAAGAAAGGAAGCCTACAGCTTCCTTGACAAGTTTTTTGGCTACAACCAAGTGGTGATTGACCCAAAAGATCAACATACAATAGCTTTTTCCCACCAAATGGGGGATGTATACATATCAATTCATGCCATTTGGATTGACCAATTCCCTAATGTGCATAGCCTACAAGAGTATCTATGAAAATTCCTTGAAGTATTTATAGATGATCTTTGTGTCAATTCTAAATGGAAAGCACATTTGTGGTGTCTGAGTGTGAGGTCCCTATCCCCACCGCGTAACGAATTCAGGGGTTCTAGCAACGAAAGTAGCACTTCTTGAGCGGGGCAGGGTCTCACACTCGGGGCCTCGCCCACCACAGATATCCAAACAAGAGAGTAATCCATCGGTTCTTCCAAAACCGATCCCAGAAAAACTTCCCTTGCTCGGAAAGCACAGGCGATTCCTCCAAGATAACTTTTCTTTAACGTAGTCAAAAGCCTTAACTACCTGAACTGATCTGACCGAACCCATAAGTCCCAAGTTAGATCAGGGAAAAGATTGCACTTGGATCATAGAGACCAACACTTTTTTCCTCATTGAGAGGCACAACCGTTGATTTTTTTCCATAGAACAGTTTTTGTCCAGGATTTACTTCATCTATCGTGCCATAACAGAATTGAGTCTCAATTTAAGGATCCATCAGTCCAGCCTAGTCCGGTGGGTTAGCCAACCGCCCAACCACTGTAGTGATGGGATCCAATTAAGAATTTGGTTAGGTTTTATCCCGGGTACTAGGGAAAAGAGTTCCCAGGCCCCCTAGCCGGATATTCACATGCAAACTTAAAACTAGTCACACCACTTACACACCCAATATAAAATTGCATTTTTCTCTTTAAAACAATCATTTAATGAAACCATTGTGTCATTGATCACAATCCTCAAACTCTCTAGTTGAATCCTTATTTCCAATCATTCCTTCATCGGTGTACCTATGGCATCATTGGCAACCAGAACGCTCACCACCTGTTCACTCAGGGGCCTTTTCGATAGTTCCTAGCTCATAGAGTAACCGACAATATATTCACATATCAAAATGGAGTCTCCATTGAAGATCAGCAAGATCAACCAACAACAGATCCATATAAAAAGAGCCATGGACTCATCCGTTGAGGACCAGTAAGGTCAACCAACCAGATCCATGCCCAAATTCAGAAAACAACTCTTACTCCTTGTTCCAATATCTTCCCCAACGTACGTGTGGGTATCTTTGGCGACCCAGAGCCCGAGCGCCGTATGGTCTCAGCACCCTCTAGGATCCTTCGCAGGTCACCTAGCGCTTCACTCATAGGCCGCTTCACTCATAGGACACTTCCTTGGTCCCTCATCCACCACTGAGCTCACCATTTAAATCAAAGTGGCGCTGGTCAAGACCTCGGCCGACCTTGCTACGCGAGATGTCCTCCGTTGACTCTCCGTCTCAGCAGTTGCAACTTTAACAGATAGGTCTCCACAACCTCATTCACAAGATGGTCAAAATGTTTCCCCAGCATTCTTGACATAAAACAGTCATTTAAAAACAGATTTCACATACAAATATAGTTCCAACAATATTTCCATTTTTTCTCATCACTCCACATCCTTTCACATTAGTCCCCATCTTTTCTCATCTTCCCACATTTTTTTTCTTCATCGATCCCTATCACATCATATCATTCCCACATCAAATCACATCCAATCGCATCATCCACACATCAATCCACATCATCCATACATCCATCCACATCATCCACCACAATCCACATCATCCATACATCCATCCACATCAATCCACATTATCCACACATCCATCCACATCTTCCATACATCCATCCACATCAATCTACACATCAATCCACATCATCCATACATCCATCCACATCAATCCACATTATCCACACATTAATCCACATCATCCATACATCCATTCATGTCAATCCACATTACCCACACATCAATCCATATCATCTATACATCCATCCACATCAATCCACATTATCCACTCATCCATCCACATCAATCCACACGTCGATCCACATTACCCACACATCAATCCACATCATCCATACATCTATCCACATCATCCACATCAATCCACATTATCCACTTATCCATCCACATCAATCCACATTACCTACACATCAATCCACAACATTCCATACATCCATCCACATCATCCACATCAATCCACATTATCCACTCATCCATCCACATCAATCCACATGTCAATCCTCATTCATTTCATAAGTATTCCCATTATCATCTAATCACATCTTTTTCTAACTCATCACTTATTTCGTCATTTATCCTCTCATCAGATCACATCTACTTGCATCTACCCATACATCTCATCACTTCACATACATTAACATCTATCCACTTTACATCGCATCTTATCACATCCATTTCACATCACATCTCATTCATTCACATCCCGTTTCACATGCTAACACATTCATTCACGTCCCTTATCGTTCATTCATATCCTGATTCACATGTTATCACATTCATTCACGTCCCTTATCGTTCATTCACATCCCGATTCACATGTTATCACATTTATTCACATCCTATATCATTCATTTACATCCTGATTCACATGTTATCACATTCATTCACGTCCCTTATCATTTATTCACATCCCGATTCACATGTTATCATATTCATTCACATCCTATATCATTCATTTTCATCCTGATTCACATGACATCACACATTCACATTTATCTGATTCACATCACTTCTATTCTCATCACATCCATCCATCCATTCTTTCCCATCTATCTGATTCGCATCACATATCATCACATCTATTTACCTTTCATTCTCATCACTTCTATTCTCAGCACATCCATTCATCCATTCTTTCCCATCTATCTGATTCGCATCCCATCTCATCACATCTATTTACCTCTCATTCTCATCACTTCTATTCTGATCACATCCATCCATCCATTCATTCCCATCTCCCATCTCATCACATCTATTTACCTTTCATTCGTATCACATCTATTTACCTTTCATTCTCATCACTTCATATTATTAATACGATTATATCTCGTATTAATGGATATTTATGTTTGGATTAATTCTAAACGATGTATTCATGATTTTTTACCATTTTTTAGCCATTCCTTTTGGACATGTTCCTTAATTTCTTTTGATGGCTATAATTTACGTTCAAAGTGTGTTTCACCTTTGACACTTTTCCATGATAATTTATTTTGCACTTATTTAAGTGTGGTTTGTGCTTAATTTCTTAAGCCTCTATCATGGGTTAGTTGATTGGTTTGTTTTGGTGGATTTTATTGGATGTTTTCCAAGTTTATATGGACTCATCAGGTGCTGCCTAGTTCACTTGTGTCTAGGGTTTTTTATTGAGTGCTACACACATGTGTTTCACTTTCTTACTTTGGAGTTTTATTTGAACAACACAATGTTCATATACTCCGGATTGATGAGTTGGCCACCAATTTTAATGCTTCTTTTGACATGATTTATGTCCATTAGATGGTATGCATTGATTTTTTATGATCAACTATGGTCTTTATGGATTGGAAGAGCTTCTATGCTTTTATCCATGGTTTTATAAGGATCTTTTGAATAATTACATGTGCTTTGAAGGTAGCATTGGCCTTCGTTTTTTGCACCTAATTTTGGAGTATATTTTTTGTACTCTTGTACATATTCCAACTCGGATACCTAGTTGCTTATATATCTAGGCGAGTTATTTTTCTACCCTAACTTTATTGTGTTTTGGGTAGTTATCATTAGAAAGGCGCCAATAATTCAATTTCTTTTCTAATGATGCACTCAGAAGGAGTTATTCCTTGATGTAGTCTCAAGTATATAGAGACAGGTTTTAGTATGTGAAAGTCTAGATAAGGCCATCTTATTCCTTTTATTCATATTTCTTAGACGGCATACTATAGGGAGTTTCAAATTGTTAAGGTATGTATGGGTGGTATCATGGTGGTATGGGACGCTAGTGATCCCTCACATATATTATCTTATGGGATAATTTGGGCTCAAGATTGTTGCTTTGCTTACATCACTTAGCATGTTGACCTCAACATTCAAAGAAAATCTTATTTTCTAAATTCACTAGAAGTTATAGTGTGGGCATTTTTAAGATAAACTTCTTTTATCTATAGTCTGCATGTTTTGATGAGGGTAATCTCATCGGCATTTTCACTTGTTGAAATCTCTTTCTTTAGAGTTCAAACAAGTTTATCTTGTTGTGTTCGGATAAGGAAATTTGGATTCTTCCTTTGTTGGCATTTCTTTCTCTAGTTCCGTACTTTAGGTGATTTACACAATCAACCTGATAGGTTTACGGATGGACATATGTAACTCATCAAGACATTGATGATTCTCTATGTTGATATGGGTAACTCGAGACATCGATTATTCCATATGCAGATGTGGATATGTCGGGGCGCCGATGAATCCCTGGTTTCTGCTCTGTTATAATGCCATGTTTTCTTACTTTATTCCGAATGGTTTACAACAAGGAAGTTACTTTGAATGTGAATTGCTCTGATCATCCGCAGTCTGATGGGCAAACAGAGCGTATGAATCAGATTAAAGTGTATATGCTTCGTGCATATGTCTCTAGAAAATCATCATATTGGAAAATATTTCAATGATGGAATTTGCCTATAAACAATTTTAAATTTACGGCTATTGGTTTTTAGTCCGTGCATACTTATGTATGGGTATCAACCCAGGGCACCTATTGATGTCGGTCTTAAGGACATAGAGCTTGATGCATCGAGGGATTTCTTGCGAGATATGCAAGAAATGCTGACCGAAGCTCGGGATTCTATCAGGAGTGCTCATGATAGGGCACGATTTTATGCTGATAGAAGACGCTCATCTCGGTCTTTTGAACTAGGAGCATTGGTTTATTTTAATGTTCCTAAAGATTTTCAGACTTTGTCAATGGAAAAATGCTCGAATTTATCTCCTAGATATTGTGGTCCATTTCGAGTTATGCATCGGATTGGCACGGTTGCGTAAGAACTAAAACTACCTCCAATTGTTAGAGTTCATCTAGTCTTTCATATCAATAGATTGAAAGGTAAATTGGGAGGTGAGGATAACAGAGTTACTCCTCAAGAACTTGTTGACGTCGATGAATTATCCTATGTTCCACATGAACCTGATAAGGTACTTGAATTCAGGGAAAGGAAGCTTTCTAGTTGACTAATCCCTGAGGTTAAAATTAGGTGGAAAGATAGGAAAATTGAGGATTCGACTTGGGAGTTGGTTGAGATTGTTCAGTGCAGTTCTCCTTCTTTTCATTGCAAGAGTGCAATGTTTTGAGAGAGGGAAAGTATGTTATATGTACATTATGTGTGCTACGTTATATACACATTATGTGTGCATATACTAGGAGGCTAACCCACATTAGGCTTGTGAGCATGGGAGCATGGGAACAAGCTCTAGTGGAGCATGGGTTAGGACTAACCTTAAGGGTTAAGGTTAGGGTCAGGCATCCAAGGGTCACACATGGGAAATGGAGAGTCAAGAGTCACTTGAGGGCCCTCCTATATAATAGGGATATGGGGCACACTCAAGGGGCTTGGAGGTTTGGGCTCCATGAGGCCAAGGCTATGTTATACTCTCTTGTGTAGAGGTTCATATCTACTCTTCTACCATTTCACACTTTAGCTACATGCTATTGGATTGGAGTTATACCTCTTGATGGTATGGGACATCAAGGTAGAGGTATGATGTATTTCATTATTATTCATGTGTGCATCCCTTGGGCTCGGGGGTGGTTGGGTGGTTGAGTTTATGCCTTATTTATGCATGTTTATGCATAACAATTATCTAGAGAGATCTTAGGGTTTTAACATGCGAGCCCGTGCATCGCCTGGTCAGAACTAGGCGAGCCCGTGCATCGCCGGGTCAGAACCCTCTAAGATCCTCCTTAGGTGTCCTAGCACTTCACTCAGGGACCGCTTCGTCGATCCTCGTCCATCGTACCATCAGAAGCGCACAATTTTAACCGTATACTAAGGCTGGTCAAGACCTCGGAGGCTTTGCCGTGAGCAACGTCCCTTGACGACTCCCCCGCCAGCTATTCCAATGAAGCTCCTCTTAGAAAAACATAAGCCAAATGCTTCCTCCAGCATTCTGGTGTAAAACAGTCCTTTGAATGAAAAAAAACAGAGGTTCCAATACAAGTAAAATTCCAGTTTGAGATCGGTTCCGAGGATCCTTGATCTCTCATGAGGGTAATCTACCAATCATTTTGTCCATTTGTCCAACTTGATTCTTGGTGAGTTTGGTCAAGGAAAAACTAGATTTTGGATTTAGTAACTGGAATTGGTCACAAAGTTTTTGTCTGATTCAGATCGAGAGAAGGACAATTAGGTTTACTGTCTGTCCCTCATGTGGTCTAGCCAAACTCATTTGGTTTAGTTCTACAAGGATTCCCTTCAACTAAACATCTAGATTTTGGGTAAATATCAATTTAGTGATTTCACTAATATCCAAAGATATTCCTTCTATCACATAATTTCACCACCATATACTATGCTTATTACAAGGCCCTCTGTGAGCACTCCCCCCTTACTCCCCCTATAGCCTCCTCATCCTCTATCACCACGTCTATCGCCACCAACTAGAAGTCATCGTGTTGCCACCACCATTATCCAGCTCGACGACTCCCATATTTCCTTCCCCCACGATGACATCACATTGACAACTCAAGTGAGGAAAAATCCTTATTCTTTTCCAAACACCCGATGTGAAAGGCCCCGCTGACGATGGTTGGTGACACAGGCAATGATCCCCACCCACCCAAGAGGATCCCCCCACCTCCAATTTCCCCCACATCACCACATCACCACCCCCTCACCCACACTCCCACTCCTATCTAGGCCCTAGTTCTCCCTCCACCCACCCCAACCCACCTCCCACCATTGGTGCCCACCAATTGGTGCCCACCAACACTCCCCTTTAGTAGCCACCCTACCCCTCTTTCCCTCACCTCCATACAACCCCTCATGTTCCCTCGCCACCCCCTTCACCCTCTTCCCCCCTCTGGTTGTTCATGTGGGAGAGAAGCTTGATGAGGGTTTGGACGAGCATGTGTGTGCGGGATGGCTCGGGGTGGCCCACGTGGGCCCAGGTGGAGAGGCTATGCATGAAGGTGTAAAGAGGGAGCTTCTAGCATGCATTTGGAACAAGTGGGACCCATGTAAACACATGGGCATGGATGGGCCCATGTGGGCCCCACAAGGTGCTGTCGCGGCGGGGAAAAAGAGGGTGGGAGAGTAGAGATTGATAAAACGAGGGAGAAAAAATGATATTATATATCATATATATGTATATATATATATATATATATATATAGTGTAGCATGGTTTTTGTATCTGCTGTTAGGTGTGAACTCTAGTAAATACAATATGGTGGTGTAAATAATATATATAGTAGTATCATAGCATAGCTAGGATAGGGCATAGTAGGCTGGGTGCAAAAGGAGACTTTTAGGAAAAAGATATCTTAGGCATAAATATATATGAGGAAATAGACTAAGGATTTATTTACTTGTGCAAGTATATATATAAAGATGAGAGAGAAAATATGGCAAATAGTAGGTGGTAGAAATATGCATACTTATAGTGTAGTTATAGATATATTACCTAAGGGATTTTGAAAAGGTAGAAGGGAGATGGGGGGCAAGATTTTGTGCATTTTTCCCAAGCCCTATGAGAAAAAATTAATGCATGGGGGATTTCAATTTACCCTGTCTCATACTTAACCCTCTCCCATAGCTAGAGGCTTTTATACCTCTAGCCCAATGGTTGGCTGAAAAGTGCGGTGAGAGAGGAGGCAAAATCTTCTTGATCTTTGTTATGGAATTCCTGCTTTTCCTGAAGATTGATGAAGTGAGTAGATGGATCCTCCTCCTCTACTATTTTCTCTATCCTCTCAAAATAGGGTTTTAGCCGCCAGCCATTGACCCTAGTTTTGTGCATCTTTCTCGAGAGATCTTGTGCTGGTAGCTGCCATTATGAAATCTATTCTTGATGATAAAGGGGCCCTCCCATCTCTGTTGAAACTTTGCATCATGTCTATTGTCCAATCTACTATCATACCTAAGGACCAACATGCCCTCCTTCAACCCCTTGTCCTAGAGTTTCTGGTTAAGTTTGTCCCTCTTCCTGTTGGCTTGTGCTATGTAGTAATCCATGGCTTTCTCTCTATCCAACTCTAGCCTTTAGAGGTTTAGAAGCCTCTCGTTCAATCTGTCAATGGGATTTATCATGCTATCCACCATCAATCTCAAGTTGGCTAGTTCTACCTTGATGGGTAGAAGGGCTTCTTGTCCATAGACCAGGTGAAAAGGGGTGAATTGGGTGGAGGCTTTAAAAGATGTCATGTAGGTACATAAAGTTGCAGTTAAGTTCTTGTCCCAATCTTTTGGCCGGTTAGCCACCTGCTTTGTGATGATCTTACATATCATTCCATTGACCTTCTCCACCAAGCCATTACATGGTGAATAGTATGGGCTAGAGTGCCTATGGTTGATGTTTAATCTTCTAAGTAAATCCTATAAGAGTTCTCCTTGGAATCCATGACCTCGATCTGATAGTATTTCAAGTGGGGTACCAAATCTACTACATATGTGATCAAATATGAGCTTACCCACATCTTTGGCTGTGATTCTTCTTGTGCTTGTTGCCTTTTCCCATCTCGTCATGTAGTCTACTGCCATAATGATGTACTCCTTTCCTAATTGAGTCCTTGGAAGAGGCCCAATGGCATCAACTCCCCATTTTTCAAATGGGCCAAAAGAGAATATTGGGGTCCTAGGCTCATAAGTTAGCCTCTTGTTCCCTGCCATCTGGCATGCATTGCAAGCTTTACACCAATGTTGGACATCCCTATGCAAACTAGGCCACACAAATCCTGCTTAAAGTATTTTTTTTGCTGGTGATCTCTTGGGCAAAGTGACCCCCACATACCTCATCATGGAAAGATTTTAAAATTTGAACTATCTCTTTGGAGTATGGCACGCTTCTCAAGATTAAATCTTTTCCTTTATGGTAAAGGTCCTCCCCTATGAATTGATAAGATATGGCTTTTTTTGCCAGCCTAAGTTTTTGATCCTTGGATAAGTGCTTGGGACACTCACATGTTTGGAGGAGGAAATAGGTTTTGTCCTGAAGCTCCTCTTGTCCCTAGAATTTTGGTTTGTTGAAATTTGATTGCTTCGACTACCACCACAAATTGGTCATTGGCTAAAGCATCTACTTCCTTATTTTTCATCTTAGATACATGATGCACTTGTATAGCTTCAAATTTTTGCATCAAACTTTTAATTTGCTTGACCCATGTAAATAGATTAGCATACCATGCTCCAAGCACAAATCCAACCCAGACTGTAGAGTGGCATATTCTACTTCATTATTGGAATGGATCATCCCAGGGAGAGTTTTACCTTGTCTAGTGACCTCCTCACCTTGTGGTTGTAGATGATGACTCCACCTGCTGCTTGATCACTTTGTCTCCTATAGGCTCCATCAAAATGCATAATGAAGGCACCTTCTAGATCATCTTGAATTGTGGGCTTTGTCTCCTCACTGTTGCGCTTGATGGTGATCTTCTTTTCATGGGACCTATAGGTGAGAATGTTTGCCAAACTTGCCCTAGTGCTATCCTCCACTATAAAAGTGTAGTCATACTCCTGAAGCTCCAAAATCCATTTTGCTATCATTGGGGAAGTGGTCATGTGTTGTACAACATATGGAAATGTCTGCTCCATCGTTAAAATTATAAATTGCTTGGGCAAGAGATAAGACCTGAACTCTCTTACTGCAAATATGAGGGCTGAAACCATTTGTTCTACTTCTTTGTAGCCTTTCTTTGCCTATGTCATAATACTACTAGAAAAATATATTGGCCTCATGTAGGAGCTCTTTGGGTCCTTTTGCATCAAGACTGCCCCAATAGCCTTGGTCCCCACACTTGGAGAAACATAGAACACTTCATTCCATACTGGTGGCATTAGGGTTGGCAATGAACTAAGAACCTTATTTATTTATTGAAACTGAATTTCACACTTCTCATACCAAGTGAAGGTGCCTTTATGTGCTAACTTTTGTAATGGTGAAACAATTTGTGAGAGAAGATGGATGAAACAAGACATGTACCTGGTTTTCTGAATGAATGTGACCAACTCCCTTGCATTTTTGGGTGAAGGTAGAGCTAAAAGATCCTCAATCTTGGCTGAATCCGCATCAATTCCTATTGCTGAGATGATGTGTCGTCCCAAATGCATCCCCACCTGGTTGCCCATGAAATGTAGAGAAAGAGCTTGCCATGGTAGTAGATTTCTTAGACCAAGCATAAAGAGGAGAGATGTGATTAAGAATATATTCAAGGAATTAACTTATAGGAGAATAAATATGCAAACATCAAATGTAATGTCATAATCTAGAATTGGCAAAATAAAAGGATGTGGAGAAGCATTAATTTCTACCAACAAGCGTTGTGGGCCAAAAAGTAAGGCTATCCTTTGCTGGAAGAAGATCTTATTGCTAATAATGATATGAATAGATAGAAGGGGATGAGGTTGGTAGGGTTGATTGGGCCTAACTGGGAAATTGGGATTCATGACTAAATTGCATTTGTGGTTGAGTTGTAAAATAAAGGTACTATGAGAACTCCTTAGTGGGGGCACCACTTTTATGAAGGAGGATTCTAGAGGGATGGCCTCTAACACTCTCCTAGATCCCCAGATCACAAAACACAAGGAGGAGGGAGGCAAGGTGATGGAAAAGGCTCCCAAGGAAAACTCTCTCAAACCTCACACCAAAACACTCAAGGCGATGGACGGCACTCTTAGAGGAGCTCCTCCTCAACCCTCTCAGTGACACGCCAAGCCTAGTGGAGAAGATAGTATGGGCAAGCCCACACCTTTCCTTGCTCCTCCTTACTTCACATGCACAGGGCACATTAAGACTCTACCCAAAGAGAAACTTTAAGCATGGAATACAAATATTCTATTGAAATGAGAGAGAGAGAGAGAGAGAGAGAGAGAGAGAGAGAGAGAGAGAGAGAGAGAGAGAGAGAGAGAGAATATGCACTTGATCATAGGAAAAAGCCCACAATACAATCTTATTTATATGAAAAGTAGGGATACAATTAAGGATTACAAGGCTTGAGGATGGAGAGGATGACTAGAGTGATAGCCTAAGGATGATGGATAGAGATGAAGGATAATGGCTCCTATGGATGAATCTCTATTTTTCTTGTGTTGGTGCCAAGACTATGACCCTTTTTATAGACCTACAAGAGTACAAAGATATTTCATATCATGAGATATTACAAGGTTTGGTGTCCTCTTAGCCTGACATGTGGCGGGATATTTGGATAGATGAGGATATTTTGATAGATGGAGATACTTTGGATATCCCAAGGTGAGTTGGGGCTACATGAGCTAAGATATCTCCAAGTAATTCTCCAAAATGAGCCTCTCCAAGGATATGAAAATGGTGTGTAGAGGCTTAGTGAATCCTCATGGATGTTTCTAGAAGTGGTGGGTTTCTCAACAAAAGAAAATCTTGAGATAATAGCAAGCTTTGGTATTTTGTTTCTTTATTACAAAAAGGGAAAGGTAGACTTTGCATGCCTTATTCCATAAATGGAAGGTTGGAAATTGTTGATGAAGTGGAGACCACCTTTGAATATCTCTTTTGGAGCCTTATATCATTGTAGTAAAGTGCACATCCTCATTTGTTTTTTTTTTTTTTTGGTGAGTTGGAGGAGCCTTTCCTTACATGCCTTTATTGGCTTACATATTTTTTCAAAAGGTAGGCATAGTGCCAGCCTAAGACTAGTGAGGCTACTTTTAGGAATATATATATATATATATATATATATACAATCCAAAGATGGTTTTAACTTTTGTAGGTTGATGATAAATTCTCCAAAAAAGGAAAGGCATTAACAATTACATGGAAGGTGGCATGTGTGGGGTTGTTCATGTGGGAGAGAAGCTTGATGAGGGTTTGGGCGAGCATGTGTGTGCGGGATGGCTTGGGGTGGCCCACGTGGGCCCGGATGGAGAGGCTATGCATGAGGGTGTGAAGAGGGAGCGGAGAATTGGATCATACACCATTTAAAACATTAGTAGCTCCATTTTTGGTGTCTTCATTGTGGTGGCTTAATTAAGTGTAGGGTTCAAATCCATTGATTTGGATTTAAGAAACTTGGTCCACCACTTGTAAGTTGCTCAGAAATTTTCCAAACTGTTTTAAAAACCTTAAGAAATTCTCAAAAAGGGGTAGATTTTTTTGGGTAATTTCCCTTTTTAAGCTAGAAAATGGCCAAAAAGTGTTATTTTGGGCTCTAAAAATATCAAAAAATTTATGAAAATTACCATGACTTATTTTTCACCCTTGAAAAGCTATTAGAAATTTTTTTAGCATTTAGATCTTGGAGCAAACTCCATATACAAGGCTTTTATAATGATTTTAAAGTCTTCTTTTTAGCTCAAAATATTAAGAGCTTGTGTTTTTGACATATGAAAACCATGCTTTGAAGCCATGAGGGAATCTTATTTACAGCCTCCATGAGCCCTTAATTAAGGAAAGGAGATGGAAATCAAGCTTTGGGTGATGTAAGAATGGTTTAGCAATCACCAATAAGGTGGTAGCTCCAGTGGTGAGATGTTTGTCTTGGAATCGAGACGTCCTGGGCTCAAACTCCCACTAGGTGCTCCCTCGTGCTCCCTCGTGGGTGGTAAAATGCACCTACGAGCAGTGAAAAACGATAACTATGAGAGGATCTTGGCCCTAAGCCCAGTTGGGGGAAGAAAATATTGGTTGAGGAATCTCTAAGCCTAACCATGAAGCCCAATTTTAAGAATGAGTAAGCTTAAAGAGAGAGATTTTGGGATTTTGAGTGGATAATTTGTGAAACCAACCACAAACGGTTTCCCACCTCTTTTTTCCCCCTTCAGTCATTATCCACTCGACATAAAATTCATATTCTTCAACCTTTGAAAGAAACTTTCAATTAAATGAACTTGTCTAAAAGTTTCTTCAATTTCTTCCACTTTTCTTCAATGCTTCAAGCTTGTACAAGTACTTTGTGTTGGCGCGCTGGGTCAAGGCTCTGATACCACTGTTGGAAGACAAAATTACCTAATAATGTAATTCACAAAGAAAAGCACTTGCAACCCACGCTTGCTCTTGTTGTATTTTAATAATATTAAGTTGAAATAGCTTGTGGGGCTCAAAATAGCTTCCACTTTTACAAATGTGTCTACTTCAAATAAAAATAGCTTACTTTATTGAACCTACAAGTCTATCTACTCAAAATAGATGTAAACCCTTAATCATATGAATATGTATAACCTTTGTAATAAAATAAAATTTCCATAATGAAGTTTTCATATATCCAAATAACTATATCTGCTACTATTAAATATGAACACCACCCCCTAAAAATGGAATAAATGGCATGCATTAGCACAAAATTAAGTAGTAATCTATTTATACACCCAAAGTCAAGTGTCTCAAAATCTTCTTGATCCCCACCAGCTCGCCTCCATTATCCAACCCAAGGATGTGCACTTACATCAACTATGCCAATCAATTAATAATTTAATTGATTAAAAGTACAAATAAGTATATAGAACATGAAAATATTAAATTCAATGAATACTCCTTAACAATTAATGCCTGCAAACAACAAGAGCTCCAAGAAGAGAGAGAGAGAGAGAGAGAGAGAGAGAGAGAGAGAGAGAGAGAGAGAGAGAGAGAGAGAGGGAGGGAGAAGGAGAAGGCGGGAAAATTTTGAATATTTAAATCAACACAATTTTATTATTTCTCTCTTGTTGTTACCTAACAAACAATAGTATCTAATTTTAGAATAATAGTTTTTAAAATTTAAATATGATCTTAAGATATTCTATATTATACTATATATTGATACATAATTAGTAAGTTTAAATGGTCAAAATTTTAAATCAATATACATATACTTTTACAAAATTGGCAACTTATTTAAAAGAACATGTTGCTAATGTGAGACTAGTATTTTTATTAATATTATCTGTTGAGTTAACTAAATGAAAAAAAGGAAACTTACTTACAAAACTAGTTTTTATTTAAAAGAATGTGTTGTTAATGTGAGGTTAGTGTTTTTGTTAAAGTTTATTGACTAGGCTACATAAATTTTCAAAAGTAAGCTTGTTTATTTTCTTGGGCTATTTCACTAGTTGCTTCATTCATTTGTGAGAAAAAATAGTATACAAAGAAACAAAGATTATGTATTCTACCATACTTACTTTCCTTCCACCCTCTTTCAACATTAGAAGGATCATGTAAATGAGGATGACAAATCCGAAGAAAATTCAAATGTTATGTCCTCAACTTTGGAGACTCTTTACTCATGTGTTTCATATATGCTATTTTAAAAAATATTATGTATTTGTATTTATTAGAACACCTTTGGGTCATGGCCCCCTTCAAATGAAGGAAATTGAACCTCGAGAATCTCTTCCTTTTACGGCATCCATGTTATAAATATACTTATTTATTTATTTCTAGTAGAAAATGTTATTTGTACCTTACTTAATCTTAGGTTAATTCATAAGGCATTGTCATGGGCTATGTATCTCAAAACATGTCTATAAAAAAAATGTAATATAAATGTCCCCTTTACAAAATCAAAAATTAAAAATCAAAATGTGTCTATCAAGAAAGGCTTTTTCAATTTAGAAGTTGAATGCTTTTATACATTTGGCATGTTTTAACTTTGGACTTGTACACATTTATGTTTTTTTTTTTTGTATTGCAAGGTTATATTTTAGAGATAAAATTTGAAACCGAATGCCTAATGGCATGCAGGAGAAGGGGGTGGGTAAAATCAAAAAATCAAAAATCAAAACATGTCTTTTAAGAAAGTGGATTGGCAGCTTTTATACGAGGGGAGATGTTGATGGATGTTTTAACTTTTGACTTGTACACATTGATGATGTTAGAATTGGAACCAGAAGCACTCTTGATAGTTAGGAGGACACCCTTGACCTCCCAGGCCAGACCTCGGATGTATAATCACATTTCTTCTTCCAAAATTGCTTATTTATTCATTATATATTTATCTATTCATTATATTTATTTATTTAGTAGAAAATCTTACTTTATCTTAGGTTAATTCATAAGGCATTGCCATGGCTTATGTATCTCAAAACATATGTCTATCGAAAAATTATAACGTAATATTAACCGCCCTCTCCCTTAAAAAGCGTGTTTCAATTTGGATTGGCAGCTTTGGAAATCGATAGATGGGCGGCGGTGACCAAAATGACAGTACACCAGCTTGTATAGTGAAAGGGCGCAGCTAGTCAGTAAGTTAGTTGGAGCACCCACCGTTCTCCCCGGCCTCCCCCAACCAACCAAGCCTATATAATCTCCACCAACCAACAGCTTACCAAGCCTATATAATCTTCTGCTACCCTCACCATTATATTGAGACCTAATCTCCTCTGTGTTGGTGAGCTAGTCCGTCTAACTTTGTCGCCTCCATGGATCAATCATTCTTGCGTAGAATGGACCCTCCCATGCACTCCCAATTCAGAACTCAAAGCCCAGTGCCCTCAAAGAAAGACAGTTCCTGCCATGGAGTATACCAGACTGTCACTAAACCCTTCATTCGGACGCCGTCACGTCCCAGGCCAGACCTCGGATCAAATGTAGAAAGCAAGATCATCAGAATTTATAGAGAATCGAAGGCTAATAATCTGTGGAAGGCGACATTATCTAAATCCGAAACTAATGACACTAGTTTGCGTGGGGAGGATGATAACTCTGATGCGTCCAAAGCTGTGAATGGATATTTTATGAATGGGACAGCTGCGCCTTTAATGTACTCATCCAATAGACAGAAGAAATCCATAGCTGTACCTTTGGTTATCGATGGTGCAGTTGAGAAATCCATAGCTATGCCTTTTGTTACTGATCTAGAGCAACTTGAGCGAGCTTCATCTTATAAACGGGCAGCCGGAACGTCAAAAAAGGACGAAGGGCTTGGCATTGTCGAGTTCCTGAAGGGTAAAATTATATTCATCACAGGCGCCAGTGGCTTCCTTGCGAAAGGTGAACTAATTAAATGTAACTCTTTACATATATTGCAATCGATCCGTTCTCAGCTCGATTCCAATGTATAGTTAATTGTTTCGTTCTCTCGACTCAAGTAATGTACAGTAATAATTATTAACTGTTTCGTTCTCTGGATTTGATCATGAGCGTTTTGGAATTGAGTGCAGTTCTGGTGAGAGAGAGAGACTTATATTTCTCATTACTAGGGCAAAGCTATTTGGTTGGCAAGACACTTATGTTTTCACTAAAGCTATGGGAGAAATGTTGATTGATAGCATGAGAGACCAATTACCGGTGTTTATTGTTAGACCAAGTGTAGTGGAAAGCTCCTTCAAGGACCCCTTTCCAGGGTGGATGGAAGGAAATAGGTATATATGTTTCATCAACATTGTTTAATTATACTCAACAAGAGGGTTTTGTATTATATCTGATTAAAACTAGATATGGCTTATCAATCTAATTTTCTTTTTGGCATCATTTTTTTAATGCAAGGATGATGGATCCAATCATAATTTCCTATGGGAAAGGCCAACTCCCTAGATTTCTTGTTGATCCAAAGAGCGTTCTAGATGTGGTTAGTAAAAGTGAAGGATTTGTTTTAATTCAATCATAATTAAGTCATATAATGGTGTATATTAACTTAACCGATGTGTAATGCTTATTATATGACATGGCCACACACCCTCATATTGGGTTTCCCACCAAGAATGGATGGAAAGTCATGTGTGTTCAACTAGTAAGCAATGGGGATTGTGTTTTATAACAATCCTAAGTCATAGAGTATTGCATGGCAAGTATCACTATTACACAAAAGCATAGGCCAGATAATTGCACATGCACATACACATAAATGCACATGCACACACACATACACATAAATGCACATGCACATGCACACACATGCACACACACATAGATGCACATGCACATGCACACACACACACACACACACACACACACACACACACACACACACATACACAAAAAATTCTTTTGTAAATAATTGTTTTATATTTTTTTTCCAAAAATAAGCACTTCTCGCACATTCAATTGAGATTTCAACCTTCAAGACATTGTATTTCAATATTAAATAGATTGCTATCATTAAATGACGACTTAATTCTAAATGGTCATACCTTTTTTTGACCGAATTCAGATATTGAAATTTATATGTACTCGATAAATGGATAAAAGGAAAGGTTATGCTTGATTTTTAATGTTCATTAAAATGCTCTTCTATAAACAAAGTCAATCATGTGTTACTATGTCCTATTTGCATGAAGTACACCAACCATTACTCGATGCTCAATATTCAAACACCAAGTTTGTCATGAGTAAAAAAAGGTGTTGATACTCTTACCTCTCCATACCTAGCTCCTTCATGGTTTGTAGAAGGAACTTTTCCCTGTGATGATCATTTACTAGTGTGAAGGGCAAGTGCATATCATCTGTTTGGGTCTTATTCAAGACATCACTCATTTTTCTTTGGATAAGGTCGAGCTCGTTTTCCACATTGATATCTGATGTCATGCTTCCATCTTTCTCTAGAGTTTCGTTAGCAATGCTGCACCCTATTTTGAAAGTTTTTTCGTGAACAAGTCCTTTCCTTTCCCCATTGACAAAAGCTGGAGGCCCATTTAAAGAAAAGGCTTGTGAGCGCAATCTACTAAAAATACAAAAGCTTTATGAATCGTCAAAGATGTACATTATTGCATAAGACTCTAATAAAAGATGCGACTTTCACCTGTAGATACGTGCATAAGAAGTTGAAGACGGGGCAACTTTTGGCAAACTCCACAATCCTTTGTGGTCCTTTAGTGTTTAGGTTTAGTGCATGATCATACCTACACAGATTGGTAATGTTTTACTTAGTTAATTATGAAATCCAAATTTATATACAAGAGTTAACCTTTTTTAAATACTCAAGTGCTTAAAATATCAAGCAAATAAACACATGGGAGCTAAGTTCATTCTAATATCTAATGAGGTTTACATGTCGTGCATCAACAAACTCCTTTGGTTTTAAGAAATCTCCCTCGATATTGGTGGTCCCTAGCATGCAGGCGAGATCTCCCCCCGAATTTATGCATGTTACCGTTAGGATTAAATGTGTATAGCTTTCGTCGAAAGTTGTAGGCGCAGCTGTCCCATTCATAAAATATCCATTCACAGCTTTGGACGCATCAGGGTTATCATCCTCCCCACGCAAACTAGTGTCATTAGTTTCGGATTTAGATAATGTCGCCTTCCACAGATTATTAGCCTTCGATTTTCTATAAACTCTGATGATCTTGCTTTCTACAGGACATCCGAGGTCTGGCCTGGGACGTGACGGCGTCCGAATGAAGGGTTTAGTGACAGTCTGGTATACTCCATGGCAGGAATTGTCTTTCTTTGAGGGCACTGGGCTTTGAGTTCTGAATTGGGAGTGCCCATTCTCACGTTCCGGCTGCCTGTTTATAAGATGAAGCTCGCTCAAGTTGCTCTAGATCAAGGGTGTATTGGTGTGTCCTCCTAACTATCAAGTGTCCAATTCTAACATCATCAATGTGTAAAAGTCAAAAGTTAAAACATCCATCAACATCGTCCCTCGTATAAAAGCTGCCAATCCACTTTCTTAAAAGACATGTTTTGATTTTTGATTTTTTAAATGGGGCGTTTATATTACGTTATATTTTTTGATAGACATGTTTTGAGATACAAAATAACATTTTCTACTAAAAAAAGTGCTTCTGGTTCCAATTCTAACATAAATGTGTATGAGGTGGAGGAGATAGCCTAGTAGTAAGGGCTCTTGCCCTACACGGCAACGAGGGTTCAATACCCACCCCTTTCTCCTGCATGCCATTAGGCATTCGGTTTGTCAAATTTTATCTCTAAAATATAACCTCGCAATACAAAAAAAAAAACATAAATGTGTACAAGTCCAAAGCTAAAACATGCCAAATGTATAAAAGCATTCAATTCCTAACTTGAAAAAGTGTAAGATTCCTCCCTCCAACTTTTGATGATGTAAAGGTGTAAGAACCTTCCCTTCAGTCTCTTGTAATCATTCCCCCCTTCAGAATGGGAAAAAGATCTTGTTTGACCCCTGTTTTGGTCTAGAGAGAGAAAATATTCTAGAGAGAGGTAATATAGTTTTGAATTATTTTTAAATAAGTATTTTCTTCCAGCCAATAGGAAGTGATCCCCTGAAACATAATTTTAATCAGAAATTCCTAAGTTGCATTAGATTTGGACGGTGGGTGAACCAAGGAGTCCCCTTGTTCAAAGTTCTAAGCCTTATTAGATTGTTTTGAATTTAAAAATGTGATATCCTTATTCATTAAGGTTGGAAAATAAAAAATAAAAGACAAATGAGAAAATTTGGAATTATCCACAAGAAAATAATAAAGAAAGGCTCACATGAGGTGAAGGTTCCTTAATTATGAGTTTTCAGATATTTTAGGAGACTTTTTAGAGGCTTTGTGACACCTCAGGAGAGGGGAAACCCTTCATCAAGGAGGTGCCTAGAAATCACATCAAGGAGGTATTATTTTATTCAAAAATATCATAAAGTGGCTATATATTTCATCTCTCATCTCTCCTCTTCCAAACTAGATCAAAAAGTGGGCAAAACTAGTCTAAAAATTATCCAAATTGGATCAAACTGAAGCTGGAAGCCTCTAGATCCCAGTTGGGCTTGGTTGGTGGCCTCCCTCACCTATAAATAGACCCCCATTCCTTTGTATTTTTATCTTAGAGTAATTCCATGCTAGTGTAAATTTCATTTTAGTGTAATTCCTTTATCCCTCTTCCTTGCCTCTCCATTGTGAAGCTTTGGTGTTTCACTAAACCTCTTCTTCTCTTGAAGATTACCCTTTTCCCTTGGTGGCTAAGCCTCTTCCTTGAGGGCTACACAACTTTTTCAAGGTAAAGAATCAAGCAAACCAAGGGTAAGCCTAAACAATGAAGTTTATTCTCTCTTTTTGGTGTTAATCTTCTTTCTAACCTTCCTCATGCTTGGGAAGCATTTTATTTTGTGGGTTTCCCCTTAAAACCATGGTTTTCTTGATTTATGATGAATTAATGTTTATGTTTAAGCTTAGGTTTATGCATAAACTATTTTTTATGTTAAAAGTGTAATTTTGAACATTCTCAATTCATAGAAAATGTGGGGAAGTTATGGCAAAATTTTATCATTAGAAAATGAAGATTTATGCATAATAAATTTTATTATAAAAGTAGAATTTGAGCATTCTCATTTCATAGAAAATGTGGGGAAGCTATGGTAAACTTTTTATTCTGAGAAAATGAAGGTTTATGCATAAATTAAATTTTATGCTAAAAGTGTAATTTTGAGCATTCTCATTTCTTAGAAAATACGAGAAAACTATGGCAAAATTTTTAGAAAATGAATTTGAATTTATGCATAGTAAATTTTATTCTAAAAGTAGAATTTTGAGTATTCTCATTTCATAGAAAATGTGGGGAAGCTATGGCAAAATTTTATCAAATTAGAAAATGAAGGTTTATGCATAAATTAAATTTTATACTAAAAGTGTAATTTTGAGCATTCTCATTTCTTAGAAAATACGGCAAAACTATGGAAAAAAATTTAGAAAATAAATTTGAATTTATGCATATTAAATTTTATGCTAAAAGTAGAATTTTGAGCATTCTCAATTCATAGAAAATGTGGGGAAGCTATGGCAAAATTTATATCATTAGAAAATGAATTTATGCATAAGTAATGTTATGCTAAAAGTGGAATTTTAAGCATTCTCATTTCATAGAAAATGCGAAGAAACTATAGCAGAATTTTTATCATTAGGAAATGAATTTACGCATAATAAATTTTATGCTAAAAGTGGAGTTTTGAGCATTATTCATTTGCTAGAAAAATAAAGAATGTTATGCAAAAATTTTTATAGAGAATTATGGAAAGGATTATGAATATAATTCATTTAGATAAAAATGAATTAGTATGTGTGCATAATTATTTTATGCTAAAAGAGGGATTTTCATGATATATTATTTTAGGAAGATAGAGAAAAGAATGTGAAAATATTCATAGGGGTGCATCGAGAAAACATAGATAAATTTTAATCAGAAAGAGGAATCATGAATATATTTAACTTTTGGAATTATATGTTTAGATTCTCAAAAAATACAGTCTTGGATACATTCTGAACGGGAATAGGATTTCCCAAAAAAAAGACCAAAAACATGTTTAGTTGGATGAATGTAAATACTTGTGTGACTGACTTATTCCTAAATTCCCTCAAAAAGGAATCGGGAATTCTTGAAAGGATCAAGGATCCGAAAGTGAACGGAAACTTAAACTTAATTGAATTAAGTCGAGAAAAAGTTGCTTTAACTAAGCCAAGTAATTGGCCGAGACTTAGAAAGTCATGTCAGTATAAGAAGTAGAGTAACTCCACTCTTAACCTGGTTGACTGTGAAACAAAAATTCTGATAACTAGGTCAAGGAAAGTAGATAATCAAACCTAATTCGCTCAAAGCGAGAAGAGATCACCTTGTTTGAAGAAATTGGGAGATGTGTGGAATGATGTGGGTGATGTGTGGAAGAATGTGGAATGTGTGGTTTGATGTGGTTGATGTGGATTGATGTGTGGAGTGATGTTGATGTGGATTGATGTGGTTGAGGTGGAGTGATGAGAAGTGATGTGTGGGATGTGTGGAATGATGTGGAGTGATGAGAAGTGATGTGTGGGATGTGTGGAGGGATGTGGATCGACGTGGATATTGTGTTGATTGATGTGAATGAATGTGGCATGATGTGAATGAATGTGAAAATGATGTAGGATGATGTGAATGAATGTGGAAATGATGTGGGATGATGTGAATGAATGTGGAAATGATGTAGGATGATGTGAATGAATCTAGAAATGATGTGGGATGATGTGAATGAATGTGAAAATGATGTGGGATGATGTGAATGAATGTGGAATGATGTGGGATGATGTGAATGAATGTGAAAATGATGTGGGGTGATGTGTCGCGATGTGAGGAATGATGTGGGTGATGTGTGGAATAATGTGGAGTGATGTGTGGAAGGATGTGGAATGATGTGGAGTGATGTGTAGCGATGTGAGGAATGATGTCGGGTGATGTGAATTGATCTGGATGTGTGGGAGAAGGAATTAGGGTTAGGTCATGTGGGAGACATACACAGAGAAACAAGGGAGAGAGAGAGAGAGAGAGTTGTGGGGATAAGTCAACTCATGAGGCATGAGTGTGTGACTCCCCTATCACACATGTATATTGCACTAGTACACATAGTGCACTTAGTACATTAAAAGTACTAAGTGTACTATGTACTATAACTTATGGGCTTGTACACACTATAAGGGTGGGCATAACGCCTTTACCCTGGGCAACAACCTCCCACTTAAAGGCAAAGTGCCCTTAAGTAAAGGAAAAGAAAAATCAGCATGTACATGATAATATACAAGGCCA
The DNA here is from genome assembly GCF_041138505.1 of Cibotium barometz. NCBI lineage: Eukaryota > Viridiplantae > Streptophyta > Polypodiopsida > Cyatheales > Cibotiaceae > Cibotium > Cibotium barometz. Next base: position 26,552,043 of record NC_141062.1, on the reverse strand, counting down.
TATCAAGGCTGAAACTGGCCTCATCCCCAATGCCCATCAAGTGTCTGCAATGAGCAAACCGCTCCGGAGGCAAACTCTTTGTCAACAGATCAGCCGGGTTGTCATCTGTATGAATTTTAACAAGCTGAATTTGCTTGTTCTCTATCACCTCTCTGATGAAGTGATACTTCACATCCACATGCTTCGTCTTTGCATGAAAGACAGGGTTCTTTGCCAATTGGATGGCACTCTGACTGTCACAATGCAACAATGGAACATCCCCTGTATATCCCAAATCAACCACTAACCGAGATAGCCATAATGCCTCCTTGCAAGCCTCTGTTGGCTGCAATATACTCGGCCTCTGTAGTAGATAAGGCAGTGCACTTCTGCATCCTGGATATCCATGACACAGCACCTCCCGTGAATGTAAACACATAACCGGTAGTAGACTTTCGGTTATCTGGATGACCGACATAATCCGAATCCGTGTAACCATGCACTAATGCATCCTGTTTGCCAAAGCAAATGCACATATCCTGTGTGCCCTTCAGGTATCTCATGACACCTTTCACTGCTTCCCAATGCTTCTTGCCAGGGTTGGCCATGTATCTAGAAACCACTCCCACTGCAAATGCAATGTCCAGCCTAGTAGCAACCATGGCATACATGAGACTGCCACAAGCTAAAGCATACGGAATCTTGGCCATATCAGCCCTGTCTCTATCTGACTGTGGGCTGTCCATAGCACTGAGTTTCACATATGGAGGCAAAGGAGTACTAGTCTTCTTCCCCCCGTCCATATTAAACCTCTGCAAAACTTTGCCAATGTATTCCTTCTGAGACAAATACAACACATGCTGATTTCTGTCCCGAAGTATCCGCATACCCAAGATGTGATTAGCATCACCCAAATCCTTCATATCAAAGGTTTGATGCAGCCTCTGCTTCAAGGCATCCATCTCTTTACGAGATTTCCCGGCAATCAACATATCATCAACATACAAGATGAGGATCAATAGACTGCCATCCAAAGCTTTCTTGGTGTACAAGCAGTGATCTATGTCACTTCTCCTAAATTTCTGAGATTTCATGAATGTATCAAATTTATGATACCATTCTCTTGGTGCCTATTTGAGCCCATAAAGACTCTTTTTCAGCTTGCATACAAGCTTCTCCTTTCCACTTACTGCATAACCCTCTGGCTGCTGCATATATATCTCCTCATGGAGATCACCATGAAGAAAAGCAGTCTTCACATCCATCTGAATCAAGTCCAGATCATCATGCGCAACCAAAGCTAACACAGCTCTAAGTGTGGTCATTTTGACCACTAGAGAGAAGATCTCATCAAAGTCCACACCATATTCCTGCTTGAAGCCCTTAGCCACTAACCTGGCTTTGTATCTTGTTGCATCTGGTGCAACTTTGAGCCTGTATACCCACTTGCATGGCAAAACCTTCTTGCCTGCAGGCAAATGCACCAACTTCCAAGTTCCATTTTTATGCAGAGAATCCATCTCTGACTTCATGGCACGCTCCCAAAGAGCCTTGTCTGCCCTCTGTAAGGCCTCCTTATAACATGAGGGCTCCCCACAGTCAGTAAGCATCAAATAGTCAACCCCTGGAACAAACCTGTCAGGGGCTTTGGAGGGTCTAGTGGACCTCCGTACCCAATGACCATCATTTGCAGGTTGCTGTCCAGCCTGCATATCACCCATTGGTGGCTCCTGTTCCATGCCATAAGGCTGAAACATCATGCCCGGTATCTCCTCTAACTGTGGTATATCCATAGGGATATCTTCTGCCATCTCTGGCTGTCCATTTGGACCATTTTCAGCACCATTTAAGGATTGGTTTTCCTGCTGTAATGGCTGATTTACAGCCCTTTGTTGTTGTCCATGATGTCCATCATCATCAAAGATGACTCTGCCAGGCTCCTGTTGCCTTGCAGGCTCCTTATACATGCATGTTTCATAAAAAATGACATCATTGCTGCGTATGATCTTTCTATTCACGGGATCCCAAAGTCTATACCCCATTTTACCTTTGTCACCATATCCTAGGAATATGCATTTGTGAGACTTAGGATCAAGTTTGGTGCGCATTTCCCTGCGTATGTGCACGTACGCAATGCAACCAAACACTCTCAAGTGCTTGTATGACGGAGGCTTCCCTGTCCATACTTCTTCTGGCACTTTCCCACCAAGCCTCGTGTTAGGTGACCTGTTTATAAGGTGAACGGCTGTCATAACAGCTTCAGCCCAGAAACCATGAGGTAATGCAGCATGTGACAACATAGAATGGACCTTCTCCTGAATGGTCCTGTTCATCCTCTCTGCTGTCCCGTTTTGTGGAGGATCATAAGGAGTAGAGAGCTCCCTCTTGATGCCTTTAGCATCACAAAAGTCCTGAAACTGTTTGGACATATACTCTCCACCATTGTTGGAACGCAAAGCTTTCAGTGTTTTGCCAGTTTGATTCTCAACATGAGCAACAAACTTCTGAAACACTGAGAATGTATCACTCTTCAAACGAAGAGGATAGACCCACACCTTGCGTGTGGCATCATCAATAAAAGACACAAAGTATTTTGCCCCTCCCAAAGAAAGCTGAGGCATCTCACATACATCTGTATGCACAAGCTCTAACTGAGCATCTTTCTGTCCAAGAGCTTTCTTGTGGGGGCACTGTAGTTGCCTACCATATATACAATGCTCACAAAACTGAAAACTTGAAAACTTTAGAGAAGGCAAGTAACCCAAACGAGACAATTGCTCCATTCCCTTGACACTCATGTGTCCCAACCGGCTATGCCACATAGAAATTTCCGGCAGCTCGGTTGCATTTACATTAGCATGGTGACAAACACCTACATGCATAAAGTAGAGAGTGTCCACCTTAGAGCCTCTGGCAACAACCAGTGAGCCCTTACTAATCTTCCACTTTCCACTACCAAATGTGGTAACATAATCAGCATCATCAAGCTGTCCAGTAGAAAGCAGATTCTTCTTGATCTCAGGCACATGCCTGACATCATGGAGCATAAGCTGTGAGCCATCTGAAAACACAAGCCTCACATCACCTCTGCCAAGAATCTTGCATGCATGGTTATCACCCAAATAAACCACTCCTTCATTGCCAGCAGTATACCTGACAAACAAGTCTCTGCAACCTGTGACATGAAAGGAGGCACCTGAATCAATGATCCATGAGTGCATACCATGACCACCTGTAAGAAGTGAATGGGCATCAAGTGAAGACGTAAATAGGACCTCATCCTCACTGCCACCTGCATGTGACACATTGATTTCTTCAATCTTGACTCCACTTTTGCCCTTTGGCTTTACATCTTTGGCTTCATCTTTCTCTTTGTCTTTGCCTTTTCCCTTTTCCTTTTGATCATTTCTCCATTTGTAGCATTGCTTTTTAATGTGTCCCTTCTTGCCACAATAATGGCATTCCAAATCCTTTTTGGAGCGAGACTTGCTCCTTCCCCTTTCTTGGCTTTTTCCCCTTTGTTGGGATCTCCCACGTGCATTCATTGCATTGGACTTTCCAATAGAGTTGTTTTTCCTGTTCATCTCTTCTTGAAGAAGAGCACCCTCAACATCTGCATATGACAGCATAGCATGCGAATTGCTAGTGGCTGTCCTGAATGTGTCCCAACTTTCTGGCAAAGTGCATAACAAAAAAGTGGCTTTGAACTCATCGTCCATTGCCAACTTTTGATTAATGACCTGGCTGACAATACCATTAAACTCATTTAGATGGGCTGTCATAGACGCCCCTTCCTTCATCTGAAGACCTATGAGTTTCTTCAACCAATACACTTTGCTTGAGGCACTTTGTTGGGCATACAAGTCCTGCAATCTCTGCCACATTCCCCAAGCTATCTTCTCTTCACGAATGCTGAAAAGTAATGAGTTTGACACAGACAACATGATAGTAGATCTTGCCAGCTCATCCATATCTTCCCACTCTTCAGCAGTAAGAGAAGCGGGCATTACACCCCTTTCTTTGATAGGCTTGTGCTGCTTTTTCTGGAGCAACACATTGTAGCACTGGGTTTGCCAAATATCATAATTATGCGAGCCTTCAAGCTTCTTGATGTGAAGCAATGAAGAGCTCTCACCTGTGGTTGCCATAGCAAAATGCAACCTGTCAATGCCTGACTCCCTGCAAAATGTGCAAACACTGCACCAAAAGCACACAAAGTGCTCACAGTTTTTCTCCCAAGCTTTATCTCCCACTGCGGAAGCACAAATGCAACTTTTCTCCCACTTTATGTGATGAAAACACCAAAATCTGGTTGCTGCAGATTTTGGACAGCACCTTAAATGTGCTCTGTTGCCCTTCCAAAGTACTGTACAACAGTACCAATTGCTCACAAATGATGTACCAAACCTGTACCGGCAAGTACAGCAGCTGAAATTGAACCTTTTGGTCACTCAAAAAAGTGTACAGCCATGCCAAAACTTGCACAAAGCTGTGCCAAATCTGTACGAGCAGGTACAGTAGCAATAAATGCTCTCCTGGCTGTCCAAATGAGTGAAAATCAGACTTTTACAGTCCCGTACACTGCATACGACAGTCCCGAACAGAAATTGGGCAAAAGCCCCTTGACTGCAAGCTGATTTCTGAGGATTCAAGGCATAAAAGTCTTGCCTGCTGCTTTGCCAAGCTCAACAAGCATACAAACTTGAAAAGCCCCTTGAATTAAGATCAATTTCTGATCATACATGGTACATTGACGCACATGAAGGCATCCAGAGTGTTCACGATGCTTCCCCCTGGCCACATATACATCCAAATAATGAAAGCCCCTTGATTTACAGGCACATTGAGTGCTTGTAAGGCATCAACACATTATCCACAGCATCAAACGCGATTGCCTGCATCCAAATCAACCAAATCGGCACAAAAGCCCCTTGATTTGCACTGCGATTTGCTGCAATTTTGCCCAAATGTGCGATTTTTCACATCATACAGCATGTATGAGTGCTTAATTGCACAATTACATCAGAAGCCCCAAATTTCGACATCCAATTTCCTACAAATTGATCCTGATTGTGACCAATTTCCTGCAAATTGATCTTGATTGTGACCAATGTCACCCAATTTTGCCAATTTTGCTCAAAATTGAGCAATTCGACACCTGTATCTGCTCAATTGTTGACTGTACTTGCTCAATTGCAAATCCCAAAAAAAATTGAGAAAAATACCTTGTAATTTTTTGATTTTTTCTCTGATTTGCAGGCGGGTTTTTGTTGTTGCAGGAAAAGAGGGGTTGATGATTGCTGCTTCTGTTCTGTGCAGGTGAGGGAGGCAAAACTTGCTGATGTTGAATGCTTTGATGTTCACTTTAATGCTGCTGAGACCTGCCTGCTTCTCTGCGTGTGCTGAAAATACAGCTACTGTGTGCTGAAAATGACTCTGCAGGGCTGCTCGTGGCTGCTGGGCAACCCGCCTGGCTACTGGGCAGCCCTCGCTTGGCTGCTGGGTAGCTGGGGCAGCCCACGCTGCTGGCTGGGCAGCAGCTGAGTAGCCCACAATGGCTGGGCTGCCTATGCCCAGCTTCTGCTGGCAGCAGTTGAGCCAGCCCACGCCTACTGGCTGGGCAGAAAAAAAGGCGACCAGAAAGGATACAGGCAGCTCCAAGAGGGATTCAGCAGGCGACCAGCATAATAGGGCTGAATACGACCAGAACAGAAGGACAGAAATCAGCAGGAGCCATCAAGGAGAAGAGGGAGGGACCAAAGCTCTGATACCAGTTGTGTGGGAGAAGGAATTAGGGTTAGGTCATGTGGGAGACATACACAGAGAAACAAGGGAGAGAGAGAGAGAGAGAGTTGTGGGGATAAGTCAACTCATGAGGCATGAGTGTGTGACTCCCCTATCACACATGTATATTGCACTAGTACACATAGTGCACTTAGTACATTAAAAGTACTAAGTGTACTATGTACTATAACTTATGGGCTTGTACACACTATAAGGGTGGGCATAACGCCTTTACCCCAACACTGGAGTGATATTGAATGATGTGGAATAATGTCGAAAGATAAGGGATGATGAGAAATGATGTGAAGTAATGAGAAATGATATGGAAAGATAGGAATTTTGTTTGGAAACTGTATTTGTATATGAAACCTATTTTTTAAAGATTGATTTATGTCAAGAATGATGAGGGAGCATTTTGACTATCTTATGGAAAAAGGTCGTGGGGACCTAAGTGGAAAATGTTACAACAGCTGCTGAGACGGAGAGTCAAAGAAGGACATCTCACGTGGCCAAATCGCGAGTGAGGTCTTGACTAGCCTTGGTTCGGTTAAAATGGTGAGCCTCCGGTATGGTGGATGAGGGGCCAAGGAAGCACCCTAGTGTGAAGCGCTAGGTCACCTGCGAAGGAGCCTAGAGGGTGCTGACCATACGGTGCTTGGGCTCTAGGTAGCCCAGGATACCCAGGCATGCGTCGAGGAAGAAAATGAGTTAGAGTTGTTTTCTGAATACGGGCATGGATGTGGTTGATTGGCCTTGCTGGTCTTCAACGGATGAGTTCATGGCTCTTTTAAATGGATCTTGTTGGCTGATCTAGTTGGTTGATCTAGTTGATCTTCAACGTAGAGTCCATATGGATTTTATGAGATTATACTCCTAGGTACTATGGGCTAGGAACTATTGAAAAGGCCCCTGAGTGACCAGTGGGGAGCGTACTGGTTTTACCAATGATGCCATAGGTACGCTAAGGAAGGAATGAATGGAATACTTGATTATATTCCTAGGCACTATGGACTAGAAACTATCGAAAAGGCCCCTGAGTGAAGTACTAGGTGAGCCTAGAGGGACTGACCATGTGGTGAGCGTTCTGGTTGCTGATGATGCCATAGGTACGTTGAGGAAGAAATGACTAGAAATTGGATTTTATGGTTGGAAAGTGGAAAAGTTGGAAATTGGACCCTAGAAATGGAATACTGAGGATTATGATGGAAACACAGTGGTTTTATTGCAATTCTATTTGGAAATAGTGAATCTAAGAAACACTGTGGTTTTATTGCAATTCTATTTGGAAATAGTGAATCTAAGAAACACTCTGGTTCTATTGCAATTCTATTTGGAAACACTGTGGTTTTATTTGCAATTCTATTTGGAATTAGAAATTTTATCAAATTAGAAAATGAAGGTTTATGCATAAATTAAATTTTATACTGAAAGTGTAATTTTGAGCATTCTCATTTCTTAGAAAATACGACAAAACTATGTAAAAATTTTAGAAAATAATTTTGAATTTATGCATAATAAATTTTATGCTAAAAGTAGAATTTTGAGCATTCTCAATTCATAGAAAATGTGGGGAAGCTATGGCAAAATTTATATCATTAGAAAATGAATTTATAATGCATAAGTAATGTTATGCTAAAAGTGGAATTTTAAGCATTCTCATTTCATAGAAAATGCGGAGAAACTATAGCAGAATTTTTATCATTAGGAAATGAATTTACGCATAATAAATTTTTTGCTAAAATTGGAGTTTTGAGCATTATTCATTTGCTAGAAAAATAAATAATGTTATGCACAAATTTTTATAGAGAATTATGAATATAATTCATTTAGATAAAAAAATGAATTAGTATGTGTGCATAAATATTTTATGCTAAAAGAGGGATTTTCGTGATATTTTTTTTTAGGAAGATGGAGAAAAGAATGTGAAAATATTCATATGCGTGTATCGAGAAAACATAGATAAATTTTAATCAGAAAGAGGAATCATGAACATATTTAACTTTTGGAATTATACGTCTAGATTCTTGAAAAATACAGTCTTGGGTACATTCTGAACGGGAATAGGATTTCTCAGAAAAAAGACCAAAAACATGTTTAGTTGGATGAATGTAAATACTTGTGACTGACTTATTCCTAGATTCCCTAGGAAAGGAATCTGGAATTCTTGAAAGGATCAAGGATCCGAAAGTGAACGGAAACTTAGACTTAATTGAATTAGGTCAAGAAAAAGTTGCTTTAACTAAGCCAAGTAATTGGCCGAGACTTAGAAAGTCATGTCAGTATCAGAAGTAGAGTAACTCCACTCTTAACCTGGTTGACTGTGAAACAAAAATTCTGATAACTAGGTCAAGGGAAGTAGATAATCAAACCTAATTCGCTCAAAGCGAAAAAACATCACCTTGTTTGAAGAAATTGGGTGATGTGTGAAATGATGTGGGTGATGTGTGGAGTGATGTGTGGAAGAATGTGGAATGTGTGGTTTGATGTGGTTGATGTGGATTGATGTGGTTGATGTGGATTGATGTGTGGAGTGATGTTGATGTGGATTGATGTGGTTGAGGTGGAGTGATGAGAAGTGATGTGTGGGATGTGTGGAATGATGTGGAGTGATGAGAAGTGATGTGTGGGATGTGTGGAATGATGTGGAGTGATGAGAAGTGTTGTGTGTGGATTGATGAGATTGATGTGTGGAGTGATGTGGATCGACGTGGATATTGTATGGATTGATGTGAATGAATGTGGAAATGATCTGGCATGATGTGAATGAATGTGGAAATGATATAGGATGATGTGAATGAATGTGGAAATGATGTGGGATGATGTGAATGAATGTGGAAATGATGAAGGATGATGTGAATGAATGTGGAAATGATGTGGGATGATGTGAATAAATGTGGTCCAAATGATGTGGGATGATGTGAATGAATGTGGAATGATGTGGGATGATGTGAATGAATGTGCAAATGATGTGGGGTGATGTGTCGCGATGTGAGGAATGATGTGGGTAATGTGTGGAATAATGTGGAGTGATGTGTGGAAGGATGTGGAAGGATGTGGAATGATGTGGAGTGATGTGTAGCGATGTGAGGAATGATGTCGGGTGATGTGAATTGATCTAGAGTGATATTGAATGGTGTGGATTGATGTCGAAAGATAAGGGATGATGAGAAATGATGTGAAGTAATGAGAAATAATATGGAAAGATAGGAATTTTGTTTGGAAATTGTATTTTTATATGAAACCTATTTTTTAAAGATTGATTTATGTCAAGAATGATGGGGGAGCATTTTGACTATCTTATGGAAAAAGGTCGTGGGGGGACCTAAGTGGAAAATGTTACAACAGCTGCTGAGACGGAGTGTCAAAGAAGGACATCTCACGTGGCAAGATCGGCCGAGGTCTTGACTAGCCTTGGTTCGGTTAAAATGGTGAGCCTCCGGTGTACGGTGGATGAGGGGCCAAGGAAGCACCCTAGTGTGAAGCGCTAGGTCACCTGCGAAGCAGCCTAGAGGGTGCTGATCATACGGTGCTTGGGCTCTGGGTAGCCCAGGACACCCACGCATGCGTCGAGGAAGAAAATGAGTTAGAGTTGTTTTCTGAACACAAGCATGGATGTAGTTGATTGGCCTTGCTGGTCTTCAATGGATGAGTTCATGGCTCTTTTAAATGGATCTTGTTGGTTGATCTAGCTGATCTTCAACGTAGAGTCCATATGGATTTTATGAGATTATACTCCTAGGTACTATGGGCTAGGAACTATTGAAAAAGTCCCTGAGTGACCAGGTGGTGAGCCTACTGGTTTTGCCAATGATGCCATATGTACGCTAAGGAAGGAATGAATTGAATACTTGATTATATTCCTAGGCACTATGGACTAGGAACTATCGAAAAGGCCCCTAAGTGAAGTACTAGGTGAGCCTAGAGGGACTGACCATGTGGTGAGCGTTCTGGTTTTGCCGGATGATGCCATAGGTACGCCGAGGAAGGAATGACTGGAAATTGGATTTTATGGTTGGAAAGTGGAAAAGTTGGAAATTGGACCCTAGAAATGGAATACTGAGGATTATGATGGAAACACTGTGGTTTTATTGCAATTCTATTTGGAAATAGTGAATCTAAGAAACACTGTGATTTTATTGCAGTTCTATTTGGAAATAGTGAATCTAAGAAACACTGTGGTTCTATTGCAATTCTATTTGGAAACACTGTGGTTTTATTTGCAATTCTATTTGGAATTAGAAATTTTATCAAATTAAAAAATGAAGGTTTATGCATAAATTAAATTTTATACTAAAAGTGTAATTTTGAGCATTCTCATTTCTTAGAAAATACGGCAAAACTATGGAAAAAAATTTAGAAAATAAATTTGAATTTATGCATAATAAATTTTATGCTAAAAGTAGAATTTTGAGCATTCTCAATTCATAGAAAATGTGGGGAAGCTATGGCAAAATTTATATCATTAGAAAATGAATTTATGCATAAGTAATGTTATGCTAAAAGTGGAATTTTAAGCATTCTCATTTCATAGAAAATACGGAGAAACTATAGCAGAATTTTTATCATTAGGAAATGAATTTACGCATAATATATTTTATGCTAAAAGTGGAGTTTTGAGCATTATTCATTTTGCTAGAAAAATAAAGAATGTTATGCATAAATTTTTATAGAGAATTATGAAAAGGATTATGAATATAATTCATTTAGATAAAAATGAATTAGTATGTGTGCATAAATATTTTATGCTAAAAGAGGGATTTTCGTGATATTTTATTTTAGGAAGATGGAGAAAAGAATGTGAAAATATTCATACGCATGCATCGAGAAAACATAGATAAATTTTAATCAGAAAGAGGAATCATGAACATATTTAACTTTTGGAATTATACGTCTAGATTCTCAAAAAATACAGTCTTGGATACATTCTGAACGGGAATAGGATTTCCCAGAAAAAAGACCAAAAACATGTTAGTTGGATGAATGTAAATACTTGTGACTTACTTATTCCTAGATTCCCTGGGAAAGGAATCCGGAATTCTTGAAAGGATCAAGGATCCGAAAGTGAACGAAAACTTAGACTTAATTGAATTAAGTCGAGAAAAAGTTGCTTTAACTAAGCCAAGTAATTGGCCAAGACTTAGAAAGTCTGGTCAGTATAAGAAGTAGAGTAACTCCACTCTTAACCTGGTTGCCTGTGAAACAAAAATTCTGATAACTAGGTCAAGGGAAGTAGATAATCAAAACTAATTCGCTCAAAGCGAAAAGAGATCACCTTGTTTAAAGAAATTGGGTGATGTGTGGAATGATGTGGGTGATGTGTGGAGTGATGTGTGGAAGAATGTGGAATGTGTGGTTTGATGTGGTTGATGTGGATTGATGTGTGGAGTGATGTTGATGTGGATTGATGTGGTTGAGGTGGAGTGATGAGAAGTGATGTGTGGGATGTGTGGAATGATGTGGAGTGATGAGAAGTGATGTGTGGGATGTGTGGAATGATGTAGAGTGATGAGAAGTGTTGTGTGTGGATTGATGAGATTGATGTGTGGAGTGATGTGGATCGACGTGGATATTGTGTGGATTGATGTGAATGAATGTGGAAATGATGTGGCATGATGTGAATGAATGTGGAAATGATGTGGGATGATGTGAATGAATGTGGAATGATGTGGGATGATGTGAATGAATGTGAAAATGATGTGGGGTGATGTGTCGCGATGTGAGGAATGATGTGGGTAATGTGTGGAATAATGTGGAGTGATGTGTGGAAGGATGTGGAATGATGTGGAGTGATGTGTAGCGATGTGAGGAATGATGTCGGGTGATGTGAATTGATTTAGAGTGATATTGAATGGTGTGGATTAATGTCGAAAGATAAGGGATGATGAGAAATGATGTGAAGTAATGAGAAATAATATAGAAAGACAGGAATTTTGTTTGGAAATTGTATTTGTATATGAAACCTATTTTTTAAAGATTGATTTATGTCAAGAATGATGGGGGAGCATTTTGACTATCTTATGGAAAAAGGTCGTGGGGGGACCTAAGTGGAAAATGTTACAACAGCTGCTGAGACGGAGTGTCAAAGAAGGACATCTCACGTGGCAAGATCGGCCGAGGTCTTGACTAGCCTTGGTTTGGTTAAAATGGTAAGCCTCCGGTACGGTGGATGAAGGGCCAAGGGAGCACCCTAGTGTGAAGCGCTAGGTCACCTGTGAAGGAGCCTAGAGGGTGCTGATCATACGGTGCTTGGGCTCTGGGTAGCCCAGGATACCCACGCATGCGTCGAGGAAGAAAATGAGTTAGAGTTTTTTTCTGAACACGGGCATGGATGTGGTTGATTGGCCTTGCTGGTCTTCAACGGATGAGTTCATGGCTCTTTTAAATGGATCTTGTTGGTTGATCTAGCTGATCTTCAACGTAGAGTCCATATGGATTTTATGAGATTATACTCCTAGGTACTATGGGCTAGGAACTATTGAAAAGGCCCCTGAGTGACCAGGTGGTGAGCGTTCTGGTTTTACCAATGATGCCATAGGTACGCTAAGGAAGGAATGAATAGATTACTTGATTATATTTCTAGGCACTATGGACTAGGAACTATCGAAAAGGCCCCTAAGTGAAGTACTAGGTGAGCCTAGAGGGACTGACCATGTGGTGAGCGTTCTGGTTGCCGATGATGCCATAGGTACATCGAGGAAGGAATGAGTAGAAATTGGATTTTATGGTTGGAAAGTGAAAAAGTTGGAAATTGGACCCTAGAAATGGAATACTGAGGATTATGATGGAAACACTGTGGTTTTATTGCAATTCTATTTGGAAATAGTGAATCTAAGAAACACTGTGGTTTTATTGCAATTCTATTTGGAAATAGTGAATCTAAGAAACACTCTGGTTCTATTGCAATTCTATTTGGAAACACTGTGGTTTTATTGCAGTTCTATTTGGAATTAGAAATTTTATCAAATTAGAAAATGAAGGTTTATGCATAAATTAAATTTTATACTAAAAGTGTAATTTTGAGCATTCTCATTTCTTAGAAAATACGGCAAAACTATGGAAAAAAATTTAGAAAATAAATTTGAATTTATGCATAATAAATTTAATGCTAAAAGTAGAATTTTGAGTATTCTCAATTCATAGAAAATGTGGGGAAGCTATGGCAAAATTTATATCATTAGAAAATGAATTTATGCATAAGTAATGTTATGCTAAAAATGGAATTTTAAGCATTCTCATTTCATAGAAAATGCGGAGAAACTATAGCAGAATTTTTATCATTAGGAAATGAATTTACGCATAATATATTTTATGCTAAAAGTGGAGTTTTGAGCATTATTCATTTGCTAGAAAAATAAAGAATGTTATGCTCAAATTTTTATAGAGAATTATGAAAAGGATTATGAATATAATTCATTTAGATAAAAATAAATTAGTATGTGTGCATAAATATTTTATGCTAAAAGAGGGATTTTCGTGATATTTTATTTTAGGAAGATAGAGAAAAGAATGTGAAAATATTCATACGGGTGCATCGAGAAAACATAGATAAATTTTAATCAGAAAGAGGAATCATGAACATATTTAACTTTTGGAATTATACGTCTAGATTCTTGAAAAATACAAGCTTGGGTACATTCTAAACGGGAATAGGATTTCCCAGAAAAAAGACCAAAAACATGTTTAGTTGGATGAATGTAAATACTTGTGAGACTGACTTATTCCTCGATTCCCTGGGAAAGGAATCTGGAATTCTTGAAAGGATCAAGGATCCGAAAGTGAACGAAAACTTAGACTTAATTGAATTAAGTCGAGAAAAAGTTGCTTTAACTAAGCCAAGTAATCCGAGACTTAGAAAGTCATGTCAGTATAAGAAGTAGAGTAACTCCACTCTTAACCCGGTTGACTGTGAAACAAAAATTCTGATAACTAGGTCAAGGGAAGTAGATAATCAAACCTAATTCGCTCAAAGGGAAAAGAGATCACCTTGTTTGAAGAAATTGGGTGATGTGTGGAATGATGTGGGTGATGTGTGGAAGAATGTGGAATGTGTGGTTTGATGTGGTTGATGTGGATTGATGTGTGGAGTGATGTTGATGTGAATTGATGTGGATTGATGTGGATTGATGTGGTTGAGGTGGAGTGATGAGAAGTGATGTGTGGGATGTGTGGAATGATGTGGAGTGATGAGAAGTGATGTGTGGGATGTGTGGAATGATGTAGAATGATGAGAAATGTTGTGTGTGGATTGATGAGATTTATGTGTGGAGTGATGTGGATCGATGTGGATATTAAGTGGATTGATGTGAATGAATGTGGAAATGACGTGGCATGATGTGGCATGATGTGAATGAATATGGAAATGATGTAGGATGATGTGAATGAATGTGAAAATGATGTGGGATGATGTGAATGAATGTGGAAATGATGAAGGATGATGTGAATGAATGTGGAAATGATGTGGGATGATGTGAATGAATGTGGAATGATGTGGGATGATGTGAATGAATGTGAAAATGATGTGGGGTGATGTGTCACGATGTGAGGAATGATGTGGGTGATGTGAGGAATGATGTGTCAGGATGTGAGGAATGATGTGGGTGATGTGTGGAATAATGTGAAGTGATGTGTGGAAGGATGTGGAATGATGTGGAGTGATGTGTAAGGATGTGAGGAATGATGTTGGGTGATGTGAATTGATCTGGAGTGATATTGAATGATGTGGAATAATGTCGAAAGATAAGGGATGATGAGAAACGATGTGAAGTAATGAGAAATAATATGGAAAGATAGGAATTTTGTTTGGAAATTGTATTTGTATATGAAACCTATTTTTTAAAGATTGATCTATGTCAAGAATGATGGGGAGCATTTTGACTATCTTATGGAAAAAGGTCATGGGGGGACCTAAGTGGAAAATGTTACAACAACTACTGAGACGGAGAGTCAAAGAAGGACATCTCACGTGACAAGATCGGCCGAGGTCTTGACTAGCCTTGGTTCGGTTAAAATGGTGAGCCTCCGGTACGGTGGATGAGGGGCCAAGGAAGCACCCTAGTGTGAAGCGCTAGGTCACTTGTGCGAAGGAGCCTAGAGGGTGCTGACCATACGGTGCTTGGGCTCTGGGTAGCCTAGGATACCCACGCATGCGTCGAGGAAGAAAATGAGTTAGAGTTGTTTTCTGAACACGGGCATGGATGTGGTTGATTGGCCTTGCTGGTCTTCAAAACAACGGATGAGTTCATGGCTCTTTTAAATGGATCTTGTTGGTTGATCTAGCTGATCTTCAACGTAGAGTCCATATGGATTTTATGAGATTATACTCCTAGGTACTATGGGCTAGGAACTATTGAAAAGGTCCCTGAGTGACCAAGTGGTGAGCCTTCTGGTTTTGCCAAGATGCCATATGTACGCTAAGGAAGGAATGAATTGAATACTTGATTATATTCCTAGGCACTATGGACTAGGAACTATCGAAAAGGCCCCTGAGTGAAGTACTAGGTGGGCCTAGAGGGACTGAACATGTGGTGAGCAGCGTTTTGGTTTTGCCGATGATGCCATAGGTACGCCGAGGAAGGAATGACTGGAAATTGGATTCTATGGTTGGAAAGTGGAAAAGTTGGAAATTGGACCCTAGAAATGGAATACTGAGGATTATGATGGAAACACTGTGGTTTTATTGCAATTCTATTTGGAAATAGTGAATCTAAGAAACACTGTGGTTTTGTTGCAGTTCTATTTGGAAATAGTGAATCTAAGAAACACTGTGGTTCTATTGCAATTCTATTTGGAAACACTGTGGTTTTATTGCAATTCTATTTGGAAATAGTGAATCTAAGAAAAAGCAATTTCATATTGGGTGTATAAGTGGTGTGTCTATTTAATTTTTTGCATGAGATCCGGCTAGGGGGCCTGGGAACTCTTTTCCCTGGTACCCGGGACAAAACATAACCAAATTTTTATAATGGATCCTATCAATATAGTGGTTGGGCGGTTGGCTAACCCATGGGATTGGATGGGGTTAGGTTGGATCGGTGGATTCCTATAATAAAATTCAATTCTGTTCAAGTTATGATAATTGAAGTATGTCACAGGATAATCCTTGTTCTATGGAAAAGAATCAATGGCTGTACCTCTTTTGATGGGGAAAAAAGTGTTGGTCTCTATGAACCAAGTGCAAGTTCCTCCTTTGAACTGGCCATGTGACCCACGGGTTCGGTCAGAATACAAAGGATAGTTAGAGCCAGGGATTTCATTAACGTCTTCACAATTTTGTGATCACGTTAACAAAACCTAGTGTTAACATATTAAAACTTGTGATCACAATGTATATTCACATGACCTGAGAAATGACCTGCCGGAACCCACTAGTCCAGTAACACCTCCGGGCTTTTACCTTTCCCGGCGGGCCCGCCGAGAAAGATAAAAGCCCGGCGGGCCTGCCGGGAAAAAGAGGGGGGACCGGCGGGGTATTATTCTGTATATAAACACTGCCCGACACCCATCGTACAACTTTTGGGAAGATAGTCCTTGTTTTGGGGACGTGATATCTCTCCTCAGAGTACTTGTAGAGCTCTCGAGTTGCTAGAAGTGTCCTCTTAGAAAGAACGTCCTTATTTTAGGGGCTGTCATCTTTCCTTGTAGGCACTCCTAAGGCTATTGAGCCACTCGTCCTTAGTTCTTTGAACTGGGGGCAGGGTGTGGTTCGTAGCTAATACTTGCGGAGATTTAGGGACAAATTTGGAGTCATTCAGCTTTGCATTTGAGCCACGTACGTAATCTACCTCATTTTGCTTTATGAATGGTTTGATGGAGCCAAGAGTCCTGCTTAGGGGCTTGTATTGGTTCTTGATACTTGATATAGTTTAGAGTAGACAAGGGTCTTTTGTCCTATACTAGAGTATTGGGCAAGCATAGATCTTTGATTTTTTTTGTGAATGTTAGAGAAGGTCTATTGTCCTATACTAGAGTATTGGGCAAGCATAGATCTTTGATTGTGTAAAGTATCCTTAATTGGGTACAAAAGGCATCCTTCATTGGGGGTGCAATGTGCATGATAGTTTCGAAGTAGTTTTGTAGTAAGACCTTGCAAGATAGTTTGAAGTAGTTTTGTGTTATGTGATGATCTTTTGTATTTGTCAAGATAGTTTCGAAGTACTATGTCTGCAGATGTATGTTTTGTTATACGTGAGTGATATGTTGTTTTTTTATTTGTGTATTCATTGTTATATGCTTGGTTGAATAGGTTATTTGTTGAGATGGAGGACAATGTTGGATCCAGTGATACCTCCAATAGAGTCCAAATTTCAAATAGCAGGAAAAAAAAGGCACCTGGGATAGAGTGGCAATATGCAATTAACGTTGGTGATCGATTCATAGATTGGGAGTGTAAGCTATGCCATGCAGTAAAATCAGGTGGGGCGCCTCGACTAAGAGAACACTTTTTAGGCGGACCGAAGAAAAAGTCATGTACCCACCCCTCTGCACCTATAGTGGCCAAACGCATAAGAGAAGAAATTCAAAAGAAAGATTCAAGAAAACATGACACTCCTACCGTTAATGTATCAAGGCAGCAAGAACACTGTTGTTCTAATCATCAAACTCCCGCTACATTGCCTACTTGTACCCCGAACGGCAATGTGCAACCAGAAAGTAATCTACCCAGTGCATCTTCTTGCAAGCAAAACTTTGACACAGGAAATATACCCATGAGTCAAACTTCATTGCAAGAAAGCCTACGTCAAGGTCGACTCGATGATGCACAACTCGTCCTTGCTGAAGCGATTTACTTTTCTGGGAGTGCTATGATGATGGTGGACAGTGAGCATTGGAAGAGAGCATGGAAGAAAATTGGTGAGTTTGGACCAGGGTTTTCACCGCCTACGTACCATGCTATGCGAAATGATCTATTAGAGAAATGTTATGCGCAGGTAAAAGAACGTGTACAAAGAATAATTCTTAGCAATATAGAGCTTTCTGGATGTAGTATAGTAAGTGATGGATGGTCTAATGTGCAAAGAAAACCATTAATTAATGTAATGGTTATTTCACCTAGAGGTGAGACTTTCATCCGTGCCGTGGATTCAGCTGGTTCAATCAAAACTGGGGCTTACATTGCTCAAGTCATTAGCTCTGTGATAGAGGAAGTGGGTGCCAAAAATGTAGTCCAAGTCGTCATGGACAATGCAAAAAATTGTAAAAATGCATCCAGAATCCTACAGCGACAATATCCACATATTTTTTCGGTAGGCTGTAATACTCATAGTTTGAATCTTGTATTAAAAGATTGGTATAAATCTGATGATACCAAATGGTTTGCCTCAATCGTCGACACTGCTCGCCAGCTTGTGAAATTCATGCTCAAGAGACAGAGAGTTTTAGATATGTTTCGACCTCGCATGTCAGTTATGTTAAAGCTTCCAGCGGAGACTAGGTTTTGCACTCACTTTTACACTTTTGAGTCTCTTCTTAGAAATAAAGATGCAGTTTGTGAAACATTTACATGCATGGCATTTCATGACTGGGAGAACACTCAACTTGAAAAAGTGAAAGAGAAAATCAAAGTCTTGAAGGGAGTGCTTACGAGAAGAAGTTGGTGGAACAGTGTGATGGATGCATACCATGTAATGATGCCCATTATGTATGCTGTATGAAGTCTAGATCAAAGAGCGCCTAATCTCGGAAAAGCATGGATGCAATGGTGGACTGTCCAGCGGAGTTTGGAGTGTCCTGAGAAATTAGAGCATTCAGTGATGGAAAAGCAATGGCGTGTACCATTCTCCAGTAGACAAAGAAAAGTTCTATTGAAGTACTTTCATGCTAGATGGATTGGAGCGCATTCACCACTGCACAGTGCTGCTTACATGTTAGATCCTGAATATTGGAATATGGATTTGATGTCCAACGTTGAGGTGGTGCAAGATTTTTATAAAGTGGTAAACACTTTCTATAATAATGATGATGATCGTGTACAGTGCATAAAGGAGATGACCTCATTTCGGTTGAAAGAGGGTTTATTTTCCAACTCCCTTGTTCAACAAATGGCTAAAGAGCAACCTGCATGGAAGTGGTGGATGATGAATGGTGGTGAGCATTATGTTTTATTGCGCAACCTTGCGATGAAGGTTCTAAGTCAGTGCTCTTCAAACTCAGGCTCAGAAAGAAACTGGAGCATGTATAAATATATTCATAGTACTATTCGCAATCGACTTCTTGCAGATCGAGCAGATAAACTTGTTTACATGTACTGCAATGAAAAGATCTTACGAGACATTGAAAGCGAAGAGTATGAAGAAGATATGCCCAGATGGATGTACAATTGTGATGATGTAGTAGACGAGAACTTTGATGTTGGACGTACGTTGTACACCACCCTTGAGATAGAAGACAATTTAGACATTGACTTAGATGAGCTTAATTTAGCAGATGAGAGAGTAAACGGTGAAAGAATTTTGGAGCAAGATACTGACATAGAGGAAGAAGTCACTTCATTAATTTAATAAAAAGTACTTGTACAAATGATCATATTTGGAGAAATTATCAATACAAAAGTAGGATTTGTTTTTCTTAGCTCTCATCTTGAAATAAATTACGAATTGCACTAGGAGTTGCATCTAAAGGTCCTGGTGGTTTATATTCGCTAGCCATGCCGAACACTGTATAAATACCTTGATTTATTGGGACATTGCACAATGCACATGTGGAAGTATTTTGCATTTGTCTCACTAAACATATTAAGTGGTAGTAGTGTCCACATGGTAGTATATACTGGCCGCTCCACCCATCGAATACTTTGTAACATACAGGACATTGGGGGGTGGAGGAACTTGTAGCCTCAGCAGAAACTCCCACAAGATCAGGATGTATCAAAAAATGAGAGATGTGGTTTCCTTGGCGCACAGGAGCAATACGTGAAGAGATGCTCTGCACATCTTGGCTGATCTTTGTTAGCTGCTCTTGAATCCCTCTATTGGCCGGGGGAGGAGTTGACGCTTGAGTTAATCGGTCAGCTTCTTTCTCCTTCTCTGCTAGCTGTGCCCCTAAGCTTTCTTTGACCTGGTTTAACTCCAGTCCAGCGCCCTCCACCATGAGAGCAAGTTCTTCTCTTGTGAATGTCACTGTCTCTTCACGTATGTCGTGGGTGTTGACAGTGGCCTCTCTGGAGGCGAAGTCTACTGGAGTTTCTAGGATAAATTGAGCATATAGCATTTTAGCAAAATAGAGTGGAGCGTCGGCGTTATGGAGAGGACGACCGTACACCTCCAAGAAAATGCGCTCGGCATTAGTTTTGATATCATTGTGAGTGCAACGAGAAATCTTCCATCTTCCCTTCTTAATCTCGCCATCTGGACATGGCCATATTTCCTTTATCATCTCTGTGGTTACGCGTTTGTTTATGTCTTTCCATTGGGCATAAGTTGGATTTGTCCATTTCGATAGCCTGCATGCTGTTCTTGTAGCTTCGCGGGCTGTCAGGCCATGTGCAAGGGCCTTCATTCGCTCGTATGCCTTCTTGGCTAACTCCTGATGCTCGTTCGCTTGCGCCTGCTCCATATCTGCATGAACGTAAATGACTTTAGGATTTTAATGAACTGTAAAGATCAACGTAAGATAAATTGACCATTACTCTCAAAATCTTGAAGTCAAACACCACGAGAGGAGATATGTATTGCAAAGACTCAATGAGAAATATCCACTTGACTCCAAAAACACTTCAAACAATGCTCGTACATCAAATTTTGAAGAGAAAACATAAACTTAAACACCACAAGAGGAGAGAGATATTGCAAAGACTCAATGAAGAGAGAAACAAAATTTTGAAACATTGGACACATCAAATTTTGAAGAGAGAAACAAAATGCCATTCCTGAAACTTAATCTCTTGATACTGTATCATTACAAAGTCGGGGTGAATGCCACCGATAGCTCTACAAGAGGACGTTGTGCCCTCATAGGGTCAGTATTTAGTGATCTAAAAAATTCAACTACTTGCAAAATTGATTTTCGCTCATCGCGACTAGGCAGAAACATCCAATTTTTGACTCTATGAATAATAGTATCCATGGTAACTTTGTCATGGGAACTATTATCCATCCACAACTCTTGCACTTTCTGCCAAAAGTCATATAAAGTTTGTAATAAATATCCCAAGGCAAAAACATCAGATGCAGGAGTGTATGCATCTGCCAAAAATGGATCATAAAGCTCTGGGGCTATCCACGGCCGTTTATTTCACTCTCTGTCTGCGTAGGAGACTGCCTGTGCCACCTTCTCAGGGTTCTTGTCTGCTTCAAATACAAAATTGAGAGACACCCGTTTTTTGGGCGCTCTCAGCAGCAACCCCCAATCGATAATACCTATGCGTGGCTTTAGCTCTTTTGTATAATCCAACACTACATTAAATGGATGTAGGTCGGTATGTACAATACCTGCCATATGTGCTGCCGCTAGGCTTTCCACCAGGGCATGCATAATATGTGGCATGCTTATTACTATTTGTTTTATTTTTGAAAGTTCTAGATGACTTAAAGGGATATTATCAGGCGGGGGTTGTCTCCATCCTCGATCCAAATGAAAAATTGCTCTGGTGAACTCACTGAATCTGAAGGGAACCTTCAGAAGAGTATCACCAAGAGCGCCGCCATTATAGTACGGGAAAATTGTGATCCAAGGAGCCTCTTTTGTAAAGGAAATGCATCGGACAATCGATGGATGTAGCACTTGCATACCCTGCTCTGCCTGGAAGCTCTCGAACTTCGCGCTGCCTTCTCCTTTGTAGTGCTTTCCGCAAAAAGTGATGTGCTCCGGTAAAAATGATATGCCTTTAATTGTATACTCTTTTACTGTTCCAAATACACCGGAGCCTATTGTTCGCCCTTCGAACAGAGCCTCGTGCGGGATGCCAATAAGATGTGTGCACATAGAATTGTAGATGGTACGATGAATGACACCTGTACCACTTGCATCTGCCTGACTAGACGTTGCAGCGACGTCCTGGGCAATGCGCACTCTTTTGGGGAGGGACTCTGCATCCAACGCCTTCATGCGCTTGCTCTTGGCTCTTTGCTCGCTCCATACAACGTCCCATAACTGTAGACGTTGCATATTGGCTTCAGGCGGGGCAGCATCTCTAAGATCACTGCATGCTACTCGTATGCTCCCCAAAATGGTTCGTGTAATGTGTTGATGGTTGAAATCTGCTATCTTCTGTCTATCAAGCAACTCAGCGTTGCCTCCGCTTCGAAGCCGACGCTGTGCATTTTTCCATATTTGGTCTATGAGATCTCGCATGAGTATCTCAGACTCATTGATCTTTTGACGACATCATCAGTACATTGTGACACTGTGATGACCGCTTCAATGCGAATTGCTAGCAGAACGATTTTGCGCTCTTCGGGGGAAAGCATGTTGATCATCTTCGTAAATCTAGCAAATATCACTAAACACAAAAAAACAGAATATCAAACATTACTGAAATAAACATCAAGCAAAAGTGAGAGAACAGCAACAAGTATATCAATATCGTCAATGTTCATACAAAAACGGAATATCAAATAATTTTAATGAACTCAACATCATCCAATACATCATCAAACGTGAGAGAACAGTAACAAGTGTATCATTACTTATCAATGATCAAACAAAAACAGAATATATCAAACAATATTACTGAACTCAACATCATGCAATACATTATCGAGCGTGAGACAACCGCAACAAGCGCATTATTACTTACGAAGTGTATACATTATCGAATGAGAGAGAGAGAGAGAGAGGGGGAGGAAGAGAGAGAGGTGTGAAAGATAGAGAGAGGAAAAATTAAATGACATTTTTTATAGTTTTGTAAGTTCCTAAAGAGAGAAAAATAATGTTTTGTAATCCTAAAGCACTCCTCATCTACATACCTATCGTGATAGAGAGAGAGATGTGAAGTGTATCATGAGAGAGAGAGAGAGAGTTGTGAAGTGTATCATTGCGAGAGAGAGAGAGAGAATTGTGAAGTGTATCATGAGAGAGAGAGAGAGGAGAGGAAGAGAGAGTTGTGACAGATAGAGAGAAGAAACATTAGATGACATTTTTAATGTTTTTGTGAGTTCCTAAAGAGAAAAATAATGTATTGTTTTAATTTTTAAGTAAATAGAGGGAGAAAAAAGAAATTATTAAGAATTATGTATATTTTAAGAGAAATAAAAAAAAATCATTATCTACACATCTATCATGTTGTGAAGTGAATCATGAGAGAGATAGAGAAAGAGTTGTGAAGTGTATCATGAGAGAGAGAGGGGGGTAAGAAGAGAGAGATTCATATTTTTCGAGTTACGAATCACGATATTATAAAATAAAACGTTTAGACAATATGATTTAAACTTTGATCCATGAAATACTCATGCCGCGTTAGCAACCAAGTATCGCATGGATCAAACACAATAAAAACAATACAAGTCAAATCAAACAAATTTTCAAAGCATGGTTTTCATATGTCAAAAACACAAGCTCTTAATATTTTAAGATAAAAAGAAGACTTTAAAATCATCATAAAAGCCTTGTATATGGAATTTGGTGCAAGATTTGAATGCTAAACAAATTTCTAATAGCTTTTCAAGGGTGAAAAATAAGTCATGGTAATTTTCATAAATTTGTTGATATTTTTTAGAGCCCAAAATAACACTTTTTTGGCCATTTTCAAGCTTAAAAAGTCTTACCAAAAAAACTCCCCTTTTTGAGAATTTTCTTAAGGTTTTTAAAATAGTTTGGAAAATTTCTTAGCAACTTACAAGTGGTGGACCAAGTTTCTTAAATCCAAATTAATGGATTTAAACCTTGCACTTAATTAAGCCACTTAATTAAGCCACCAATGATAGACCTAATTCAACTCCTCAAAAATTACTTTAAGATGAGTAATAAAAATGCCTCGTCTTTGAGTAATGCCTTGTCGATTAATGAAGTTTCTACTCCTACTTCTGATAACAAACGCATCAACAAAATCATCAAGGCTACTTTCGATGCTCAAGCAACTAAAAGGACAGTAAGATTAGTCCTCATACTTTTTCTTTTAATAAATTTAATGGAAAGAAAGATACTCGTCTTATGCTTTGGATGATTACTTCTCCTAAAAAAAGTTTTCAAAATGAGAAAAGATTAAATGTGCTACCAACCATATGGTTGATCGTGCATCACTATGGTGGAATGTACGAGGCATTCTAATATAAGGTGAAGGCCATATTTTTACCACTACACACTACAACAGAATGAGGGTCTAGGAGAAGCGAAAATAATAGCGCTTTTATAACTAGAAGAGTATGAAGATGTTGAGCCTATTTTGCTAATAATTTCGTTGCACGAGACACTACTCAGTAGTAAAAATAGGAGCGATATTTTGCTGCTAAGTAGAATTGGATGGAAAAAAAACATTGGGGCAAGTTGGGGAGTCTACACAAGACTCCACAGTCTGCCCAGC
This sequence comes from Cibotium barometz, assembly GCF_041138505.1. NCBI lineage: Eukaryota > Viridiplantae > Streptophyta > Polypodiopsida > Cyatheales > Cibotiaceae > Cibotium > Cibotium barometz. The sequence continues at coordinate 26,527,826 of NC_141062.1, read as the reverse complement.
TCTTTTTTTTTAAATTGAACAGACAGTTTTTTGATATAGACATAGAGTTGAAAAAGTAATTAAAACTGAGAAGAATGCACGTGAGCAAAATATATAGTATATTTCTCGATTGGTTGGGCCTTTGGCCATATACCAAAAAAGAATAAAGGAAGAGAATGCTACTCAGAATCCTCCTCGGATTCCTCAGGATCTTCATTGTCTTCGTCGTTTACTTCCTTCACCCACTTCACACTCGCAGTCCGGATCGTCCTCTTCCTCTTCCTCTTCATCCTACACACAATATGTAAACAAGAGTAATTTAAGTATAAAACAATAAAACATAATTACATATAGATTAGATAAGGGCTTAGTAAATGAGATACTTACCTCTCCCAGGGGAGATTTGTTGCCATATATATAGGCAGTGATGTGTGTGAACACACTTAGGACCGCCGGGGCACTTTTCTATATCCATAATCTTACTCCTCTTTTGTTGGGTCACACCCAACAACCTCCCTCTATAAAAAATAATTAAAAAAAGATACAATTAGTTATTGTAAATAATATAGTTTAAAACGAAATGAAAGAGGAGAAGGAAAATAGTAAAATAGATACTTATAAAGCAAGCAATGAACGATAATTTTCCTCTCAAGCCAAAGTGTGATGCTCCTCACTTTCATAGTCATGAAGCACTTACAGCTGCTTGTTGTTGAAAATCACTTGGATGCTTTCTTACAAAGCTCTGTGTGTGCCTCTACTCCATAAGCAAACACTTAGCTTCTCCATCTTGTCCTTCATTGCTTTCTTAATGTTTTCTCTCCTATTAGAGAGTAAAAGATTTATCATCCTCGTCATTAAGTCCTCTCAGAAAGGTGTGGTACGCATGTGGAACAAAAAACTTAGTCTTGATCCCATCAATAACATATATTATTTTGAGAGCTCATCATGGGCTTTCCACTTCTTAACAAAGTTTGTGAACTCCAGGTTAGCAAGTACGAGAATCCGGTTTATGACTTGCTTCCCTCGTGCATCCTTCATGAGGGCAGCATCGACACCCAAATTATATGATAGGATTTGTGGATCAAATGGTGGGATGACTCTCCTCCGGGGTGGTTCAAAATGAGAGGATGAAGAAAACCCCATTCGGGAGCTGACTTAGGAGACCTAGTGCTTGTAATGAAGGGGGCTTGGTCTTGGGCATGAGTGAGCATTAGGCATGGTTTGGACATTAGGGAAGCCCATGGGCATGAATATGTTCGGGAAAATGTGGGGGCCTAACATAAATAAAGTGTGAAAAGGTAGGCAAGTATATAAGTGAATACAATTGTAATCAAGGTCAACAAATCATTTTACTAATGAAATGTGGGGGCCTAACATAAATAAAGTGTGAAAAGGTAGGCAAGTATATAAGTGAACCAATTGTAATCAAGGTCAACAAATCATTTTACTAATGAAATCGTACTTTCTTGGAGATTCAAGATTCCATGGCTATGGTGATACTCCCTTGAGTACATGTGGTACTCCATTATGAGTTCATTTCTTTCTCTCTCTCTCTCTCTCCATCACTAAAGTGGTATCAGAGCCATGTCTTTGATCCATTTCCACCTTAGTTTCAAGAAAACAAATTGAGGAATTCTTGGATTTCTTGATTTTCTTGATCAAGAAATGGGACATAATGATCTTGTTGAGGGGAATCGATCTTTCTTGAGTGGCCTTATGCATAGGCTATGCATAGCTATTGCAATAAGGCCTTATGCATAGGCATTACATAGGGCTTATGCATAGGCCTTATGCATAGGGCTTATGCATAGGCTATGCATAGTGCTTATGCATAGCGTATGCGTAGGGCTTATGCATAGTGCTTATGCATCGACCCATCTCACAAGAACCCTATGTGGCAAATCTGCTATCCATTATAAATGAACGATATGGGCAGCAAGCTTGGTCTCGATTTACACAGACACAGGTATGGTTCTATCAAACCTTTTCACATACACAAAATTAATCTTTTATGCATTCCATAAGTCTTACATTTTAATATTATATGCATGCGGGCTTACAGTTGGGCCAATCCATGCCATGGGAAAAATCTACCCACTTTCTCAGTTGGGGCAGATTACACCTTTGATAGAGGTGTGGGGCTGAGTGGTGCAGCCCCTTCATGATATGGTTGTGATGAGCCTACACCACCTTCCTCTAATAGACCCACCCCGCTCCCTCATGCCCATCTTCACCACGATGACGACGTAGTAGGGAGTCTGGGGGGGTAGTAAACGTGCTAATAGTAGGGGGGGAGAAGGTAGCTTTTGCTTACCCCGCTCCCTCATGCCCATCTTCACCACGATGACGACGTAGTAGGGAGTCTGGGGGGGTAGTAAATGTGCTAATAGTAGGGGGGGAGAAGGTAGCTTTTGCTTTGGAAAATGCAGCACTAGGTCTCTCGATGCATCTCCCCAACAAGGGGGCTCTTCATCTACACATTATGAGCGAGCCCCGAGGAGACCCATTCCACCATTTGATGCACACCTCCTACCATATAACATGGATATGGATGGTGCCCTCATGAATGGATGCACGTGGAAAGCAATTCATGAACCGCATGCATGTATTTGCTAACCTGGAGTTCATAAACTCCTTCAAAAAGTGGAAAGCACAAGATGAGATTTCAAAGCAATACGTTATTGTTGATGTGCTTCAGTCGGAGTTCCCCATGCCACATGTGGGTCTTTGCTTCTCCGAGGATTGGATGAGGAGGCGGATCAAGCTTTTGCTCTCTAATAGGAGAACAAATATTAAGAGAGCAACAAAGAATATTTCGGAGAAGCCTAACGTGTGTACGGCTATTTCGGAGAAGCCTAACATGTGTACGGCTGAGGAGTGGAGGCACGCACACAGCTTTGTGAGAAATCACCCAGGTGATTTTCAACAACAAGCAATGGCGAGTGATCCCGACTACGGAAGGGGGGCTTCACACTTCGGCTCCGACGGAAAATCCTCCTTTCTTGCTCATTTTGTAAGTAATCATTTCTTCTCTTCTTTCATTTCATTTTGTACTATATTATTATCTTGAAATAATTATGTGAACATTTGGGAAAGTATAACCATTCTTGTGATCACAAGCCTAATTT